>NC_138593.1:15061602-15765065 GCF_964289735.1 Phaethon aethereus
CATCGCAGCGAGACAGGCCTTTCTGAGGAGCCTGACTTTCCCTGGGGAGCTTTGGGGAGAAAAGAGAGAGATAAAACTAACTAATTATTTAAAGCAAAAAAAAAAAAACAAAAACAAAACAAAACCAACAAACTCCAATCCAAAAGCCTAACAGACTTGGAATAATGTATGAAGGCAGAGCTTGGGGAATTGTGAATGGAGCAGCGCTGTTGCCGTGCTGTCCCAGCCCTGAGCAGAAGGAGGTCGTGTGTTGTTTTATGTGAGCTTGTAAAAAATGATAACAATCCACAGCAGGAGCCGGAGGGCACTCAGCCGTGTGGTCGCAGTGTCCTCCCCGACCCCGCTCACAGGATTGTAGCCATGGGGGGGAAAGGGCTTCCTGAGATGGCATCTTGCATTTTGGAGCAGCTTTGGGGGTGCCTGTGCAGTGCTTTTCCCCCCCAGAGAGTTTGTCAAAGTTTTTGGAGCGGGGCTGGGCAGCGTGTGGTGAGCGGCGCGAGGTGACGGCGGAGTCCTCGGCGCTGCCGGGAGCGGCAGGGCTTTGCTGTCAGAAGGCAGACCGGCGATGGGTTGCGGCCAGGGAATTGCTGGGGAGAGGATTTCTCCAGCAGCCTTTTGGGAAGGGATGAGCAGGGCAATATTTGCTGTGTCCAGCCTAGAGAGGAGGAGGTTGCGGTGGTTATGACGTGGTAAAAGCTTGAGCGCGGCTATCTGCATGGTGGGAAGTGGCACAAAAACTGTTGTGCAGGGAAAAAAATGGTAGAGACGCGGTTTGTCCAAAGCACTGAGCAGGTAAGAGGGGCCGGGGAGGGAGCGAGGCACGTGTTTTTAGGTGGATGTCAGAGATCCGTTTTTAACAGCATCCTTTTGTACGTCAGCTCGTGGCTGAGCATCTTGAGGAGATGCCCGAAGGGGAAGGGCTGTAACGTGGAAGAAACAGGACGGGAGTGGAGTGGCAGCTCTGGGGTGGTGGCTGCGGCTCTCCCAGCTTGCTGATGAGCCTGTTGTTTCGGGGGGATATGGTGGAACTGTGGGCAGGGAGACACTGGTGCCCACAAATTGTGGAGGGGGTGGATGAGAAAGGCGGGAACGGGGGGAGCAGGGCAGGTCATGGTGGGCTGGGCTGGCGCTCCCAGCTGTGCTGTCACCTTTTCCCGCACGGATCCCTTGTTGCGCCTTGATTTATCTTTTTAGCATGGGGCGATGCCTTCTGCGAGCTGCTGCGTGGACCCTGCCCAGGGAGCCGCTCATGGGGTGGAGGGTGGTTCTGTGCAACGTAAAGGTCCTGAAATCTTCTGTATTGAAACATGAAACCGCTACAGGGAAGCACATGCAGTCAAGTCATCTCCTGGCAGTAGGTGAAAATATACCCTCCTCCCGCCCGCCTCTGATCCCCGTGGGCTTTGCAGGGCCATGCATCCCATGGGAGCACAGGGTGCTTTAGATGAGCTGGTGGCTCCTTGCAGGAGAAATTAAACATCCCTTGCCTGCCAGCTTTTCCCCAAAGAGGTCCCAGTCAGCCCTGATGGGCTGGTGCCGGCGTGTGGATGCTCCACGTCCGTGCTCTGTGCCGGCCGCAGCACCAAACCTCGCTGATTCGCTCCCCCGGCGTGGCCGAATCCTGCCTCCTGGGGCATCCCCTCTGCCCGCGTGGCGGAGATCCGCTGTTGCGGGAGATGCCGTGGCTCACATCCGCGGCTGGGGACGGTGACATGCAGCACTGCTCGTTGGTCGCCGAGATCGCGCCGCTTTCAGTTCTTTTTCGGTCGCACCTCTGAGCAGTTTAGGGGGTTTCAGACCTGGGAACCGCTGGCTACGACACACCCCCGGGAACCATCTGCCCCTGCCCGCTTCCCGAGCAGTGCCAGGCTTCTGGCAGCAGCCCTGGGTCCCGCTCCTGGCTGGGGCCTGTGCAGCCGGCGTGCCCCAGCCAGCGGGCCAGGGCAGGGCTGGGCTTTGCTGCCCGCAGCGGGAAGGGATGGAGGCTGCGGGGAGCAGCCGCAAGCAAGTAGAAATAAATAAGCACATATGTAAATGGAAGAGCCTCGCTGCAGAGGTGACCTCCTTGAGTGCCTGCTTCGGCCGACGCGGGGTGCTCTCCTGTGGAGATGGGGAGGAGAAAGCATCTCAGGCTGCCCCTGCGCGAGTGATGCTCGGGACGACGGAGGAAGATTTGGGCAGAGGCAGAGTGGGATGTGCTGGACTTCTGCATTACAGGTGAGGGTGTTACAGGACTGACTGTTGCTGGGCTTAAGTTTAAGGCCAGACCTCTGCGAGCCACCCGTTTGCTCCGCTCCCATCCGAACTTGGAAATCTCACGTAACACCGTGCCTGGTGAGGCTCGCGGCAGAGTTCAGCCTCACCGGGACCAAGAGGCTCCGTCTCGGCAGGGCTATGAGGAGCAGCGAGGAGGAGACGCAGAAAAGCAAGTCACAATCTGCCATGAGGGAGGAGTGGGAGGTATGTAAAAATAAGAAGCAACAAATTAAAGGGATAATTAGAGGAACGGAGACGAAGAGCATTGTGTAGACTCATGCAAGGAGCAGGGAAAGCTCCCGTCTCATAATTTAGCAGCAGACAGCAGGCAGGAGGGCCGTGTGGACATGCTGCGGAAGCCAGTTTAGGCGTCAGGAAGAGCTCACAGGGCTGTGGGTGTTCTAATGGGAATGGGGTTTGCTACAGTGAGGCTCGGAGGCGGCCCAACTGCGTGTGAGCGTGCAGTACCTGCGCTCTTCTTTTGGCTTGCTTTGTGCTTCCTTGAGGGCCCTGAGCACGGAGAGCGGCGGTGCTTGGGCTTGGCTGTGCGTCGCTCCGGGGCTAGTTTGCACTTTTCCTTGAGGTGTATGAGGAGCAGAGGCGGAGGAAGGCCCTGCCAAGGCCGGTGCAGTGCGGGCAGGGAGGGGTGAGAGAGGCAGCCAGGGCAGGGCTGTGGGTGCTGGGTGGGAGATGCTGAGCAGGCAAGATTTTGTGAGGAGGGAGCCCTGCGCGGGCTGGCGTGGAGCAGGTGGTCCCAGGCACCCGAAGGACTCCACGCCTGCGCTTTATGAGAGGCCACGGTGCCAGTGGCTGTCCAAGCCCACCACGTGGCGCATGCCGGCACCCGCTGCGAGGCAGACTGGCTTCCCCACGCAAGTTTTTCCTTTCCCATGGGAACGGACCCCTATGGAGCACTGCAGCACCCCAAGACATCAGCCAAAAACATCCTTCAACCCCTTGAACCTGCAGGGAGATTTTTCCAGTATGTGAAACACAGTGCTTGAACCACAAGTGCGAACGATAACAACATGTGCTGCTGCTCCCCCGGGAAGGGCGGCCGCGGGCTGTTCGTTTAAGCCTCTCTGGGATGCCCAGCAGCATCCCAGAGGCTGCATCCTCCAGCCCCGGCAGCATTTCTGTCTGTGGGGCCCTCCGGGGCCGAGCTCTGGCTCAGCAGCAGACACGGGTGGCCCTGTGCCACGCGCTGGGGGCTTGAGGAGCAGCCGACCTCTCCCCGTGGCCATGCTCGGCTCCTGGAGACTTCAAGTGGCATCTGTCTGGTGGAGGCATCCGCTGGTGGGCACTGTGGGTGGGTTTGTGGAGCGTCTGAGACTGGAGGTGGGGAATTACAGTGGCTCAGTCGGTTTATTTGGAGACCTCCTGGGTACCTGTCCTGGAGCGAGCTGCCCAGGTGAAAGATGTGCTTCCCCAGAGCCGCTCCTCTGCCTTCCTGTGTCCCAGCTTCGCTGCTGTTTTTGTGAAGCGCTGAGCCTCCTCTTGTCCTTGTGGGGGATGCTGCTGTGATTAATCTTTACTCCTAAAATTGTTTCTATATTAAACAGGACCGACGTTGAGCGCGTGCTCTGAGTGGCATCAGGTTCACCAGAGCAGCCTCCAGCCTGGTGTGTGACTTCTAGTGGTTTATTTTAGCGATACATTAACCACCATATGCGTCTGTGCGTGCTTGCAAAACTGCTTTAAGCTGGTAGGAAACAGAGTCCTTGGGATCTTCTCCCTGGGGCTCGGACCCCAGGGTGACCGCGTGATTGGGGTGATGGTGGAGTGACAACGTCAGTGGACAAGGGGAGAGCTACGGACGTCATCTGTCTGAGCTTCTTGTAAAGCCTTTGACATGGTCCCCCACACCATCCTTCTCTCTAAATTGGAGAGAGATGGATTTGATGGGTGGACTCTTGGGTGGATGAAGAATTGGCTGGATGGTCGCACCCAGAGGGTAGTGGTCAATGGCTCAATGTCCAGATGGACATCGGTCATGAGCGATGTCCCTCAGGGGTCTGTACTGGGACCAGTACTCTTTAATATCTTCATCATGACATAGTGGGATCACAGGCACCCTCAGCAAGTTTGCAGATGACACCAAGCTGAGTGGTGCGGGTGACACGCCTGAGGGACGAGATGCCATCCAGAGGGACCTGGACAAGCTCGACGAATGGTCCCGTGTGAACCTCATGAGGTTCAACAAGGCCAAGTGCTGGGTCCTGCCCCTGGGTCGGGGCAACCCCCGGTACCAGCCCAGGCTGGGGCATGAAGGGATGGGGAGCAGCCCTGCCCATGGAGAAGGACTTGGGGGTCCTGGTGGGTGAAAAGCTGGACTTGAGCTGTCAGTGTGTGCTTGCAGCCCAGAAGCCAACCATGTCCTGGGCTGCCCCCAAAGCCGCGTGGCCAGCAGGGTGAGGGAGGGGATTCTGCCCCTCTGCCCCGCTCTGGGGAGACCCCCCTGCAGGGCCGCAGCTCTGGAGCCCTCGGCACAGGAGAGACATGGACCTGCTGGAGGCGGGGCCAGAGGAGGCCCCAGCAATGCTCCGAGGGCTGGAACAGCTCTGCTGGGAGGACAGGCTGGGAGAGCTGGGGGGGCTCAGCCTGGAGCAGAGAAGGGTCCGGGGAGACCTTCCTGCAGCTGCCAGGGCTGAGAGGGGCTGATGGGAGAGAAATGGGGACAGACTTTTTAGCAGAGACTGTTACGACAGGACAAGGGGTGATGGTTTTAAATGAAAAGAGGGGAGATTTAGACTAGATATAAGGAGGAAATTTTTGACACTGAGGGTGGTGAAACCCTGTCCCAGGTTGTCCAGGTAGGTGGTAGATGCCCCATCCCTGGGAACATCCAAGCTCAGGTTGGATGGGGCTCTGAGCAACCTGGTCTGGTTGAAGATGTCCCTGCTCATGGCAGGGGGTTGGACTAGATGAGCTTTACAGGTCCCTTCCAGCCCAAACCATTCTGTGTTTCTTGGCTGCCAGTGCAAGCCTGGCTGGGTCCTGGCACAGAGCCGGCTGCTGGTGTGGGTGGCTGTGCGATGTCGTCCCTTGGGGTCCCTGAACCCTTGGCAGATGCAGGCAGGGTGACAGACCCGACCTCCTCTCTGCCTGCACAACGCTTCTGGCAGCCGGGGCAGAGGTGCTGAGTAGGGAGGGAACAGCAGCCTGCCGGGCTGCTTCCATTTCACCCCAGTACAACCAGTAGGGCTGGAGGATCCCTCCATCCTGTGCATCCTTACACTGCAGGGGTTAATTCAGGCACTGCAGGGAACAAGTGCTGCCTTCAACCCCTGGATTTGCTTCGTTAGCGGCAGGGATTGCCCCCAGCCGCCCTCCGTGGCCTCAAGCAGATGCTCTCCTGCCTAAAGTCAGAGCAAAACCCTGCAGCGGGGCAGGGTTTCTCTTCCCTGTGACTATTGCAGTGGTGATTGCACAGGAGGATCCCGTTTTTGCGTGCCTGTGCTGTAACGCAGCCTGTGTTAATTATCGGTGCTGCACTAACCACACACACACTAACCAGCGCGTTGAAAACCATGTCACCAACCCAGAAAACCCTCGGCTTTGGGATTAAATCTTTAATCCAGCCCTAATCCTCATTGGACGAGAAAGCTGCGGCAAGAGGTCCGTGCGTCCTGGGCTTTTTTGCTGTGGATACGCTGATAAATAACTGGTAAGTGCTTTGCTGTTACACGGGGAAGTGGTGGAGGGTGACGGGTGACACCCTGGGGTCCGTCCCTGCCTGCACGGCTGCCGGAGTGGGGCTGGGGTCCAGGGAGGTGGAGATGCAGAGCCCAGCCCCTGCACTCGGAGCTGCTGTGACACTCGCTGGAGCATCCTTTGTTGCTTTTTTAATTTAGAGGTGTGAGGGAATCTCTGATCAGATCTGTCCAGGCAGGCAGTGCCTTCCTCCGGCTCTCATCATCATCATCACTCCCCATCACTGCTGAGTTCTTCCAGCCAGGTTATATGGTGTGTGTAGGTGCTCGGACCTTGCGCGTGTCTGTGGGGCCGCTGTGCTGGCCGGGGCTTTCGGCTGGTGCTTCCGCAGACAACTTGTGCAGCTTTGCTCTCACTGTGCCTTGGGGCCTCTCACCCGTTCTCCACCTCCTCCTCTTCCTCCTTGTGTTCATCTGACCCCCAAGATGCTTCGGACTGTCCTGGGGCTCCCCTTGGAGCCTCGTGTGAGAAGATGGGGGACACATCTGTCACCAGCATGTCTCTTGCAGCTCTGCCCTCCTGTCCTTTTTGGCTGAGAGCGATAGTTTTTTTTTTATTATAGCTTCAGAGGAGAGTTTTGAGCATTTCTGCTTGGGCAGCTGCTGGGTCAGCGGGGCTGCGCGTTGGTGGGCTTAGCACGTCGGAGACTGGGATTGCACTGTCAGCAACGCCCGACGTTAATCAGCAGCTCTGCTGAACCGTGCGACAGCCCAGCCAGGCATTGCCTCTGATGCTACACGCAGCGCTGCGACCAGGTGAGCCCTGCCCGTACCTCGTGTGATCCTCTGGCAGCTGCCTGTGTGTGGCAGGCAGCTGCCACGTGCCTGTGCCTGGGGGTTATTGCACCTTGGGGCAGGATGGGGATGTGGGGAGGGCTAACGGCAAAGTGTCGCTGGGTTAATCCCTTCTGGGGTTCTGCCCCTGGTATCACAAGGGTTGTGTTCACCTCTTGCCTGGGCTGATGCACCGAGATGCTTCTCTCTGGGTCCCTACTCCAGTGTCGATGTCGAAGGAGAAGGTGCTGAAGTGGCAGCGCTGCTTTCCCATGGATTTACCCACGAAGAAGTTACGGCACCGGGAGACGAGTGGGATGGCGGGGTGCTGCCGCCAGACGAGCTGCTAACGGCAGCACTGCTCCTGCAGCACCTCTCGTGCAGCAGAGTGCTTTGCAAAGGCCTCGCACGCGGCTGCAACCGAGGTAGAAACTGAAGCAGCTTCCTCCAGATCCCACGGTCGGAGCTGCCCGTAGGCAACGCCGGCTGCTTGCTGCCACCGCAGCTGCCCGCCATGCGGCTGGGGACAGATGCTCTTCCAGCCTGGAGATCGCTCTGTCAGGCAGCTGAGAAAAGCAGCAGCCAGCGAGAGCCTCATTAAATCTCTCTTCGTGAGAGCCGCTCGCAGGACGGAGCTCTCGGAGCACACCAGAGCCAGGATCAGGCCTCCAGGTGCGCTGAAAGTGGAGACCGGCTGCTCTCATGGTGTTGGCTCTTCTGCTTTGCAGACTTCTGCGAGGGTCCTCACGCTGCTGCAGCGGTTTTCGGTGGTTTGGGCAAGCAAAGAGGAAGGAAGAAACTGCAGCAGCTGCCTGGAGGTACCTCCCTGCAGGGGAAGAGCTGGTGCCGGGAGCTTCCCAGGGAGGTGATTTTTGGCACACGTGGCAGTGGAGAGGCCCTGCTGCTAGCTGGGCAGGTAGGAGCATCAAAAGGCAAAGCCGAAGACACGAACGTTGCTGAAGGAGAGCAGCGAAACCCTGCAAGGGCATGATTCTGGGCTGGCCACTCTGCAGCAGGAGGTCCCAGCATGAAGTCTCAGCTCCCCGTGCATCTTCTGTACTGGTGCCGGCATGCCGTCGGCACGCTGCGGTGCCCTGACAAACCCTCCGGCGTGGCCAGCGGAGGCTGCTGCGCGCTGCTCGGCGAGGTTTGGGGTGGAAGGGGACAGCGCTGCCAGCGTGCTGAAGCATCCAGCAACTGCTTTAGTTGTTTCTCCACCAGAGCGCGATGCGATGCTTTGGAAGCCAGACCCCGCATCTTTCAGGCCACAGCTCCCGGACGGTATTGCTTCGGTCCGTAACCTGTGGGCCAGCGTTGGCTTATTCCACTTCTCAGAGCCACGATGAACATTTCCTTTTATCGTGCCGAGTATGCGACGGTCGCGGATTCAGTAGCCCGCGTAAAGGCTGCGTGGGTAGGGGATTAGAGCCTGTTAACGCAGCGGGGCTGGGGGATTTGTCACTGTTTCACACTAATCCTCTCTTTGTTGCACGGGGTGGGTTACGCGTCTGAAACGGCACTTGCTGCAGGCAGAGTCTGGCCCTCGTGCCAGTGCTGGTCACGGGCTGCCTCTGCTGCGTTGGACCTGGGGCGAGGTCCTCTTTGAGGAGCTACACCCCGGGCAAAGCGTGTGTTTGGTTTTGGCAGTGCTGAGCCTGCCTCGTGGGCACGCTGGTGACTTTGTGGTATAACATGGTAAGTTAATAAAACTTGCAGAGAGACAGCTATGAGACCAGATCCGACTCCCACTCAAGCGTGGATGTCTCCTCCTTGGACATCTCTGCTTGGCTCTCAGGGAGTCCACAGTCCCCAGAGAGAAACAGGCGCTGCTGGGGCACCAGGTGCCACCTGGAACAGGACCGTCGGCGGTTTTGGGAGCCCCTTGGGTGAGTGTTGCGGGTCTTGCTGAGATGCTGACGCTGGCGGTGTGCAGTGCGTGCCGCAGGTCACCAAGTAGTGGGCTGGAGCCTGCTCTGCTCTGGTGTCTTCCCATTCCCCGTTGGGGCACTAATGAGCTTTTCCATGTCCGTGCGTTTCTGTAGCACCCATTTGGCCTGGGTGTAACGCTCCTTCCAATCGAACACGTAGAAGTGTGGAAAGAAAAGCAATAGGGAGCAGCTTGAACTTGCACCTACTGTCCTCACAGGTTTTTATGCAATGCCACCTTGTTTTTTTATGGTGCTGTGACCTGGTGAGGTTCAGCCCAGGACCTTCTTTCAGGCTCTGCTCTTGCCACCAGCCCTGCCCCAGGGAGAAGCAGCTCTCGCTGCGCCTGCATCCTCCTGCTTTGGGCAGCCGGGATGTTCATGAGCCGGACGAGGGTCACTCCAAGGATTTTGGACAGATTGGCTGTTACTTAAGCAGTCTGTGTTGATCTGGATGTTTTCCTGCGCTTCTGCTTCTGGTGGTGTCCGGCCAGCCTGGCCTCGGGCCACCGGCACGGCTGTGGCTACCATGGCTGTCGTGACGGGTGACTGCGCTCAAAATCATGTCTCGTTGCGATCCAACTGTTTGTGTGAGATGATCTGGGACTCGGGTCGGCTCCATCCTTGTATTTTCCCTTTTGCCTTCCGCTCAGAGCATTTCGGCGGCGAGGGGGAAGGACAAATCAACCCTCTCTTGCTGCAAACTCTCTGCGCGCCTCGCCGCCCTGAATCCCAACGGCTCATTTTTATGCTGTGCCATGCGCCTGGGGCACTGACACGGCGTGAGTGTGTTCAGAGCTGAAAAGAGGATCAGAAATCGCACTTCCCTTGGGGGGCTGTTCTGCAGTAAGCAGCAGCGCAGATGTGTCCCGGGGCTTTGATGACTCCAGGAAGGAAGGGAGCACTTATCGCCAAGGCACCAGGCGCATGCAAAACGGCAAAGCGCTCTTTGATGAATGAAGTGACGGCTCTTGCTGTATAATTCACCACTGAAAAAGAGATGATTGAGCACATCTGGCAGTTGCCTTCTCTCATGTCACCCCTGGGCGATGAAGTGGTCCTTGTCCCAGGCAGGCAAAAGAAGGGTCTGCTTGAGGAGCAGGAGGAGTCACTCCCAGAACAACAGGCACTTCCCTGGTAGGATTTTTCCTCCCTGCAGGTTAGATTCCCAGGGCTGTTCCTCCAGGACGCTCAGGGCAGGTGGGGCTGCGGGTTTGAGTGCGTTCCCTCAGCGTCCCTCAGCAGCAGCCTTGGAGGTGGCGAAACACTCAGCCATGCCAGGACCTCCCGGAGAGGTTGGCATCCCCCGTGGTTCAGACCTCAGGGCAGAAATCCGGCATATCTGGATGCGATCGTTTAGACTTTCAGGCCAGTTAATCTCATCTCTTTGTTCCTGGTATCCAGTATTGACTGATTGCTCCTACTGAGGAACCACGAGCTCTGCAGAGATGCCTGCGGGCGTGTGATGCCACCACCTTGGCAGGACAGGGGTGACCTCGGGTGATCGCTTTCAGCTGCTTAAATAATCCGTGGGCCGTTAACGATGTTCCTGTTAGCCTGCCACAAGCTGTGAAATCTGGTATATTTGCTGTGACAAATGTGTGAAAGGTGCTAAATTTGCCTGTGGCGGCCGTGGCTGAGCTGGTGGCACCACGTCTCGCCTCCTGCTCCCCAGCAGGGTCTTGATGGCCCTTTGCCACTCCCTCCACGGGAATTTGCAGGAGCCTCAGTGGTGCTTTTCCACAAAAACATGCTCTTTTGGCTATGTTGGCTGTGCCTCCTTGTCTTGATGGTGATTTACAGCCCCACCGCCCAACGCTGGATTAGGATTTGCTACAACAGCTTGTTCCAGCCACGAAGAGGAGGTGAAGCCAGCTCTGTCCCTCCTGCCACCCAGTTGCAGGTAATACTGGGCTTCCCTGGGACCTTGCGCTCGTGCTGCAGATGGATGGAGCTTGCTTTTATCTTTAGTTGGTGACCTGCCAGAATTGCAAGATGACAAGTGATAAGCACCGGCTGGGACATTCAGGAGTGACTAAGCAGACCTGCCTCTTCGCCTCGGCGCCACCTTAATTATTTTCAAACAAGCTTGCTTGTGGAGCGGGAGAGCATCTTGGCTGCTGCTCTACAACCCTGACTCCGTCCAGCTCCGGCCTCTCGGCCGAAGCTGGGGCGCGTTGTGCCACCTCTGTACGCGGGGAGGCGGCAGGGGGGTGCCGGAGCGTTAAAGCCGGTCTCCCGGTGGGGTGGGATGCTGCATGGGGATGGGCACAGCGTTCTCTGCTGGTCCCTCTCCTCCTGCTTGCTGGAGGGTTGGTCATGGGGAGACCACGGAGGGCAGCGAATGAAGTTTGTGCAGGCAGGGTAGGAGGGAGAAATCACCCTTTTCTCCAGGAGGCACCGAAAGCAGCCAGCTGCCCCCAGGATGGACCCTGCTCTGGGGTGATAGCGCGTGGCTCCCCAAAACCCCGCAGGCACAGCGCCACTGTGCCCTGGCCCTGTCCCTGTCCCTGCCTGGCTGGGCTGGGGGTAGGCGCAGCCCCGTTGTGCGGGACCAGAGCAAACGTCGGCGCTGCCTGAGCCCGCCGTGCATCCAGGCACTGCTAAACTGCAGCAGCTGCGTTGCAGCGGCGATGGCTCAGGGGCACAAGGGCATACGGGCTGTGACGTGGTCTCACCCCATGCTGCAGGGAAGCTGGGGGGGGTAGGCTCTGCGGACGATGATGAAGGTATCTCTGTGAAGGCCGCACCCTTAGATGCACTTAGCCCCGGCCCCCCGGCCGTGCAGCTCGCTGGGGAATCGCTTTTCATTTGCTTTCTGGGGGCTGCGCTCTCCTTCGTGGTACGTTCATCAAGGAGCCTCTTGCCCGCTGGCCTTTGGGAGGATGGCCTGCGTCCCGGCACCGATGCAACGTGGATTTGTAGCTGTGGCTTGCTTACAACCCAGATCAGGTTCAGCTGTAACTAAACTTAGCCACTGCTCCCCGTAAGGTTCTGTGATCTGGGTTTCGAGGAGTTGCTCTTGCTCGGCCGCTCCAGTTGTTTTCACCTTTGAAATGCCAAGCTGGGGGGTGTTAATGGAATGAAGGAGCGATGACCCAAGATGCTGGGGTTTCTCCTGGGTTTGTGTCCCCTGCCCTCACCATACTCCGCGCCAGGACTGGTCCGAGGCGGCCGCTCGCATCCCTGTGGCGTCACCGGTGGGGCCATCCTTTGCTGCCTGCGGAGGGAGGATCGCCACTGTGGAAAGCTGCTGCCCGCCTTTATCCCATGTGGTTTGCGAGGTCTGTCGCTGTTGAGGATGACGTGATGCCAGCCACCGATGGAAGTGGGAAGCGGCGATGTGTGTGAGCGGTGAAGCAGAAGGTCCAGGCTCTCCCTGGGTGCTACCTGGCCCCTCGGCCCTTGGCTTCTCCCAAAACGGGAGACAGCAGGGGAATGACGAGGGTGAGCGCAGCCCTTGCGCAGCTTGTGGGTGCTTTCAGCCCAAATCCCAAGTGCCGGCCGAGCTGTTGCGGCAGGGTCCGTGGCACAGGAGGGGAGTGGAGCCTGAGTTCATCCCAGCGCGGTGCGGAGCGGAGAGCCAAACCGGTTGGAGGTCAGGACTTGGCAGAGTGGTGGCACGAAGGGATTTATTTCCTTCCCTGGGTCAGAGCTTGTTCCGGGACCTTGTCACACCATCTCCGGCTACAGCCCGTCCTCCTTGGCTGCCCCAGGGGGTCGAGGTGCCGCGGTGTCGCCTTTAGCTGGAGCACGGCTGGGGCGGTTGGGCAGCGACAGCAGGGAGAGCATCTCCCACCCTTCATCTCCTGTGAGGAAGGGACACGCTGAGCTGTGCCTCTGCCTCTTCTGTCTGACCCTGAGAAGAGACAAACCCTTGGGGTTGGGGTCCCCTGGAAGGCTCTCGGTGCCCTCCGTGGGGTCCCTGTCAGGGAGGATGGACCCCCGTGGCACCGCTGCTGTGTCAGGGCTTCCCAGCACCTGTGTTTCGAAGAGCTTTTGCAGTCGCAGCAGCTGAGATTTAGGGCAGCTCGCGCAGAGACGGGAAGTTGCACCTTGTTTTGCTCGTGCCCCGCAGTGAAAGCGGTGCAGTGGCGTCGGAAACCTGGCGGCCACAGTGCCCCCGCAGCCGCGGGTGCGCCTGAGCCTCTGGTGTGACTCTGCGGAGAGCGGGTTTGCAGCCCTTGCTTGCAAACATCCAAGAAAACCAGCCGGAGGGTGGTGGGGAGATCCCTCTCTGTAATTCCTCCACTTGCTCTCCCATGCTGGGATGCCCGTGGTGCTGAGCAGACGCCCGCTAGTGGCACGTGACAGCTGACACTAAAGAGCCCAAGGGTTAAATCCTGCCCTGGGCTGTGCATGGGTGTCCGCCAGCCCCCCTGCATTAGTGGGAGCTTCACAGAGCACCCCAGGACACCCAGCCTGTAGCTGGTGCAAGCTGGGTGCTGCTCTTTGGGGTGCAAGCAACAATGGGTGATGGCCTGACTTGGTTCACCCGTTTGCAGAGGCACGATCAGAAGTTGGGGTGCTGGGTGCTGTGCCTGCAAAAGCCCCGTCCCAGGGACCACAGAGCCTGAGCAGTTTCGGGACACCCTAGAGCAGGTATTTCGTGTGTCCCTTGTGCTGCTGCGAGCACGCTGGTGTTGCCTGTGGGCCTGATCCTGGGCAACGGGGTGTTGCAAATCCTGTGCTGGGGTTGTTGCTGGGAGGATCTGGGCTTTGAGGCAGTGGCTGTGGGGCTTCTCCTGCTCCCCGTCCCAGCTTCTGCTGGTGCCCTGCGTGGGGGAGGCACGGGGAGAGCATCCCACCGTCCTGCTGCCTCCTGCTCCGCCTGTTGTGCTCGGTGAATGTTGCTCTTCCCTCCTCCCTTCCCCGCACGGCCACTCGCTGCGCAGGATCTGGCCATCGTCCCCCAAACCCACGCCTGGCAGGACATCCTCCTTTCCAACCCTGTCTCCTGCTTGCCTTCTCTCCTCCAGAACCCTCTTCCTGGCCGCGTTTTCTTGCACGGCAGCGGCACCAAACAGCCCTGGGAGCTGGTGGTACTCAGCCAGCTGGAAAAAGCATCGGTGATGAATGTCACCAAGAGCGATGGCGAAGCCGTCCCAGCCCAGAGCAGGGAGCCTGGCTGACCAGTCCCAGGGGAGTCTTGTGAATGGTTTCCTTCTGGATTTGTGTCCCCTGGGAGCGGTGGGCTGGCCTCGCTGGTCTGTCCCCCTGCGCCGAGCAGCTCTGCCGTGCTGGCTCCAGTGTGGTGTGTCCGGGGGCACGAGGACAGCATCCCACGAGGGCTTATGCTGGAAGAGGAAGGTGCATCCAAGGGGAAGGTGCAGCTCTCTGGGCTTCTGCAGCTGTAACCAGAAATTAATGGAAGGCAGCAGCCAGCAGCATTTTAATTACTAGCAGCAGCGGGGACGCCGCCTCGGAGGGTGTCAGACTGCGGCCGTGTTTGATGTTTCTTTGTCGTGGGGAAAGCTCAGCGTGGCTCCTTGCTTGAGCCAGTGCCGTGCGAGCAAATGCCATAACACTACGGCTGCCAGTCTTGGTTTGTTGTTGGCAAAAGCGAGGACAGCCAAAACAGCCTTGGGTTTTGTTTGAGCCGCCGAAGGAGCCGGGGTTCCCTGCCAAGCCGTCAGCCGGGATGGAGCCGAGATGTCGCCGAGACATCTCAGGCTGAGACCTGGCTCCTCCTGGACCACGCAAGCAGCCATGGGGGTTGAGGGAAACTGGACAGCTGAGCCCAAGGGAAGGCTGGGATTAATTTCCCTTTAGCATCGACCTCCCCGGGGGAGATGCCGGTGTCTGAGCGACTCGCCCCCAGCTCCCTGCAGCCCTGGGGAGCTTGTGGGCTGGTGCTGCTGTGCTACCCCTGCTCCGCGCTGCGGGCCTGGGGCACGTTTTGGCTGAGGAATGAGCTCTGCCGATAGAGACAGCGGTGGCAAAATGCATCCTGCGTCCTGTTCAGTGCCAGTCTCGCCACTGGCGCGCATCCCTTTGAACTCTGCGTTGTCTGGCTGTAGAAGGTGTAAACCTGAATTAATAACTTCAGTTTTCTTGGCTGCTGCTGGCAGCTGGGGAGCTGGGCTAGGGGGGATCTTTCCTGCAGGATGTTCTCCTGTTAACCACCCTTGGCATCGCTTCTCTTCCAACGAGCGAGTGTGACGCTTTGCCCAGGTTGATCCAGGCGCTTCGTGAGCACAGTGGTTTGGGTCAGACCACGGGCAGGGCGCGCGTGCCAGTGTCTGAATTACAGAGGAAGAGGCTGCAGAAGGGTGGCCCGACAGTTCTTTGAAAACAGGAGTAAACCCCATACTTACCGTGGCCGGCCCCTGAATCCACACGGACACGAGCTGTGGGACGCTGGCAGGAACAAGTGTCGGCCCGAACCTGCCGCGTGGAGGTGCCGCTGCCTCCGGCGGGGTCTCAGGCAGCGCGAAGGCCATCCCGGTCATCTTCCCAAAACCTCCTAATGCTCCGTGGAGAAAGTCTGCAACGCTGATGGCCTCTTCTCCATCATGTGTAAATGAAACCCTTTGGTGCAGATTTCCCTTTGGGATACGGCACGGATCCTCTGCAAGGGTCGGGAGCCTTGGGGCGGCAGGACCCGAGTTTTTATCTGCTGTGGTTTTTATTTAGGACATTGATTTGTGTTGAGCGATTTCTCCTCCATGTCCACGGCTCCCAGCTCCCTGGTGATGTGCTGGAGGGCTGCCTTCGTGTGGCTCCTCTGTAATTACCTCCTTTTCCCCTAATTTACCGTTATACCTTACAAACCGTGTTTAATTGCAGCAGCATAATTACAGGTGATGTCCTAGCGCATTGTTTTAAAACGCTCAACCCCCTGAGCCAGGGACAGCCGGCCATTTCCATCCTCAGTGACCGCGAGCTGTGCCAAAATGGGTATTTCTGCGCCCGCTGCGTGGGGGCTGCCTGCGGAGAGGGACCTTCGGAGCACATAATGAGCTTTGCTGGGCTGGGAAGGTCACGGCCGCTATCTCATTACTTGCCCTTGTGGTTTCATCCTCTTATCGCAATGCATAAGCGTAATAAAAGAAGCCAGCACGGGCCACGGGTTAGTTTTAACTAGCAGGAGGCTTCAGATCGAAGCTGGGCGTGAAGGCATCAGGGCAGGGTTCCCCCGCCATGGGCTTTGCGGCCGTGGGTGGCTGCCAACAGGACTTTCTGGAGGTGGGGAGAGGAGCCCAGAGAACGAGGTGAAAACGTGGGGTGAAGCACCCTGAAGATCTGCCGTTCTGGTCTCACATCTCCCTGTGCCGGTCGGTCCGCACAGCCCCACGGGTCTGCGGCTCATGTGGGAAGGAGCTGGGTGGTCCCCATCGGGCCGGGGGGGGAATGTAGGATGAGAGCACAGCTGGGAATTTGGGAGGGATGGCACCTCCCTGCCCGCAATCAGAGAAACAGCAAAGCGGGTGGACCTGCCGCGTTGCTCCAAGCTTGCGGGAGCCACGTCGCCCATCATGGCGCTGAGGATGTGCAAGGGGCTCTGCCCCTCTCCTCTCCGGGGGGATTCCTACCCGCTCTCCGGGCTCACGATGCAGCCTTCGTGCCGTTGCAGCGTGGTGCTCGCAAGGGAGTATTTATTGAGCTCGCGCAGGTGGGGATCTCCGTCGGTGTGACGGCACTGTTGAGTTGCTGATGGCCACAAGTGGAAATCCAGAGGCTGAGAAGCTGATGCCGTAGAACAAACGCTTGTTCAGACCTTGCAAACACTTTTTTGCGCGAATTATTTCTGCCTAGCAAAACCGCCTGTGCTTGCGTCTCATCAGAGAGGCTTAGTGATGCTGAAGATTGACGTATGTTGGAGCTCGGCCTTGGAACATCGGCAGCTACCCGTCCCCACTGGAAAAAAATGGCAGGTTTGCAAGAGCGTGGTCTGTGGGTTTAAATTCCCCCTGGCCAGTTTGATGCTGGGACTGATCTCGCAGCAGCCTGCCTGTGGACGGGGCTCTACGCAGTGAGAGTAGGTGGGAGCAGTCGGGGATGGAGATAATACAAACGCAGGGTTGGGTCCCCCCGTGCCACAGAGAGCAGGAAGCAGGAGAGAGCAGAGGTGAATACAAAGCAAAACATCTTTTTAAATAGGATAGGTTACGCTGATTCCCCCCCCCCCCCCACCAAAGGACAGGCACAAACTGGTGTTCGTCCTTCGTTTATCTGAACCGAGTTTGGTTCCTGTCATCTCCCGTGACCCGGGGGCTCCTCGAGGTGAGGCTGGGGATGGTTGTTGGCTCCCAGGGGACGTGCTGGTGGTCAGGATGTCACACACACCCACCTCCTGCGTTTTTCTTTATTATCCTGGGATATTTGTGCCCTCTGCTTCATGCTTCTTCACCTAAAATACAAAAACCTGATGCTTTGTATCACTTCCCTGGTGATTCATTTCTGAAGCTATTAAAGGGAAAACTTATTTCCCTGGACAAGACTCAAATCCTGCTCCTATCCAAAGGAGAGGTTTGATGAAGAACTGGTGAATTGGAGCTTTTCTAGGAAAAATCCTGGTAAAAGCAGGCCAGATCATGGAAGCTGAAGCCCTGAGCCTGTTGCTTGATGAGGAGATACCTCGACACTCAGGTGCCACCTGCAAATTAGAGTAACCTGCCAAGAGCTGAATAAATCACATGTGAAATCCAAGTAGGTGGAAACGTAGACAGTAACTGAGTCCTGGGGATGGTTAGAAGTCTATTAGACATTCAAAACTCTGTGGTTTTAGTTCTTTTGAATAGTTCTGAGTTTTTTCAGGCCACAGTTTATCTAAAGAGAGGACCTCCCTTGGTATGGCAATGAGTTGGAGCCAGCCAAAGCCCAAGCACAGTTAATCTGCCTGCAAGTTGCCAGCCTGCCTCCAAACTCCTATAGAATTTCCATAAAAAAATGTATTTTCCTACTTTTAAACATAAGTTTAATGTCTCCTAACTTGTGGAGATTTAGGGGAGGGAGGAGGAGGTGCAGCCTTGCCTCTGTGCTCAGCTTCATGTGGGTTTGATCGCAAAGGAAGCGGCAAAGCTGAGGGGACTCGGTGTTTCAGCCTAAAATAAAAAAATAACCTAAAGGCAGAGCTCCGAGGGTTGGCTCTCTCTCGTCAGACAACAGAAAGGCAGCTCGTGGGAGCTGGCAGCGTCCCGTCCCCGAGCGGGCGTCCTGCGCCCGGAAATCTCCCGCTGGGCATCTGGCGTGCCCAGGGATGGGCGATGCTTGGAATCGTAGCGATGCTGAGGGGCTCGGGGGGGCTTGTGGCAGCGGTTAATGCCACTGAGGGGTTCTCCTGTCAGCCCGGGCCGCGGTGTCCCTGCCGCCGCCTGCGCGGTGGCATGGGACAGGGACGCTGTGCGTCCTGCGAGGCGTCGCTCGGCGTGTCCCGTGAGCTCTACTTCCCTTGCGCCCAGCGCGTCTGCCTGTGTCCCTGTGGCTGGCGGGTCCTGTTCCCCAGAAAAGGAGAGGAGAGGCTTTTGGCCACGGTGAACGTGTTGCAGGGGCCAGGGCAGGCCCTCGGCTGTCCGCTGGTCTCTGTGGCGCTGGGGAGGAGCTGGGCATCGTCCCTCCCTGCCTCCTTGGAGCAAAGGGCTCGCCGGCCCCTGGCTTTGGCATCCTTTCCTGTGGCGGTTTCCCCGGGGACCATCGACCCGTCCAGCTTCTCCTCATCTGCAGGCTTGGGGATGGAGGTGGCTGCGTGGGATCTCAGGGCACCCGCAAAGGGCTGGACTTGACCAGGGTTTGTGTGAGCCCAGCCTGGGGTCCGGGAACCAGCGACGGGGCTGGGGCACGGCGAGCCGGGCTGCTGCGGGAGATGGGACATCACGAAGGCTTTGGGGTCTCAAGGCAGTTGTCCATGTTACATCCATCTCCTCGGAGGTGATTCAGGTTTGGATGGTCAGAGTTGAACTGGTTTTAGCCCCGTGGGTGTGGGGGATCGTGCAAAGCTCTGGGACTGTAAACCAGGGTCCTGGGACGGGAGGAGGGAGAGGAGAGTGAGCTCTGGAGTCACCCTGGCTCCATGATGAGCTCCCAGGCTGCCAGGGCTGTGCCGGTGCTGACGTGTCCTTTCCTCCCCTCCAGGCTTGCCGCGATTTCCTGGACTTAGCCGAAACTCACAGCCGAAAATGGCAGCGCGCGCTGCAGTATGAGCGGGAGCAGAGGATCCGGCTGGAGGAGACCATCGAGCAGTTAGCCAAGCAGCACAACAGCTTGGAGCGAGCCTGCCGCGGAGCCCCCGGTCTGTCCTCCAACAGCACCGGCATCGCCAGCAGCGCCAAGGGTGAGTGCCGGCGGCCGGGGCGCGGCTGGGCGCTGTTACGGGGGCAGAGCCCCGTGGGAAGCCTCAGGCTTTCCACGTGGTTGCTCCCAGGGAGTCACAGGGATGGGAAGGATGCACAAGGCAATGCCCTGGATGCCTGTGTTTTGTTTCATTTTTAATGGATCCCATTACGCCGTAATTGTCCCTAATTGTCCTGCTGCTCCTTGCTTGGGGACATGGATCTCCCCAAGGTATGGATGCAGGGGCGGGCTGTGTCCCTAGATTGCTTGTGCTATTTCAGACTATTTCGATAGCCTTAACCCTCACTGGCGGGCACATCTCCAGCTGCTGGAGGGCAGCTGTGGTGCTTGGAGGAAGCCCAGGGTCCCCTGGTGCTGCCGAGTTCCCGGCTGCGTGGGGTGGCGATGGTACAGCCACGACTCCTTTGCTGCTCGCAAGAGTTACTGGGCAATAAAATCGAACGGCTTTGCGTATTTGTGCCAAATCTCCTTCCCTATGGGACGCATTAGTTACAGCCTGGTAGCCAAAAATTGCAAACAGGGACTTGTCTTAGACATTTTTAAAGGGTATATGGACTCAAGGGAGAGAATAGTGGCTGTTGTGGGGGGTGATGGCAGTGCCAGGTGCTGCCCTTGTTCTTGTGTGGTCTCAAGGAAATGGCCCCACGTTGCCCCAGGGGAGGTTTAGATTGGATATTCGAAAAAATTTCTTCACCGAAAGGCTTGTCAAGCGCTGGAACAGGCTGCCCAGGGAAGCGGTTGGGTCTCCATCCCTGGAGGGATTTAAAAGACGTGTAGGCGCGGTGCTTAGGGACACGGTTTAGCGGTGGGCTTGGCAACGTTAGGTTAACAGCTGGACTCGATCTTAAGGGTCTTCTCCAACCTAAATGATTCTCTGATTCTGTGGCGGAGCTGGGGAGGGCAGGGGCGAAATCGGCGCAGGGACAGGCACAAATCCGGCCCCACCCCGTAGCAGGGGCTGACCCCGCTCCCTTGGGTGGGAGCGATGCAGGGAAGGAGGGAGCGATGCACGGAAGGAGGGAGCGATGCAAGGAAGGAGGGAGCAATGCAGGGAAGGAGGTTGCCCAACCCTGCCAGGAAGCCGAGTGAACGGCTGAGCCGGACGGGCTGCTGCGGCGAGCTGGCTGGAGCCGGGGCGACCATCCTGGTTTCTTGGCTTGTGGCAGAGCGGTGAAGCCCGCAGTGAGGCTGCACTCGGGGAGCAGCGCAACGAGGGCAGGAGCCGGGGAGCTGCACCGCGTCTCAAAAGTCACCGCGATTAACGCCTGGGGGGTGAGAGTGTCCGTGGTGCCGGCGGTCCAAGCTCCCGGCTTCGTAGCAATCTCTCCCACCGCAGCAAGGAAGAGAAATGATTTTAAGTCTGGAGCTGAAAACCCGACAGCTGGGAAGTCTTTTTGAGCATCACCTGAAACACGTGACTTTTTTTTGCTATTTAAATCCAGACTGGATTTCCCGGCAGATGGGGCGGTGCTGGAGCGGCAGCCGTGTTAGACGCGGTTGGACGTGCGAGTCACGCGTGTGTGTCTGGCTCAGGGAGCCTCGTGGCATTTCTGGAGGTGCTCACGAGCATGGCAGGGAAGGCTTGCGTGCCTGGAGTGGGGAGCAGGACGCGTGCTGCCAGGGCATGTCCTTGCTTTTAGGAGCTAGAAGTCGGTACGGCATCCTCTCGTCGTAGAGCGGGATGGGGAGGAGGGACGAGCTGTAAAGGGAGCCAGCCTTGGAGGGGACGCAGCGGGAGGAGGGTGGGCTCTGGTGACATACTTGTGCTTGATGGATTCAGAAGGGGACCAGCAGCACCCAGGCATCTCAGACCTTTTGTGCCAACAGGGAGTGTGCAGTCTGCAAAAGGAGAGGCCAGTGATGAAGATGAAGAGACAGAGTATTTTGATGCCATGGAGGATGCACCAGCTTTTATCACTGTAACGGCAGACCCCAAGCACCACAGGTATGAGCCCCTGGCCCAGGGCAATGCATTGCACGACGCAGCCTGGTGAAATCTGCTGTCAGTGCAGGAAGAGCAGTGCAGGGACAGTTTCCCCGGCGTTGTGCTTGGGCTCAAGGGCAGCATCCTCTCCCACGGGGTTACTCTGCATGCATGTCCCCCAGCAAACAGGCTGCCTCTGCCCAGGGCTCTGTACTGCGCCTGTCTGCTCTTGTATCCCTGGAGCGAGCGAGGCTGAGGATGGCCCCGGCTATAGCCAAGCAGGCAAAGGGCAGACATCAAGCTGTGCTGCAGTAAAGCTGAGTCCTGCCTCAGCAGCTGATGTGAGTTCGAGGGGAGCCTGGGCGGGAACTTGGAGGGATCCCTTGGAGCACGGGGCAGAAGTGGGGAGTGCCTTGCCTTTGTCTGACTTGACCTGTGCTTAGGCCCCCTGGGCGTCTGCCTGGGCTGGAGGCACTGTGGTCTGCACCGCGGTCACGCCGCTGGGCTCGCGGGCAAAGCAGCGGCTCTCAGCACCCAGAGCAGGACACCCCGTGCTGAGCATCCCCTCCCAGTGCCCGCGCACGGCCTCTGTCACCCTGTTGCCTTCCCAGCAGCACCCTGGGGTGGTGTGGGGAGATGCTCTGGGTGTGTTGGTCGTGCTGCACCAGACCCAGCTCTTCTCTCCTCTTCTCTGCCCTTTCTTGTGTTTACCAGCCGGTACTTTCTTCCCCGCAGGCGTTCGGGCAGTAACCTGAGTGGGGCCAGCGAAGGCCACCCTGAGGACTGGAACCTGGAGGACAGCGTGAGTCAGGAGGGCAGAGCGGGAGGGACCAGGGGAGAGGAGCAGGAGAGGAGGAGGTTGTTGGAGGGACTGTCTGTCTGGGTCTGTCCTGTGCGTCCACGATGGAGCAGAGTTGGTTGCTCTGTGAGCCACGGCGGGGAGACAGATGTCAGTGGTCTTACAGCAGCACCTCAACACCCTCCTAAGGGAAGTGGTACAGTGTTGGGGGGCAACTGCACATTTCCCCCATGCCCTGGAGAACAGGCTTCTGGTGATGCTCCCCAGCGCACGTGCACACGATGTCTCCTGAGCTGTGGTTGCTGCTCCTGGGAGCCGCCAGGTCTGGCTGGGTCATGCTGGGCTTAGACCTCTGTTTCTTCTGTTGCTTCCACAGGTTTTTGAAAGCTCAAATCAAAGCAGCTACAATGAGTCCACCTGCAAAGATCTCCTGCCGAAGAAGAGGAGACGGACTCGCATCCCTGACAAACCCAACTACAGCCTTAACCTCTGGAGCATCATGAAGAACTGTATCGGCAAAGAGCTCTCCAAGATCCCCATGCCCGTAAGTAAGCGTGTCCCAGGCGCCGGGGGCCAGCGGAGAGGGTGCTGCCGGGACGTTGGCGTTGAGGGTTTAGTTTGGGCATGTCTCTTGGCTGGGCAAAGGACTTGGGTTACGGCTCCAGTTGGTCCTGCCAGGTGCCGTAGCAGCACAGCAGCCCCGTGCGGGGCAGGAGCATGTCACCAGCTGCCAACCCCGTCCTGGGGCACTGGCTTTTGCCCTGGCAGAACCCTCTGAAACTGCCTCACTCTTCTCCCCAGCCCCAGTGTGCCCTCGATGCTCAGCTCTGCTGAGTCGAAGCCCGTCGTTTTTCCCTGCAATTTATTTGCCCCTTGAAATCATCCACCTGCTGCCAGAGAGCCAGCACAGCCAGAAAGCTGAACCAGCCAGGCAGGAGGAGGCTGTCCTCAGTGACATGGAGCTGTAGCGCTAATTGCTTTGTGGTAAATGACTCTGATGACATGGCTGTGGCATTAGGGACTATCTGAATTGGGTCAGTTCTTTCTTTGGGACTGATCCGTTCTCCTGTGTCAGTTGCAGAGAGCCTTGGCAGCTTGCTCACATGAGTTCCAGGGCGAGCTGCAGCAGAAGGATATTTCCCAAGTGTCCTCTGCAAATCCAGCTGGTGCAGAGGGAGGGAGGGAACCAGGACACCTTGAGTCCCTGAGGATTCAAGTGTTTCACCCAGGGGACAGAAGAAGAAGAGACCTTGTTGCTGATCATGCTTTCCCCAGCGTGTGTCCCAGGGCACGATGCTCAGGGAGCAGCCCCACCTGCACCGACAGCGGGGCAGAGCCGTGTTTCACCCCAGGGACCCAGCGTATCTTTATTTTCCTTGCAAAGGGGGGCCTTTGAGTGAAGAAAGGGCCGTGGGGGCAATTGACAGCACTGCTGGGGGCTGCTGCGTTCGCTCCTTGGGGTGAAGGCTTCCTGCGGGTGGTCAGGAGGGGGTTTGCTGGGGAGTGTCTGTCTGGGCCCCCCTTCTCCCGGGCTGTCGCAGAGGGTAAGTGGGATGTGCATTTAATTCTTGCAGATAAATAACCCTGTGCGTCACATACGCAGATGAAATGCTGCTCATGCCAAAGCTCCCCCCAAACTGCAGCCCTTTATCTCAGAGCAAACCAGCCCTTCCCAGGCTGCCAGTTCTCTAGCAGGTCTTGACCAGCCCAGTGAGCAGCATGGGTGGGACTGGGTGCCATCGTAAGGTATTCATTTCCCCCAAAACTATGAAGTCCTGGCAAGCTTGGGAGAGTTGTAAAACAGCTGGGGGTGACTGGGGGTTATTGTGGGGCTGGCTGGAGTGGAAGTAGCCCAGCAAAGTGTGATCCGTAGCCCCGAAGCCGTATTCGGGGTCCTTGCTTTGCTGGGGAAAGGGGGAGGAGCACGTTACAGCGGCTTGGATGCTGAATTGATTGTGTCTCGTCTCTTCTCAAGGCAGTGCCTGACACTCTCTGAGCGAGAGCAATGAGTTTGTCTCTTCCTTGTGCTATTTCCAGCCAAGATACACGGCCCAGTGCCGTCCATTAGCATTTCTGCAGCAGCGTCAGTATCAGATAAAGGCATGATGGTACAGAAATAAGCCGAGGACATGAAATACCAGCAGCTGCTGGTGCCTGGAGAGAGGCAATTTATACCTTCCCTATCAATCAGATCATTCTGGGAGCTGCTAAAGCTGAGTCCAAACCTGAGAGCAGTAGGTTCTGCTCGCACAGCAGCCCCTGATGCCGGCTCGGGGGATGTAATTGCTGCATCCCCTCCCTGGGGCAAGCGGATCTGGTTTCCCAGCGCTGCTGCCGTCTCTGTAAACTGTTCAACAGGGCTACGGGTTGTAAAGAAGGGGCTCAGCCCAGCGCCAGTCGCTCGCTGTCGGCTCCTCTCTCTGGGTAGCTGTACAGACACAGAGGCAGGGAGGTGCTTTGCACCCCACAAGCTCAGCCACGCGCGACATTTCTTTGGGAGATTCACCCCAAGAACAAACAGCCTGTGGTAAGGGAACAGGGGGCAATTTAATTTCCTTTCAAGAGCCATTTAAATTTTCTCTCTGTGGTACACGTGCGTGGAGTGCGGGAGAAGCCGGCAGCTCTGTGAATCGAGTGGGAGCTGCTGAATAGGGGCTTTCAGGCTGACGTTGCCGTAAACGGAGCGAAGGAGGAGGAGAAGGAAGCGGAGCAGCCGGCTCGGGGAGGGCTGTTTGGAAACGTGGTTAATTATAGTGCAAACTGTCGGTGAGCCTGTTGTGTGCGCCGAGCGATGGGGTTTTCTCCTTCCACGTGCTTTGCCTGATTCTTGGCAAATTAAGAGCGTTTCTGAAACCCCATCCCCTTTCCAGGGGATGTGATGCACTGAAAAAAAAGCTCATTATTTTTTCCGCTGAACAAACAAACCTGCAGCATTGAAGAGGAAGAAACCAGCTTCTAGGGATTTTTGCGTTTCGGGTAGGCTCATCTTCCTTCCTTTGTGGAAGGGTTTTGCTTTGCCGTTGCCTGAGTGGTGCCGGTGGAGAGGATACAGCTGCCGGCTTTGTTCTCATGCCGCCCGTATCTCTCCCGAGAGTTATCTCAAGCCGGCAGTGATTTGCTTTTTTGTGGGGGTATGATGCTGCCCTTTCTACACAGCTTGCTCTTTCTCAGGTGCTGTAAGATCCCTGCTACTTAAATCCCCGAGTGGAATGATCTGGAGTTTGTTTTCTTTAGTATGAAATATGTAACTTGGCTTATAGAAATGGTTCTCTCATCCTTCAACCATCTGCTCCTTCTAAAATACGTTTCTCCTGAACTAAAAGTAAAAAGTGAATTTCACATGGTTTTGAGGCAGAAGACTTTCTGAGACAAAGTATCTCCGTCTTCCTTTCGAATTTTAAATTTCAATTCTTTTCAGAACACAAAATACCGCTAAAATCAACCTTTTTTTTGTCCCCCCAGATTTGTTTGCAGCCTGGCCAGCCTGGCAATGTATGGCAAAGTTCTAAATGACAAAGCAATGACTTTGGGGTAGAAACACGACCCATTCGGGCTCTTCCAGGACAGAGCTTCCCCTCTGCTCTCTCCCCACGGGACATTGCTGCTGCCTCTAGCTCACACATGCAGTTTGGGTCCTGTTGTGGGGCTGCAGTTCCAGGAGTGGGGAGATCCCAAAATGGGGCTTTTCAAGGTTTTCTGAGCAATGGGACTGCAGCCCGGCGTGAGGTGGGCTTTGCCGGGAGGCGATGGGGGGCAGCCCAGGGAGCAGCACATCCCTGCTCCGCGTCGCCTCTCGCTCGTGGCCGTTGGGATGCTGGCTGGGAGGCAGGAGCGAGCTGGTCTCACTGCTGAGGCTCGTTTTGGGGCTCACTGGTGCTCCATCAGCGGAGCAAGGCGATACCTGGGATGATACCTGGTTAGCTCACGGGCCTGCTGACTCCCTGGTACACCTCAGCTGGGAACTTCGAAGCCGTCGTGCTCTCGTGGTACGGTCCCGGGAGCACAGCAGAGCACGCGTTTCTTGCTTTTATTTAACACCTGCGTGGTGCTGCAGGGGCAGCGTGCAGGCTGCGTGCCGTGGCACATCCAGCCCCGTGCTGTGCGCTGCCCTGTGAGGCAGCTGCTTCGCTTGGGCGCACTTTCCATCCATCCCGGATCCCTGACTCTTGGGGTGCATGGCAGCGCGCTCGGAGAGCCAAACGCGTGGGGTGCCGGTGGTTAGCAGGGCTGGGGGGGAAAGGCAAAGGGTGAGGTGCCCGGCTTGGCAACTCTCCTGCTTTGCTCACCCTTTCTTGTTCCCCTGCAGGTAAACTTCAACGAGCCGCTCTCCATGCTGCAGAGGCTGACGGAAGACCTAGAGTACCATGAGCTGCTGGACAAAGCGGTCAAGTGCGAGAGCTCCACGGAGCAGATGTGCTTTGTCGCTGCGTTTTCGGTGTCTTCCTACTCGACGACTGTCCACCGCACCGCAAAGCCATTCAACCCGCTGCTGGGGGAAACCTATGAGCTCGACCGGCTGGAGGAGTTCGGTTTCCGTTCCCTGTGTGAGCAGGTGAGCTGGGGTCTGCAGAGGGGCTCTGGGTGTCTGCCCCACTGCTCGTGTCCAGCCAAAGCAGCCCTTCCCTGAAGGAGATACAGCATTTCCTCCTGCTCAGCCTTCCTCCTGACCGAGCCAGCCAGCGGCATGCTGTTGGTGTTGGCAGAAGCAGCAGCAGGCACAGCCCAAGCCATTTTTTGGAGGCAGGAGGACAGTGTGCCTGTGCCAGCGTTGCAGAGCAGGAGCTGGGGAAGAAGGGGAGGAGAAAGGTGTCCGTCACCCTGCTGTGTCTCCTGGCAGCCTGCCTGGGGCTAGGGTTGCTGTCACATCTCAACACTTGGGGAGAAAAGGAGAAGCTCTCCTCACCCGAGCTCCCTCCTAGCCATGTCGGTGATGCCCACAAGCTCTGGCACGGTTCCTCCCTGTTTCAGGGGTCAGGTGTTGGAGGGTGTCTCAGGGTCCTGTTTCTTTCTTGTTGGACTGAAAATTTTTAGTTTCAGAGCCTGGGGGCAACCTGAGAACCTCTGACAGCCCCACACTCTAACTACAGAGCGCATCTGGCATGCATCAGTGAAGCAGCAGGTCCTAATTAAAAACCTGGAGCGCTTAATGAGTTGTGACCTGTGAAGAAAATCGACTGTTTAATATTTAGCACACTTGGCTGGTCTGTCCTGAATTCCTGGGGAAGGATGGGGCTATTTATTACCCCTTGCAGGCAAGACATCGTGGTGGGGGCTCTGTGTTCTCCAGGTGGTGGCTGTGTCATCTCAGGGGCAGAGCGACTGTCATGTCTTTCAATGTTCAGAAGCATCAAGCAAAATCACAGATCTCCGTCACTCTGCAGAGGCCGATGCAGGTCCAAGATCTGCAGAGCCTTTCAGCAAACTGTGCCCCCGAGCTCTGTGGGCTTTTTGGGGGGGTGTTCCGTGGGAAAAGGGTCTTGCTGCTAATCCGGGCATGCCGTGCTGTGCTACATGGTGCTCAGAGCGGATGTCAGACCTGTGGACAGGGTGTGCTGAGAAGCGCAGTGAGGAGGCTCAGGCTTGCACCAGCATCCCTCCATTGCCCTGGCGTGGTTTAGCTTGTCTCTGTCCCTCATCTTCATCTTCTCCGAGTCATGGCCCTTTGTACCCAGGCTCGGAACAGCTGCTGTAGCAGGTGCCATGCTCTGCCATCAGCTCCTTGCAGGACACCAAACCTCCCCCATGGTAATGGGTGCCCAGGCTCGGCAGACTCTTGCGGAGCTCTGGCCCGAGGCAGGACGGCACCTCCCGTCACATCCCGTCTCTCGGCCGCGCTGCTCCGGGCAGTGATGGTGAACTGGCTCTGGAGGGTCTCATGGAGATGTGGCCCCTTGCCTGTGACATAAGGAAAGGTGCTTCAGTAGATTATTTCCAGGATTTGTGTCTCTGCTGTCTCTTCGTGCCACCCAGAGCTGCATGCCTGACGTCAGCCAGCTTTGGTCATCCCCAGTCATGCCCATATGGTCTGTCCCAGCTTTGGGAGCTCGTGCGCTGGGCTGCAGCGAGCCAGGACACTGCCGACCGGAGCGCAGTGAGCTACAGCTACGAATGTGCGTCCCCTTCCTGCCCTGCCCGGCGCTCTGCCTGCTCCTGGGAGGCAGATTGGAGGCGGCAGCATCCCTCCAGGCGTCCCCAGCACTTTGCTGTGAGCGTCGCAGAGCTCGGGTTCATCACAGCGTCGCACCTTCACCTCAGCAGCGCCGCACCCCTCCTCGCCTGGCAGCGATTCCCTCGTCCTGCCGCACAGCCAGATTCCCCAGCTGGCTTTATGCACAGCCAAGAGAAATTGGGAGTCTCTGTTCCCCAAGACCTCCCTGGTGCCCCATCTCCCTGGGCTGTCACCCTGCTGAGCCCGCTCTTAAAGGCAGCGGATGATTCCTTACCAGGATGCTGGTCCATCCCTTAGCCACCAACACCCCTTGTCCTCCCGGGGTACAGGCGGAACAGGGTGGGTTCATTACCCTCATTCGGGCTGTGGTGACGAAGCCCAGCGCTGCCCGTCGGGTACCGCCGGGCAGCCCCGACCATGTCACTCCCACACCTTGCCATCCCTTTACTCATTCCTTTGCTCTCCTTTTCACCTCCTGCCTCCGTCCCTGTCCGCTCCCAAATTAATAACCTGCCCTGAATTACTTTCTGCAGTTGGTCCCCCTTTTCCTGCATCTGTACCCAAATTTGGTATTTCTGACGCCTCCATGTTAGCTGAGCTGCAAGCCCGGTTGAACCCCTGGGCGCAGCCTCCTGCCAGGTCCTTGAGTCCCTCCCTCGCCGGCACAGCACATGAGCTTCATCCAAAATCAGGTTTACTGTCACTTGTCACTGGCACTGCAGCACTCGCGCCTTCGGTCCACGGGCGAAACCTCTAGATCTCCCTCCTGGAGCCGTCTCGAAGGGCATGTTTGGTGGCAGCGCGGCTTTGCGCTGGCGCAGCGTTGCCAGTGCCTGCGGTGTGTGTGGGCAGCGTGGGACAGACAGACGGACGCCCTTCCCACGGCTTTGAACTTTCTTTGGATGCTGCGCCTGCTGCTCAGCCTGCCGACGCGCTGAGCGAAGCGTTGATAATCTTGTGCCTGAAATCCAGTTATCCAAATAGGATTTTCTCCCGCTGGTGACGGTGGGGTTTAATGGAGGGGTTTTGCTCTGCTCACGTTTGTAATCCGGTAGCTCGGGGCGCTCAGCCTGTAATTACATTGGTGCAAATAATCTCTGAACTTGGTGGCGTGGCTGTCGGGGCCCGGTACTTGGTTCCTGGTGATGGGCGGTGTGTGCCGTGCCGAGCGCCACAGGTCAGCTGGCGAGACCCCGTGTGAGGGCTGGCTGGGATGTCCTGCTCCCACCTTGTTTTTGGACAGCTTTTCCAGTGCAGGGGAACGTGAGCACGTCCTTTTACAAATGATCCCTGAGGACGGAGGATGTCGTACCCGCTTTTCCAGTCCTGTGTGTCTGCAGGGGCAAAGGGGGACCTGAGAGCGCAGTTACACTGGGATTACTGGGGATCTGGGCTTGGGTGCCGGCACATTCCTGTTTCTCAACCAGGATCCGTGGAGCGCGGGGCCGTGTCCCGGGGTCACACCACAGCATTCTCTCACAGCGGTAGTTGCTCAGGTTAAGTTTTTTACAGCTGATGCTTTGCTAACGAGCCTCAGAAAATCCTGGCAGACGCTCAGCGCACCCCCACGCGCTGCGGGGGCACCTCACGGGAGATCACCCCGATGCCCAGGAGAATACTGGGTGGTTCAGGTCGGCGCAGTGCAGCGTCCCCCAGGCCAAAGCTGGCGCGGAGCTACCGCCTCTCCTAGGAGTCACGCTGCAATGGCCGCGCGCTCGCCGGGGCTCTCCGGTGCTGGTGGCTGCGGCCTTACGGGCTGTTTCTTCTCTCCCCCAGGTGAGCCACCACCCCCCGGCAGCCGCCCATCACGTCTACTCCAAGCGAGGGTGGACGTTGTGGCAGGAAATCACCATCGCCAGCAAGTTCAGGGGCAAATACCTCTCCATCATGCCGCTGGGTAGGTGACTTATGCCGAGAGGATTGGGGTTTGCTTTTTTTCCTGCACTGGTCACGCAGTACCCCGAGGGTTAAAGCAACGTGCCAGTCCCTTGGGCTGACGTAGGGCTCGGTGAATTCCACCCCGAGCGACGCAGGAGCACAGATTTACGCTCCCGATCAGACAACCCTACGATAACTCATCTGCCCTGGAAATGGAAATTACGCCAGCTGCAAAGGGGGGCTTTGCTCGCTGCTAGCACCACGGCGGACGTGCTTTGGAAATACCCTGCTTGCCCATGCATTGATTCCTCCTTAAATGATATTTAAAGGTTAGCTTGCTGCCTGTTTTAACCCCCTCCCTGGCAACCAGATGCAATAAGCTGCCTCCTTCCAAGATTTTACGTGTCTTCTGCCTGTCCCTGGGCCGAGCAGCACGTCTGGGGCCGGTCCCAGGGCTGCGCTGGTCTCCAGACACAGAGAGTCAGCCAGGCAGCACGTTTCGGACCTGCTTTTGAAGTCGGTGCTTTTGGGGAGTGGGCAGAGGGCCTTGCGGGGGCTGCAGCTGCTTTACTGCAGCAGACCACGGAGCGTGTAGCAAGGGGAGAGGTGACTCCAGACCCTGCCAGGGTTGGGGGCTGATGACAGGAGCGGAGCCAGGTCGGCTCCGGGGATGAGCATGGGGCCAGCGTGGCGGCGGGCTCCAGGGGAGCGTGTCCGCAGCCCGGCCCGGCCGTCTGTCCTCGCTGAGCTGGGGGCTCTCCTCTCTCCGCAGGCGCCATCCACCTCGAGTTTCACTCCAGCGGGAATCACTACGTCTGGAGGAAAGTCACCTCCACCGTGCACAACATCATCGTTGGCAAGCTCTGGATTGACCAGGTCGGTGGCTACGGGTCCAAGGTGATGGGTCCTGCCTGGCCTCCCCTGGCTCCGGGGAAGGGCGGGGGGGGTAGAAGGGCGCTGCCCTCCCGGGGTGTATGCCAGCACTGCCTGGTGTCCCCGCCGTACTCCTGCTGCGATAGGAAGGTGTGCTTCCCTGGCGGGGACGGGGGGGAGGCTTCTTGGAGCTCCTAAAGGCTCTTCCCGAGGCCAGCAGCTCCGTGGGGCAGGGTGGTCACGCACGTGATGGGTTTTACCCTGCTGCTGGTGAGCTGTGGGGCTGGTGGGGCGGCCGGCGCGGTGGCTGCAGCCAGAAGTGTTGCTGCAGCTGGTGTTGATTTGTACCTGCACGAACTACAACTAACGCCTGATTTGTCTCCTTGCAAAGTCTCTCACTCGCTGTGGTTCTGTGTCTTTCATCTAGTCTGGTGAAATAGAGATTGTTAACCATAAGTCAAAAGATAAATGCCAGCTGAAATTTACCCCCTACAGCTACTTCTCCAGAGACGTCCCCCGGAAGGTACGTATCCGGGTATCTCCTTGCTCCTTCTGGCAGCCTCGCGCGGGGTGAGACCGGGCTTTTTGCTCTAAGCTGGGCTCACGGGGTCCCAGTGCCGCGGCTGGGATGAGCCCCAGCACGGGGCCAAGGAGCTGCGCTGGCGCCTCTGACGTGGGTCACCTGGGAGGGCTAGAGGGGACCTCCAAGCTCGCGTTTTGGCTCTGCCTGTGCCAGAGCTGCAGCGCTGAGACCTGGAAAGGATTTGTTGGGCTGGAGTCCCACCTGCATGGTCAGGATGGGCCCGTGCTCGCCCTGCACAGGGCACAGCGGATGTTCGAGGACGCGCAGCGCCAAGTCCACCTGCTCTGGTTGGGGCACCTGGAGGGCGTTCTGCCCCCTTGCACCTCTCCCTGTCCTCTGGGCACTTCCAAATGCCACCGGAGCCATCTCCCTTCTGCCAGGTGACAGGAGTGGTGAGCGACGCCGATGGTAAAGCCCACTACGTCATGTCTGGCACGTGGGACGAGAAGATGGAGTGCTCCAAGATAGTGCAGAGCAGCCACGGCAGCACCAGCATGGAGGGCAAGCAGAAAACCGTCTACCAGACGCTGTCTCCAAAGGTCCTGTGGAAGAAGTACCCACTCCCGTGAGTCCCCTCCTCGGCGCGGGGTGCCATGCTTGGGGGTGCAACAGCCGGACGGGGATTAATGGGGTTGCCCCGAGCCCCGCGGGATGGAGGGGGCTCCTGTGCCCAGTCCAGGACTTGGGTGGCTCGGTGGCGTTTCCTGGGGTGTGAGCACACAGCAGGAGCGTGAGCAGGTCCCTGCAAGGGGAGGGTGGCTTGGGGGAACCCTTGCAGGTAGGTTTTGGACAGCCAGGGGTACTGGTTAGGTTTTTTGGGCTGCTGGCCATGGCAGGGAGATGTGTTGGCTTCTTTGCCTTGCTGGTGCGTCCCTGACCACCCTGTCCCACTGGTCACCTTAGCTCTCCAGGGACCAACCCTCTCTTGACACCTTACCCACACCAGGGCTGTTCTCAGGCACCAAACCTGTCTCCAACCTTTGGTAGCACCAACGACGGTCCCTGCTCTGGAGATGCTCTGTTGGAATGGTCCCCGGTGGAAAGTGTCCTCCACTTGGTGCCACCAGTTCTGCAGTCGAGGATCCAGCAGCTCTCGGGTGAAGCTGTTTGGTGTCTTGGCTGTGCAGTACAGCACTCGCAGTTCGTAGGCTCGGCTTTTAGCTTCCCCAGGCAGAGCCAGGGGAGGATGGGCCTCTGCTCCCCTCTGAGACACCCATCGAGGCATCATCATCGGCGTCTCCACTTCAGGGGTGGGAGGCAGAGCTCCCCAAAGGACCTCTACACGTCTGGTTTGGGGTAGCAGGAGCAGCATCGGCGGGGCTGGGGTGAGACGCAAGGATACAAAGGGGAGCTCTGCTTGAGGTAGGCACCGCCTCCGCTGTCCTGATCGGGGCTCTCCGGCCGCAGGGAGAACGCCGAGAACATGTATTTCTTCTCCGACCTGGCCCTCACACTGAACGAGCCCGAGGAGCGAGTGGCCCCCACGGACAGCCGGCTGAGACCCGACCAGCGGCTGATGGAGAGCGGCCGCTGGGACGAGGCCAACGTGGAGAAGCAGCGGCTGGAGGAGAAGCAGCGAGCCGTGCGCCGCAGGCGGGAGGCCGAGGCCGCGGAAGCCCTGGAGGAAGGTGAGACGCTTTGGGGTGCCGGTGCGCAGGGACCGGCCGCCCCTCGCTGCGGGCGAAGGCTTTGGGGGATGGAGGAGGGACCCTGCAGCCATTCGGGTGGCTGCGGAAGCGTGGGGGTCGCCGGCTTTCAGGTGCCCTTAGCCCGTGTTTCCCCCCGGACAGGCAAGGACTACGAAGGCTACGTCCCGCTGTGGTTTGAGCGCAAGGTGGACGCCGTGACGGGGGAGCTGATCTGCGTCTATAAGGGTGGCTACTGGGAGGCCAAGGACAAGCAGGACTGGAGCACATGCCCTGACATCTTCTGAGCCACTCCGCTGACGCCGGGGTGACTGGCCCCGTGCCTCAGTTCTCTGGGACAGACAGAGGGACAGGGAGGACATGCTGGCAGCGGCCCGCCAGCAGATAACAGTGCAAATACATACACAGAGTCAATACATAATACAGAAGTTTGAAAAGCAAATCTGAACAGGGATTCCAAACCTATTTTTTTACGCACTAATAAATAGCATCCTTTTTTTTTAATGATGGCTTTTTCAGCGACTAATTAGGAACAAGGACACGTGAATCTGGTTCGTTTTTAGCCTAGCATATTTATTGCTATCAGGAGTTGCTGCCTATATCTTTCAGCGCCTCGGCTTTACCAGCTGAGACGTCGACTTCCAAAGATGCTCGCATTGTGGGGATGCTGTGCATTTGTGTGAGCTCTTTTCTTTGACTTCCCCCCGCCCCTCCCTGCATTTGTGTGTGGACTTCATGGAATTATTTCTTTTTTTAAAAAAATCTGCTCCTGGTTCAGGTTCCTTTAAAGACGGACACGAACAATCCTGCGTCCTGCTCAGAAAACTCTCTCCAGGATTGTGGCACTTGATGCTGGAGGCTCTCGGTGGTTCCCACAGTGCCCAGTCATCCCAGTAACACCAATTGGGATATTTCAACCGGTGACTTTTTTTTTCTTTTTTTTTTTTTTTTAAACTTTTTTGTTTTTTAAAGAAGCGTTTGAGCAGATTCCCCGCAGTCTGCTGTGTTTAGTCAAGGCTTAGGACTGTACTTAACACGATGCTTTGTGAGAGTGATTTGAGTGAGGTTTGGTTTGGCTTTCCTGCAACCACGTCCGAAGGAGGAAACGGCCTCGCTGCGGGCGGGAGCGCCTGGCAGGCACAGCGTGAAGAGGTTTGCAGACCAGCGATGCTCCGGGCTCCGCGTACCGCCTCTCTCCCGCCCCGTGTCGCTGCGGCCCAGGGGCTGGCAGGAGCCCGGAGCTCGGTGCCGGGTTTGTGGCAGCGTCTCCCTGCTGAGCTGTGCCCGAGGCCGGGCGGGAGGGCAGGGGAGAGCCACGGTGCCGCTGGGATGGAGCCTCCCTGGGACGCAGCCTTGGTCCTGGGTCTCCCATCCCCGCGTCTTCCCTGTTAAGCCAGACAGGTCTGGTCCACGGTCCCCCGGCACGGGGGGCCACAGGCTGAGCCTGGAGGGCACCCGGTGGCCGGCTCCAGTCCTTCTCCCTCATGGTCGGTCTCTCCCAGGAGCAGTTTCAGGTCGTCACTAAAGCAGCCTGAGCACGGGGCCGGGGGAACCCCACGTCCCCTGCTCACCCCTCCTGCGCGCCATCGCCTCACTGCGGCCCTGGACCCGCTGGGCGGAGCGGAGCAAGCCCTGCCGATGGTCGGCGAGGACCAGGAGGTGGGACCCGCTGGGCCAGAGGGTGCCAGGGAGACCTGGACGCCCGCGTTTGCCCCGTCGGATCTCATTTTCAGTGTCCTCTTCTCCGGATCTTCATCATATCACACTGACCGCAGCCTCGCGGGGGTCGGAGGCCACCCCTAGCCGGACTGTCACATCCACATTGGAAGATAATTAGCAATAATGAACTTCGAGGCAATGGTAACTGGAATACCCAGGCTGCACGTGGGACACTTATGCAATCAGGTTCCTCAACCATCAGTCTCCTCCTGGTCGGCTTCTCTTCCAGCACCTCCGTACCTGTTATTTACAGCAAACCTACGTGTACAGTATATATAGACCTCGCAACTGTAGTGAGTGGCTATTGGAGTGGCAACACCCACTGATTTCAATGTACCCTTCAGTCTTATTTATTTGCTTCTAATTTAATATATATATATATAAAAAATATATATAAAATTATTTTGCTTAAATTTCTATGGTACACAATAGATGAAAAATAATGAAGACAGAAGTGTCTGTCTGAGTTTTTGTAGCACGAGTACGGCTTCCCTAGGCTTGTCCCGGAGCTAGCGTGTAGGGGTGATGGTGACGGAGTAATTCCCAAAGTAGAGAAGACATTTTGCCCCAAAGCTGGATGCAACCGCATTCGAAAGGTGTTACAAAGACATTCCCTTCCAGAAACGATGCATGTGGGGTTTGAAGGGCGGCAGTCGGTGTTCCCCGCGTTTGGGAGCGGGATGCTCAGGCCGCGTCCCGGCTCTCTGGCTGTTACAGCAGCCGGTCGGGCGTGTTCGCTCCTTCCAGACCCTTCCCAGAGGTTTGCCCGTCGCTCGGGGAAGCCGCTGCAGCAATTAAATGATCCACACTGCGGCATTCCCCGTGGGATGCAGCCTGCGGAGACCTGCCGGGTGTCCCGGCCCCAGGACGAGCAGATCTCCCTCGGGCTTTGCCTGCCTGGGAGAGCGGAGAATGCTCCGTGCTGAGCCTTTGTGCCGCTGGCTCGGTTTTGCGACGGCAGCCAAAGTTGCCTGGGGCAGGGTTTGTTCCACTCAGGGCCTGAATCGTTTCTGTAAAACGGGCTAGAAACTGAGCTCTTTGAAATGCCTTATTTTCCCTGTTTGCTTTGTCAATGCAAGCGTTACCCGAGAGCTTGGGGGGTGAGAAACTCCCGCACGGGCTGTCCCCAAACCAGGATCTGAGCGTTCCAGCAACGGAGGAGAGCGGGGAGTGAGATGTTGCTCAGTGAGTGCAGGCAGTGAGAGTCCTCCTGGGCTCTGGGATCCCCAGAGGTCCTCTCTGGTGTACCCCCCATCGCTGCGTCTGTCTAGAAATCACCATCACGGACCCTGCATAGCTTAGCGGAGCTCGGGGGAGCGTGAGGAGCACCCTCCAAATCGGAAATCCTCCTTTTTTTAGGCTAATTTTAAAAATTGCTCTAACTTCCAGAGATCATCTATAGTGGCAGCACTTATTCAGAGCACCATCTCCTGGTCTTTCTGTTCCGCCCCCAAAGGACTTTAATGTCATTCCACTGTAAATGCTGTTGAATGTATTTCTTTTTTGAACAATATATTGTGAGTATTGAGATCCCTCTTCTCCTACACGGTAATAAAACTTGGATTCGGGAGTTTTAAAAGGCGCAGTGCTGAGGTTGTCACTTGCTCCTCAAGGCTGCAGGTGGGGGTCCTGGAGGAACCCCGAGGTGGGTGAGCTCTGGCCATGCACAGGGGCCTGGGGACGTGGTGGATGGCAGGTGAGGTGGCCAGGGAAGGGACCACGGGAGGTGGCCCAGAGGAGGAGCAGACCTAGGGGAAGAGATGGGGAGATGGCCAGGGGAGGGTTGTCTGAAGGAGGAGGTTGCTCAGGGGAGGAGGGCTATGGGAGGTGGCCCAGAGGGCAAGGAGGTCCAGGGAAGGAGAAGGATCAGTGGGGAGAGGAGATGGCCCAGCAGAGGTTGTCCAAGGCAGATGTCCAAGGGAAGGTTGCCCAGAGGAGGCGGTCCAGGAAAGCTGGAGCATGAGAGGGTGGCCCAGGGGTAGGTACCCGTGGAACAAGGCTTTCCAGGAGAGAGCTTAGAGAAGAAAGGAGGACCAGGGAATGGCTTGCTCAGGGAGGGAGAAGGGCCAGGGGAGGAGATCATCTGAGGAGGAGATGTTCCAGTTGGCCAAGGGAGAAGATGGTTGCTCAGGGGAGGAGGTCCAGGGAAGGAGGAACGGGAGAGGTGGCCCAGGGCAAGGTGCCCAGTGAAGGAGTTTCTGTGAGGATGGTGGGAAGGAGATGGCCCAGGGGACATTGTCCGGGCCAAGAGGTGGCCAAGAGTAGGTGACCCAGGGGAGGAGGCCCAGGGGAGGGAGGGGACGGTCTGGGCAGGGGCTGTGGAGGCGGGTAGAGGAAGCCCAGGGCAGGCTGAGACTGGCCGGCCGCTGCGGTGTTGCTGGGCGACAGGCACACACAGCGCTGCCTGTCCTGCCTGCTGCCCTTCCTGCTGTCCTGCCTGCTGTCCTGCCTGCTGTCCTGCCTGCTGCCCTTCCTGCTGTCCTGCCTGCTGTCCTGCCTGCCCCAGCCCAGCTCGGCCAGGTGAGCACAAGTTGGGGCTGGGGTGGGGGACCCCGGCGCCAGGACCTGCTCGGCCCATGCCGGCAGCCTGCCTGGTGGTGGGGAGCAGCGTCCCTGCCTGCTCTGGGTGCAGGCACCGGGGCCGAGGGCCTGGCAGCTCCTGTGTGCGGCAAGCGTGACGGCGTCCCGACTTCAATGAAAGGCAAACCTCCGTGCCCTGCAGCGCCTGCAAATCCACCCATCATCCCTGCGGCGTGGCCCTCAGCCCGGCACCGCGGCTCTGGGAGTTGGGTGGGCTGGGCCGTGTCATTCTCAGCATGTTCACTCTGAAGCGTAATGAGTTCATGGGGACTTCTAGAGTGCGTTACCCTTGCCTTACCTTGTGTTGCAGGCCCAGGCGGCACGGCAGGCATGGAGCTGAAGGAGGCTGTCTTCAAAAGCCAGAAACACAGTAAGGCTTGTGCAGGTGCCTGGTGCTGCACCCAGGGCGTGGGCGTGCTCGGCTCTCCCCCACCCTTTGCTCCTGTGCTGCCAGGGATGGGCTTGTCCCAGCCACTCCGTAGCGGAGCAGTTTGCAAGCCCAGGGAGCAAGAATCCAGGGCTGCTGCCTCCTGCCCTCCCTGCCCGTCCCCACAGGAGTGTCGTCGTGGGGGATTTTGCCCCCCACTACCCCGGGCCCTAAGACCTGCTGCTCCATCCTGGCCGGAAGCGCCTCTTTCCTCCTCTCTGCAGGCCTGGATGCAGGGAAGCGGCCGGGGTTTGCAGGGTCCTGGGCAAGAGAACGCCGGGACCGTGGGCTGGACCCTGCCGCTGCCCGGCTCAGCCAGGTGTGGGGCGTGGGAGAGGGGCGACAGCGAGGGGCTGTGGGGCCGCAGTGGGGCCACCGGGGCGTGATGCAGCACCAACACCGGGTGCTCCCGCCCTGTCCCACCCCTCGGTGCCCCGAAGCGCTGTGAACACCGTTCTCTGGCGGTGCCCCACGTCCCCCTGCTCTCCCCTCCGCAGCGGCGCGGCGCGGCCGCACAGGGCCCCGGCGGCGGCAGCAACGGTGACGCCTCTCCCCGCGGCCCCTCGACGGCCGCTGCGGGGCTGGTGAGCGGGGCCGGGGCACCGGTGCTTTCTCAGCTCTGCGTTGCGGCCCCAGCCCGCCAGGCCCAGACCCTCCTGCCGAGCGAAGCCTGGCTGGCGACTGGCGGCCGCGCCGACACTGGGGCAGAGGATTTTGCAGCTTCCAGTGTTTAAATACAACAACAGCGCACCGCAGAGACCAAAACAGCCAGTGCCAGGAGAGCAAAACGGGGCCCCGGGGCCGCAACGCGTGTCGGGCTTTTGCAAAGATGCCGAGATGCGGTCTGGGGAGGCTCACAGCTCTCCGCTCTCCCACGCAGAGCCGCGAGGACGCCGTGCGGGGTGTCCCCGGGGTGACGCCAGCCCTGTCCCGTGGGAGAAGCGCTGCTGGGGGCTGGCTCGGCTCCTCGGCTCCCAGCCCAGCCCGGGGGACCGGAGCAGCTCCAGCTCTATCTGCACGGAAGATTTTGCTGCCAGGTTTTGGGAAGGCGTAGTGGACCCCCTGCTGCTCTCGGAGGAGGAAGAGGAAGACGAGCCTGTTGGGGACGTCCCTACTGAGGGAGATGATCCTGGGCAGGATGAGTCCTTGTTCCCAGCAGGGAGAAGACCAGACATCCGGCAGCAGTTGGCGGTGGAGCCAGGCAGATGTCCCTTGCCGGGCAGGTCCCCCCCTCTGATGAGGAGGGAGAGCCTGGAGTCTCTGGGAGGGAGGATAACCCGCCTGAGCCAGGGCGATGCCTTGGGGATGGCCTGGGGGGGTCCCCAGCCGGCCCCCTCCATGCAGCCGGCCCGGGGACAGGAGGACTTTCCCCACCGGGGTTCATGCTCCGGGAAAGACCCATTGCCCATTGCCATGTGCAGTGGAGACCCGGCTGCTGGGCGTCCCCGGAGAGCCCCAGGCATCCCTGCTGGCAGCAGCAGGACCGGGGCGCGGAGGGGCTCTCCCGACGGCGCCTTGCCAGGGCCCAGCGGTGCCGGGAGCAGGGGACATCCCACCAGCAAGCCCCTGGGGCTGAGGCGGCAGGAACCACTGGCCCTCCAGGGATGGCGGGGAGCGGTCGTCCCCCTCGCTGCGGGTGACGTGGAGAAGGAGGGAGCAGGCGGCAGGCAGAGGAGAGCTCCCTGCCTGGCTCACCGTGAGTCTGGGCTGGCCCCGGGGTGCTGCGGCAGCGCTGGGGGAGGCCGGAGGGACTGGGACCGAGCAGGGGGAAGGGGCACGGCCGCGGTGTGTGGGGTCCCTGCTGAAAACGCCGTTTTTTCCCGCAGGTCCCGATGCAGCAGCGGGACCCGCTGAGCGACGCGGAACCGGGGCGCGCGTGTCGTCCCCCCCGGGAGCAGCAGCTGAGCCCCGGTGGCAGCGCGGGAAGCAGAAAGCCGAGCTGCCCGGCAAGGTACGTGCCTGGGCTGGCCGTGCCCCGCCGCGGGACAGCCCCGGCCGTGGCGGGATGCGCCGGGGGCTCGGCGGTAGGCGAGGGGATGGCTCCTGGCCCCGCTCTCTGCTGGGGTGTGGAGAGCAGAGGGGATGCGGCCCGGAGACCAAGTCTGGCCCCGATCTGTGGGCCCCCCGCGGTGGCCATGGAAGGTCGGGAGGAAAGGAGCAAACGGGTTTGTAACCCCACTCCCGGCCGCCAGCCTGCAGTGGGGCAGCCGCTGTCGCTGCGTTGGTCCCCACAGAGGAGCCGAGAGGGGACGCGAGAGCTGGGATCCGGTGTGAAGGGGACTCGGAGCAAAGGCGACAGAGCCAGGTACGCTGAGGGCTCCGGGGACGGACCCTGCGCTGCGGCTGGATGCTCAGCTCAGGAGTGCCCACAGACGCCTGCCGGCGCGTGGGAGAGTGGCACTGGAAGCCCAAAGAGGGTCCTGGACCCCTGGGTGCTGGGTCTCTGCCTGCGGAGCTGGCGTGGGTGGGGACGTGAGTGACGGTGTCACGGCCACAGGGCTGGCCTGGCACCGCTGGCGCACACCCAGCACGCCCGCCGTCGGGAGCCGGTGGACCCGGAGAGGACGGTGAGGTGACCCCGGGGTGGCCAGAGCGGGGCTTGGCCAGGCACAGCCACGAGTGGCGGGCGCAAGCTGTGGGGTCTCCAGGCATGAGGTCCTGGGCTGCCGTCGGTGGGCGGGGGGACAGCGGGCTGCAGAGGCTGTGCTGGCCACGGCCACCGGCTCTGCTCTGGCAGGGAAGCGCGGTGCCGCTGCTGTGCGCAATGCGAGGGACAGAGCTGGCTCCTGGAAGAGGGAAAGACGTGGGAGGTGGAAAAGGGGATTTTTTCCAGTCTTGGCAGGGGCAGAGAGCCTGTGCGGACTGCCGGGAACGGCTGGAGGAGAGAAGAAAAACATCGGCTTTGCAAGAAGAGAAACTGGAGCTACGGAAGGTCAATGCCCTCCCCGCTTCCCTGTGGGCCCAGGGTCACACCAGCGGGGTGGTGGGAGGGAGCACGTCCCTTGCCAGAGGCAAAGTCCCTTATGCAGGCATGTGCATGTCCCATGGGAAGTGCTCCGTGCTGCCCAAGTTCCTAAGGAGCCAAACTGGATTTATCTGCAGGAAGGTTTTATTTAGTGGAGCTTCTGAGAGCAGAATTTGTTGGGGAAGCCACTCAACATGGCCGTACACCGAGCGGGGTTATTGCTCTGCAGAAGGCCCCTGGGAAGCCTGGGCAATGGCAACGGCAATGGCAATGGCAATGGCAGGGAGAGCCGGGGCCTTGGGCGCAGGCAGGAGGAGCAGGCAGGGCCTGCAGCTCTGTAACGACCCCGGGGTGGTGACCCCCACGCCCAGGGCATTTCCCCACCGGATCGCAGCTCTTGCCAGGGGGTCTCCAAGCCTGTGCCGGAGCAGGCTGAGGTGGTACCGTCCTGGCCAGGAGGGGCTCGGGCAGCCTGCACGGAGACCGTCCTTGGGAAGAGCCTTCCCGGACCCGGAGGGCGGGCGTGGGTTGCCAAAAGGGGTGACGTGACCCCGGCTTCCCTTGCAGAGGCTCCGGGAGCTGGAGCACCGAACCCGCTCCCTCCTGCGGCAGCGGCAGGAAGCCCTGGACCAGCTCTACCTGCTGCTCCAGAAGGAGAAGGCGGATGCCCTTCGGCAGCTCCGGGAGGCCCTGGAGCAGGTTGGGGAAGGGAGAAGGGGACGGGCTGGGGTACGGGCTAACTCCAGCCCCGTGCCGTGGAGCTGAGTTACGGCGGGGACCCCGCTGGGCAGCTGCCGGGGCACGCGGCGGCCGCTCGCGCCCGACCGCAGCAGAACTGCCGGCTCCGCTCGGCTGCGCGGGGGCCGTGGCGCACGCGGGGAGGGGGAGCGGCGCTGGGGAGCACAGCAGCCCAGATGTGCTGCTCCCCCGAAGGTCACCCTGCCCTGCTCACGAGAGGGGCTGTGCGGGGGTGGTGGGCTCTGCCGGGCGCATCGGGCAGCAAGCTCCGCCGCAGCTTCCCTCGCAGGGGCAAGGCCCATGCACGGAGCTGGGGATGCCTCGGGCGGGCGGAGGAGATGCCCTTCGGGGAGCCTCCACGCTTGCCCTGCTCATGCCGAGCCTGCCCTGCTCAGGCCTGGGTGCACGCAGTGGCTCCAGGTCTGTCCTAGAAGCTCGGACCGGGCTGCAAGGCCGGCAGTTTCCATACGCAGGGCTGAGGGGGCTCGGGGGGCCGGCCTGGGTAGCGCCGGCGCTGCTCTGATCCGTCTCTCTCCCGACGACGGCTCCCCAGGAAAGGGCTGGTGCGAGTGCCAGGCTGCAGCACCTCCTGGGCCGCCCGCGGGAGCCGGCGCTGCCAGGGCGGGCTGGGCGCTCCCCGGCCACGGGGGCCGCCTCGGCGTGCCCGTGCCAGCACAGCCCGCTCCCCGACAGTGCCACGGGGCAGGGCCCTTTGCCGACGGCAGTTCGGTGAGTCCCGTAACCGCGGGGCGCTCCACGCTTTGCGGGAGAGGCTGCTTGCCCAGCGTGGGCTACCTGGGCTCCTTCACCCTGCGTGCCCCGGGCATCCTTTGCGGAGGAGCCGCTCGATGCCGTTGGGCTCTTGCTCTCCACCTGCGGCCCGTCTCCTCCAGTTCGTCTCTGCTCTCCCCCAGCCGTGCGCTCCGTGTCCTGCGTGGCCTCCGAGAGCAAATCCAGCATCACCCTGGGGAGCTGCGGAGGGAGGACGGAGCCCAGGGGCCCACCAGCCGGGGGGAGAAGGTGATTTGAGCCCCCCGCCCCCCCTGCAGCTGTGAGGAAGTTGGGATCCATGACAGGCATCAACCCTCGGATGCGCCCGGGTGACGCATCCTTGGCGGCCATGTCCTGGGGCGGGGGGTGGTGGGATGCCTGCTAGAGCGTGGCCCCTCTCCAGCCACGCGCAGGCCCCTTCTGCGGGCTGTGGGCGGGCGGGACCACCTGGGCTTCTGTCCACACGCAGCAGCGAGAGCAGAGGCAGCAGTGTGAGCAGAGGCAGCAGTGTGAGCAGAGGCAGCAGCGAGAGCAGCTTTGCGTGAAGAAGGCAGCAGCTCTGACCGCCCTGAAGGAGCTCCAGGTAGAGTGCTTCAGGTCCTGCTCCAAAGCTCCTCCTGGCCCTTCCCAGGCCAGGGGGTGAGGGGCTCAGGGGCTTCTGGTGGCTGTTTTCAGGAGGGGCTGCTCCAGCTGGGGTCGCAGAGACCCGTGGGGACCTCCCGCCCACCTCCCGAGGCCGCGCGGGCCGCCGCTGTCTGCTGAGGCATGCGACATGTCCCCCACGACGGCACGGGAAGCAGGCGTGCGTGGGGACCCCAGGGCGGGGAGAGCTGTGCACCCAAACCCCCCCAAGCCTTGCCCCTTCCATACCCTCGCGTCCCCCGGGCGCATGGAGGGAACATCCGCACCTCCGTCCCCGCCTCCCGACTCCCGCCCTGGGGTGTAGCCATGGGGCACATCTCCCGGGCAGGCTGGAGGTCTTGCTTCCCTTTCTGTTGGTCCCAAGTCCAAAACACAGCCCCACACCAGCTTCTGTGGAGAAAATTAACCCTGTCCTGGCCGAGACCAGGGCGCTATCCTTTTCTCCCCGGACATGGAGGCTTCTGCAGGAGCCGCGGTGAAGCCCGGGCGTCCCGGTCGCAGGCACTGCGTGAACTTGCGAGGAACGCAATTGGGAAGCTGCTGCAGGTTCCTCATTAAAAAGTGGTGCGTGGTTGTGACGGCTCCTGAAGCTGGTGAGTGCCCTCCGGCAAGCAGGATCCGGCTGCACAGTCCAGCCACGCTGGCAGCACTGACCCGGGGATGGCTGCAGGCACAAACGCGTGATGAAAAAAACCAACGGGGAATTTCGGAAACGGAAAGTTCCGTTTCGATGCTTTCATTTAATTTTGAAAAGGAGAAACCCATTTCTCAGTCTCTACGCATCTCGTTGGAGAGAGTGCTGTTTTTAATTTTCAGGAGAACGTCCGAGGAGAGCTTCTCTGTGTGCAAGGGGGAAAATGAGAATTTCTTGCAGTGCTTTATTACTACGCCTCCTTCCAGGGGAAGGGAGGGGATGAGACTTGAAATATCTGTATGCTTTCTTTCCGATTAAAATAAAAGTGTTTTTCATTATGTTTTTCTGCAATGTTGGATTAGGGAGGTTTCTGAAATTACTTACGATGCACAGCCGTTCCCTTGGTGAAGTTATTGCATTGTTTTTTTTTTCCCTTGAAGTTTCACAAAGAGAACTGTGGTGCAGACTACATTTTTTTCTGAAGAGCTTTTAATTAAACCCCAAATGTTTGCAAAGCTCCATGAACGTCTTTACAAACAGCGGGCTGAGGTTCCTGCCTGGCCATATGAATGATGCTAGGAAAGATGACACTGATCCTTTAGCAGAAGATTGATGCAGAAATGGCTCCAAAATCTCTGAATGATCACAGCAACATTTTCATCACTGGGACCTCCACCTGTGGGGTTCCCTGTCTGAGTCTCAGTCCTTCCCTCTTCGTTACATGCATGAAGGTTTTGATTCTGGAGGCGGCTGAAGACACAGTAAGTGGCAGATAGACGGCGGTAACCACATTGCTTTAGTGATGGGCTTTCATAACGGAACATGCTGTTATGAATTGTTCAACAGTTCCTGGAAATATTGGGTTTAAGGCAGTTTGACAGATAGCTGGAGTATGCCTTGCTCCTTTGAAGAAGGAATGCAGTGGCATGTCAAATTAACATGTACGTGAAGCAGTCTTTCTTCACAATGTTTTGTTGGGGCTTAAACAACCGGCATTTTTTGTTCACCTTTGTTAACTTCTTGGGCTTTGGCACTCCAACATGTGTCTGTCGGAGCACACAAATGCCAGAGCGAGCCGTACACTCAGATGTTGAAGAAGAGGTGCCAGCAGCAGTTGGTCACACCAAGAGGTTGAAGGAGCAGGGAGCTGAGGTTGGCTCAGTTTTTATGTGCAAGCCCTAGGGCCAGTGTCTGTCCTCCCACCACAGGTCATCCTGCAGCTGGAGACGTGCCCCCACAGCCCAGCTGGTGAAGGACCAGGGTGTGGACCGCTCTGCCGGTGTCTCTGGTCTCTGGCTTCAGCAAGTGGGTTGGTTTGTGAGCGTCCGCTTCTCCAACGAGGGCAGGGAGGAGTCGAGGGTGATGGATAGAAATGGTGAAGGACAATGAGGAGGCTTTGAGCTTGCGTGGTAGAAATTGTTGGAAGGGGGGTGTGAATTTGCAAGATGCTCAGGGGAGATTCAGATCTCAGATGTTCTTCTGTTCCTCTCTTTGGAGGACCTGTTGGTGTAAAGAAGCAGTTCTGGACAATGGCAATTCAAACACCCTTTGCTCACACTTTTTATCTCTAAATTATCGCATGTCCAAAGTCAAGCTGCTGTGGTGTTCTGTGCACAACAAAGTCTATTCCAGCTGCTGGAGCAGGGATGCTATAATAGAAACAAGGAAAGCATTTGGCATTCACAGAATCACAGAATCATTAAGGTTGGAAAAGACCTCTAAGATCACCAAGTCCAACCATCAACCCAACACCCCCATGCCGACTAAACCATGTCCTGAAGTGCCACGTCTACACGTTTTTTGAACACCTCCAGGGATGGTGACTCCACCACCTCCCTGAGCAGCCTGTGCCAATGCTTGACCACTCTCTCAGTAAAGAAATTTTTCCTAATATCCAATCTAAGCCTCCCTCGGCGCAACTTGAGGCCGTTTCCTCTCGTTCTATTGCTACTTACCTGGGAGAAGAGACCAAACCCTACCTCACCACAACTCCCTTTCAGGCAGTTGTAGAGAGCGACGAGGTCTCCCCTCAACGAGGTCCTTCTGTCCCCGGAGCTGCCTCCTGTGCTCTCAGGCTGGGGCTAGAAGTTGCCGGCTGGGCTGGAGATGAACCCTCTTTGCCCTCGACCCATTTTTATAGGGATTTATTTATAGACCAGTGAAGATGTTTGCTCAGCATATCGGGACTGCTCAGCAAGTGATATGAGCCTGCACAGAACGAGAAAAAAAAGTAAAAAATACAGGAGTTCTGTTCCTTCCCTACTGTGTGCTGCAGAAAAGGTCTTCAGGTGGAGGAACCTGCATCGCCCTCGGTTATCGCAGGTGCTTTGGTCCCCAAGGACAGCACATCGCAACAAGGCTGGCTGGACTGCACCTCCTCCCTCCTCCCACCTTGGGTTTTTTTATTCCCCACTGCTCAGTGTAAGCTGAAGCATCGTTTCTGCCTTTGCTTCTTTTTCTTGTTTTGCAACCTGGGACGAAGCCGTGCCTCCGTTCCCACAGCGCCCCGTGCAGTGACTTTGCATTTGCTCCCGTGCTTCCACGTCTCCCACGACCGCCCCGGCACAAACACCTGGATTCTTGCTTCAGCCCCGCGGGCGAAGGAGCCCCGTGGAAAACGGAGGGGACTGTCAGCAGGAAAATCACCCCAGAAATGTTTTGAGTGTGCCAAAAGCTTTGCTCACCAGCCGCGGCTTCGCAGCACCAGCAAATCTGCCTGGGGGAGAGACCCCAGACACGTGGCAGCGTGAGATGAGCTTCGCCAGGGCTCAGCGCTCACTGGTCACTGGAGGATGATCTTGCAGAAGTCCTCCAAATGCCAGGAGAGGAGAAAAGCTTCAGCCGCAGCCCACGGCTCATCCAGCATCGCCATGTTCACCGGGGAAAAAACCCCAAAGAAAAGCTTTGGCTGGGTCAGAGACACCACCTGCCAGGCTACAGTCAACCCGGCATTTCTGAAGATATAAAAGAGAGAAGGTTCTCCAGAGAAGAACATTTCATGTTTATTGGTAACAGAAGGACCTGGACTTCTATACTGCCAATTCGGTGGACAGAGATACTCTCCCTTGTAGCACAAGTTGAACATTTTCTTTGATGGCTCTGCCTGCCTGAATGGAGTCTTCCAAACAAACCCAGATTTTCCAGGTTGGTCCTGAAGAAGCAGGCAGATCACTACCTGGTGGGGACTTGTCCGACCACTGGGTTTGGGGAACAGCCGCTCCATTGATGCGGTGTGTTCCTGTGGCTGCCTAGCGCAGAGAAAGTTTTAACGGGGTTTTCTTGGACACGTCTCCACGTATAACTTGTCCTACAGAGGGGCCTCTTTCTCCCCTTGGCTTTGGAGGCGGCCGTGGGTTACGAGCTCAGGCTGAGCGGTGGGGTGGCTCTCGTTGAGGAGCCTCAGACATGTCCTCCTTCATCTTCATCTTTCCTCTGGAGACATTGCAGGTGGTCACCACTGTGACACCCCTGCCTGTGTGGGTTCGCCGGGTGCTGCGGGGGCAAAGCAACCCAGACGGCTCCTCTTCTTTAAGCCAGTAGTACCAAACTCCTCCTTTTTGGTTTTGGGCTCTGCATTGGGCATGTAAACCATGACAGGAGGGTGCTGCGGGGTTAGGAGCGGTGGGGAGGGGGATGAGGCGGGCTCACGTGTGTGAGTCCAGAGGAGCAGGGATGCTGGTGTGGTGTACCATGTTAGGGTGCGTGATCTGGGCGCAGGGCCCTGGGTGCTGGGTGTAGGGTGCCAGGATCTGGGGTGCTGGGGTGCAGCCGGGTGGGGTGCTCGGGCGGGGTGCAGGGGCTGGGTGCTAGGGTGCAGGGTGCCAGAAGCTGGTGCCTGGGTGCAGGACGTTGGGTTTCCGGGTGCAGGGTCCCAGATACCGGGCTGCAGCGTCCCAGGGCTGCATGTGCTCGGGGAACTGCTCGTGCTGCAGACGACGCAGGTAGGACAGAGCTGGGCTCCAGCCTGCTGCGTCCCCGCTGCCCAGAAGACGAGGGGTGGGAGCCGGCTGCGGCAGGGAAACCTCCAGCTTTGGGTGCGAGGCTGGGGGAAAGTCTTGCTGGCAGAGCACTGAGGCTCTGCTTTAGGTTAAACTGGTGTTCCTTGAAGCTGGCCGTGTCCAGATGTGACCTCTGCCACAAGGAGCAGATGTTTCTTTGGCTGCCAGTGCAGGGCAGATGCTGCAGCCTTACCCCCGCGGCGACGTCCTGGGGAGGACGGCTGCTCAGGTGGGTGTTTAGGGATGAGCCTCTCGGGCTGACATGCGTATTGTGTGCGGATCCATCACCTCCCTGCAGAACCAGGCAGCGCCTTCTAAGCTGTTATTAAGTGCAAATGTGGTCATTTGAGTTTTAATACACAGGTGTTGATGGTTCAGCCCAAATGACCCTTGTCTCACTCCTGCTGGAATGTTTTGGTTCGGGTTGAGGCTGCCTCTAGCAAAAACTTGCACTTATTTCACAGGAAAAAAATGGAAACCTGTGTGATCTAGTTGAGGTCTCCTTATTGTATTTGATTCTGGCGTGGGCATCTCCTTTTAAATGGGAACTGGGATGGGAGTTCTCTTGCAACGGAGTTTTACGTGAAGGCTTAGCACTCACGGGCCCATAGAAGCGTTGGGTTTTTGGAGCCAACGATGAACGGTGTGAGGCAGTGGATGGAGCTAGACTGTAATAGTTTTGCCTTTTGAAATATTCATAGATTCACTTTTCTTTTCAAGTTTTGACCTTTTTTTTTTAACGCTGGGGTGCAGGTGGGAACCTGCTCAGCGCTGACACCTGCAGCTGGGGCTCTGGCTGGGGGAGACCGATGCTGTTGGCACTGCTTCGGGGCCATCCAGAGGGTTGTGGGGAGAAGATGCTTTGCTGTCAAAGACCGGGAAGAATAACTGAGTGTGGGAGCAGTGTGTAACTCCTTCCAGGCAGCCCTGCAGCAGGGCTATTTTGTTCATGCAGCGCTGATAGCTCCCCATACTGATGTCTGCCTTGTTTTCATGGCTTGCAGAGGCAAACCTTGACCTAGAGCTTGAGAAACAGCCCGGTTGTTCCTGTTCGGCATGCTCAGGGTACTTGGTTTCTCTTTCATGTCCCTGTAACATTTGAGGATGTCGTTGGCAGCTTCTTGGCAGCAGAGAGGAAAAGGTTGGAAGATGTCAGAAGGAAGAGCCAGAGCACGGCTGAGCTCATGCTGCTCTTTGATTTTGACGGTTTTGTACCTCCCCGCCTATGTAGGAAAAATGTTTGCTCTGGGAATAAAGCTGGAAATGTGCAGGGCACCTGTATAAGTGCTGTTAGGTGCTGGCAGAGCTGGATGCAAACACAGCCCTTCTCATCCACCTGGGCTCCCATTTTTCCTCTGGTAGAGCAGCTCGAGAGCGTCACTGCCATGGTCTGGGATCCCACACAAACCATCCCTTTCTCCTCCTTTTTCTTGTGCCAGTTTTATCCTTTCTGCTCTGCAGGAGACTTCTTCTTTCCCCCAAAAGACCCTTATGTCTCTGCACCCACCAATGTCCATACCAACATGCTCAAGGGGCTGGTGGGGAGCCCCCTCCAAGCCACCTCCACGGGTGGGTACAAGTGTGAGACCTGCAGAGACCCTACTGCAGGGCAAGCTCTGAGGGCACAGAGAGTATTTCACTCGGTTTCTGAGGTTCAGCTGGTTTTTCACCTTCAGCTGCAGAAGGATCTGGGCTTTTTGGCCTCGGTGTTGACGGTTGCAAGGCTGACTCTGGCAGATCCCTGTCAAAGGGAAGCGGGTGAGCATTACTGCTGCTTTCGAAGTGTCTGAAGTGCAACACTTCTGTCCTCAAAACAGCTGGGTACTCCTTGCCTTGCATTTGCATGTCCAAAGCCCTTTGCACCTTCAGGTAAGGTCTGAATTTGCTCTTTGTTCCAGCAAGTCAGGGGATGAAACGGGGAACAGCAGCATCACAAAATCATTAAGGCTGGAAAAGACCTTCAAGATCATCAAGTCCAACCATCAGCCCAACACCACCTCTGCAGGAAGACCCTGAGAGGACTCCTGAGTGTTATCTGTCCTCCAGGCAGAAAGCAAAGGGCTCAGGAGGGTGGACCAGGCAGATCCTCAAAGCAAGGAGGGCTCTTCCAGCAAGCACAGGGGCCCTGTGTTGGTACACGGGGAAACCTCGGCTGTGCGGGTGGGAAATGCCTTCCCTGCAGTTCACCACAGAGAAGACCCAAACTGCCAGCTGAGTTGCAAAACAGCTTTAAAACCAAATGGTACAGGAGGAGTCTCTGAAATCTTGTGGAATTAGTGCATTAGTGCCTTCCTGACTCATCTAAAAGGTGCTGGTGCTTGGCCAAGTCCCACAGACCGGTGCCAGCTTTGCTGCTGATTAAGATTTTGCTAACCCCAAGCAGACTCCCGCTTTGGTTCTTCCCAGACTGTAGCTGTGCAGCCAAAACAAGCCGTAGGTGCTGCGGCTGAGGCGTGTTGCTCTACAGCCCTCCCGCTGTGGATGTGGCTTTGGTACGTGTTTGTCCCCAGCACTGTACGTTAATAACAGCCTCGCTCTCCGGCGATGTAGAGTTTACTCCACAGGAAAAGAGATCATTTACAAAAGGGTGGTGGTGAGGGGGAATGTCAAAGCTGACACCGACCAATGTGCAGGGAAATGATGAATCCCCTTAAAATGCTCAGTAATTCCCTTTACTCCTACGTTGCAGGTCACAGTCCGCTCATTTGTTACCAGAGCTGTTCAGTCTGTGAGAGAGTAACTTATCACAGAGATTTAACTGCGATGAGGGTCGTCCCGTGGGCATGTCGGGATAGATTTTCACCGTGGAGACGAGTGTCTGAGATGACAGATGAGCACCTGGTTTTCCTGGGCTGGAGGAGACGTGTGGCTCTCCTGGGCTGGAAGGAACTGCTGGGAGCAGGGGCGATGTGCCCCAGCTCGGGGTCCCTCTTGGCACTAACCATGAGGTTACTGGCTGTCGGGGCTAAATCCACTAACGAGGACGAGATCTGCTCATTGTAGGAGGGCAGTGTGAGAAAAGGGAGCCGGCTGACCTGCCTGCTTAGCTGGGTGAGTGTTGCGGTTGGGATGTAGACGTTGACATCCACGCAATGCAGAAGATGCAATGAGACTGAAAACGGAAATGTAGAGAGATGGGCTCTTAGCGTGATGCCAACAGCGATTTTTTGCGATGAGAGGCAAAAAGGGGAGTGCACGATGCGATGTTAAAATGGAGACGTGGCTGGCACGTTGCAGAAGCCAAGATGTTGGTTGAAATGCAGAGTGAGAACATACAGTGAGATGCGGCAAATGGATTTGGTTGTGAAATGCACAAAATGGTGAGAAGGAAAAACACCAAGGAGACAGACATGAGGGAAGAGCGTGTAGGAGAAACTGCGTGGTGCACGGGGGATCCCAGGAGGGACAGGCCGTGTGATTTCAACCGGTATCATTAGAAGCCATAAAACTTGATGTTTCCGCCTTGACTCGTGCTTGGAAGGTCTATCAGGCAGCGCAGCTTTGGGACACCAACGCAACCTTGAAAGCACCTGGTGCAAAATGTGTTCCTATTGAAGACAGTGGAAGAACCTGAAAAAACCAGGAAGAACCTGTTATTTCTAATTTAGTATAACCAAAGTCCGGTTGAAAGCTGGATGAAATACCTAGACCCAACACTCTGTGCCAGAAATGATGAACTGTCGTGTAGGGAAAAAGAAGAAAAAAAAAAATGATTTGTTTATAAAGAACGTGGAAAGTTCTGAGGAAGCAACGCGTAATTTGTAATGCTATAGAAAATGTCCTCTGTAAGAAAATACTACCTGGCGATGTCTATTTTATAGTGTTTTGTGCTCCTATAACAAGGGACTGTCTGCGGAGGATTTAATCAAGGATTGATCAACGTGGGGCTGTGTGGTCAAAGCCGGGGCTCCCAGCCCTCTGGGACCCGTCACCGCATGGGCTTGGCTGACGTTTTCGATAACATAATTTTAGTTGAAGGTTTCCGAAGCTGCCCCACATCGGAACCTGCTCGGCGCAAAGAGCACGACCTGGGAAGGTGCTTGCCACCAGCACTGGCGTTGAATTCCAAGTGTTAAAAAAAAAAAAAAAAAAAAAAAAAAAAGTATCTTTTGTGCTCTTTTTGCTGCCAGTCTTTTCACGGTGGCCCAAGAAGGGGTCGGGGCTGCTGCTCCCCAGCGAACTGCCCTGGTACCTGGTTTCCACATGCCCTCTGGTGAGCCAAAAAATGCAAACCTTGCTGTTGGATGCAAGGAGTAATATAAGAAAACACCCCCCCCCAATGTTCACCTCTTAAAGCCTGCGCGCCTATTACGATTTTGGGACCCGCTGTACCTGGTCGAGGGTTTGACATGCCAGACGGCGGTTCGGGTCGACGAGGGCTCAGCTCAGGCTGCCCAGCCCCCCGCACGCTGCATCTTTGGGGCTTTTCTCTGCCTCAAAACCCGCCTGGGACAGGGTAGCCCGTACTCCTGCAGACCTTGAAGAGGCGGCAGCCATCCTATAGCTATATTTAAACGTACAGACCTTTCTGCTCAGCTATACTGCTTCTGCTGAGCGGGCTCCAGGTCTTCCTTCAGTTTTCCGGAGGTCTGACGATGCGCTGGACTCCTAACAGGGCAGGTTTTGTGGAGATGCACGGACGTCTGCTGGAGGGCTCACGCTCCGCAGGTAGTTCTGTTTCTTTTCTCTACCATCCTCTGTCATTTAGATTGCCTAGGAAGTAACCTACGGGGGTCGTAGAAGGTTCCTCTAATATAGCCCATATATGCGTAGAATTTGCCTGGCCACTTTAAAATCTTCTGTAGTAAGGTGGCCTTTGCAAGGACTGCAGGTTGAAGTTCTCTCTCACAAGCCCTTTTCCCCTCTAATGAACAGAGGCAGCAGAAAAGGAAAAAAAATCCCGTTTCTACAGACACAACCTGTTAAGACTTTTGCGATGTTATCGTTACTTTGCAAGCATTCGCTATGTTGCTACCGTGTGTTAGCCAACGGCTAGATAACTGTGCCTGTATGGGAGTGATTAAGTTAAAGGTTTTCATTCTTCTGTTTTTTTTTCTAGGTTTCTGGAGTGTCTCTTTGCAGTACTGTGCTGAAATCTCTCTCCTTCAGCAGCTAAGGTTATCCTACTTAAAGATGTAAGTGTTACCCCAGAAATTAGGGTCTAAATCACCAGCTGGCTGTGAAACTCCAGCTATTTTCACCTTAGAACTGCAGCTCGCTGCCAGCCAAAAGAAGAAAACAGAGGAAAACAGGAAAGAAGGACTGTGCATGGTCCCCTCTGTCTGTCTGCATCGGTCTCAGCGCTGAAATACACCTCTGGAGACCTGAGACTGAAACCACGGAGATTCCCAGTCCCAAAGCCTCTGCTTTTGGGACTGGGAGCGAGATGCAGCATCCTAGAAACTACTAAACTCCTGGAAACAGTGATGTACCACATGCAAAAATCAGTAAATGCTGATTTAGATCTGAACATAATTTGAAAAGATATACGAAAATAGCAGCCAGGGACACTGAGTATTCTTGGTAGCAATAAAGGACTAAGGGTGGTTTTGGGAGACTCTTACGCCAGGCAAAAGACGTGTGGCTTGAAACACAGAAATGGTTGTTCTCATCCAATATTAATATAATGTAATGTAATATCCAGCACACTAGTATATATACTCACTAATTTAATATAACGATCCGCTATAATAATATCATACGTATCCAGCTCTGTGTAGGTCAGGGAAGCAGCTCTGATGTCTCTGGATGTTTGCAGAAGGAGGAGAAGGAGTTGCTGCCTGGCAGACTGGGGAGGTTGGCTGAAGGGACTGGGACTGGCTATCTGTGATGGTGAGGAAAGCGGAGCATGCTTTGCCGAGGGAAAAAGAAGGAACTGTCCTAAGACGGTGACATGGGCATGTCAAACCACGAAGGCTTGGGACCTTTGCTGGGAGCTCCCCAGTCCTACTGTCTATAGCGGCCTTGGACCTCCAAGGGGGTGAAGCTGAAGACACTCCCCACCTCATGCTTGGATGAGATGAATGGAGGCCAGATTGATATTTGAAATTCGGTATTTTCTACTGTTGACAGAGCCACCCACCCGCAGCAGTGCTGCTTAGCTGGAAGATCACTTCCCTTCTTGTTGAGTGATTTTGTATGTTTTTATGGAGAGTGCTCACCCGTTAGAGATATTTACTTATGGAGACCACCTCCTAATGCCTGGGGATTGCGGATACTTGTGGTTCACGGCTGATATATTTGCTTTGTGCTGACTAAATTCCCCCCTCTGATAAATGCAGAGTAATTGGTGGCATCCTCGTTTCATGCGAGCAGTTCTCACCTTTTCTGAAAGGGAGATGGAAGGCAGAGCAGCGAGGAGCAGTAGCATTGGCATAATCATGTCGCAGCCACATTAGAGACCTCCGCATACACGGTGGTGGTTGCAGAAGGAAAGCGTCGTCCCCATCCTTCTGCAGGAATTGCAGGTGAGGGTAATTAGCTGGGATTATTGCACAGGCATGGGGGAAATCACTCACCTGTAAGTGCCTGCATGCCTAGCAGGCTGTTAGCCAGAGCTCTCTGCTTTCTCCTGGTGCTTAACAGATGCTGTCTGGATCTCCTTGTGCAGCCGTGGGCAGGCACGTGTCAACCCGCATGCAGCTGGGCCACCGGTGCCGTCACTGGGCAGAAGCATTAAGGTTACAAGTCAAAGCACGTGCCAAGAACAGTGTGGAGACCTTGGGGCAATGTGGAAAGGACTTACTGCAGGCTGGAAAAACATGCCGTGAAACCGGAGGCAGCTGAATAGGAGCAGATTGCAAATATGAACAGCCTGACCCAGGTAGCAAGAGGCTGAAGTCCTTCTCAGCCAAGCCTGGGGCTGGACCGGCACCGCCGGCTCCCTGGAGGGGCTGGACCTGGCCGGTGTTGGTCTGAGGGCCAGCCAGAGGTGAAGGGTACAAGTCTTCGAGTGGGATGGGTGAAGCCATTTGCAAGGCTGGGCTTGAAGGCTGGAGAGCCAGCGGTGGGTACAGAGGGTCGAGGGGCTCACACATGAGCAAGCTGCTGCCGTGGACCAGCAGTACGGCACCTTGTCCAGCATCCCTCAGCAGAAGCTTTAGTCTCCAAGGGACGTGCAGACCCGCCAGCAGACTGGGAGGAAGAGGCTCAGCTGGTCTGCAGTCACCTCCTGGACTGAGAAAAAGAGCACATCCCAGGGAACAGAGGATAAGGGTGCTTAATTGTATATATTGCATATATTTGCCTCCTGCTCATTAATTATCCTGATTCTTAAGCCATGCTGGTTAATCAGAGCCATTTGGGGCTGTGGTAAAGACTCCCATCGTCTGTAGGAATTACAGGTAGCGGCTAATTGAAGATACGTTCACTTTGTGCTGATACAGCCTGGTGCTCTTGCTGTTTTTGGGGGTGGCAGTTAAGTCACATTTGATTGTAGCAGTTTCCTGGGAAGTGCCAGGTAAGCAGACAATTTCTGCTTATGATGAGAAATACCTACAGCTCCTAGTCAGCATTGACTAAATGAAAATGTACTCGCCTTACGTTAATTAACTAATTCCCATTATTCCTGGGCAATACTGGTTAATCAGCTGTATTCCTTTGGTTATCATGACTAACTCCAGCCAATCAACTAGAGAGTGTGGAGCATGGTGGTTTTATGGAAATACTTTTACCATCTGCTGATTAATTTCTACTGTTCTGAGACAATATCAGCTTGTAAAAGACATTTTTTTCTCCTGGTTGGTTATTAGTGTCATACAGTAATGCAGGGTGCAGTAGTGCTTAACTAAAGGCGTATTTGCTGTCTACTATCTAATTCCAATAATTTCTGTAGGATGCTACTTAATCAATCAGCAGCATTTTTTGCCTATACTGTCTGCCACTACTTCTAGGGCATTTGTGACGATCAGGATGAACTTGTTTGAATGCATTTAGTCACTGAACCCCTCTGAAAGCCACAAGTAGCAAAGAGTATTTTGCTCAGAGGTTAACTCAGTTTGGAAGGAGGCTCTGGTTTTGGTGGTGAAGAGACCTGCTTGTCCCATGACAAAAACTCCCACTCGACCTTGAGAAATCCACCCACTCAACAGCAAGTTTCTTGTTTGTGTATCTTTCCATTCCTCTGGCTGCCACGATCAGTTCCCACCACCCCTGAAGAGTGCTGCTTCATCAGGACATGATTTGTTGATAAAGCACAATTTGATCATTTGCATGGAATGGCTGGTATTGTTGTTAAGCAGGGCTGGGCTTGTCTTACGCTGATTAATTCTCTTAATTTCTAGGTAATTAGATTTATTAGATGCATTTTGTGCTTACACCAAACAGCTCCCATTATTATTTACGACTGGGGCACTGGCAGTCAATTGGCAGCGTATTTGTCTCCGGCTGCTTCGTTTCCATTCTCCGTGGATGACGTCAGCTAATTGGAGGTGGTTTGTGCACATGATGAGCACATTTTCCTGGGGAAATGGGAGGTGATGATGGGTGATCAAAAGCAGATTTGTGACCAGCTGATTAACTCCCACCATCCCTAGGAATTCCAGCCGTCTTAATATACCCAGTTCCCTGCATTCATAAGGACACGGTTGTGATTGGAAACCACTTTCGTTGTATGCTGGTGGACTCCCATGAAGGCAGGGTGTGGTGGAGGGACCAGCGACTTTCTGCAAGGGCGAATTACTCCAAGGTGGCTGCATGCAGTGGAAATAGGTATAATTTATGGGGATAAGTGCCACCATCTCTATAGCGGGTCTGGATATCTGTATATTTTTACTCTGGATAAGGCACTCTCCATATTCCTGGCAATTTTCAGCAATGAGAGTCATGCTGAGCCATATTTACCTTGTAGTGGCTATTTCTCAGCTTTCTAATGAATTTCAGTGAAGACATTTCTTTTTTTCTAGGATCATACTCCTTCTCCTAGTGCATTGTGGGTAGCAGTGGCTGAGCAGAGGCGTCAGTGGGTGTTAACAAAGATTTCCCTTCAGTTCTAGGTCATGGGGATTAATCAAAGGTGTTTTCCTAATAATTTCCACCATCCCTGAGGAAGTGATGGTAATTAACCGAACACATTTGATTTATGGCAATTAAATCCTGATGGTGTTGGAGAACACCAGCCAGCAAGAGCTTTTCTGCTCATGTTGCTTACGTACCCCAATTCTTGCAGAAGCATGATCATACAGCAGTGAATGTTCTCATATATATATATATAAAAATTCCCACTCCGTCTAGAAAAAGCTGGTTAATCTGACGCAGTTTTGCTGACCAGATCATGTTATTCCTAGGAAACAGCAGGTGATGATGGACAGAGACATCCTTGTGCTGCTGTTGGCAGTTCCCCACGTCCCAGGAGAAAGCTGAAAGAAAGCCAGAGATGGTTTCCCGGCAGACCTCTGCCCAGTTGGTCCCCCAGGGATCTGGGAAAAGGTGGGTGTTCAGAGCTGTTTCTTTCTACTGATTTCTTTGCTTTCTGGAAAACATCGGGTTATCTGTAACCTTTAGTCATGGGCCCATCCTTCCTAGGGAGCTGCAGGAAGCAAAGCCCACGCAGATTTGCCTTATTCGTTGAATTGTTTCAAATGTTGAATCATTTTCCTTAACAACCCCCAAGATGTTTTGAGAAAAACAAAACACCCATCCTACCGGCCCCTTGAGAGCCACTTCTTCCAAATGAGCAGCAAACTCTGCCCTTTCCTTGCCCATTCCCAAGTCCATCAACAGGCATCCCACCAAGAGACTGTCCAAAACGCTTGAGGGTCTTCTGCACACCTGCCTGGAACACGTTTTGCATTTTCTCACGTGTTCTGATGGCCTTCAGCAAGCAGGGGTTTAAAAACAAGCCTCTGGCCAAGGGGACCCTCCCTGTGGGGCATGGTCTCTACTGCCAGGGGACTTGTGTGAAGGGTGCAGGGCTGTTCAGGGCTTTCCTCCCATCAGGAATGCTGTTGTTTCATCCCTTGTGAAAAGAGACTAGAGTGGGAAAAAAAGAAAAGGAAAACCAACCACCCACCGAAGTGGGAGCAAAGAAAATCTGTTGGCACTTGGATGACGTGAGCAACCGGATAGAAAACTAAAGAAAAAAATAACAGAAAAATGAGAGGAAGCCACTGCTATGTTGTTCCACTGGAGGAACCACATAAAAAAAGAGAAAAATGATGGGAAATTGTTGTGGTTTAACCCCAGCCGGCAACTGAGCCCCACACAGCTGCTCGCTTACTCTCCCCTTGTGGGATGGGGGAGAGAATCGGAAGAGTAAAAGTGGTTTGTGATAAAGACAGTTTAATAGGGAAAGCAAAAGCTGCGCACGCAAGCAAAGCAAAACAAGGAATCCGTTCACCACTCCCCATGGGCAGGTGGGGGTTCAGCCATCCCCAGGACAGCAGGGCTCCATCACGCGTGACGGTGACTTGGGAAGACAGACGCCATCACTCTGAACGTCCCCTCCCTTCCTTCTTCTTCCCTCAGTTTTATGTGCTAAGCATGATGTCATACGGTATGGAATATCCCTGTGGTCAGCTGGGGTCGGCTGTCCCGGCTGTGTCCCCTTCCAGCTTCTTGTGCACCCCCAGCCCCCTCGCTGGGGGTGAGAAGCAGAGAAGGCCTTGACCCTGTGTAAGCACTGCTCAGCAATAATGAAAACGTCTCTGTATTATCAACACTGTTTTCAGCCCAAATACAAGACATCGCCCCATACTAGCTACTGTGAAGAACATTAACTCTATCCCAGCCAAAACCAGCACAGAAAGAAAGGAGAAAAATGAGAAACAGTATTTGCCACTGTTTTGTCCATCAGGGAAAAAATGGTAAGAAATGAGATAAGGCTGTTGCTGCCCTGCTGCGCTTAAGGAAGCTGACGCACAGGGAGCAGCAGTGCAGGGAAAATACCCTGTTTTCTGATCCCAGTGGAAGAAATAGGGGGAAAAAATCCCTTCACTTTGCCACAAAGAAAAAAAGTGAAGCAAAAAAAGTGAAAATCTGGGGGGAAAAAAAGTCCACCATGCTTCATTGAAAAAAGTGAGAAAGTATGAAGAAGGTGAGAAAAGAAATTAGAGAATAAATTAGAAAAACTGTGGAAATGAGGAAAAAAATGGAACCTGCTGTTTTGGTAAAAAACAAAACATGGAATAAAATAAGAAAAAAGTATTTTTTTCATTAGGTATGGAAAAAATCAAGTAGATCCAAGGGAAAAAATGATGATGAATAGAAGCAAATATTAAATCTTTTTGGTCAAAACAGGGAACTGTCAGTAAATGGAGAAGAAACAATGAAATAAAGAGGCGTTACTTGGCCTTCCTGGGAGTTTTTTCTCTGCATTTTTCTAGGTCTTCTTTCTCCCCATCTTCTCCACCAGTGGGTGAAATAATGAAAGCTGCATGTGCCTTCCCTTCTCCCTGTTAGACAAACTAATCAAAAAAACCTAAATGAAGAAAAATAAAAGGAAGTTCATGACAGTTCAGTCCTTGGGGAAAAAATTACCAGAAAAATGGGAGAGAAAGAAGAAAATATAAATAAGAAAAAAAAAGAATGACCCCTTGAGTAAAAAATTATCCATTTCCCCTTGGATCACCCCTCATGCATGGGACCAGCCCCACATGCCAAGACCCCCAGTGCAAACCAGCTCAGGTGCTTGGGAAACCGAGGCACAGACAGCAATCCCATCACCAAAAACCAGCCCTGGATCCTATATCCCTTCCCATGTGAGGGCTATCATGGGGGTGAGATAGAGGTGGATCAGTCCTTAAAAATAATATATGGGCACTGGTTCAGGAAGGCAAAGACCCCGGGATGTCCAACCCTCCTCCTTGTAGGTTCTCCTCCCCAAGCCCAAGAAGGTCAAGCACCTTTCACTCTCGCAACCCCTCACTGCTTGGCTATTTATGCTCTGATTTCTCTTAAGCCTGCTTGAAACCGGTTCACATTTAATGGTTTCACGTCTGAAAGACTGTCTAAGAGAAGTTTCTTGGCCATAAAAGCTCTTTAGGGCTCAAGAGAACGAGAATAACGGTTGCCATCAAATGAAGAGCCTTATCACTTAATATTCCAATGCATTAACTGGTTTTCCTATTCTTTCAGCAACTTTAATAAAAACGTTTAAATGATTTTCAAGAGTTGTTTTTACGATAGGTGAAAGCCAGTAATAACCTGGCACCCAACGTATTTCATGCTTGCCGTGTGAGGAGGACTTCTTTTACCCAGCTCTGCATTGCACTTCAAACTTGCCTTTACATTTTACGGAGCGCAAATGGCCTCTGAATTTTGCAGATGAGAGCCTCTCTCCACTCAGTAACTCCTGATTTGTGTAAGTGTTGCTGCTAAAGAAATCTTGCACAACTCCTTGGGTGATACAATCCTGCTCTTGCTGCAGCCCCATGGCACTTCTGCAACCAAAACTCACCGTGATTGCTCCATAGGACCAGGTATAGCAAGAGGGAGCTTGCTCCTGTGCACCGCTGCTGAGCTCAGCAGATGCCTTCACTCTTCCTTTTTGCCTGTCCAGAGAAGAGCAGCGAAGCTGGGGACGGATCTGGAGCACAAGTCTTATGAGCAGTGGCTGAGGGAACTGGGGTGTTCAGTCTAGAGAAAAGGAGGCTGAGGGGAGACCTCATTGCTCTCTACAGCTACCTGAAAGGGGATTGTGGTGAGGTGGGGGTTGGTCTCTTCTCCCAAGCAACTAGCGATAGGACGAGAGGAAATGGTCTCAAGTTGCACCAGGGGAGGTTTAGACTAGATATTAGGAAAAATGTCTTTACTGAGAGAGTGGTCAAGCATTGGCACAGGCTGCCCAGGGTGGTGGTGGAGTCACCATCACTGGAGGTGTTCAAAAAACGCGTGGACTTGGCGCTTTGGGACATGGTTTAGTGGGCTTGGTGGTGTTGGGTTGATGATTGGACTTGATGATCTTAGAGGTCTTTTCCAACCTTAATGATTCAGTGATTCCTGGAGAATTTCTGATCCTTACTTCACCAAAGGACACTATATTGTAGCATCTGCCAAATCCTCTCAAAACTGGAGATAGTCAACAGAAGATACAGCTGTGAAACAACCACAGCTCCATGCCATTATACTCTGAGCACATTTGTGGGCATTTAATGGAGGGGCCCCTCTATAACGCTGCAGGGAAACACACTTTGTGCACTGCTGATTTGTAGGAGTTGCCAGAAGAAAGCAGTTTGTTTTCTTTTGTTCTTTTTTTAAAAATCCAATTACCTGTAGGAGTCGCATATAATGGGTGTTGGAAATATGTAGAGTTCTTGCTTTAATTAGAACTATGAAAAATATGGCAATCAGGCAAGCAGTAAGAAGATCTCTGCAGGCACTGAACCCTGCACTGGAGCTCCAGTTGCAGCCACAGAGCCCAAAAGAAAGCCAGAGGCAGACGGTAAATCCCCCGGATGGTGTCCTGTGGCCTTTTACTGCCTGTGGCCAGGCACACAGGATCCATCTTACCTAATATTAGTGGGCTAAAAAGCAAGCTTGGCGTGAAAACTGGGCATCCAGTCTCTTTGCAATTAGCAGCTGTAGAGCAGTTGCATCAGTCATCGTGGGACAGTACTCTTCTCACCCCAAAGGCTAGGTTAAGAGGAAGCTCTCCCTTTTAAATGGTACCCATTAGAGAGAAATCCCACTCTGGTGACTGTTGCAGGCAAATAAACCACTAGATGGCAAGTTTGCTCTGCACAATGTGAGGCCCACGCGCGGCACTGCTTGTCTGCAGGGCACTCAGAAAACAGCAAATGCATTATATCAAGGCAGCAGGTCCTATTTACCTGGAGACTTAAGGGTTTTTTTCCTGCAAAAGCAACAGGATCTAGAACAGCATCAAGTCAATAAGCCAAAGTGGCAAATCTAGGTGCAGCTGGGCTTTGCTTTAGACAGACGCATCAGGCTGCAGGTTAGCAAGGAGGGACGTGCCTCTTCCTTCTGGGACAACTGGCTGTACAATACGAAGCTGTGGCCTTTCTTTCCCTTAGAAAGAAGAGTCTTCCCTTAGAAGACTACTGCTTTCAAAGCACTGCCTTTTGTTTTTCTATTATCACCTGACCTCTGCAAGAGCATGAAGATGTGTCATGGAAGAATGGCACCTGCCAGGGTTCAAATCCCACAGGACCCTTCCCACATGCCATCTCTAGGGTCCAATCATCAACCCAACACCACCAAGCCCACTAAACCAATGCCTATGGCTTCGGCTTATATGTAATCCCACAAAAGGGGGATAAAAACCGGTTACCCTCTTCACTAATATTGATTTGCCGTCTTTCCCCATGCAGGTCTCTCTCTGTCCTGTTGCAATCAGCACAGCATTCACCACCTGCAAGCAGAGGAGCTTTGGCTGGCATCTCAAATTGGCTTGAGCAGAGCAGGAGATCCATCTCAAAGCACATCCTCTTCCCCGGTGAAAATTCACATGGATTTTATCTACACAGCCAAAGCAATGTGAAGAAAAATCTCTTCTATAAACCAGCAGATTTACATGTCTGACCTCACTGCGCCAAGGGAGTTTTAGAGCAGAACGTGTTCCTCTCCTTCATGTTCATCTCGTCTCTTTGTTGGCACCCTGCCCTCTTGGACCACTCCTGCCTGGACAGAGGCCGTTTTTACCTGACTCAGTCGTATGCTCGGAGTCAAAGCAAGCAGCTGGGAGTTGTTGTATGAAACTCTTTATAGTTCTCATTTGTAAAGCAGATGGAAGATGTTTCTCTGTGGCAGGACCAACCCCTTCCAGCAGCACACAGCACTGCTGGCTCCTGTGCACCTGGACCGCAGCATCTGAGGGAAAAAAATGGGGCTGGAAAAATCATGCGTTAAATACTCCGGTTATGAATCATAATCATCATTGACGCTCATGGTTTGCTTGCGAGGCTCGGCACAGAGCACACCCCAAGGAGAAACTGGAGGCTGCTTCATCCTCTAGAGCAGGGGGAGGAAAGCATTAAAAAAATGGTGGCACGTTGTTGTATGTGGGGACGCGGTGACCAGAATGCTAATGCAGTGGGAACTCGTTCTCATAAGAAGGAAGTGCCTATAATAGAGAAGCAAATCCAGTTTTTGCTAGCTACAAATTCCACCAAACAGTTCAAAGCCTAACTGAAATATCTGAAGAGGCTATTGAATTAGAGCCGTTGGAGAAAGGCTGCAGCTCTGAGCTGTTAGGGACTGGGGAGGAACGTGCAGCCTTGGGCCAGGTGAAAGGAGATTTCAGGAGCACAACTGAGGCTTGTGCAGGAGAAGGAAAGGATGGAGGGAGAACATGGAGCTGCCTGGCAGAGAGCAAGGTGATGTGCTGCTCACTAGGCATGGCTGGAGGCAGGAGGCAGCAATGCTGGCATGGCCAGAAGGACCTTGGGAAGCAGCGACCACCAACCCAGAGCTAGAGGAAAGGACGTGGCCTTGTCACCCGATGGTGACAAAGTGGGGGCTGGCAGTCCTGATGAGGAGTTTTTGCCTCATGTGTCTACCCTATGACAACAGTGGGGTCAGGGGGGTTTAGGAATGGGATGAGGGAAAAAGCTAAAGTGGAGGTTGCTTGATGCCTTGGTGTTTAGCGAGGTCTTTCCAAGATCAGTCCCTTGGCCGAAGGCAGGTGGTTCTGGCTGGTGATGGGGACACCACTTTTTTGGGGGACATGAAAAGAGGAGGAGGAGGGTTCCTGTTTGAGGAAGGTATCCATGATTGATCCCTCCCTGGGGCGAGAGACCAGACAAGTCCTTGTGCCCTGCACACGGTTTGCAGCCACCCAGCAACCACAGAGCTTTACTTCCCTCTGGTCCTGGAGAGCCTGGCTGAGGCATCCAAAGCTGTCGTGTGTCCACCTTACCTATGCTGCACGTTGCCTATCCCCTAAGACCTTTCTGATATTTGCCTGATTACCCGTCCCTTGGCAGCACTCATATGTCGCACCTACATGAAGATTTGGCTACCCTACCTGCAGGGTCCATGGTAACCCATAGGCGATGGTCAGTATTGCAGGTGGGGACAGCAGGCTGCAGAAAGGGCCGGCAGCAGAAGAGAGTGGCTGGTAGCGACACGGTTTCAGGTCCCTGGTTCCTCTCTCAGGAGCTTAGCTGCCCCATGAAGGCTGGGGGCAGCTGTGAGCAGCCCCCCAGCGCAGTCAGCACACAAGAGCTGGTAGATGGTCCAGCCACCACTGGTCATGCACATGCTTACTTTTGTCTTTCAAAATAGGAGGTTTACTGTCTCTGGGGTGAGAGACAGCTTCCCAACATCATCATCCACACCACCTGTAGGGCCACTCTCCTCCTTCCAGTGCCCACTGGTAGCTCAGGCACTGCATGCCCATGGTATTTCCTCTCTCAAACACATCTGAGCAGGAACAGCTCTAGGGCCAGCTAATAATCTAGATGCAAAAGCACTGAATGAAGAGGATAAGCCTGCAGCAGAGAAGCCGAGAAAATGTTCTGTCTGTGTGGAGGAGCTTACATGAGCTCCCCAGCCCGGAACCCTTCTTTATGGGGGACGAGTCAGAAAATGTGTCTCAAAGTGATGTTTCGGTAGATGAAGTTATAAAACAACTTGACAAAATAAACGGTAACAGTTCGGTAGTACCGGATGGTATTCAGTCAAGAGCTCTAAAGGAATTCAAGGATGAAATAGCTAAACTATTAACTGTATTAAAGTCTACTGTGAAACCTCTCACTTAAAATTTTCTTACTATCGGAGGGAAAGCAAGCAGTGAGACCTTGATCTTAAAAAATGCTTCTAAGCAGATCCGGGAATAGCAGATTATTAAAACTGATGCCCAAATGAGGTAAAACTGTAGTATGGAGGGGAAGTAGGGAGCATATAAGTGAGACATCATTTACGGGACAATTCAATAAGGCTTTTCTGAATGGAAGCCCTACCTTAGGAACTCCAAGGAGTAGGCACATGGAGGACAGGGAGGTGATTCAAGAAGGAGAAGGCTGAGGTACTGAATGACTTCTTTGCCTCAGTCTTCACTGGCAGCGTCTCTTCCCACACCTCTTGAGGGGATAGTCTGCAAGACAGGGACCGTAGGAGCAAAGTTCCTCCCACTGTAAGAGAAGATCAGGTTCGAGACCACCTGAGGAACATGAACATACCCAAGTCTATGGGACTTGATGAGATGCATCCCAGAGTCCTGAGGGAATTGGCTGATGTAGTTGCCAAGACATTCTCCATGACATTTGAACAGTCATGGCAGTCAGGTGATGTCCCTGGAGACTGGAAAAAGGGAAAGATTGCACCCATTTTTAAAAAAAGGTAGCAAGAAGGACCCTGGAAACTACGTACCCGTCAGCCTCACTTCTGTGCCTGGGAATATCCTGGAACAGATCCTCCTAGAAGCTCTGCTAAGGCAAATGGAGGACAGGGAGGTGACTCAAGACAATCAGCATGGCTTCACCAAGGGCAAGTCCTGCCTGACCAACCTTGTGGCCTTCTATGATGGAGTGACCACATCAGTGGACAAGGGAAGAGCTACCTATGTCATCTATCTGGACTTTGACACAGTCTTTGACACAGTCCCCTACAACATCCTTCTCTCTGAACTGGAGAGAGATGGATTTGATGGGTGGACTCTTGGGTGGATGAGGAATTGGCTGGATGGTCGCACCCAGAGGGTAGTGGTCAACGGCTCAATGTCCAGATGGACATCTGTGATGAGCGGTGTCCCTCAGGGGTCTGTACTGGGACCAGTACTCTTTAATATCTTCATCATGACATAGTGGGATCACAGGCACCCTCAGCAAGTTTGCAGACAACACCAAGCTGAGTGGTGCGGTTGACACGCCTGAGGGACGGGATGCCATCCAGAGGGACCTGGACAAGCTTGAGGAATGGTCCCGTGTGAACCTCATGAGGTTCAACAAGGCCAAGTGCTGGATCCTGCACCTGGGTCGGGGCAACACCCGGTATCAGCCCAGGCTGGGGATGAAGGGATGGAGAGCAGCCCTGCCAAGGAGGACTTGGGGATCCTGGTGGCTAAGAAGCCGGACGTGAGCCAGCAATGTGTGCTCACAGCCCAGAAGGCCAACTGTGTCCTGGGCTAACCCCAAAGCCGCGTGGCCAGCAGTGCGAGGGAGGGATTCTGCCCTCCTGCTCCACTCTGGGGAGACCCCCCTGCAGTGCTGCGTCCAGCTCTGGAGCCCTCAGCACAGGAGAGACATGGACCTGCTGGAGTGGGGCCAGAGGAGGCCCCAGCAATGCTCCGAGGGCTGGAACAGCTCTGCTGGGAGAACAGGCTGGGAGAGCTGGGGGGGCTCAGCCTGGAGCAGAGAAGGGTCTGGGGAGACCTTAGTGCAGCTGCCAGGGCTGAGAGGGGCTGATAGGAGAGAGATGGGGACAGACTTTTTAGCAGGGCCTGTAGCATTAGGACAAGGGGTGACGGTTTTAAACTAAAAGAGGGGAGATTTAGACTAGATATAAGGAGGAAATTTTTGACACTGAGGGTGGTGAAACCCTGTCCCAGCTTGTCCAGGTAGGTGGTAGATGCCCCATCCCTGGGAACATCCCAGGTCAGGCTGGACGGGGCTCTGAGCACCCTGATCTGGTTGAAGATGTCCTTGCTCATGGCAGAGGGGGTGGACTAGATGGCCTTTAAAGGTCTCTTCCAACACAAACTACTCTATGATTCTTAAGGAGTCAGCAAGGGCAGGGGATCAAGTGTCCCACAGATCCAATTTCCTAAAGATTTTTAACAAGTTCTCTATTCAAAGGAGCTGTAAGAAATCTTAAAGGATCCCAAAGTCACTGTGAAAAGAGAAGGAAGGTCCTTTCAGAGCTGCCTCAGGTTTAAAGACTAGGGGAAAAACAGAGGGACGGAGGAAGAGCTCAATTTTCATGGTGGTAAGCTCCACAAGGCTTGACCTTCTAATGTTTTAGAAGCCCAGGCTCCAGGCTGAGCCCACAACTGAAACGTAAGTAAAGCTGAAAACAGAGACCTACAGTCCCATGCTGGGACAGAATATGTACTTCTTAGCAAATGCCTGTGAAAAATAGAGCTGGGGCATCTGCAACAAAAGACGAAGTCCAGAGATACAAGGGCAAAGCACACAAGAGAGGGCAAAGCCTGAAATGAGAGCCTGCTGACCACCTGGTTCCACATGTTGGTGCTTGTACATCCCCAATCTCTCCACACCTCTGCTTTCTGGGCTGGTCACATCCATCATCCCAGCAGAATCCTGTCTGGGATCTGCTCACCTGGACCCACAGTGAGCGCAGTGGTCAGTGCTCGGGGAAGACTTTGAGAGCAGCATCAGCCTGTAAAGATGTGATTTCCTTGGATCCAACAGCCTGTGCCTTGGGGACTCCCTTTGACCTCTCTTTAATAGCTCTTGATCAAATAACTTCTGGTTTTTTTCCTTATTGCTCTTCTCACTAAATTCTCTGATTTTCCCGTGTGGCCTTTGAAGCTGGGACGGAGACAGGGAACATTACAGTTTTCTACTTGCAGCTGAACCTCAGTGTTTTACAAGCATGGTTTCTGTTTCATTCTCTGTTTGTTCCCAACGTTCAATTTTCTTATTTTTTGACCACTGCAGAGAGCTGCACTGACATTTTCACAGAACTGTACATTATAACTCCAGCTCTTGTTCCTGAGTGGTAATTTTTCAGAGCCCATTATGGTATATCTGAAGTTAGGATTTGTTTTTCCCGTGTGCATCGCTTTACATTTATCTATATTGAATTTCATCTGCCATTTTGTCATCCACTCTCTCAATATTATGAACTCTTCCTGAAACACTCTGCAGTCAACCCTTGCCTTTACTACCTTCAGTAACTCAGCTCAGCAAATTGTGTTATGTTTCCATCCATTTCCTTCGCAGATCATGCAATAAGTGTCCTGCCTTAAGCAGAGATCCCTTCAAAAAGCCACCTCCTTACACTCCAGAAACTGAGCACTTACTCCAGTCCTTTGCTTCCTGCTTTTTAGACAGATGTTTATCTATGCAGACCTTCTCCTATGGCATCTTAGATGATCTACGAGCCTTTGGTGGGACCATTTTCTTGCTTCAGAGGCATCTTGCAGATTTCTGAGGCCTGTTGAGGTGTAAACACCTGTAGCCCCCGGTGAATCTCTCCCCCAAATAATTTTCCAGTTTTCCCTTGAGCCTATGCAAGGTTTTAGCACTTGCAATTTTCCTTGGCGAGGAAGTCAGCAAGTCTATTACCTGTTGCATGAAGAATAAACTCTTTTTGATTAGCTTTGAGCTTGATTCCCACTAGTTTAATTGGATGCCCTTTGTCCTTCTGTAGGAAGAGAAATGAAAAGCCGAGCCCTACACATCCTCTCAGGGCTCTCATGGTTTTGTTGACTTCTTTCTTGTCCATTCGGGCAATCTCTTTTCTCTGCTGAAGAGCCTTGCACTCCAGTTTTCCTCATACAAAAGCCATTCCAGACCTTTGATCACCCTCTTGTCCTCTGATGTTTTCCTGGCTCTAGTGTATGTCTGAGATGAGGAGATCAAAACTGCACGCAGAAGGCAAGGTGTGGCCAAACCATGGATGCATATAACCGTGAAACTGCATTTTCTATTGATCCGATAATTTACCATTTTCTACGAGGTTTTCAAAGAGGCAACACATGATGTTTTACCAACCTGGATGACCCATTTGACATCTGAGATGCTTTCTTACAGATGACCGCCCTCCACCTGCAGTTAGTTTGGAGTCCTCTTGTCACAATGACTCACTAACATGCTCTTCTCCCGGATTTGCTTGGTGATTACATCCCTGTGATTTACATGTCTCCTTTTGCTGTTCCTACCCGACATCCCAAGAGCTATGCAATGTCTTCCCCTCCTTGCCTCATAATTTTATAGCATTTGGGCTCACATTCCTCTTCCAAAACCAATTTGCAAGATTGTCCACTGTGTTGTTTTGCTCCCCGTTTGGGAGGCAAGATGATTTCATTATTAATATAGGCAATTTTTAAAGAGGGATTGTGAAGTGCTGAATCTCAGTCACAGTTGCAATAGAAAAGACTGATGTCCACAAGTTGTGTTCTGGCTCAGGTCATCTTTCATGGGACACTATAATGCTGCAGGTTGAGCTGCTTTATTTGGTGCCTGGTGCATGACCACAGGCTCTTTGTAACATTTCAGTGGTCATTTGCTGTAGAATATGGTCTCTCACTGGAGGTCAAAGGAGATTACTGCTGAGCACTTGGCTCTGAAGAGAAGCAAGGCTGCCTGTGCAGACAGCCAGCTCAACAGGAGGAGCGCTGGCGATGCAATTAGGAATAAAGCTTTAATATGTAATATTGCAAGACATAAAAGGAACTCTGTTTGGGTTGAACACTCTGTCACCCTTTAGAAAATGGATGCCTCTGTTTCACTGGAAACAGTGACCTTTGTTTTCATCTGCAAGATGTTTCTTCTTTTTTTCCCCATTGAGATATTAATGGCTTCTTTGAAATGATTGAACTGGATGTTTCTTTACAAGGTGAAAAATTACCTGTAAAAGATCTTACTGAAAGCTTCTTCCAGAGTCAGAGAATTGATTTCCAGATGTCTCAGCACTTCCTCCATCTTCTCAAAGACAGTAGTTCTCCAGGAGTCGTTGTTCTTTGAGATACTCCAAGTACCAGATAACAACGGGGTACACCTTGTCCATGAAGACGGGCAGCGATGTAAGGGAAGCGTGGAGGTTGGCTGACATTATTCTGTTAATCTCACACACTCAGGACCAGCATTACTCACTTGTTGACAAGCTCTCTGCTATAGTGCATTACACCACGGTGCCCCAGGGGTCAAGAGCTGTGGGGAGATGTGTGCCAGTAAGGGAAGGAACTCTTCAAGTCATCTATGTATTTAACTCCTTGTTGGTGATTAAAATATATTTGAAAGAAACCTGTGGAAAAAAATCTGTCCACTGTTCAAACAGCTGTCTGAAGCAGTCATCTAGATGATATATCGACGTTATGCACAAAACGTGCAGTGAACAGAGTGCTAAAGGATTCCTAAAGAACAGAGGAAAAAGCTGCCTTTTTTTTTTTTTTAAATATATGCAGCCTCCTGCTTTTGAAACTCAAGAATACTTTCAAATGAAGTCCTCCGGCTCTGAACTGCCTTCAGGACTGCTTGATTTATGATGCCGTGTGTGAGATTCTGACAGATAACAACTTCAGCTGACCACACGTACCCTTTCTTTGAGATGTGATCAAAAGTGCACATCTGAACCTGTGCAATCATCCATTTCATCATTAATGACCCCAATAGGCGGAGCCTTACCAGTGACTTTGGGTTGAAGTTTTTCTCCTTGCAAATCAAGCATGTAAACTGCCTGATGCTGACACTGCTCAGTGCTGTAGCTTTGTTCTTTGCTTTGCTCCTTGGAAAGTCATACCCAAAGAGGGAGTGTTGGGTTTTGACCACAGCGTATCTGCAGCGCTACGCAGTCAGACTCAATCTCTGGCCTCATCCATTCACAGTATTGTTCATTTGTGGAAGCTACTCAGAGAAACCTCCTCTGTCTGTGGGCATCTAGAAGTCTGCTCTGGCTTCCTTATGCCTTTCTCTTAAGCAGAGACCTGTGTAAGATTTACAAGATTATGGAAAAGCTCCTCTCCCCAGCTTTGCAGCACTTGCTGGACTGTATGTTACCATTACTGATTGCGATGCTGGGCGTCATTCATCCACCAGGTGAGTTAAGGTAGTGCTATTACTCATGAGGTACACATATACTCAATCTTGTCTAGCAGCCATGATTCGTTGCTATCCCCACAAGCACCCCGCTCCCCTCTTCTCCCCCAGACCCTCTTCTAGTTACGGTTTTCTCCTGTTCTCTTCCCAAGCTGTCTCTTAAGCGCAACCTCATCCTCCCGCTCTTTCCTTGTATGCGAGAGTAGCCCATGACCAGAAGACACTGGGGAACTCCATGTTCAAGCTGTGAATAGTTCCCACTGGTGTCTCAACGTCCTTCCCTGACCTCTAGAGCTCTCCCTCTACAGAACACAGTCTCATCAGCACGAAGTTTAGGGACCAGCATCACTTTATCTTTGCAAGGTAAAGTGGGAAGGCACTTCAGCTATTTTTGAAGGATCTGTGGAGCCCTGTCTCTGTCTGGTGATATAAATACTTGTACTGGCATCTCACATCCAACTAGTGGGTGAGAGATGATGTTAAAAAAGTAAGAAATTTCACCTTCATTGAAAAAAAAATTTTGAGAAATGCAAAAACTTTTCAAAATTTGGAAATGATGTGGAAAAAACCCGTTTATTCAAACACAAACACACAAAAGAAAACCACAAACTTCTCAGGGTTTACGCTATATCCGCCTTGCCTTCCTGCACCTTTTAGGCTCACCTCTGAATGATGCTCTGAATTCGTCCCTCGCTCTCCGCTAAGGCTCACAGTCTCCTGTCAGTGCTCCTGCACTGCGTATGAGATGCACTTGATCTCTCTGGAGCCACACAGTGGGGCTGTTATCCCACCTGATGGAAAGATGCCTCAGTGAACCAAGGCTGAGGCTGGCTGGACCCTTCCTGTGGCTGCATGTTGTGGCAAACACGTTGCTACTTTGCAGTTCTTTCTGACCCCCTCGAGGTGTGTTCAGCACTGCGGTGTCTTCAGGCTTTTCCCATCTGCAGAGTGGGTGACCCCTCCAGACACCAGCCGGTTGCATCTCTGCTACCCATTTGGGTGCAGCTGGTGGTTGAGGTTCTCCTGCTGTCCATCCCCGTCCATGGAGGAGGCAGCTGAGCCATTATTTGGGGGGTCTGGTGTTAGAAGCTGACCTCAGTAAGGAGCATCTTCAAAGTGCCTTGGGATAACCCCAGCACACCTGCCTGGGGCGTGGGGGAGCCCAGCTCCCCATGGTTGCATTCTGGTTGATGGGATGGTGCCTGTGCACTGACCTTGTCTGGACTCATCAGCAAGATCTCGCTTGTCCCTGGGCAGCCCTGTTTGCTCATCTCTTCCCAGGCTTTATAAAATCCCAGCAGCATCCTGAGCTGAGTATCAGCTCAGCAGCCTGGCAAGCAGTGCTCCAGCCTTGCATGGCTCCAGGCTGCATCAACTTTCAGAGAGGCAGGATCAAAATTTTGGGGTAATGTGGGTGCTCAGATTACCTATACCTTTCCCCTGCCTCCGTCCCTCTGCCTCCCTTCCTCCCATTGCCCATCCCACACTGGGGAGCTCCTCGCCGAGGCGATCCCTGTGTGTGAGCCTGCGCAGGAGAAAACGTCACCATCCCCATGTGCGCGTGGGTCCCACTACCCTGTGCTGCACGCTGTGGTCAGCGGTTTCCCCCCGTGCCTTCCCTGGCACGGGTAGCTGCGGGGGGACAGCACTGTTTGCCCACCAAGGGTTAACTCGCCCTTCGGTGCGAGACGCAGTGAGAAGTTTGCAAGAACAGTACCCATGCCATATGCCGAGGATTTAGCTTTATAATCATCTTGGCTTTAGCAGCAAAGCTGGAAAGAGAGGCATTTTTGTGTTTGTTATACATAAGAAGATCTCGGTGGTTAAGAATATACAGGGCTGAAAATGGAAAAAAACCCTTTGATAAGCCTTAAAGATTTAAGAGATGGAATCAGCATCTACGTTACCAAAAATATCATTGTTAAACCTGGCTGCTGGGATGGGCGAAGCATGTGAGCCCTGACACCCCCGCTGCGGCGCAGCATTTGCCCAGCGCTGCCATTAGTCAAGCTGATGTCAAACTCCACTGTCCCTTTGCAGGAGCATCAACCCATTCCGCCTGCAGTATCGCTTTCAAGTCAAATCTAAGCCCTGTATGTTTGTTTTTACTTGCCATTTCCTTCTCTAAACACATCCTCTTTTTTTTTTTTTGTTTGTTTGTTTTTCCTGGGAGAATCCCCCGGAGAAGCGCAGAGGTCTCAAGAGCACACAAGCGCCTTCTCCAGGTTGAGGAAATGACAAGGGCGGTTGAGTTTTTTTATCCCCCATGTGGTCCAGGGCCCCTCCAGCTCCTGCTCTCAAAGGGCTCTGCTGATCCATCTTGCGCCTGGGCACGGCACCGTCGGATGCTGCAGGTCCCAAACCCACTTCACCTGTAGGAAAAGAGCACAGTACAGATGTTCCCTCCCCTGTCTCACCCCAAGACCTGGAGACATGCCTGGGGGCTCCAGGGTCCCCATCTGCCCCAGGCTGGAGGGCTGTGGTGGCCATGGCGTGCCCAGAGCTGTGCGTCCAGGGACGTCCATGCTCCATTTGACTGAAGTGCTGTTTACGCGGCGGCTGCTAGAGAAATCCAGGGATCCCGGTGTGTGTTTATTTGAACGCATCTCATCCGAGCGGAAGGGCGAACTGCTGCCCATGAGAATAGACTCCAGCACGCTGTGGCTATTGATGGCAGAGGCATTTTTGTGGCTGTGCTTGAAGAACGGTCACCCTTGCCCGTGGGATGCTCGGGGCAGCCAGGGGTTGCCCCATCGAGTCCCTGGGTGGTGGCACAGGGTGGCTTGGCAAACAGTTTCTGCAAAGCAAATATCCAGAAAAAAAATGGAAAAACCCCCACACTTCCATTGTAGTCTTTGTTGTAAAAGTCTTCTAACGTGGCCTGGCTCCAGCAATACGTCCCATTTTTCTTTTCCACACTTGCTCCTCTGCCAGAAGATTTGTCTTTTAAAAATCTGTTCAGGCCTTACTTAGATGTGGCCTCATGCCAAGGTTGCGAGGTGCTCCAGCTGCTTTAATAACTCAAATGGGTTTAAAGTTCAAGGGTAAGGGTTCTGTGCTTTCTGAAAATCAGTTGCCTCTTGACTTGGCTACCCAAAAAGCAGGAGTATGTGAAATTAAAAAGAAATAACCAAAGCCCTTGGGCAGAGTTCCTCTGCTAGGATATAGTGGTGAAAGAGCCAACCAAGTGGTAGAAAGTAATTCTGCCCTTTGGGCCCTTGCCTATTCGTCTCAGGGTTTCATACTTCCAAGGGTAATTTTTTACAACATGGGCTTGTTATAGGCCTGTTCCTCCCAGTTTTTTGCTGTCCTGAAGTTGCTCACTGTGGTCTGGGACATTAGTCATGGGTGGTGAATGCACCAGATGGGTAGGAAATATTTTTCCAGGTAAGGATTTTTGATTTCACAAATTGTAGTTCTTAATGTTGATGCATATTTACAGCCTTTAGACAATTTGTGCCCTTGAGCTTTATGGAAAGACACACATTTATGCTTTGCAAATCTCCAAGCATCTTTCTGGAGTACTTTGCTAGTGGCTTCTCAGGAGGACCCAGCTGCGCTGTAGGTCCCTGGGGCCACCCAAGCACCTTTGGTGACAGGTCCGTCGTGCCAGTTGGTTTCCCTCAGCAGCCCCAGTCACTCCCATCCGCCGAAGGTGTCATGCCGGGATGGGGCAGGGAGCTGAAGGAAGATGTGCCATGGATGTGCTGTTCACAGAGGCAGGTTATATTTCAGGTGTATTGAGTTTTCTGTGCACTGGTTAAAATATACAGACCTTTAATGCATATTATACGCCAATGCCCAATTAAAGATTTGGGAACAGGACTTTCCTGTTAAATTTTTCAGCCTTATATCTTCAGTTCAGATAAAGGAAAGTTTAAAATGCTTATTAGTGATAGCGTCCCCTCCTTCCTTCCCACTGTCCTCAACAAAGTCATAGGTCCAGAGTTAGAGTTTTCATATTTTCTATATTTAAATGGACAAATCTCTTCCCATGTGTTTTCCCCACTGACCCAGTTCAGGATTGAGCCTTCCCCACCCACATCCCATTTCCCCACCCCTGGAGAGAGCAGTGGGGCTTTGGGGTGTGGGGGGTGAATGACTTTGGGGTAAAAATATCTGCTGTGGACCCCGGCAGCCTTTTCCTGCAGACACACTATGCCTGTGCTGTAAGCAGGACCCTTGTGTGAACTGGCTGCACATCCCAGTTGTAACTCAATCTGTTTTAGCTAGTTGGGGTCGTGGCTTAGTCTACACTCACATATTTTGGTGGGAGATCAATAGCTGAACAATTGCTGCTTTCACTGTCTCATGCTAGGGTATGACTTTTCTGATGAATTTGCCACTCCTCCGCTTTCCGTGCTTACAACGACCCAAGCTGAGCTGCTATCAGAAGAAAATGAGCTGATTCTCTTATCCCCCTCAGTAACCCTGATTAAAGACATTTGGTCAAAGATGACTGCACCTCCTCTCTGTGTGCTAAAATCCACCCCCAGTAACTCGCACAGACATCACATCAAAGTTGCTAGGGAAATCTGCTGCCGAGAGATGCCAAAATGCAAACAAAGCCCCTGCATTTCATCATTCACAGCAAGTAAGTGCAGGGGATTTTTCACTGCGTAAAATCTGGTTTATAACATTAAAATGTTGAACATTAAAATCTACTCCAGGCCCACCCAAGAGGGGAAGGCAGGGAAAGTGTGAGGGACTAACAATGACCCTCTGATGGGTTTTCCTCCCTGTCAGGTGTCATGGTAACCCCAATGACATGATGATGCTGCCACATCAGCATTGGCAAAGAGTTGTCAAGTTTGGCAAGAAATTCTGCTGCTTCTGCCTTGGGAACCACCACCCTTCCTCCTCCTTCATCTGGAGGAATACAAGCACATGAGTCTGACCAAGAAGACCTGCTCTGGCCAGCTTCAGCATCTGCAGCCTGGCCACTGCCCGTGGCTCTCCCTAGCCCCATAGCCACCAGTCCTGGGGTCCCTGCACCCGGGGGCACATCCACACCACCATGGCCATGGCTCCAGCTTCTCTATCTATGCAGACCATGATGCCTTGGCTTCCTCGGGCAGCATGGGCAATGCTTGGTGGTCGTCTTTGCCTTGAATTGAGAGAGAGTGGCCCACTGGGTGTCGAATGGGCAGAGTACTTGATGGCGGTTTTGTCTTCCAGCAAGGATGGGAAAATGGTTTTCTTCCTAATATCAGAAGCATCTGGCTACTCTGACACTCTTTTAATTCCACCGGCAGGTTATCAGTGTAGCTTGCTAGAAATGTCCTTTCTGGGGTTGGTCTATCAGATGCAATGGAGCAAAGTGTGCACTAGCAACACTCTTCCCTTCTCTTTCTGTGGGTGTGTAGGTAGATCTCAGCTGTGCTGGCATCCAGGAGAGGGGAGAGAGGAAGGTGGATGAGGAAGGCCCTTCCAAGTAGCCTGGGAAGAACAAGTCCCTCCTGAGCACTGGTCAATTCTGCTGTAACCTTTCCATGCTGCCTTTTATTTATCCCCTACCTGTTGCCCCTCTCTCTGAGTGCTATGGTCAGCCAGTCTGGGTTGTGTCCTGATATGGGGAAAATGCCCATCACCTGCCTGGGCTTGCAGGATCTCCTTCCCCTATATGCAAAACGCTTGGAGAACCATGGATGTGCCCGTACAGACAGTGCAGTGGAGTAGGCTAACTCCAGAGTGGGATTAGGTAGAGTTTCTTTTGAGATAGGCTGGGCATCTGTGTTTTGTTCTAAAGCAAAACTTCTGAACCAAAAAATTAATTCTTTCCATTTCACATTTATTATCATCCCCTTTATTTTTTACGTAACTTCCATATTATGGTCAAGCTTGGATTCTCTGTTAGCTCCATTGCATTGCTCTCGATTTATCATTTTACTGTACAGTATAAATTTTAAGCAGCATTCTTTCGACATATTACTGTGAGGACTGAGTTTACTGTCGATGGCTTCTCTACCATTTTGGGTCCCTCATTCATACTGGGCAGAACTGACAGAAGTAATTTTCATAGTCAAGTTGGGTATGCCTTTCCCAAATTGTGTATCGCTTTTTTTTTCTGGTTGACTTGATATATAGTCTTTTGATATCTTTGAGTTCCCTCACTGAAATAGTTTTCTGGGGATATAATGTCCCCAAAAGGTCATAAACTTCTGCAAAGTTGGTATGAATTCCTGGGAGGGTGCTGTGAAAGTCTTAATCCTTGTTAATGATCCAGAGTGAAGCATGTATTAAATCATCACATGAATTTTGCAGATGACACAAATTGGTGCACGGGGACAAGTCAGTTTTTACAGAATGATCTGAATTACTTGTCTAGGGGCTGCAGTGAACATGTATTTTAATATTGCTAAATGCGATGTTATATTTCTAGAAAGAACATCGCTTGTACCTGTGAAGTGAGGGGCTGTACCCTGCAGTGATCAAAACCCTGAGGGTAGCAGGGTGCAATGCAGTGACTGCAGAGCTGATGTGGTCCATAAAGATGCAGGCTGGTAATAAGTGGTTACAGTGAGATACGGGGAAAAATAACGATGGTCTCATACAGAAGGTTTTACAGCTATTTTAATTTATTGGCAACAACATATTAGTCCACTCAACCAATAAAAAAAAGAGAAATAAATTACTGATGAGTGTTTGGAAGATCACTCTGAAGATTTCCATTGCTGCTTTTTTTTTATTCTTTACAGTGACATCTCTGACATATTCCTCCTTTCTTTCCTTTTCTAACACAAGCTCCTCACACATTTGTGAATGGTGATTCTTTGCCTCTAAGAAGTGAGTTTCCTTTAGTTTCTTTCTTCCCAGAAGAAAACCTTTCTTTTTTCCAGATAAGTGACCAAAACTGGAATTTCCCATCAGCCTTTGACTGCTGCAGGTATTGCGTCAGGTAAGAGTCATCTGAAAGCCAAAATATTTCTGTTGCTTGTTTCCTTGGGGAAAGGCTGCAGCAGCCCAAGGGTTTGTGCCCAGACACATCTCTCAGAAGGTCATTAGTCCCTCATGGCGTTGAGGGCACCTCCGTGGTTGTGCTGAACACCTGCTTAAGCCGTTCCCAGATTCAGACCTACCTCACATCTAGGTTGCACAGACACAAGCTCAGGTGTATCTTCATGCAGAGGCTCCCAGCGCACAAAGAGAGGGGTCGTGCAAGTGTGAACCTGCCACACATCCATGTGGCTTACTGCCTTGACACCATCCGTTTCCTTTCTTGTGACACCACAGGGAAGCAGCACCCTTATTCCATGGCCCCTCTGTGGCATGTTGGGTGCTCACGGAACAGTGGAAGGTGCCACAGCTCAGCCACAGATGTCCTCCAGGCAGCACCAAGGATGCATGAAAACAGAGAACATCAAGAAGAAGCTCGTTCCTTGGCCTGACCAGCTGAGCTTGGCATGGGCAGAGCCCAGAGGCTGCCATTGCTTCAGGTGGTGTTGGTGCTTCTGGGTGCTTCCCAGTGCCTGTAACAAATTACACAAGCGCAGGTTCTCCCTGAGCATCCAGTGACCTTGGTGTCATGGAGAGATGCGCTCTTCTGTAGACAGCCCCTCTGGGGTAACGTACCTGCCACAGATGGGTTTTGCTGGTAGGACTGCGGTCAGCCCGGTGGCCTCGGGGCTCCCGAGAGCCCTGTGATGGAGGTGAGAGCATTGCCTGAAGACGCGACACGCCGCTTCTGAGGGCTGGTTTGGGGCTGGGGACCTGTGCACGCGTGAGGGGGAAGGTGGGAGGAGGGGGAGGGCTTTGGACGCATCAGCCTCTTGGGTCTTTCTGCTCCCGTTGGCCCAGCGAAGTGCAGGCAGGGACGTGGGCGAGGGCAAAGGCAGGGCAGGGTGAGCGCTGCAGCAGGGCCGCGGCTGGCGGGGCTTTGCTGAGGCAGGGTGCGAGGAGGCCTCGCCAGCAAAACCACTTCTGTAGCCTCGGCCCCAAAAGCGGTGACTGAAGTAGCGATAAATTAAAACCACGGGTACAATGGCGTGTCTCCTCCCCGTTTCGGACTGTGAGGAGCAGCTGTGCAGCTCCGGTTAAAAGCAGTGACAACCATTCAGCCGCGACTGTACTCCGGGCATGACATGGGGTGAGGGCCCGGGCAGACCCCCGGGGCCGCAGGAGCTGCCGGTGTCGGCGGGGCCGGTTAACCCTGTGTGGCTGCGTCCAGCAGCCGGCACGCGGATGGGCTGCGGCACCTCCAGGTGCCGCAGGGAGCGGCGGTGCACCTCCTCCCCCAGTACATGCCAAAAACCACGGCGGTTACGGCTGCCTTCTTTCGATTCCTAAAACAGCCATCGGTCATCTTCTGCCTGGCTGCTGCACGCGTTCTTCTCCTCCTGACACTCACACTGTGCCTGTCCCTCCCCTTCCCTTCCTCCCTTCCCCCTCTGCTGGTAGAATATTCATTTCCCAAAGATCCCAATCTACGCTGAGTGGGTAAAAAAATAGTTTAAAATTTGCACATCAAAAGAAGGCCATGTCTGCTATTGGGAAAATTAATAAGAATTAAGACCCTTTCAAAAGCTGTGCAGCCCGAGTTTTGAAATGGAACCAATTAAAAACATTCTTGAGCTCTTGTGTGCTTGGTCCAGGCTGAACAGGCCCTTTCGTTGACGAAAGAAGCTCTTTCCCCAGCTCAGACAACCAGGAAAACATCCAATCACCAGTTTCTTAGGGAAGAACAGGCATAAATTTCTGACTGGGAACACCCTTCCCACGAGCTGCAGGGAATCATCTGGTAAGAGAACAATGCAAAGAGAATGGCAGGCATCAGCATGTGACACATTAAGAAAAAAAACCTGTTTATAGGGTGCAAAAGGAGGAAGATAACCCTTTGTGATATGGCTTCAATTAGGGAAAAAAGAAAATATCTGTCACTCTCAGAACAGGGGCTTTGTCTAAAACAAAAAGAATATTCTGGAATATGCTACACTCAGTTTATTATTATTATTTATCTGTTTAGAGAAACTGATCTGGTTACTAAAGCTGCGTTTCATGACCCCTGCCTTATTCCTGGGTAGGGCAGGAACGTTCGGCAGCAGCGGGACGGATGTGGATTGGGCTCGGAGAAGAAGACACATAGAGTCCTGGAGCAGCACTGGCATCCCTGGCTTTTGCTCTTAAAACACTGGGTTCGTGTGACCATCCCGCAGCTGGTTGAGGGTTTTGGTGCTGAACTGTACGTCTTGGCTCCAAGAACACAAAATTCAGGTGTCTTTTGGAGGTGTCTACATCTGAGCCAGCCATCCCGGGATCGTCTTACAGGCAATGGCACCTGTGTAACTCTACTCAGTGGAGTTTAGGACATGATTCACCTGAAACGATGAAGGATGTGCTGAGCTGTATGCCACTGCCTGGCGCGGGCCGTGCTCGTGGCCTGCACTATCTCCAAAAGGACCTGGGTGTTGGCCTCATATCAAGAGCTGTAGCTCTTGCTCTCCTCAACACCCTGCAGCATGTTCCCGATCCAGGCAGAGGGGAGACCTCAGGACCTCATGTGCAGCGGTCGGTTTGCCTTGGCCTGGGTGAGCCCCAATGGGACCTACAAGGTAGTGGGAGGGCTGGGAGGTTTGGGGGGACCCAACTTGCACCACCACCTCCTTTCTCAGCACTGTGACCTGGGGCTGTGCAGGGACGATGCTTAGGACGGGGCAAAGGATGTCAGGGAAGGCACTGAGCACCAGGGTGCGGACGTATCCCCGCTGAGGAGTTTCCACTTTTCCCCTTTCTGACTGTTGTTCATGTGCCTTTGCATGCGGGACCAGCTTCAGAACAGCGTCCCCTCTGAAGAGGAGCTGTGCGTTTGCTTTGGCAGCCCTGCTGATTGCCGGTCCCCTCCTTCCCAGCCAGGACTCGCTCGCCTGCGCCTCCCACCTCCGGCGCCATCTTGCAGTGCCTGCCCGCCGGCCTCCCGCTTCCCACTGCGGCTCCCCAGAGAGGCCCAGCGCGCGCCTCCAGTGGGGGCCCGGGAGGGGCCCGGGGACACTGTGGCATGCTCGTTTGCACAGCGCTGGCGTGAGCGCGGTGGCTTGCTGTGCCTTGCTGGGCGAGGGGGAGAGCCCCCAGTCCGCCACCCCCCCGCCTGCTGCCTTGGGTTAGCAGAGGCACCGTGAGCGGACTCAGGGGAGCGTTGCAAGCATGGCTGCCCTGGCAGCAGCTCCTGGCGCTGCTCCCCAGAAGGACCGGTGCAGCTTCGTACTTCTGGAGCTCAGGGGCCCGTTTTGGAAACGACGTTTTGGCAGCAGCTCAGCTGGGGACGTGGCTGTGATTTCGCTCCTCTGCAGCCGAGGCACAACGCCAGTTTGCAGAGGCTGCTCGCAGCACAGGCCTTCCAGCACCCCCGTGGCCCAGCCTGCGCCCCTCTCTTCCCCCGGCGGCCCGTCCTCAGGGCTGCCGGCAGCAAGCAGCTCTCCAGGGCCAGACTCCAGGCTATGGCTGCAGTCTGCTCTCAGACGGCTACCCAGACCTTTGTCCCTTTGCTGGGATGTGCGCCAGCAAGGGGTACTGCTCACCGTGGGCTACGGTGAAACACGCTGCGGGGTGGCAGGGACGCTTGGTAAGTCACGTTGGGGTGCTTGGAAAGGGAAAGGGATTTTTTCCCTGGCTACTGCCTATTACGCTATGGAAGAAGGACTAACAGTCCAGCAGAGTGTCAGTAATGCAGCTTTTGAATAAAATCATCCCCAAATAGAAATAGATGTAGAATAGAACAGAACAGAATAGAACAGAATAGAAATCTTTCACAATAGAAAGGATCCATTTGCTCCGCTCCCGATGTGCAGCCATTAACATTGCACAGGACACCCAAGAAAGGGAAAAGGGTGCAGAACGGTAAAGCAGCCTCCTACCTCCCTGGTCATCCTAACCCTCTTCCGCACAAAGACTGGGCTGTAACGCCCCAGAGGGATATTACCCACGTATTCATTCTGATCACACAGAGGATGCAAAAATGTCACGTTTTTCTCCGAGAGTATCGCCCTTGTGTTGAATGAAATTTCTGTCTCATTTTAGACCTCTGTGACTGGCAGCAGACTCGGTGCTGGGATGGGCTGTGGGACCAGTGCTCCCATCCTCTCGTAGAAGTGCACGTAGATCAGAAAGCGCGGTGGGCTTTTAATAATGTGTCTACACACAGCCTGCCTTGGTGGCTCTTTACACTTTCTGTTGTTCCAAGGAAGATAACACTTCACAGAAGCTATAAAAGACACATCATATCTCAGTGACACTTTGGGACAATGCAGGATAAAATTCAATTAAATGCAAAATCCAAAAGAAGTCTGAGGGCGTTTCAGGTGCTTTTCAATTCATCACTTTTCAATATTTCTTGAAATTCCCTAGAACCAAATATCCAGAGGTCATTTCAAAAGCTACCATGAAGAATGTACCAGAGGAGTTTTCATCAGGGACCTTGACTTGCCTTATGAGAACTCTCTCCATGAGTCTGAAATATAGGACCGGCAGAAATGTTTCGCTGAATAATTACAGCCGTCTGTATCTTCATCACATATTTTGATTTTGCTGGAGCTGGTATTGAATCTGAACCAAGACGCATTCTGGTGCCAGGGGTGTTTATTTCAGGTTTGCCGTTCTCCCCATCTCCTGTCATTTTGTGATTAAATGCCTTCTGTACCCAGGGAAAAACTCCACACCATAGGATGTGATGATAATTAACGCTTTGTTTTCAGAAAGCATGGGGCAGTAACTTAAACTCTCTTATTTTGTACGTGCTGATGAAATCCATTCAGATTTTTCTTTACACTTGGAATACTATACAGTGGGAAAGTATGTATGCACTCCACAAAGGCAAAGCCCTAATCTCCCTGCGATGCAGGGAAATCTAATCCTACATTTTACCTTTAAATGCTTTTCAGGAAAGGGCTACTTGTTTCATAGACTATCCCGAAGACTATAGTGGGTTTTGGATGATGTATTACAGTATCAATAAACTCCATGCTACCAGCACAACACCTATTACAGTACCTGAAAAAAACTGTATTGGCTGCAGTATTTATTGTCCTCAATATTAATTGCTTTAGTTCACTGAAGACACATTTACTGTAAAGAAGGGCAAGTTGTTAAAATGTTGTAAGCCTGCGGCTACCACGGAGAGTAAATTCCAGATCCAACCCCCAGTTCTCCTGACTTTTTAACATGTAAGTTTGGTATCAAAGAAACAAAAGATTGTTGGGGCAGGAAAACACCAGCTGGCTGAATTTGCTAACGGATGGAGGACGGAGATTTTGTTAATGTATGGGGGTTGAAATTCAGCCCAAGAAAGACGGGTAGACTGATAATGAAAAACATCTCCTGTGAAAATCACCTGCTGAGTTTTTTTTATGGTCATTTCTTCCTTGGATCCTGCTGATCTGCGGAGCTGTTGGCCTCTTCGGTACCATACTGAGACTCACTTTCATTCTAAAAGTAAAAAACCGAAAAAAGTCTTAGAAGCCAAATATTCCTGCATGAAGCCATTCATATTTAATCAGGCTACGAGCTCCTCCACCCTCTCCCCTAGCCCAATAATTTGTGGGGAAGCTTGCTGCAACCCTGTGGGCTCACTCCTACCATGATGTCTTTCTGCTTTCCACTGGTGGCCACCGGCTTTCAGTAGATGGGCAGATTTCATCACGAATCTGTTCTGCAGCCAATTAAAACTGTTATTCCTGTTTCAACACCCCCGGCAAGCAGCAGTAAGTTTTCAGTCTGCTTTATGGTTTCCAGTCTCCCACTCTTGTTGAGTTGACCAGAGGCAACGTGTTGAAGGAGGAGGTTGTTTATGAGGCCCACGTGCCGACTTATCCACGCTCAGCTGATTTCTCCTTTGTCAGAGGGTGTTTCCCAGCTGCTGCTTTGAGTGTGTGGTTTAATGCTGTGACCTCCTAACGCAGCCCCGGGGAAGCCTCTGCTAGGACAATGAGACAGAAATTTGAACAGCAGGTCCTTGATCTCAGGAACAAGAAGAATTGCTCAGCCCTTCTGTCCAAAGATTAAAATCTGCCCAGATGCGATGAAGTCTTGAATCTGACAGAGCCCTGTGGTCGGTCTGCTCAGACCTTCTCTTACAGAGAGCTCTCCAAAGAAGCCAGAAGAGGTTTTTACATCCGAATCCCAAAGCCTTGCAGTATAAAGCCTATAATATTTAATTTATAGATAAAGACAACTCCAACGAGCTGGAGAAAAAAGACAGAATAGAAATAGTTTTATGTGTGTATCTTCATCTTTCCTGTGGGTGGTTGCCTGCTCCCAGGCTTCACGTAACACTGGGGCTTTCCGGCTTGCAGTGAAATCTGCACAGCTCAGCCTGTCTCTAGGAGAGCTTTTTCTGCTTCTTCTTAGCTTTGTTCTCTGCTCCTTGGTCTTGTCAGTGATTACCTGGTCTTGCTTGGAGCCACAGGCTCCCCTGCTCCCCGCTGTGCCTCTTGTCCTTCTGCCCGGTGCCCTTGAACCCTGAGCCCTCCCGCTCCTGGTCCTCGGCTGCTCCCGAGGCAGGAACATCCCTCCCTTCATCCCTCCCTCCAGGAGCCGCTCAGACTCCCTAAGGGAAGGGAACCCACCACCTGAGCACAAACAAATAAAAAAAATACCATCCATCCCAGTGGGACATTTGGAATTCAGCAAGGATCCTCAAGAGGAGGCATGATTTAAAGCACGAAAAGCCAGAAGAGCTGCAACCACGCCCTTGTTCAAACACAGGCTAAGACGATGGACCGTTGCATTTGCTGCATCACCAAATTCACTACCAAAACCCGCAGGAATGGTATTGCAGCCTGTACAGGAGTTTTGCGCTGGCACCTGGTGATGATAATGTTTCAGGGTAAAGGTGGATCTGTTTCTCAAAGGGCAGGTGGTACGTATTTATCTTTTCAATAAATAGTTCAGTCTTGCTAATGCAGATGCTTACATCATTTCAGTTCTCCAGTTGCTCACCGGTAACTTATTTAAAAATCATTTTCTGATGATTAATGCCTGGTAATAGAAAGACAACCAGCTGCTGAGATGCGTGCATTGAATCTGCTGATTTGTTTTAATTAGTATAAGAACCATTTTTGTGTAGTTGAAAAGTCGTTAATCTCTTCTTTCTCTGGTGCAGGCCTTTCTGAACCACAGTGTTGGGCAGACACAAGGAAAGAGCAGGAGAGTGGCATTTGGGAGAAGGTATAACTTACACACATCAATTTTTTCTCCAAAAAGTGTGCGCACTGAGCATTTGATTTTCGTGTTCTTAGTGATGCACAGTGAGCCAGCTTGATTTGTCAAAAGCCCGTATGGGGCATTTGGGAGAGATAAAGCCCACAAACTTTACAGTGGTTGGAGCTACTTATACTGCTATACATGCTGTAGCGTCACAGCTGGGTGTGCATGTTGTCAGTTATGGCTTGCGTGATGAGCTGTAACGCATTAAAATTGGTAACTTGACCGACTTTGGTAATGTATCTCTTCTTGGCAGAATCTGGGAGAAATTCATGGCCATGAAAAGTCCTACAGCTTCCTCTGAGGACAGACCTGTAAACTCCAGAGTCCTTCAGATGTCTCCGGGCACTTGACCAATGCCTTTGAGCATAGCATGAAATCATGTCGTGGTGGATGGGCTGGGCTGGGCAGGTCGGGGCCTGGTGGATGTCTGGATGCAACTGTAAGTCCAGATTCTGTTGTTGATGTTCCTCCAGCAGAGACACTTGGGGCAGCAGGGGTGCAAGAGCTCTGTGATAGAGTGGACTCCACAGGAACCCAGGAAAGGCTCTCCCTTTCTTCTAACACTCGCTCAGTCACACCACTGCTGTCCCAGGTTTTATACCATCATTTAAAGCTCAACCAAGGGTGAGACATTCATTTCTGCTGGAGTGGCTTCAGCTGTGCCTTTTCCATTTGTTGGGGAACTGCCCTACCAGTTGGCTTACAAGCCATTCCTGTGGTGGTAGTAGAGATGCTCTCAAGCCCCACTTCAGCCACTGTACAAAGCAGGATTGTGGCTTTCCTGGGCCAGGATGCAGGCAGGTGTCCCCTCACTGCAGGGGTCTGAGGACATCTAAATTCTGGTCTTGCTCTGGAGTATTGTATAAGAACAGGAGGACCAATCCATCATCCCCGGGACAGGTTAATCTGATTTATCAAGTCTCAGCTAGCAGACTGAAGAGTAATTTCTTCTTGCTGAAAATGTGGAGGAGTCATGTGTGCTTGGACATCCAGACAGGAGCTAACTTTATCACTTAAGAAGCCATTAAGCAGTTGAGCACCTGGGTTCAGCTTCATATCCACAAGGCGAGGCTGCTGGCTGTGTTCCCTGGCTGCAGGAGAGCCTTTAGGGTGAGAAGCAAACGCCAGTGCAGACATGTTCAAAGGACAAATATAAACACCCCTGTGCATCTGCCCAGCTTCTCCAGGGAAGGGCATAGGTGAACCACCCAAGAGAGGTCTACCATGGGGAAAGACTGCTCTGCAACAGCCATGACTTAGGTGTGAAAGTCCCAGATGGGTCTGGACTGAAGGCTCCCTGGTCCTCTGGGAAGAGCTGGCCAGTACCAGGCAGCTCCCTCCCAGAGCTGTGGATCTTTTCCTCCTCATTCTTCCTCAGACACAGCAGGTACAGTCAACCCTAGACTGGGAGAGGCATGTAAAAGCAAGTATTGCAAGTGTGGCCAAAAGAGAGCGGACATGCTGACAAAGGTCCGAGGCTCCTTGGCTCTCTTAATGCTCCGCCACAGCTTTTCTGCGTGACTTCCAGAGCCATACCTCAAAATCTTTCTTCCTCAGCATCTGTGTCTATTTTAAAAAACAGACACCCTCCTATTTTACTGACATTTCTATAGTGGCTTTGCTTCCTTGGCTAGTGAGAGATGAAGTAAAGAAAATTTTCTGTGATATACTTCTTGCTCATCTAAAAGCAAGGCAACAAGCAGAGCAAGACGAGGGGGAAGGAAGAGCCAAAATTACAAGAAATGTTGGGGCAAGACTGTGCAAACATAGAAATCAGTATTAAATATGAGTTAATCTGGTCCACATGGTTGCTATTCCCCTGTGCTCTGTCTAATTTTAATGCTAAATTTTCACTGCTTCCAGTGACATAATTGCATGCTTAAATATTAATAATATTTGCAGTTGATTTTATATGTGAGGGGAGGATGTGCCAGTGACACCTTGCTCTGGTGGCCACTTGCCAGGAGGTAAGGGTTATTGCCTTCCGCTTTTCTTCAAGAAGGGACCAAAACAAGGGAGGTCTTCTCCTTTCTCCCTTGTGCCCCTATCCCCCGTCGCACACCTCTGTGCGAGTGCCAGACCACCAGGTGCCATTTCAGACCTGAGGTGAGCCAGCACAAGCAGTCGGTCCAACGGAGCTACGCCGGTGGGATGATCTTCTCTGGCTGTGCATTTCCCAGTTACAGCGTTCTGTTTCGGCCGCTTTCTCCACAATAAACCCCACAGTGATTTATGACTGGTGAGGATGGCTCGCTATCTTCTGTTTCTTTTCAAACACGGCCCCAGTTCTGCCAGCTATTGCTGTGTGTGACCGTGTTCCAGCTCCAGGTTCCTTTCTGTGACTCTGGGAATCTCTGCTGTCTCCTCTCTGGTCCCCACGCTCTCCCCCTCGCCCAGGTGATGGGCTCAGATGTGCTGTCTCTGGTGGTCTGAGGATGGTGGAGCAAGGACTGGCAAATCTCCCCTGGGAAAATTTTAAATTCTAAGGAAATGCATCAACAGACGCGAATTGTTCGTTCTGCTGGAAATGTCCAGGAGAAGACAGGTCCCCTCCTAAAAGACAATCTGGTCATATTGAACTCCAAATCTACTCTTCTGACACACCTTAGTAAAGTCTTCAAGATATTTTCTGGCTCTCCAGGAGTTTTTTTAAACACAAAAATGTTCTCCAGAAGACCTTGAGTCCCAGAACTGAGTGCTGATGCATAGCTCTGTAGCATATGGGAACATATAATAAATGCAGCGAGATCTCTGCCACCCTGGCAAAAATACTGCTTCAGTATGTGGATATGCACAGCGGTCAATCCATGTGGACCTGCTGAACTCCATGAGGTCCATTCGAGAAGTTCTGCCTCTACCACCGCTGTTAGAAAGACGCATGCAGAAGCTGAGTTCCTTCAAAGGCATCATCCTCTAACAGACTTTAGTCTTGAGCTGAAAGGAGCAGGCAGCATCATTTCTATATTGGAGGTGCCAATTAATTTGCATTTTGTTTGGGTGGATGAACTCACCCGAACAGCCAGCTGCTTCCTCAGTCCCGTCACTGGCGCGGCTGTCAGAGGGCTCTGCGGGAGCAGCGTACGCGCGGCTGGAACTTTGCAGCCGGCAGCGACTTGGCCAGCAAAACTGGCTCCTGCTGCGGGTCTGAAGGCTACGCGTGGCAGGAGCGGCATTCGAGAGAGATGCAATCCTCCTGCACGCAACCAGCCCTGGAGTCCATCCTTCAGACAGCTCACTACAAATAATCAATGTTTGATAACTGACTCAATTTAAGGAGCTGCAAGGGTGTGCACTCAGGGAGCGGAGAGCTGCTGAGCTGGCATGCAGTTTTAACTCGATACCCCAGGATCCCCTCGTGACTAAGGGGGATGTTGGCACCCTGCATTGCTGCTACAGCATGTTGATGCTTCCAAGGGGGATGACCAGCTCCTGTGGCAACGTGATTTAAAATGCACAAACCTACACTAACTGTACAGTGATATACGTTTATCTCAGCACGGCGACTGAGGTGATCGCATTGCCTAACTGAGGGGAGAACACAGCTTTAAATTCTAATCCAGAGAAAATTCTATCAGAGCCTTTATGTACGCTTTCATTCACAGGAGCCTTATGTAAGTATTCTGGTGTTTCCCAGCCACATATTTCTATAACTAACTGTCTCACCAAAGACACCAACACCATACCATGATGCTATCTTCCTTGCATTATGAATGTGGATTGTTATTATTATTGCATCATTGCAGTGGAATAGCTCCTTGCAGCAAGCATGGCAGTTTACTAATTTATCGCTTTAACCTGTTTTCGCACCGTTCCTAAATGCCGATCACAGCTGCTGTTCCAGCTCTGTCTGTCCCAAACCTGCCTGTCCCGCAGACAGACTGTTCCTATGGGATCTTCCTGAAACGGACTTTCTGCTCCATTGACATTTCGCTATATGCAGAAGGTGATGCTTCAGCATGCTGGCACCTTCAAAGCTGGTTATTCGGCACTGTAATTTCACCCCCCTGATCAGCCTAGTCTGAACTCAGTGTTCACCCTGCTTTAAGCACCAGGTTGAGACCTCCTGAGCTCCCCTCCAGCCTGAATTGCTCCTGCTTTTATGTTGCTCTTGCTCAAGACTGTATGATAGGAGGTATCTCAGAGAGCCCTGCTCTACCCGCAGTGCCCCTGCAGAGCACGGAGCCGGATGCGATTCCTGCTTTCCAGCGGCATGGCTCTAAATCAGATCTGTAAGAGCAGCATGGCTCGACGCTGGCCAGAGCCGCCGTTTCATCTTGTGTCTGCCGCTGTCGTGCCCGTTTTCCTCTGCAGTGTGAGCTGTGAATACATGCCCCGCAAGGTGCGGTGTAATTGTTCACTCCTGAAACGATTCCTCTCGCCGTGCTTCTCAACCTCTGGGTCACCTGGCAGCTCGCTTAAAGCGGGACGGTATTGTGCCCGAAAACCGCTTGTTTTTTTCTCAACGCAAGCAAAAGCTTGTAGTGTTCAGCCGCTACGTTCATTAGAGACATGAGACTTTAACAACACAGGTGGGAGCACCGGCTGAGATTTGTCTTTTCAACGGTGAGCGCAGAGCACACATGTCCTTCTTCTCCCAGGCCCGACCTACGCAGCAAACGCCTCAACCCTCGAGGAGCCCTTTACTGTGAATGTTGGCATATTGCTTTCAAACACCAGGATCGAAGCGTTTGAAGCAGCGACTGAGGCAGAGCTCTGCTCTCCTCCAAGAAATGTCTCCTCTGCCCCGCTCTTCCTCAGGTTTGGTCCGTGTGGGATCAAATCCTGTCTGCTTTTGCCTTTATTTTTGGTCTTTGGGTTGTGAGGACAGAAGATGGCTCTGGTGAGATGCTGTGGGACTCTGCCCTTCAGAGAAGAAGGCATCTTCTCTGCATAGGAGGAGCAGGAGAGCCCAGCTGCAATATCGCTCTGCTGTGGGGTAACAGAGGTACGCAACCCGTGCTCTGAGAGAGAGGGCATTTCTCTAGTTGTATTTTGAAAAAGCAAAATGATGATTATAATAGCCGTCTGAATACGGATTATTTTAAAGGGGTTGTTTAACAGTGGTAGATAAATGCAGTTATTTTAAAATCAGTGTATCCAGATAATTGCATCAAAGGCTTTAAAAAGATCAGACTGAGGAATTCTCTGAAATGCTAATGGAGATTACCAGTAAACGCAAAGCAAGGGCGAAGATCCAGAGCTGGGAGATAAGCTAAAATGACTGTTACAGGTAACTCCAGCCATGGGGAAATCCACAGTAAGCAACAGGGCAGCTGACTAATGCAGAGTTAAAGGAAGACTAATAATAATTGATGACTGATGCAGGTTTATTGAAATTTGGTTGCAACCAACAGTTTTTCTTTTTGCTGTGACAAATAGTACTGTGCTGGTACAATGCTCCTCTGGGCCGTACTTGACTTGCTGTTGTATGGTATTATCTTGCAGGAGAAATTCAAGTGCGGTCCACCAGAATAACTGGCTGAGATAGAGGTTTCTACATTGCAATACAGAAAATTGCAGCTGCCGATACTGTTAAAAGCATTTGCCAGACAAATGGATTCTTGACTGCAGACCTCTCCAGGAGGCTGAACATTTCCACAGCGCAGAAGCACCAGGGGTGAAACATTTTCCCTGCTTAGATCCACAGAGGGGTAGCAATCAGGTGGAAAGACTCCCAATGTCTGCAGACGTCCTTCGAGTGATCCAGTTTGCCAGATGTGCCTGGCACATGCCGGCAATGGGATAGAGGACATCAGCAATCATTATACACACTGGCAAAGAACACTAGAGCTGAGGATAACAGCACCTGCCTCCTTCTGGTCTGACGGAAAGCAGTCCCTGAAGGGGAAGCAAGTAAGGATGGCATGTGTCTGTGTCCTACTGATTAAAGCTTGTACACAGGATAATCGTCACTGTTTAATGTAAAACAAGGAAAGAGTTCAGTAAAGAGGCTGTGGCACCTGGCTCCTACATTCCTGGAGAGTGCCTGGAAAGCAGAGCAGGGGATGTGGCCAGGAGAGGGTGGAAAGGGCATGGAGGAGGTGGGTTGGAGGGGACTTCGCAGGTGCCTCTGCCTGAATCCCCCAGGGCCCCTTGGCTGCTGCTATCCCCCTCTCAAGGGTCAGGAGGGAGCGCATGGCTCTTCTTAAGGCAGGTCTTTGGAGGCCCTCTGCCCCTTTAGAGGCAGTGGCGTTGGCTATGTCCCTCAGTGGGGAGTTGATTCATCTGAAGGCATGTAAGACTATTTGCACTCTAGCGATATGACAGCTGACAGGGATTGAACATGTCAGATGATGGTGAGATGATGGCATGTGGGTTCACCCTTGTCGTTCTTACGGGATGCACAGCACGGACTTGGGTTACTGCAGAGGTGCCTCACACAAGGAATAGATATTGAAGAGAAAGAGTTGAGGTAAAGGTGGGTTAATTCATCACCACAATACATTACAAAGACTGTTTTGGGTTCACTGGGATTATACATATTTCAGCTTAGCCTTTGTTCTTTTTCTAAAAGAACTGGTCTAATTTTGCCACATATAGTAGAACTTAAAGAGGAGCAAACACAGATAATACCCTGGAAGAGCATGTATAGGTGATCATGGTGGTCTTCCTGGACTTACTATCTGTGAGGTATCTTTTAATTCATGTGCTATGTGCTGACTGTGCCACAATGGGTGAGGAATGAAAGCAGTCCCTCCTGTAATTATTTTTAAGTCCAATTCTGAGGCAGAAATTTGAGAAAACCTAGAGGAGGTCAAAGTGTGAAATCCTAATTTGCAAATGTTATCTGGAATGATTGATGGATTCATTGAGAAGACTTTATCATAGAATCATAGGATCATAGAATAGTTTGGGTTGGAAGGGACTTATAAAGGCCATCTAGTCCAACCCCCCTGCCATGAGCAGGGACATCTTCAACCAGACCAGGTTGCTCAGAGCCCCGTCCAGCCTGACCTGGGATGTTCCCAGGGATGGGGCATCTACCACTGTTCTGGGCAACCTGGGACAGGGTTTTTCCACCCATCATTGTCAAAAATTTCCTCCTTATATCTCGTCTAAATTTGCCCTCTTTTTTGTTTAAAACCATTACCCTTTGTCCCATCACTACAGGCCCTGCTAAAAAGCCTGTCCCCATCTCTCTCCTATCAGCCCCTCTCAGCCCTGGCAGCTGCACTAAGGTCTCCCCAGACCCTTCTCTGCTCCAGGCTGAGCCCCCCCAGCTCTCCCAGCCTGTCCTCCCAGCAGAGCTGTTCCAGCCCTCGGAGCGTTGCTGGGGCCTCCTCTGGCCCCGCTCCAGCAGGTCCATGTCTCTCCTGTGCCGAGGGCTCCAGAGCTGGATGCAGCACTGCAGGGGGTTCTCCCCAGAGTGGAGCAGGGGGGCAGAATCCCCTCCCTCGCCCTGCTGGCCATGCTGCTTTGGGTGCAGCCCAGGACACGGTTGGCTTCTGGGCTGGGAGCGCACATTGCTGGCTCACGTCCGGCTTTTCACCCACCAGGACCCCCAAGTCCTTCTGGGCAGGGCTGCTCTCCACCCCTTCATCCCCGAGCCTGGTGGTACTGGGGCCCTGCACTTGGCCTTGTTGAACCTCATGAAGTTCACATGGGCCCATGCCTCAAGCTTGTCCAAGTCCCTCTGGATGGCATCTCGTCCCTCAGGCGTGTCAACCGCACCACTCAGCTTGGTGTCATCTGCAAACTTGCTGAGGGTGCCTGTGATCCCACTATGTCATGATGAAGATATTAAAGAGTACTGGTCCCAGTACAGACCCCTGAGGGACACCGCTCATCACAGATGTCCATCTGGACATTGAGCCGTTGACCACTACCCTCTGGGTGCGACCATCCAGCCAATTCCTCATCCACCCAAGAGTCCACCCATCAAATCCATCTCTCTCCAGTTCAGAGAGAAGGATGTTGTAGGGGACTGTGTCAAAGGCCATACAGAAGTCCAGGTAGACGACATCGGTAGCTCTTTCCTTGTCCGCTGCTGTGGCCACTCCATCATAGAAGGCCACAAGGTTGGTCAGGCAGGACTTGCCCTTGGTGAAGCCATGCTGACTGTCTTGAGTCACCTCCCTGTCCTCCATTTGCCTTAGCAGAGCTTCTAGGAGGATCTGTTCCAGGATATTCCCAGGCACAGAAGTGAGGCTGATGGGTTGGTAGTTTCCAGGGTCCTTCTTGCTACTTTTTTTTAAAAATGGGTGCAATGTTTCCCTTTTTCCAGTCTCCAGGGACATCACCTGACTGCCATGACTGTTCAAATGTCATGGAGAATGTCTTGGCAACTACATCAGCCAATTCCCTCAGGACTCTGGGATGCATCTCATCAAGTCCCATAGACTTGGGTATGTTCATGTTCCTCAGGTGGTCTCGAACCTGATCTTCTCTTACAGTGGGAGGAACTTTGCTCCTCTGGTCCCCGTCTTGCAGGCCATCCACTCGAGAGGTGTGGGAAGAGATGCTGCCAGTGAAGACTGCGGCAAAGAAGTCATTCAGTACCTCAGCTTTCCCCTCATCTGTTGTTAATTCTGTCAGTTTTTCTCACCAAGGCGGGTACGCTTTCTTTGACCTTCCTTTTCTGGCTGACATACCTATAGAAGCCCTTCTTATTATTCTTTGTGTCCCTTGCCAAGTTCAGCTCCAGCTGTGCCTTGTCCCTCCTGACCTCATCCCTGCACAACTGGGCAGCGTCCCTGTACTCATCCCAGGGTACCTGTCCCTGCTTCCACCATCTCTGCATTTCCTACTTGCCCTTTAGTTTGCCCGGCAGGTCTTGACTCAGCTATGCTGATCTCTTGCCTTCCTCACCTGATTTCTTAGACGTGGGGATTGAGAGCTTTTGTGCTCTATGGAAAGCATCCTTAAAGATCTGCCAGATCTGTTCTGCTCCCTTGTCCCTGAGGGCAGTTTCCCAGGGAGTCCTATTTACCAACCCACTAAGAGCTGGAATTTTGCTTTCCTAAAATTCAGGGTCCTGACTTTACTCTTTGACTGCCCCACATCTCTCAGGACTGCGAACTCCACCAGCGCATGATCACTGCAGCCCAGGCTGCCTCCAATCTTGATGTCACCAATTAGCTCACTTGCGTTGGTGACCAACAGGTCCAGTATTGCATCCCTCTGGTAGGACTGTCTTATTACCTGGCACAGGAAGTTATCCTCCATGCACTCCAGGAGTCTCCTGGATTGCCTACAGCTCGCCGTGCTGCTTTCCCAGCAGATGTCGGGATGGTTGAAGTCCCCCAGCAGGATGAGAGCCTGTGAGCACGATGCCTCCTGTAGCTGGAGTGTGAAGGCTTCATCGATAGAATCCCCTTGATCAGGTGGCCTGTAGTAGACACCAACCATGAGGTTCCCTTTGTTGCCTTGATCCCTGATTCTTACCCATAAGCTTTCAGCCTGCTTGTGGCTATTGTTCAGAGACAGCTCTTCACACTCTATCCATTTGTTGGTGTAGAGGGCAATGCCTCCGCCCTTCCTCACCTGTCCCTTCTGAACAGCCTGTGTCTTACAGATATTATCATGTGAGAAGAGAAAGGAGAATATGTTTATTTGCAAATGACTTGCATGAGACAACTGATAAGAGGAGTTATGCTGAAAATGTTTCTTACCTATTTTTATGGATCTGCCCCTAGGATGATGGGTATATGCTCTCCAGACAGCACTGGGCATCAGCCAGGGAAACACTGTCCATGAGCACAGTGGTACCTAGAGAGGTTAGAAGCAGACAGGGGTGATCCCACACAGACACAAATGTTGTGCATTTGGCACTGTCACCTAGGGGTTCACAGCTCTCCAGACAACCTTTTCACAGTCTCTGGTAGCAACAAATCTGGACTCCACCACAGGGTGATGACACAGTTGTAAACCATGACCTGCACTGGGAAAGTGTTGGCCATGTTGGACGGTAGCAGAAGCTCCTGGAGGCCCTCACTGGGTGGCAGATGGGTGCTAGAACATCAGCATTACTATTTCCTAGCAGTTTCAAGTGGTTGCAAGCAGTTTAAAGTAATTAAAATGTTGCTGCAACCACTGGAAAGAGTGTTTTTCCTTGAGAGTTTGCTGAGAGCGTACATGGGAATGGTCTTAACTGACTGTGTTCAGAGCAAATAAGAAGTGCAGCGGCTTAGGCTCAGGGGACACGGGCACGTTCAAAGCCAGTGAGAGCAGACAATATTGCAGTCACAGAAAAGGCAAATCTTCCTTGCTGCAGTGAAATAACTGGGGTGGTGGGAGGTATGGAGGGAGGGATGGTGGAAGTGTCAGAGGGTCCAGTTTGGATAAATCTCAAGGATGGACCTATGGTATTAAATGGAAGAGTCTATAGTATAGAAATGCCTTCTGTGAGGACAGACTGGGGGCATAAAAAACCCAGCAGACTCCAACTAGGACACCCAGTGAGTACATTGCTCATGAGTGCACCCATGTGCAGCAAGGGAATCACTCATGAAGTGGGAGATAAATATAAATTAGCTTCAGTCCAGCTAACCCTGGCTTTTTGTCTCTTCATAATCCAAGATAACTGTGCCATGTCTTTTGAATTTGGCGAACAAATATTCCTCTTGGCTTTTCCTTCGTCCTGGCTTGAACTCAGGGTCTCTTTAAAGGATCTGGCTCATGAGTGAGATGTCATTAGGGGATCTAGGAAAGTGCACCACTGTCCGGCTCCCCATTTCGGTGCCTCAGGTACTCGGGGGTCTTCCTCTGCCCAAGCAGTGCAGCTCTCTCTGAGAACTGCCACAGCAAGTGAGACAGTGGAAGGGCTCCCTATGGCTCTCTCTGGCTGGAGGGAGCTCATCAGTAAGCAAATAATGTGCTAGACATTGCTTGTCTCCCCAAGGTGAGAAATGAGTTGCTCTGCTGAGTTGGATTACCCATTGGACTTTGGGGTTCAGCTTCCCAGCTGCACAGGGAAAGGGTGTCCTGATGGAGGATGCTGCACGTGTTTTCTAATGCCGTGTTTCTACAGCAGAAATATTCATGGACTTACAAAAGCCTGGGGGTGGAGGGAAGGGCAGGCATGAGATCAGGAGGTAATTGTTCGTTCAGTGAGAGGATGAGGTGGAATGTGGAGGAGAAAGATGAGGGCACTGCTATGGGTTTGGAGGTCCCTGGGAATTATTGGTCTGGGCAGCTGGTACCGAGGGGCATGGAGGAGAGGGTGGAGAGAAAGCCTGGGTGTGATCTGCAGAGAGAGCAGTGACCCTCCTACCATGAGTGCCAAGATGAATTATGGGACTGAGGTACGAAAGAGACCATCAGGTCCAAGCAGGATCATTTTGTACCTCTTCACTGCTCCTCCTCCTTTCCATCCCAGGGAGGGATGTGCTGGAACGGTCTTTGCCAACTGCTTTAAAAATCATGACAGCTAATGTATTGTGCTTTCAGGCCCCCACATAACTTTTCCCAGAGTAATTACTTTCGATTTCCTCACAATAAATGCACTGTTATTTTTTCCTTTCCAATAATTGATCGTATTTATTCTTAACTAAGATTAACTGCTTTTTGGAGCCCAAAATGAATGGGGTTTCCTTTGGAGATCAATGCAAATGCTCATAACTGTTGTCTCTTTGTGAAGCCTGTACCAGTCCTGAAGATCCTCCAGCTGACCTTAGATAATCACTTCTCTTCTTTTCTTGAGAAACCTGATCTAGTGGAAGGTGTGCCTGCCCATGACAGGGGGCTGGAACTAGATGACCTTTAAGGTCCCTTCCATCCCAAGCCATTCCATGATTCTTTGGATGGCCTAGCCACTGTGGTCCAGCAAGCCCTGTAGGAAGCCTCTGTTTAGGGTGGACCTTGTGGATGGTGTGTCCTGCTGATGTCAGCCCTGGGAGAAAGCAGAGGTTTAGGTTCATGTGTCATTTACTCATTTTGTTCTTTCTCTTGTTTTTATAAGTTGTCCTCATCTTTCCTCCCTTCTCAAGTTCTGCAGCAGTGTGGGCTCCCCAGTGCCAACAGAAAGGAAAGGTTTTGCTCTATGATTCCACATTAGAGATTGTCTTCAGCCTGAGGACGGCATATGAAAATAGGCAGTGATGGGATGGCAGCAGAGACATGGGCTTCTGGAGAGAAGGGTGGAGGACTCAGGTCTGGGGGTGTGTCTACAACAAGCCAGACGGATGGTTGCCCTAAATCTTTACAGTCGCCTTGAGCTTCTCAGGAAGAAATGAGAGAATGCAGCTGAAACAGGCTCGTTTGGTCTTGACAAAGGTTTGCACAAGTCAGAAGTATCTCCCATTTCTTTGGTCCTGGGATGGCCCTAGCTCCAGGATGGTTCTCAGCCATGACTGTCTGCTAGGATATTATCATGTTAGGTCACTAGAGAGTTACTTGGCAATCTATTTTAAAAAATAAAAATAAATACCACTCTGCAGAGATCTGCAGATGCTGTGCATTTCCGCAGCAGTCGGGACCTGTTGTCTCCTTACCTACCTGGAAGGGATGCTAAAACATGGAGGTGAAAGTCCCAGGGAGAACCAGCACTGGCACAGGTCTGAGGTGTTAGTCTGGTCGTCAACAAAATCAGTGGGAACAAAGGCTGCTGGATTCGCTGCTATTAGTGAAGTAACGTCAACTGGAAAATACGACTCTTCGTGTAGCCTTTCCGAGGGCTCAGTTTTCCCTTTAGTGACAGGCATATGCTGATAAAATAGAAAAAGGGTAATGAAGGTAGTATGATACTATGAAATATTACACTGCAACGAAAATGATACCTTTATAATGCCAACAGGGCTTCATTTTTCTTTCGAGGTGGATAAACATGCTCTTCTCTTTTTGCTACAAGGCAGCTGGAGTCTTATTTGACTCTCTCCAGTGTGCTCAACGTCTGGCCTTTCAGTGGCAGTTGTTGAAGTCTTGAAGTTCATGGTGCGATGCCTGTGCTTTCCATCTCCTTCTGCACAGGGTGAAGATCTCAGCCTGCTCGGAAAACACAGGAAGAGTCATTTGGTTCAAAAACAAAAGTTAAGACCATAAAGACTCAACTGGGCCAGCTGGACTTGGCCTTAACTTCTCCACCTGCTATGGGAAGGGAATATCCAGGGAGAGAAAGGGACAACTGACTGGTATTTTACAATGTCAGTGATACAAATACCAATTCTTTTAATATTATTTGAACTGTGCCATGTATATTTTTAATACAGCTTTTCTAACATGGGCAAATGAGGCAAAGAAGAAGTCCTTGCATGCCAAGAATGACTGCAGCCAGGGGATGCAACGGACACCTGAGCTGGCTGTTAACAATACTGAAAGGACACCTGCAATTTATTAAAATGCAAATAACAGCTCCTTGGGTTTTCATCTAACAGCCTTTTGGAGGCTCCACAATTTACCTTTCATGGGACTTGCACTATGACTCTGTATCACTGTGCCCATTCCGGTGTTTTTAGGAATATTACTAAATATTAACTACAAAATCATCATATCAGGATTCCTTCCATGCAGACATTCTTAAGTAACTAGTTTTGAGCTAATTACTTTAAGAAGTTGCCAGGTTTCTAGGTCTGCAGCAGAAGTCAGTTAAAGAAATGTAGTTTGGTTTCCACCTGCTGCCTTGGGTGCAATGGTTTATAACAATATAGGAAGGAGTAGAAAGGTGCAGTGAAATGTTGATTTACACCCTTGTTCCTGCTGTATGACAGAACGATACAGTGGTAGGGGAAGGACTAAAACCCAGAGCAGAAGTTTAATGGTGAGCATCTGATTTGGGTTATGCACAAGGATGACTTTAGGATGCAGGCTGGGGAAACTCCCTTTCAAAAAACACTCTGGTTTAAAACTCTTCTGCTTGAGAAGAAGCTTTCTCCCAAAAGGGTGTACCAGCTTGCATGAGGAGAAGAGCCACCCTACAGTCTGCCTGAGCCTTGAGGAGCTGTTCCAGGTGAGCCGTGGCACTGCTGCCTTCAGCCCAGCAGAGACATCCAAGAGGGACCTTGGTGAGAACAGCAGACAAAGTGCAAGACCCCATGGGACTACAAGCTTCAGTGGTTCCTCTGCCTTTGGGGTGATTTGTTTGTAACTCTTTGCTAAAGAAACAAACCCAGTGCATTTCTCATTTTCTTAAAACCTCCAGAAACACTGTCCCCACCCCAAGCAGTCCACCCTGGGAGGTTTTGCCACCTGGGGGAATTTTGAACATGCCTAGAGCATTGCCTGGAAGATGTCCTCTGCATTTCACCAGACCAATTCCAAGGTCAGCCAAGCCCTTTTGTGGAACAAAACCAAACAAAAGCAATTTGCGAAGACCCCAAGAGCATGGAGTGTGCCGAGAGAGGTCTCTCTCTAATGACTGGGTAACAGGGTCTTTGCTCGCTCGTGTCACATTTATCTTGGCCCTCTAAGTGGACTCCCCAATGCTCTCTGCAGCAAACTGTAGCACTGAGGTCAGGAGAGGCGTGGAGTGAAGGGCACCCATCAGGAGTCAGTACCATGGCTCCTGACAACTTTGTCTTTTCTATCACTTTCCTGACACCTCAAAGGGAAGGCAAAATGATCCTATTCCACCTATTCGCAGACATTTAATAAGTAACAACTGGATGGTATAAATTTTAATAATAATTATTATAATTCTTAATGCAGCCATTAATCAATTCATTATTATTGAGATAATAATTACTCAAAGATTTATAACTCCAGTTAATGTTTTTTAATTAATTTAATGTGGTGAGGTGAGGAAGTGAAATAAAAACACACTGCATTGTTAGGAATTTCTCGGAGTAGGTGGGGCTTTTCTGCTTTTGTTTTAGGGTGTATGCACAACTCGTGTTTTCCCCACATTGCTGGGCATGTTCCAGACTTGCAAATGTATGTAGCCTCATAGCACCCTTGGGAGACAGCTGTCCCTAGCTGGTTATGGAACTGAGCAACACTTTTTAGCCCACTGGAGAGGAACTGTTACCCTGGAGCTGCCAGTCCCCTGCATGCGATACTGGTACTTCAAACTGGGGAAGGGAGAGAGGGTGCCCTGGGTGGGAATGTCCTGATCTGTCTAACGGGAGACCCTGAGATGGAGGTTTGTCTTGGATGTCCTCCATGGTTTAGGCACCATGTTCAGACTGGCAGGAGGATTCATGGCCTGAAAGCCTTGCTGGGCACCAACCAAGGATCTTCAAGCACTGAAGTGGGATCACAGCTTTTGTATTAACTGGCATTAATGCCTGAGGAACAGTGCTGTGAATGGGGTGAGTATTTAGACTCAGGATAGTAAAGATCTAGCCCCGACCCCTGTTCTGCTATGAAAGAGTCGTTCCCAGTGACCAAGCAGAGACTCACAAATCTTTGTTTGTTGTTACTTGGGATGTTCCTTTCTGTGGAAACCGTGCTGCTTTTTGTGAGATCCAGGAATTGGGAAAACACAGGGCCAAGCCTGTCGTTCATCCTCACTCAGCGGGAATTACTGGTTGAAGGGTCCCAGTGGCAGTGTAGCTGGGTTGTGGCCTCTCATCAGGACTGATTTCACAGTGTTTAAGTTTACAGGTATTTAAACATTCAGATGTGACCCCCTGTAATTCTATCATTATTAAGGACACATCCCCTACATCCCCTGTGCTGTTTTCATCCATCTGCCAACATCTCAAAGTCTCGTGCCCAAGTCTGACATATTCCTTCTGGAGCCAAGTTGTCTATCTTTTAGTACTTGAGTTAGGAGGGAGGGATTACACATATAATGTAGGCCATCTCCAGGCAGGAGAGTAAAGCACTGGTAACACTCTCTTGTAGGCCAAGGGAGAAGAGGAGCTGCGCTTGGAGAACTCATTTGGTACAAGTTGGAAAGATCCTCTTGATGTCAGGAATAGCAGAGATGCAAGAGCTGAGGCTCAGCACACCAGGGTGTGTTACAGGACACTGGCCAAAGGGGTATTACAGATGATGGAGCAGAGGACAGTCCAGGAGGATATCTTACCTAGGCCTTGGAGAAGACGGATGAGGTCGGTTGACCTTGGCCAGCAACTAAGCCTCCATTACTGACCAACTCTCTCCTGTGGAGTTTCCCTTGTTCAGGTCAAATAAGTTCTCATTATAGCATCTATATTCTTCCTCTTGAACATTTAATCTTTAGGGATTACTTCAAAGAATCCCTCTCTGTTACTTCACTGACAAATGGAGCCTTTCTGAGTAGGCCCCCAGGTTGGAAACCATTTCAATTAATTTTCCTTCTCTCCTTTATGCATAACCCTCCTAGACCCCTCAAGAAGCATCACCATTCCCTCCTACATAAAACATAACACATGTCAGTTTTTTATTTTCAAATTGACATTTACCTGGGATTTCAAAATGAGTTAGGACCTGATGTGAGTTTCCTTTTTCAGAGTTATATTTTGTGCTGGATTTGCAAGTTACAAGAGGCAATCCTCCTTCATCCACGAGGTATCACCCCTGAGAAGGGGCTTCTGGTCTGTTTTTCAAGAAGGGATCCAAACATTTGCCCAATCCTTTTCGTTTTGCTCCTCCAGACAAAGTTATTTAATAGAGTAACACAGGAACATATCTGTGTGACAAATGTCTGTGTTCAAACACAGAAATCTGCATGCTTGAGATTATGAATTCCAATGAGCGTGGGGTGTTCTGGAGTTAGATTGTGTCATTTTCTGCAAATGGCACAGTTTTCCATCTGCCTATGTTTGGGGGGTCTAAAAACAACAGGCACAGTACGAGAGAAGAGCTTTCTCCTTCCTGTATGACCTTGCAGGTGATTCCCAGCTTCACCTCTTCCCGGTTAAAGCCACCACCAAAAGAACTCATGCAAATAAAAATCAGGGATGACCTTATAGATTTCCCACTCCTTTTCAGAAAATGCTCCCAAGTCACAAGCTGCGATGATCTCTGAGGAATGGGTCTCCAACAAAGAAGATAGGGCTCGTCAAGAATGGGGACTGGGAATAAATGAATGGTACCAGTGTTCCTCACGCTTACTGTGGTGCAGATGGAGTTTCCCTTGGGACTCTTAAGCCAGCCTGAAGGATCGTTCTTGCTTGGCGAGCAGATGTAGGAGAGTGTCATGATGTAAGTGAGCACTGGGGCATCCAACACATGAGTTAGAATCATCGAACACATTGCTGTTAGGAACAGAGAGGTCAATTCTCTACTCTTTAGATTTGTTATTATCCTTCTGTATCTTACCTGTCTCACAGGAAGCTCAGACTCCTTTGCAAATATTTTACCTTTACGTGAAATTTGTATCCCAACATAACAGGTTTGCCCATAAAGGGGTGATTGCCTTTCCAGGAAGCTCAAGGAGGTGGTTTAAAAACAACCTGTAGCCCTCGGGGGAGCATGTTCTGGCATACATCCGTGGGGCAGGGATACTGCTTTAGGGGATGGAGAATACTTCCAGCCTGTCCAGTGCATATTTATTATGCTCTCCTTCACTTTATGGCTTCTTGTCGTCTTTTCTCATTTCTCTGGTGTCTCATGACTGCTTCTGGTGATGTTTACTGGACTGTCAGTGCCACTGCAGGGAGATGCTGCTCAGCTCTGCTTGCTCAGCCTGTCCCATTTGTGGGGTAGTCTAACATCTTACATCTTCTTTTGTCGCTGTAATTTTGGGTCATGTAACCCTTCTGGGACTCTCAAGTTATTTAAACAGCCTCTGTGCTGAGGATAACAACCATCATTTTCTTGTGGTTTTTTTTTTTTTGAACAAAGTTCCTCATTTAGTATTTGCACAGAGTAGCTCTGTGGTTGAGTTTCAAAGGAAAATCTTTCAGTATTTTGCTGTTCACTTTGGTTGCACTTACCCTATTCCATGGCAATTGCACAGAGACTGACTTTTAATTAGCTCCAGATCTGTGTGATATCTTTGGGAGCAGTCAATACAGCTACTGGGCCTCCTTTATTTGTGGAAAAGATGTGAAAAATATGCAGAATAGACTGTATAGTTCTCCAGAAGGGAGGGAAAGAAGTAATTCAATTTTATGTAGTGGCAAGTTTTCTGCAAGTTTGTTTTTGCAAGAAAAAAAGAAGGAAAAAAGGAAACAAAAATAAAAGGGTAGGAAAAAAGAAGCATTTATTACACTATAATGAGGTAAAACTGAACTCACATACCAATGGGGGAGCTGACAATAATATATGGCTTTAATTAGCAATCAGGATTTGAGGAACAGCTGATTATGCTAATAGTTTCAAAGCTTCCCAGTAAAAAAGTGCCTATGGAGAGATTTGCTAATGACAAGGAGATCTCCATTTTGTAATATAATCATGTAATTCTCTAGACAATAATTACACATTTCTTTGCATCTTTGTTGTGAAACTCTGGACTTCAGATTCTGTGCTGTGTACTCCCAGTGGACTGAGAGAAAAATATAATGACCCAAAACTTCTATTCCAAAAGACAGGGAAGTGAGTTGTTTTGCTGTCCTAAAGGAAATCTGCCATGCCATGGGTTTGAAGGGAAAAAGCAGCAAAGTTTGATTCTGAGCTCAATTAATTGGAAAGAAAGCAGGACCTAACTGTTGAAGTCAGTGTGATCTTGCCATATTGAAGCTGGAGTAAGTTCATGGTCAGATCTGTAGTGTCGAGGCTGAGCAGGGGCTGGTGGGGAGGACATAACCACCGAGGTGTTAGCTAATTAACTCATAGCTGCAGGATTCAGGGCCCAGTGAAAGTCCCTGTGGTCTGCAAAAGGGTTTTGGTGACTATGAATAAATGCTTCTAGGGGCACCACGCTTCACGCTGGCTGGGGTCAAGTGTGCTCCTACGGTGAGAGGAAGAGGAGGCACTTCCCACCCAAGGACACGAGGCACTGGGGGTCGATGGGGAGAGGGTGGAGGCACGAGTCCCCCTGGTGCTCTCACAGCAGGGTGAAAAGCATCCGCCAGTTCCCTTTCTAACTGTTCCTTACCAAAGGATAATCAGAAAAGACGTGTTAAGTCTTTTGCATTCAACCCAAGCCCTTGCAAACAGTCGAGGAGCTGAATGGCCAAGCTGCCAATCACCCGCACACAGCAGTTAATTAACTGCAGGCTTTTCTCAGTCTGGTGCTTCCCCATCACCAGCATCAAGCTAAACCTGGAATGACCCAGGAACGACAAGCAAAAGATCTCAGACTTTCTCTTTTTTTTTGGCAGATGCTGTCTAACCCTGCGCCTGAGAGTAGCTGCTGGCAGACGCCGCTGCAGGCAAACTGGAGGTGTGAGGGCCTGCCTGCCTGCACATGTACATCACGTGCTCCATTCTCTATTCTCAGCAGGACCTTCTTTCCAGGGATTTCAAGTGTTCTACAGAGCCAGACCTCCCCTGGGAGAGCAGAAAAAATTATGAAGCTCAGTCCTGTCCCCATTGCAGTTCACTGCATCTCTTTTTTCCACCACTGTACAGAGGTCCAAGCCGGGGTAGACCATTATGACCATCATCTGGCTGCACCTGTGGAGGCCAGAAGGCCCCACCCAGGCACCCCTTGGTTGACTCTTCAAACACATCACGTTTGAAATGAGGAGGATCTTTCCGGAGACACAAAAATGTATGTTTGTGTGTTTAAAGCCTGCCACATCCCTACTTGAGGTATTGCTGTTTTCTGTGGCAGGATTGTCACTGAAAGGATATAGGCAAAAACCATGGGAAATTGCTAAGACGACCTTGATTCCTACATGGATTATGCCTGGGGCAACAGCCTTAAAGCAGACTCCATGGCCTCACTAACTCTGGCTAACAGAAGTACTGCAGGCTCACCAGCCACCATGCAATTGCTCTCAGGATGTGGAGATCCCATAGAGTAACAACAAGCCGAGTTGCGGCAGGTTCCTTTATGATGGCTTGGAAGTGCATGAAACTGCTTCCCATGGACCACCCGCAGGAGCGGTGCAAAGGGACAGGACTGGTGTGTGCCGTCCACTTGTGGCGTAGCTGACCTCAGCTGTGGGCCTGCTGTGCCCTACCTGGCTTGCTGCCCCCAGCCACTGCTCTTACCCGTTCCCTTGGGCTGTCACGATCATTGGGTGACCCCATGGGGAGCTGATTCAAGGCACTGCTCTGCTGAGACCCCCGTTAGCAAACAGCGCGCTTCCCCTGTCGGTCCCAACTTCCACTTCTCCAGGATTTAAGGTCTTCCTGAACTAGAGGTTGTCTCCAGCCATCATTTGGAGACTCTGTCTGATCCCCTTGTTGAATCCATCGACGGTTTTTGACTCACCCCGCAGGTGAGGCATGTATTCAGGGACTGCCATGCTGGAGTTGGCAATCCCTGAATCTGCCTTCTCTCTGGGTACAGCTTTCCCCTACAGCCTACAGAAGTTGGGTGGTGACCTACTGCTACTCTTGGCTACAGGATCCCAGCCACAACGCTACAGTCTAGGTGGCAGGACTATGTTTTGCAGCTGTAAACGTACAACAGGATGCAAAGGACCTTGGTGCATTTTAATTTTGCAAGCTTGAGTGTTTCTGGTGTTTTTCTGTGCATTGACTTGTTCTCCCTGGGTTATCTCGCATCCCTGCAGCTGATGTGAGCTGGCACACAGAGAGGCTTGGGGCTTTTGGACTTTCCGCACTGGTCTGTTGTGTAATTCCGGTCCAAACAATTGGCCTGAAACTACTGAGCCCCAGCTCCGCTCTCCATAAAATAAAGATAATTCTATGTGCAAATTACTTTTTACTGTGAAAGGTCACCTAAAAGCATTGCGCTTGTGCCCATGGCTCTCACTCGGGCTTAACCACAGATGGGCTCTGGGCAATTCACACCACCCAGCTGGTGCTGGTGCTGGTGCTGGTGCTGGTGCTGATCTGCACTTGCCACCTGGCAGGGTAGCCAAAAACCGCAGCCTCCTGGGCGTGCGGCATCTGGGGCCACACTGCTTGCTCTCACCTCCCCCTCCCAAAGAGGGAAAAATTATTTCCCAGCTTCCAACTGGATAAGGAAACCTCCCAGGAACAGCACAAAAATTAGTTGAAGAAACTATTTTGAATGCAGTCAGAGACAGTCATGAAATAGGGAGGCAAAATACTGTCAAGTCTTCCCCCCAGAGCAACAAAATCAGAAGAGTGAAGGCAGCATCTCTGATTCTCAGGGTTAGTATGTGGAGAAGACCAGAAAAAGCAGTCAGACAAAAAAACCTCCTAAACCCCACAAATATTACACCTCCCCCCCCAGTACCGTGGGACTGACAGAGGAATACTGACACGTCAACCCTCACGCTGCTGAACCAGAGGACCGGTATCTGGCACCCACTTTTGCTCTTTTGTAGTGCACATGTCAGGTGTGATGTCATGCTGCTGTAGAGTCCAGGTCAGCGTCTGCAACAGTGACTCTGAACAAATGCTTTCGCACGAGGAACAGAAATACTTTCAGGACTGAAAGCCGAAGCTGCTTTTCATCATCCTCTGTAGTTTGGGCAGCAACATAATGGTGAAACCGGGAAGGTTTTCAGGCTTCTTCAATAAAGGTGTTTTAACCTTGCTCTTCTTATTATCTACCCAGGTAATATAGAGAAAGTGCCCAGAAAGTGGATTAAATTATGCGATAATGTTACTCAGGAGACCACAAGAGTGCACTGTTTCAGGGTATCAAAACAAGCCTCTCAAACCAAAGATCACATCCCTGCAAGCAAAATATGTCCCGTAGTCCACTACAGACAAAGAGGGAAGGTAGTGGGAGTTCAAAGATGAGAATAATGCTCTTTCAAGAGTGCAGCACAGAAAAATGAAACAAAAGCCAAAAGTTCAAACAAATTAACATTTCAGCCAGAAAATTAGGCATTAAAATTCTTTGTAGTTTTCTTGTCTGCACATTTCTTACCATCAAACATCTGCAGGGTATTTAGTGACCACGGGATAGAGTAAGCAAATATGTTAAATAGTGAATGTATTTTATTTTGGAGTACAGATGGATGACAGAGAGAGCATAGCTGGTAGGTAAGAGCTGGAGTGACAAGAGACAAGAACCCTCCAAGAGCACACATGCTCACAGACTACAGCTTTGCAAGAGCTACTGATGGATGACCCTGCTCCCTGGAGAAGCCCTGGGAATACTCCAAGATGACACGTTTCAACAAACATTCGAGCTTGCCCACGTGATTCATTCAGTCATCTACAAATTTCTTCAATATTGCTGAGAATATCACAATGCTGAAATATTGCTGCTGAAAACTGTTTTGTCATCTGCTTGTGGTGGAATCATAGTTTGTTCTTGAGAAGAAAGAAGCATCCCTCCTGGCATCTCAAGGGCCATCTTGCATGGACCCCAAATCCTGGTCATAGGAGCTACGGGAGAGTGAGGCCTGAAGTTTTGGGTTATTTCTCATTAATGAAATCACATGATCAGCAGAGCCCTTTATAAGAACTGAGAAGGGGGCTGGTGCCCAAGTCCTTTGTATGGGTGGGAAAGAGGCTGAGTGCTCTGAGATTGCTTTAGGTGCCAGGCAAAGACGAAGTCTTAACAAAGTAGATGGGCTTACACAGCTTACAGTCCATGCTAGGGTAGGATAGGATAAGCAAAAGTCTTTTTACTGGGGCCTTTGGCTCAATAAATTTAACATTAGAGCCTTTCAGTTCCGCTTTTCCCTCAAAAGCATTTTCCAGGTGCATTTGATAACTCCTAAACAATCAATATGTATTCAGGGAGTATCACATGGGTGCATAAGCACGTTTTGATAGTGTAAGTTAGAATTATGTAGTTGTATAGAATGATATATCTTGAGTGTGCAAGGAGCCTTTCAGTCTTCTGTAGTAAAAAATATAAAATAAGATGCAAATAGTGAACAGGAAGTCTTTTCACTCCCCTTCACTGCATTCAAGAGGGGAAGAAGCTGGCGCTAGGCACTCTACCAAATCTAAGGGGTCTATGCAAGCTCAGTTTCAGAACTATGCAAGGAGTTCCTTTACTCCTCCTTGGCGCGTAGATTTCTCCACTGTTTCCGTAACACCCTTCCGTCAACACCCAGGAGATGGCATCAGCACGTAACAGCTTACTTTGATCTTTTTCTTATAGGAGCCTTTTATATTTTGTTCATTTCAGAGGTTGTATTGCTGTACTAATTCACCTTATTCATTTCAGTTAAGTAATTCATTTCAATATTCCAGGTTATTATACAGCACATTTAGGTATGATCAGTGTTCTTATCCTCCTTGTACTAGGAAACTAATTTCATTCTTCAGTGTTATAAAAATTTAGAGAAAACTGTAAAATCCTGTAGTTTCTCTAAATGGAGTAGGCTTCATGCATACAGTCTTTCTTATATCTAATATTTTTCAGCTAACATTCTTGAAGATGGACAAGAGATGCAGCAATTAAAGAACAAGACAGATGACCCATGTAGAGAAAAATGCATATCTGAATCATAAGATTAATAAATACACTGGTTTTGGTGCTTGGAGTCTTGAAGTTAATTAGAGAATTGATTCTCTAGAACTTTTCATTTTCTGGTATAAGTTTATTTTACCTAGCATGATTAATCTCTTTCAACCTCATCTTCGGTCCTCAGTTCAGTTGTAAGGTGTAATCTAATCCACTCAGCAGGAAGGGATGTTTCTGCGTTTGTCGACCTCTGATGTTTCCACCTCGGCAGGGAGAAACGACAGCTGATCGCAAAGAGTTGCTGAAGGATCTCATGATCTTCAGTGGCTCAGTCAGTTAGAAAGAGGTGGGTGAAGCGCAACGTAAATAATTGCAAAGCAAGGCACAATTATTTACAAAAGGGTACTCTGAGTTCGCTATTACCGCTCAGGAAAGAGATCTTGGCGTGACTCTGGGGAGTCCTCTGCAAATGCTAGCTCAGCGTTCAGTTATGCCTCAGAGTCTTTAGGTGGTGTTAGAATGGAGTGATGAAGACGGCATAACACATCCTTGTGCAGCTATATAACCCACTGCGGGCCTGCACCTCAAGTAGGTGCGCGGTTCCGATCCCTATGCCAGAAAGATGCAGAGAAAAGCAAGAGTGACTGAGACTGGGAATGGCCTCCATGTTAGACAAAGTAGGCTGTACCCATTCAGCCTGGAACAGAGATATGGGAGCATCTATTAAAGGTATGTGAGTGCAAGAATGGTGTGGGAATGGGAAGTGTACCATCTCTCACACTCTGAAAACGGGCAGCTAGTAAACAGGATGATGTGACAGCAGATATAGAACAGACTAAATGTGTTTTTCTTCCACTCAAAGTATGACTAAATTGCATAACTCTTTGCCACCATGTACTTGGTGGCCAGAAGTATTAGTGATTCAATCTGTGGTTAAAGAAGTTCATGGTGGAACTCCAAGAAGGGTTATTAAGCACAAAGATTCAGCTAAAGCCCTCAGGCAGGCGAGTTCAAGCTGTGGTAGCTGGGACATACACCAGGTAAAGAAATAAACTTGTCTTTTCCTTTATTACACTCTGTTCTCAAGTGTATTTTACTGGACACATTCAGAGACAGGTAATGGGGAGATAGACCTTTGGGTTGACACTGTGCATTGACTTCCCTACCAAGAGCCCATACCGTGACACAGGGGCATAAGCGAGCTGAGATGCTAGATCGAGGCGATGACTTGGGTGCATTGGCTGTAAGCATGACTGAAGAGCTGCCCAGTCCCTCTGCTGTGTGCCACCACTTACTTTTTGGAGGGATCTTCCATTGCTGCATAAGATCCATCACATTTCAGTGGGCCAGAGCTCCTTCCACCACTCTGTTCACCCATGCCTGCCCCCAATCCACACACAGATCCTGCTCTCCTGGAGACACTCATGGCAAAAGCCTCTGAGATATACCTCTGCCTCCTGCTCTCACGGGCCACCCTTCAGGGTGGTATCGGTCTTGATTCCTGTAGGATATTGCAATGGAAAGTTTTCCCTTTTCATTTTTAAGCTGTTGTCTTCTAGATTGCAGAGAATGTAACACGGTTTATAATATAATATAATAGATTGTAATTGATTATACAATTTAAGAATCAAAATCACACTACATTGTGCCAGAATGAAATGCTTTCATTGGCTGCTTGTAATTTTCCCCTCCAGAATTATCCATGAAGAATATATAAATGTTTGGTTTCTCATTCCTATTGGGATTATATTTCAAAATCTCTACAAGTCTTCGTGCTAAAAAACAATTCCTCTCTTCTACACTATTCTGGCTAGCAGAGCCCTATTAAACTCACATGGAGCAGAGCTTTGTCCTTGGCAGGGAAGAGGATCAGATATTGCCTGAAGCTCACTAGGGATTTAATTCTTGTTATTAATTTTATATAGAAGCTGTCCAGATACTACAAAGAAAGGGCGGGAGCATGAACCCCACAAGTAGATCATCAGCAAAAATTTATTAGCAGTAACATATGTTGTAAAAGGAGAAGTGGGTCTGATTCGCCTGGCTTTTGATTCCACCTGGTATTTCTTTTAGTCTTTGACACAAGGACAAGACAAATAACTGATATGTGGGTCATCCATGCCGTGCTGCGTGTTGTGCCATTAGCAAGACATTATCGTTGTTTTAGAAGTATGAGGTTTTTTTCTCAGATAATTTTTTTTTTTCCTGGTGACAGTCAGGTCTGTAGCCTGCAACAATGAGCCAGGCCAATGTCAGTGAGTGTGGTCATGCGTGATGGGGGTCCTCACAGATGTCCAGCAGGGTGCATACAAGAAGCAGCTGTATTGAATTAAAAGCAAGAATTAAATTCAAAGTCAAATTAAAAGCAAGCAAACACATAAAAATGCCCATGGGGACACAAGCTTCCATGAAAGTCTTATTCCTTTGTATTGTTTGCAGAGGCTTTTTTTGGAGAAGTTTGATGGTATCTGGGGGTACACAGGAATATTTTTGTATTGAAGATGTAATGTATGGTGGAAGACCTTCCTATGGAAGAAAGTCCATAAGGAACAATGTTCAGGCCTTGAACCCACATCCTTTCTTCTGGAAAATTCTGTAACAAGAACTCTGTGCAGAGCACTTCCTGAGCATCACGGCCTGTGCTCTTCTGACTGGGCTTTGCACCCATGCGGTCTCAGAGAAGCGCAGCTGCAAGTGCATCAAAACCTTGTCTTTGACATTGCCACGTATGACTCATTAATTGCTCTGTAAGTGAGAACTAAGGTTTGGTAAGGATGCTAGGTGTCTCCTGAACAGAGCTCTGGGCTCTGTTGTCTCTGCTCAAAGCAGCTTAAACCAAAGTAAGGCACGGGATTAGCAGCCGGAGCCTGTGAATGTTGTTTTCATGTTCAGCCCTAGTGCAAAGACACCCGGTACTTTAGCCCGAAGGTGGCAAGTACACCAGCATCAACTGTTGAACCTGCCTTTGGGAGGAAGCAGCTTGCAGATGAATGGGATTTTCCATGGGCAATGGAGCAACAGAGTTGTGTCCCAGCTTGCCATCTGCCTTCCTGGTCCCCTTATCTTCCCACCCATCTGAGAGCGTGAGCAGGGAGCTCTGAGTGATGCTCAGACCTCTGAGGATTCAGGGCACCGTGACACCTAAGTGTCACCCCTAACCAGGTGCCCTGCCCACGTGTGTTGGTGGCATGGGTATGGCCAAATCCTGGAGTATAGTGACTGCGTCCTTGCGCAGAGCTGGTTCCCCGGTCCGGATCCCAACACGGCGGCCCACTGCTTACTCCACAGGTCCAGTGGTGGGTACGGAGGATGAGGTGTAAAGATTTTCTGGCCCATCCGCAGCTCCAGAGGAGAGCCGTCTGCTCCACGTGCAGTCCCCACGGACAAGTCACAATTACCCTGGCACTGGTGAAAACAACTTCACACCTCTTCCCCAGCAGTTTGCCTGTGGGATCAGTCTCTTGACAGGTATAAGTATTTTGAAAAGTGAGCCAGAAGATAATTTTAATGAGTGGGGGTTTCTTTTGAGTGTGGGGGTTGTTTTTCTTTTTTTTTTTTCCCCCTTTCTTACAGTAGCAACAGTTAATAGAAAGTTTATATGAATGATTTGTGGTTTTCAATATAATTAAATTATACATGGAATCTTACAGGAGTATTGTGAAATGAATTAAACCATGATTGCTCTTCCGATTCACACCTAATGATTCATTAGTTATAAAAACAAGTGCAGTGAGTACAGGGCTACAGTCCTGAAGTAAATTGATTTTGATGGCTTTAATTTGGTTTTTGCATGCATATGAAAGTTGCTCACTAGAGAAACTTGTAAGTAGGTGTCATGGTGATGTGCCCATGGATGCCCCAAATCTTGTACCTTTTCTTGCACCTGTGCAAAGTGGACAAAAAAATAATACCGTCCTCAGGTTTTTTTGCATCTTATAGAAGGGGCACAGATTTTGTGGGAAAACAGAGAATTGGGTCTGAGGATCCTACAAGCAAAAAGATGCAACACATAATGAATCATTCAAACCTAGAGGGACTGGTACAAATATATATTTTGGGAATGTGAGCTTTTTGCCAGGCCTGGATTTACAGGGAGGGCTGATCTGCTGTGCGTGCTGGTGGGGATGTGGGATGATGGCAGCTGCCCACCTTCAGATCAGGGCTATTTTCAGAACAACTTTGATCCTTTTGTTGAGTCACTTTTTGCTCTGGTGGTTTCTGCATTTCACTGACACACGAGCTCATCAGGGTTGGTGAAAGACTCACCATCCAAGCCTTGAGCATGTCTCTCTTTCTGTAAGAGATGGTCTACCGAGTCCTATGGGGTTGGGCAGGCCAGTCCAGCCCTTCGATGGACTAAACCCAACAGCTCAGCTCCCCTCCCTCCACAGAGTCTCTTCTCCTCTTGCTAACAACTTTAAATTTCTGAGCGCCATCCCTCTCCCAAAGAATGACTCCTCCCATATTTAAAAGCAGTAGCCTTGTCCCCAACATCGAGCTTGACTTTAGCTCAATGACTCCCAGTGCAACATCAGGACACTCTACTGGACACTACAATGCCTGTGTGCACACTTAATAATGCAATTGCAAGAGCTGTAAAATGTGCATGTGTGTACGCGCGTGATCTGCTTTTCCTTTGGGGAAGAGGGGCCCTCCATCTCTCTAGGAAGCAGCTGCACTTGAATGGAGGCAGCTCCTTAGAAGTGCAGAATTAGAACATGTAATTAATAATCCCTTGCCAGGGTGATGCCCTTGCACGAATGAAAACTAATCCAGAGCATGTTTCTGCCTTCTTGCAACTTTTAATCTTCCACATATGCCTCTGGGAACGTTTCTATGGTTACCTCCTAGAATATCAGTTTGGCAACATCAGGTCATTTCCATCTTGGAACCTAAATTCAAGCTAGTTTTTTAGCTGTGCTGAACTTTACTACTGATTTTTAGACTCCTGAATTGCTCGAGGTGTAAAGCTTAGATGCAAATATGCCACCATTTTTGTAGTGCCTGTCACAACTTTGATAGCGATGCAGAACAGAGTCTCAGCAAGAGAAAGACAAAATATCAAGGTTTCATGTCCAGGAGTTGTGGTGTCGTGTGACAGCTCACAAAGATGCTCTAGACATGACCACAGCAAAAAAGACTCACATTCTATGACCTTTGGAAGAAGGGGTGGACAACTCTGGAGGACTACAAAGATGTCATGAAGTTATACAGGGAGAAAATTAGCTGGGCCAAAACACAAGTAAAACTTCATCTTCCAACTGCCATAAAAGACAATAAAAAATGTTTCTATAAACACATTAGCAACACAAGGAGGGCTAAGGAGAACCTCCATCCTTTATTGGATGCAGGGGGAAACCTAGTGACAAAGAATGAGGAAAAGGTTGAGGTACTTAATGCCTTCTTTGCCTCAGTCTTTAATAGTAAACCCAGTTGTTCTCCAGGTACCCAGCCCCCTGAGCTGGAAGACTGGGATGGGGAGCAGAATGAAGCCCCCATAATCCAAGGGGAAATGGTTAGTGACCTGTTACACCACTTAGACACGTACAAGTGTATGGGGCCAGATGGGATCCACTCAAGGGTACTGAGGGAGCTGGCGGCAGTGTTCACCAAGCCACTTTCAATCATTTTTCAGCAGTCCTGGCTAACTGGGGAGGTCCCAGTTGACTGGAATTTGGCAAATGTGACACCCGTCTACAAAGAGGGTCAGGAGGAGGATCCAGGGAACTACAGGCCTGTCAGCCTGACCTCGATGCTGGAGAAGGTTGTGGAGCAGGTCATCTTGAGTGCCATCATGTGGCGCATGCAGGACAACCAGGTGATCCGTCAGCATGGGTTTATGAAAGGCAGGTCCTGCTTGACCAACCTGAACTCCTTCTATGACCAGGTGACCCGCCTAGTGGATGAGGGAAAGGCTGTGGATGTTGTCTACCTGCACTTTAGTAAAGCCTTTGACACCATTTCCCACAGAATTCTCCTGGAGAAACTGGCTGCTCATGGCTTGGATAGGCGCACTCTGTGTTGAGTAAAAAACTGGCTGGATGAACAGGCCCAAAGAATTGTGGTGAATGGAGCTCAATCCAGTTGTCAACTGGTCATAAGTGGTGTGCCCCAGGGCTCAGTATTGGGGCCAGTTCTGTTTAATATTGTTTTCAATGATCTGGGATTGAGTGCTCCCTCAGTAAGTTGGCAGATGACACCAAGTTCGGTGGGAGTGTTGATCTGCTGGAGGGCAGGAAGGCTCTGCAGAGGGATCTGGACAAGCTGGATTGGTAGGCTGAGGCCAACTGTATGAGATTCAACCAGGCTAAGTGTTGGGTCTTGCAGCTGCGTCACAACAATCCTATGCAACACTACGGGTCTGGGGAAGGGTGGCTGGAGAGCTGCCCGGCAGAAAAGGACCTGGGGGTGCTGGTTGACAGCCGGCTGAACATGAGCCAGCAGTGTGCCCAGGTGGCCAAGAAGGCCAACAGCATCCTGGCCTGTATCAGCAATAGTGTGGCCAGCAGGAGTAGGGCAGGGATTGTACCCCTGTACTCGGCACTGGTGAGGCTGCACCTTGAATCCTGTGTTCGGTTTTGGGCCCCTCACTACAAGAAGGACATTGAGTTGCTGGAGCGTGTCCGGAGAAGGGTAACGGAGCTGGTGAGGGGTCTGGAGCACAAGTCTTATGAGGAGCGGCTGAGGGAACTGGGGTTGTTTAGTCTGGAGAAGAGGAGGCTGAGGGGAGACCTCATCGTTCTCTACAACTACCTGAAAGGGAGTTGTGGTGAGGTGGGGGTTGGTCTCTTCTCCCAAGTAACCGGTGATAGGACAAGAGGAAACGGCCTCAAGTTGTGCCAGGGAAGGTCTAGATTGGATATTAGGAAAAACTTCTTCACCAAAAGGGTTGTCAAGCATTGGAACAGGCTGCCCAGGGAAGTGGGAGGTATTTAAAAGATGTGTAGGTGCGATGCTTAGGGACATGGTTTAGTGGTGGACTTGGCAGTGCTAGGTCAATGGTTGGACTTCATGATCTTAAAGGTCATTTCCAAACCTACGTGATTCTATGATCATTTAATTAGGCTCTGGGATTGCTGTCAGGAAGGTGAGCAGAAGTACAATTTTATTTTGTATTGAATGCAGTAAGACTGATTATCTGTGGCCAGTAACTATGCGTGCTCCTACAAGGGGTATGCCATTTGCGATTGTGATGATGGATCAGATGTATATCCCTTCTCAGTATCCTTTGATGGTAAGGAGAAGTGGGAATTTTGATGCTGCCTGGGCTACTGTACTTCTGCATTCACAGAATCACAGAATCATTAAGGTTGGAAAAGACCTTTAAGGTCACCAAGTCCAACGAGCAGCTGGTTGGTCTTCAGCAGTTAATTGCAATGATACATTTCGTAAGCCAAAACTTTTCCTGACCTGAGTTTGAATGCATGTGCAGCACTGAAATATATCCCTTAAAGTGCGGTTTCTATTACCGAATTGTATTAGAAATATGCTGTGAATATGAGAAAGAATGTGAAACCTTGTTGTCAGCTCTAAGCAGAACAATCACTTCTTTTTCTTTTCAAACCAGGGAGGTCATGTTGCTGATAGTCACAAAAATAAGCTTTTTCGAGTCAGCAGCTTTGCCTGATCTGTCGAAAATGTCACAACTTGCTTGTAAATATTCCAAAAGCCAGACGTCTTTGTTTCAAAAGCCAATTATGGTGGCTGACTGACAACAATGTGCTTACTTATCACAGCATCCAAAACACCTGGCCACTTAAAAGCAACAAAGTGAATGTTTAGGGGCATCATAAATCTTGCAGTGCCCACATAACAAACAAAATTATTCTTATTAAGCATAAAATTTTATCACAGTACAAGGACCCTAATTCTGACCCAAACGGAATATTGTTGTTTCACCAGCAAATTCAAAATGCAAACACAACACAAAGTCATTTTACAGCAGGGACATAAAAATTATAGATATGTCATTTCATGACATATCCACATAGCAGGGACAGTATTCCTGGTTCCAGTGCAAAACAAAATAAAAAACAAAGCTTGAGGCACAGAGCTGCTTTCTGAATATGGCTAGGGAAAATTCTTTAAGGCATTTACAACTAACTCTGAAACTCAGAGTCTTTTAAAATAACCTTCAGTAAAAAGCAAATAGAGTAAAGATTTAATGCATGCCTAGAGGTCTCCCTGGGTGTAAGGCTGACTAATCATGTTGCTAAAGGCATAAATTCTTGCTTTACCTATATATTCACAAGTGACATAAGGACCCCGCTGGGAAACCCAAAGGATTAAAAAAGAAGATCTGCAGAGAAGACCCCAAAAGAGGAGTTACCTGGCCCGATCCCATATTCCCAAAGGAAAAGAGCTCACGCGCTTGGCTGAAATTTCAGAGCGCGCTACAAAACTACCTCAACCCCGTTCCAGAATGGAGGCAAAGGCTGAAGCAGCCTGTACGCACTGACGGAGGCTGCCCATGCAGCCCGGGAGCGAACTCCAGCTGCAGAAAGCTTCTTCACAACCACTGCCTGGACACGTTGAAGTGCGTCACGTAGCGGTTCTAGTGCAGGGGAAGGGGGTGCGTTCTTAATAACGAAGTAAAAAATGGAATAAGGAGGAGATGCGGGGAGGCTGTGACACCTCGCAGCCTCACGGGTGGTGCTTGGTGTGAGCAAGATGCCCAGAGCTCTGCGTGCAGATGCGCTGCCTGGTGTTCGGCTATGCCTCTGGTTGAACTGCAGGATGGGGCAGAAGGAGGGATCAGAAAGACCTTGGGCTGCTGGCAAAAGGGAGGAAAGCAAAAAAAAATCAGCGTGTTGGCAAAGCGTTCAGTTGGAGGGCAGCGAGCGAAAAGGAAAGTTTGAGGTGCTTTGCTCTGGAAAGGGGCCTTCAGGATGATGGAAGAGCTAAGAAAGGGAAGGTCTTTTCTCACTTCCATCGGGAGAAAGGAGGGCAGCGGCTTCTCCTGGGCATGGGTGTGGAGTGATGTGAGCTCCATCTGTGCGGCAGGTAGTGCCAATGTTTGGGCTGGGGGTGAATGCCTCAAGAGCCTCGTGGTGCTCGCAGGAGTGATGCAATGCCCGGGCAGCCCCGTGGTGCAAGCTGGAGACAGTGGGGCTGGATCAGGGCTTACCCTGATCATGTCTTGGGTCTTACCCCGATCAAACCTTGGGTCACGTCTGGGATGGTCAGAGCCATGAGTGTCTACCTGTGTCTGAGCAAAAGCTCTCGGGTCTGAAGAGATCCTCGCAGTGGGCTCACCAAAACCTCACCACCAACACTGAGACAACCACATCATATGGACTAAGCACACTCCAAGCCGATGAATTACACATCCAAGGCTGTAATTGCCTTGTTATCCAATTAGCAAAACCCAAATGATTTCTCTGTGTCAAAGACAAATCCTTGCATGTATTGTCCTCCTCCTGTTCCCATCACAGCAAGGCTCTGGCAGGGCTCGTGAGGTCCTGCCCAGAGCTGGCACAGGCACAGGAGGACTCTGGGCATGCCTTGGTGCGCACGCTGCCCTGCTCCGTGTGACAGCGAGGTTTTGTCTGGGCACAATGCTGAGCAACTCGGCAGCAGGGAGGTCACACAGATGATGCTCCTGCACACCCTGCAGACACCGTACGGCTCAGGGGGTAGACCACCGAGGTAGGATCAAAGAGGACGTTCTCCTACTGTATCCTATTATTTCACCTAGGGACAGCTGCTTCTTCTCAGAGAGGAGGGTGGGTGATCCAAACGGTGTCTCCAGGCCATAGAGTTGGTACGACACCCTCTTGATTGTTCCTCAGTGGATTAACTTAAAACAGGGCTACGTGCAGAGTGGTCAGTGTTTGCAGGGATCTCACACGTCTCCCAGGGGATGGGGAGTTGCCAAAGACGGGGTTGTGAGTGACGTAAGCGTGAGCTCAATGTTTTATTTTCAGGGAGAGGAAGAAGAGGCGACTTTTCCTGCTAGTGGAGACAAGCAACACCTGGAGATGTAAAACCAAAATGCCAAATAAAATAAATATAAATATCACAACATGACATAATCTGCGATTCAAATACACTGCGAGGTGCTGTGGGACTCTGGGATGGGTATACCACGCTCATCCCCTGCATTGCTTGACCCCCCTGCAGCACAGGACAGCGCTGGAGGACTGGCTCAGGGACAAGGGTTTGTGGTGGGCTGTGGCCACTGTCACCCTCCAAGGAGGTACAGATTCTCTGGAGCTCTCTGCTCTCTAGACCCACCACCTGGGTCCTGTCCTGTGTGGGGGCTCCTGGCCGGCCTCTGCTCAGGCTCTCCTGATTTCCACCCCCAAAGAAATGCCTTGCTTGGACACATCTCTGCTTCCTTTCTTTCTGGCGTCATCAGCCATGGCAGGAACAAAACAAGCCTTCGCTGCTGTCCCAGGGCTTGGAGCCAAGGGACACCCTGGGTGAAGCATGTCCTGGGTCTGGATCCCCCTCTCCTTGAGCATCCATCATCTGTGCATTGCCACAGCCCCATGTGATGTGTTAAACCGCAGCGCTCCTCAGATATGGCTTGTTTGGAAAGAAGACAACTGGGGAGACCAGTTGTCTTGTCGGAGGGTCTCCACTGCGTACTTGCTCTTTCCATGCTCTCATTCCCACAGGAACATGTGGTTTTTTTTTCCCAAGGCAAAGACTTTCCAATTGATCTTAAAAACCCAAATGTCTTTCTGGCCATGTTTGCGCAGCTATAACCCTCTTTCACGTGGACCAGCTTCAAAAGCACATTACCTAATAAAACCTGAACGATCCATAAGGAGATTTCTTCTATAACTAATTATTTCATGCACAGTCTGAAAACTGGTTATGATCGTACTTACGGGCTCATTAGATGTGTGTTCCCTTTCCAGCATTAGCTGGGAAAGGAAACATTTGTCTGAACCAAAGGGTAGGAAGTCAGATAGGGCTGTCCAGAGCCATCAGACACACAGACCATTGTTCTGTCTCAGGAGTCAAGGGAGATTTAAGGCAATTCTCTGCTTTTGATGCTGCCAGACAACACTGGGGAGGCTTTTTATTTTTTTTTGTGAGACAGCGAGAAACCATTAGGTGGTGCAGAAAAGCAAGGAGGACACAGGCATTAGGTCTGTCTGTGCTGGCGGAGAGTCTCTGCCTTGACACTGGGAGGGAGACCATTAAATTGTGTTTTTGTCAGAAGGGGGGAGCACAGCCAAAAGTTCCTCCCAAGCATTTTTACCGAATGGTGTTTTTGAGATTTGGTTCCCACAAGGTTTTCCTTCTCATTAGTGTTTGATTTGTCATTTTGTGTTACTAACATGTATCTTAACTGTAAAACCAGGGAAAAAAAAAAAAAAACAACTTCTCCGGATCTATTTAAATAAGACATGGGCACAAATGGCATTACAAGATAATTCTTTAATATGTGAAAATTAAATCTGATGGAGAATTTCTGCAATTGAATCACTTATTTATTTAGATGTTCAAAGCACCTATCCATAACAGTGAGTAAATTAAAAATACACAAGCAGGGATAATCCCACAGGATAAAGCCAGTTATTAATCTCTCAGTCTCTTGCTGGAGACAGGCTGTCTGAAAGATTTTTTCCTTTCTCAAGTATCCTGGCTCAGTCTGATCCCCGTTTTACATGAGGCAAATGTTCAGTATTTCTATTAAGTCCCTGTTATTAAACCCCAGTCAGTCTGTTGTAAAACTCAGCCCTTGGAACCACACAGTGAGATTTGGTTTCCTCCTCCGGCCGTGGTGTACAAAGGATGTCTCTGGGGAGTGAAAGCAAATGCAAAGTTTTTAAATAGAAGGGCTTTTCTCTTTTCCTGGCATTTCAATAGGTACTTGAAGGCGAAGGAAAGAGCTTCAGGGTCTATGCCAGACTGTGTCTACAGGAACCCAGCCCTTTTGCTTATTTCCTGTAAAATTAAGATGAATTAAATATGATTACTTCTACTTTTTTTATTATTCCTGCACTGATGCCACTTCATTATCTCAGCTAGGTAGGCAAGCAGCCCGTTCCAGAGAATAAGGAAGGGAAAGGGCCAGTGAAGAGGTTTTAAATGTTACCTGTAGGCAAATTGAAAATTTCCCCTCAAAGTGCTAATCTTTTTTTTATTGCTTTAATGATAGTATACTTGTTGTTCACGGCAAATACTGGTACATTTATTTAAAAACTGAGCATATAAAACCCCTGAAGTACTTCTGGTAAAAAAAAACCCAAATATTTTATTCATTCTGAAACATTTCCTCGGTATTGCAGAGAGACTGTAATTAAGGTGTTGCTACTTGCGGCTGCGGGTTTTGCTGCCCCGGTACTTCCTGCAGCACAGGGCTCTGAATTCAAAACTCCTTTAAAAAAGAGAAAAGGTCTGGAGAGATTTTCTTGTAGCCTAACGGGAGTCACCCAACAGATACTTAATATTTTTGCAGAATCAGCAGTTAGCAGCCATGGAAGAGACAAAGGAGCCAAGGTCCCACTAATGACTGCTGTGATCACAGTAAAATTCAGGGGAGGGGTCCTCAGGAGGTCTCTAGACCAACCTCCTGCTCAGAGCAGGATCAGCTTGAGGTCACTCAAGTTACTCAGGGCTTTTACTCAATCTGCTTTTGAAACCTCCAAGGTTGGGGACTGCACAACCTCAGACATAGACATCTGCCCTGCGTGGGGATGTGTAGCTGCTGATGTCTTAACGCCGAGCCGAAATCCACTCTCGGCTCCGTGCAGCAGGCTTTCGCTGGGGCTTTTCTCCCTGCCTTGTACTGGCAAGGTTTATATATACCCCTGGCTATAGTCAGGTCCTGCTTGAGAGCTTTGCTTTCTTAAAGGCTCTACAAAGACCCAAAATAATCAGGCTCTGTATAAATGGTCCTTTTAATTCAATTACTTAATATAATTGATTTAATTAAGAGCACAGACTAGATGGGACTGATGCTCTCAAAAGTAGGAGTTAGGACTCATACCACTGAAAATTTGGGCATCAGCAGTGTCAGCACTTCTTTTTGAGCTTTTTCACCTGCATCCCCCTTTACCGTCAGGCAAGAGAAACTGAAATTCCAGAGCAGAAACCACCCGGCTGGCCCTTGCCCAGGGTGACGATGCAGTGCACCAAGCCATCCACGTTGTTCTCCTGTTGCGTGCACAAAAGCATTGCTGGTGCTCATCCCCAAACACCTTCGTTCTCCTTTTTCACCCCAGCTTTGGGCAAAGAGCGACCTCCCATCACCTGTCTCGCAGAAAGCGTCTCTTGGTCAGGCTGTAGTGGTCTGCAGGTCGCAAGGGGTGTCTGGCGATGCAGATCATCGGGCTGCTTCAGGGGCACATCGCTAGCTGAAGGTCTCACTGAGGTTTCTGGTCAGCATCTCTAGGTCAGGAGAGAGGTACATGAGTTGCATCATCTCAGAATATTCAGTTGACTGTCATCCAGGGACTTCCAGAAGCTGTCGGTGCCACCACGGGGCATGAACAGACTCACCCCGCAGCTTTGGCCACAGCATCTTAGAGGAGTCACCATCTCCGGTGAGGCAGTCACCCCTCCAGGATGGGGAACAGCATCCCCTGTGGCTCCCATCATCAGATGATGCTGGACTGGGACATGAATCCCTTCTCTGTCACCCACCTTGGTGCCCAGCACACCAAGAGCGTGGGTGCATTTTCCTCCCAGGCTGGGGCACACATTGCCTCATAGGTGCAGGACATACCCGTGACCTCACATGGCCTGATGACAGTTTCCACCTGTTTGTGGGTTGGGAGGGATCCTGAAAGTAGTTCCTGCTACAGAGACAAGGCCAGGTCTTCACACAGGACCTTTCTCATCCTCTGGCCTTTGCCATGAACCCAGGATCCCTGCAATCTAAGAGCTGGAGCCCACCTTCTAGGTCTCCTGGCCATCAGGACCAATCAATCCCTGCATATACAGGCAGTTTGGCTCCCTGCCTTCCCAGAGGCTGATTCAAGCCTCCTAATAAACTTTTCCCCAAGGAAAATGAACTGGCTTAGAGCTCAGGGGATTCCAACGTGGGAGCACTTCAGCCCCAGCCCTCTCTTGCTCTTCCCTGGATGATATAAACCCAGCCATTATAAAACCCAGCTCCTGATAACTCATCCTGACAAAACAGGGCAGGTTTTGGTTTAATTGCAGTTGTTAATTCATTTTATCGCTGCAGACTCTGCAGTCTGATGGGAAAAGGGAAGTTATGTTTAATGAACAGCTCCCATCTCTCAGCACCTGCTGGACAGTTTAGCAGGGTAAGTCATTCACACTCTTGTCCTTGACCAGAACTGCCTGCCATGCCCCCCAGCTCCTCTTCTCTGAGACCCTCTCCAAGCTGGGGCTGCCAAATGACCCTCCTTCCCCTGCCCTCCTTGCTCTGGGTCTCTGCAATGGCAAGAGAGTGTAGTGACCAGACCGCTGGGTAAAGGTGTTTGGCAAAGTGGCTGTGAAGCAGGATCAAGGCTGCAAGCTTCTCATGAAGGACCTTTGGAGGTCCTGCTGTCAAGGAAAAGAGCGAGGGGTTCAAGCTCTGCTTCTCTGCGGACAACAAAACTGGGTGCTGCTCACGGGAAGCTGCATCCCCACAGCAAGTGACGGTGCAACGCATCCCAGGAGAGCAGAAGAGAGCCTTGCTTCCCACACTAACCAGCAGCAACAAGTCCCCTGCATGCAGGGAGCTGGCATGGGGGAAATAGAGCTCCTACGGGAGGGACCGTCTCCGTCGCGTCCTGCCTCTGTGCTATGCAGATGTGAATCCAAAGCGCGGGGAGGCCTATTTGGTCATTCTTCTTGTCCCCCACAGCCCAGTTGACTTCCTGTCCTCTTTACTAACGAAAGCAATGGGATCCCACCGGTCCGGTCCTTGCTTTTCCTCTCTGCTGCTATGGTGCAAGGTTTACCAGCCACCATTTCTGTTTTCTCATAACACCTCATTGGTTCTGTTACCCTCTGCTCCTCTTCCTGGCTCCAATAAAGCCCTTCTTGCAACATCCTCTGTTTCTCATTAATCCTTGTTTGCCAGAAATGTACATATTTATTGCTTTTTATCTTGTTTAATCTATCAGGTCTTACAGTCCCTATTCATTGTTGCTGCTTCCCTCCTAACTCCCACCCATTTATCTTCCTCTGTTATTGCATCTGCTTGAGTACAATTTGATTATCTCCTGCCAGTTCTCATGACAGACCCGTGCTCTGTGCTATGACTCGATTCTGCGGAACAGTCGGTCTCCTAAAAGCATCATTACCTGAGCTACGGTGGCGATGGGAAGAGATTCCCCCCATAGATCTGGTGTCCTCCCTTCCCTACTGAGTGGGGAAATGGGGTTAACATTTAATGGGTTGTCTGTCTTTGGGGGCCTAAAAAATTCTTTTGCTCCACAAGTCCATGCACCCAACAGGCACATAGCCGCCCTAAGTCACCCTGAGGTCCATCTAGCTGTCAGTAACCACCACCAAGTCTTTAGAGAAAAGTTTTGAGAAAGGCCAGCCGTAGGAAGCAAATTCCCAAAATAAACCTCCCGGCTTCTGCAGTTCTGCCCATATAACCTCCTGCTAATGAACACCAGGAACTTTGCTGCACTTTCCACCAGGGACCTCTTGGTTCTGGTCAGCACTTGTTGTAATTTTGAAGTGATGCCTCTCTTCCAGGTTTCAGGAGCCCCAACTTGCTGCCACAGAGCTGCTGCCAGCGCTCTTGGGTACCGCAGGGACAGAGCCCAGTCCTGCACGTGCAGCGTGAATGTGATCCCGCTGGATCACCTCTTCATGGGAGCTCTGGGAGGAACATCTCTGCTGCGGGGCTGCCCAAGGCCAACCGGGGCTCATATCTGAGCCACGTGAACAAGCTACTCTTTCTTCATGGGTAGCCACCTCTCTGTCTTGCTCACCAAAGACAGAGTGATTGTGAGTCGGGATATGACTTTGGGGAAAAAAAAAGAATCATGAGGCACCTGGGACTCAGGGAAAATTGTGAGCTTCCTTCTAAGCTACAGATGGCCCCCAGCTGTAAGATGGATCAGAAATGCCTCTGCGAGGACTGGCTTAGGCTTCGAAACTACGTTACACCGATTCCAGTGCTCAGCTGCGGCCCCTTTTCCGTCCTTCTGTGTATCACAGAGCAAGGACATCCGCCGCGGCAGCTGAACACAGCGCTGTGACCAATGCCACAGCAAATGCTAGGCAGTGAGTCAGGAGCCAGCCTGGCCTTTCAACAAGCGTTTGCCTTCCCATGTGGTTTGTTCGGGGTCTTTGGCTACTGTCCTAGCTCCAGCTAGGTCATGGTCTAATGTTCCTAAAAGACACGAAGCAATTCAATCATGTAATTAGCTGACTTTTCAGATGGAAGGCTTGCGTAATGTAGATTGATATCAGGTAATAGCTCTGGAGGCAAAGGCAATGCAACCGAGAGCATCTACTCAGAGGAAGGGCAGCTGCCCACTGACCCTGGGGGTGGGACGGCAGAAAAGCTGCTGGCAGCACGGCTGGCTCTGGCACGCGTCCATGGTACGGATGAATGGTGGACATATGACACCCATGGGCAGCTGGCTAGCGTAGGGCTGCAGGTTGCCAGGAAGTCCCTAGACTGAATCCGTCTCAGTTGTGTTGAACTGGGAGACACTGGGGTACCCTGGGGGGAGCCAGTGCCGTGTGCCATCCTGCATGGGCCGTGGGTCCTTTGCAAACCTCTTACCTCATGGGCCACTGGCAGGCAGCCTCTTCTGGTGCAACTTCTGGCCGCTGGCCCACAGTTCCCAGTAAGCACATCTAGATGTTAGCGGTAGATAAAGAAAAATCGCATGTTTGGCTGGAGTCAAGGAGAGGGAGGGCCATGCTCGCAGGCTGGCAGAAAGTGGACGAGCGTGAAGCTCTGCAATGGGATCTCTAATTAGGGGAACCCTCTTAGAGGCGTCAGTGTGATGGATGGCAGGCTCTGCGCCGCGCATCACTGCAAATCCAGCTGTAATCTGCTCCTTCGGTGCCTGGAGGAAACATTGCTCTAAAAATATCCTAATTTCTCAGTGTCTACAATTCTCTGCTTCCAAACCCCCCTGCTCTGCCCAGTCCTTCCCAAAACTGCCTCCATGGCTGCTGTGGGGGTACAGCCTCTGCGGCACGCTCAGGTGCTCCCCTCTCCGTGGCCCTTGCTGTGGGCTGCAGCACATGGTGGCTCCTCTCCCTTTCCCAGACTCGGCAAGTTGGTCAGACTCAGAAAGCCAGAGATCAGCAGGTTCCCTCTCATGGCGTCGGCTGTGCAGGGTGCCATGGGGAGGAAAGCAAATGCCGTCCTCCTGCTTCTCTTCCAGGAGCAGGGCAGATGCAGCGTAGCAGGAAAAACACAACAGGACGATAATTAGGTTGCTTGTGTTTGAATGCTTCATGGTCACCGTGGACTTCAAAGTTTAGACAGTCTCCTGGAGGGGTGCAGCTTGGCGCCAGCAAAGGCAAAAGGTGAAAGAAGCAGTCACAAACGAAGGGCGGAGGGCACAGGCTGCACTGCACGGTGCGGCGAGCGCGGCTGCCCGGGGGCGGCGGGTTGGCGGTTACGTCCAGCGCGCAGCCCCTTCCACCCAGTGCGCCCGGCAGCACCGGACAGGCTTCCCCCCATGCTCAGCCCCGGACGAAGGGTTGCTGTGGGGGAGAAGGTCCCCCCGTGCAGTACAGGAGAAACCTCAGGGCTGCAGCGTGATCCCTTAAAGTTCACTTGACTTGGGGTGGAAGGTGATTTAAGTTATGAAGAGCAGCCATGAATTTAACGTACCCTAATAGCTGGAGGCAGCCAAGTGCAGCCTCCTGGCCCGACGGTGAGCTGAAAGGTTGGGGTCGCGCTGGGGCTCTTCAGTCCCCAGCACTACCTGCAGCCCGGCTGTGGCAGCTGCTGAGGGATATGCTTGGTGAACCTCTCTTGCCCTGTTGGGTAGGGACGTGGTGCTTGTAGGGGATGGCAATGACCCAGAAATCAGGCCTGGAGCAGCACCCATCCCATATGACCTACTAAAAGGGATACCGGAGTCTGTTTCTGCTGAGTCTGCTGCGTATGCTGAGATTCCCCACCCCAGAAGAGGAGGATAATCCTATAGACATGGCAAAAGAGTCAGACAGGAGTCTCTGGGTTTGGACTTTGGCATGGGACAGACTCTTCATCTGACTCCAGAGAAGTCACTCAGCACTGGAAGAAAAAAACCAACCCACCCAAATTTGCCAACTTTGGTGCCTGTGAGTCTCCTGCTGTCAGACAGGGCTGGTCTACGGCTGCTGGATCGCAGCACCCTGAGAGGTGGATCTCCCAGCTCACCCAGAAGCTGGGCATCTCCCAGAGGACTCTGGAGGGCCTGGGAGCCACGTAGGGAATTGCCAGTGGTCTGCAAGGGAATCCCTGGAGCACAGGAGTCAGGTTTGGCATTGATGGCAAAGATGGGTCTGCACCTCCCTGGGGGATTCGCAGCCAGAACTTCTCAAAAGGAGAAGTGATCACACCTCGCTTTCTCAATTCACGCTGTCCAGAGGGGGTAGGAGTCCCCAGTGCAGTCTGCTGTGGTAGTGGTGACAACAGGTCACAAGGTCAACGTCCTTTGACAAGGACATTCCTGGCTCACTCCCGGTGACACTGGAGCAGAAGGATGCTCTCTGCTGAAAGGCTCTCCTGGAACACGCTGGCCCCTTGGTGGAGTGCTCCCATCCCACCCTGGCCAGGGAGGGTGGTGCACCCTGATCCTTCTGAGCTGTGCTCTGGTAGGACACAGGAAGGGACGATTAATGAGTATAATAAATATGTTAATCTGCAGAAATGAAATCTTCCTAATTAAGAAATGTCTTCTGAGGCTTTTGCTTCTCCCTTCCCAGGCTGCTGTGTGTGCACAGAGCATCTCCCGCTCTGGTGTGATTAGCAGGGGGACCAATGGTGCCAATCACCCACCATTCATCCGAGCTCAACAAAGGGGATTATTCCCAACTCCTTCTCCTTAGCAGAAAAGGGTGAGTGTGCTCCTGCACCGCTGACTCCTTTCTCCTTGTAACAGTATCAACTATGCTGGAGAAAAGCAGGATTTAAGCTAATGAAAGAATTAGAATAATCTCTGTGTAAGCCAGGGCTCCAGGGCTGCTCAGATCAGTCATGCACAGCCATCCATCAGCCACAGCACGCTTGTGCTACAGCAGCAACCAACACCAGCCTCGACCCGGGCCCCTCTTGCACATGCCACATCACTGTCCAGGAGAGCAGCTGGATCAATGCGTCCCCTGTGCTTTGTAGGGATGTCCATGGGGCCCTTCAGTACTGATCCTGCTCATTTCTCCATCCATCAGTGCCATGGTCCACCCTTTGACGTGGACACCATGGCAGCACACGCTCCTGGCCACATGGCAGAGAGCTCACGTTAGTCCATCCTGTCAATGTTGCCATGGAGGTTCATGAATATTTGCTCAATGCTTTCCACTCACGCTCACATACACCGAGGGACAACAGAAAGGTCCTGGATTGGAAGGCAGGTGAGATCCCCATGACTGGCTAGACTGACCTTTTCATGCAGGTGAGGCCAGACAGTCCCACCTGGTGACTCCTGCAGCGGAGCCCATCACTTTTGCGTTTGAGTGCACCTTGTAGGAAAAGGGCTGGAATTCAACTTATTCCTAGTGATGGACCCCCAGTGGTTCATCCCCTGTTAGATACTGCGTTGTGTATCCAGCCCAGATGTGTCTACCCGCAGCTTCGAGCTCGTAGGTGCCTTTGCCTGATGGATGCAGTGAGAAGGCTGGCTCTGGTCAGAAATCTCTTTGCTGGTGAGTCCCCAGGAACTGCAGTCATGCCATCATTTCACATTTTCATAGAGCATGTCAGTTGTTTTTGATTTGCAGACCCCTAATTTTTTTTCACGTAAAGGTGCAAAAACTCCTACAGCAGATGTAAGCTTCTTCAATATATCTGTCTTTCTTGCCTGGACAGAGAGGAAAATTTAATGTCAGTCCAGTGACTCTCCTCTGTTTTCAGGAGCTGAAATCCACAAATGGAACATTTTGGTCTTTTGCTAAAAAGCATATTTTCTGGTCCTCAACTAAATTCTGCAGGTCTTTCCTGAACTCTTTGGTTTTGGTGCTTTTCTGCCCTGGAACTGGGCTCTGTGTGATACTCACTGTCATACGGGGCTGGATACTGATAAACTGGAGGTTGGGGGGGGGTGGAAGGGATATTATTGGCAAGGCAGGAAAAAGAGGCTCTGCCGGATCAAAAGAGAGGAGTCTGCTCACTGGTGCTCTTTCTTCTTGAAACCTGGACCTCCTTTCTTGCTTTGAAGCCAGAAATACCTGGGTAAGAGCATCACATAGATGGTATCAGCTTTTTTAAAAAATCTTTTTTCTATGACTTTCCTATTTTAGTTCCTCTGTTCTGAACATATTTTCTGTTGGAAACACCCAAATTTCAAAATTAAAAAAACAGATATTCAAAATAGCAAATATTCTGTGATCAGAAATGTAACACCACTTTTGTGAAGTCTTATCCCATGACATCACTGACTGACTGAAATGGTACCCATGATTCATCTCTCAAGAACAGGAACTAAGTAGAAAAGGTTGGAAGTGACAGGTGAAAGCCAAGAAGAGAAACCCCATTGAAAATATTTTTACTCTTATGCGTTAGAAATATTGTGAATGTAGTTATAATAAAGTAAAAAAAAAAAAAAAAATCTACTTTCCAAAGTGGACAAGCTTAGAAGTAAGAATTAGAAGTTGGGATCAGAGCTCATCATGGCTTGGGGGTGCCTTTTTGATTAGCTTTCATTCCCAGCAGAAATTATTGCTAAATTTTCTGGAAGGAGATATATTTTCAGATCCGTGATTACTTCATATTTGTAAAGTTGGTCTTAAGCGCCATTTCCTATCAGAAGAAATCACTTCTGACAAACAATGAAGCAGCCCATTAATTAGTTGTCTTTAATTCTCTTAAGCTCGTTGCTGTAATTAATGTCTAACTTTCTGAAGTATACTTAAATTGGAATTGTTCCATGTTTAATAGCTGAAGTGTCCCATTAGATAAAGTTAATGCAACTGTCCTGGAATGGCAAATAGGGGCCGCGAGGCCTCCCTTCAAGGGGCATATAAATAATGTTAATAGAAAACATGCAAGCTGAAATGTGGATAGAATAATGTCAATATCATTAGAAATAGCCTTTCACAGCCTTGTGTGAACATTAGTTGTTGGGCTTAATGGCTAATTGCAAAGGCAGTCGCACTTACATACTCCGCTGCACAGCATCACGGTACCTGAGCAGAGACTGACTACCTCCCTTCTCCAGCCACCTCCTAAATGGAACACAAACCTGAATGGTGTGTAGAGAGGGCTCCCAAAGGCCAGGAGGGAGGCGTGCTGTGAGGACAGATCTGCTCCCTGAAGCCAGCCCAGGTCCTCTTCCAGCCAGGGAGCATCTTTCCCCTTGACCAGAGCAGTGGGGGTCTGCATCTTAAGTTTTATACCTCTTTTGTGGGAAGGCAGCTGCTGGCCGACGCATTGGCCCCTTTCCTTTGGCAATAGCAAGAAGACATGTAACAAAGGACTGTGGTCTCCAGCCTGCAGCCAGCTGTGGCTGCTACTGGTGTCCCCATCGCTCTGGGCTAAGCTGTGTTGGCCGGACAAACGTACAGTGGGACGTGCTGGCCACTTCCAGCAGTTTCTGTGCTAATCTTGGTCATGGCATCACCAAGGAACAGGTGAAGAACTTATCTCAGATATTCCTCAATCACTGGTCATACCACTACTGACGCTGTTTTCTGAAGCTTTGTCTGTTTCCACCAAAACCAATTTCTTCACCGTTTAGCTCATTTTTTAACGTGCTTTTTAATTTTCATCCACCATTTTGCAGCAAGTCAAACTGATACATCTTGGTCTGTATATAAAAAAGCAGAGGTTTGTCTCATGGCCAGGTGACCCATGAGATGACTCATGTCATCTCCCAGTCTGCCACGTCTTACAGGACAGGGGACATAATTCCTTCAAGGCATTGACCATTTGTGGATGAACTACAGTGTATATTTTAGGAAGGCATCCAACTTACTACACGCTTCAAGAGGCAGGTAAACTACAACCCCTGACTGCGGAATTTCCTGATCTGCCCTTGCTGGCAGGATTCGGCGCTTCACTGTCTGAAATCTTTCCTGCAGGTAAAATCATGGCAGATTTGTGGTCTCTCTTTCTCCTTTATATACTAAATAGTGTTCCATCAGCCTGTCCCCAGTAGGATTGTGCTGTTGTTGCACTGTTTACTCCTCCACTGCCCCAAATCATGAGACCTCCCAGGCCACATGACTTAGTTTTTCTTGGACTGATACGGCATGTTTTCCTTAGATTTGGACTGGTCATTAGGCTGCAACATCTTCTTACTGTCCATTGCAAATATCTCAAGGATCTGACTCAGTCTGAGTGTTCCGGAATTTGAAGCCAAAGATCTAAAATCTTCCTTCACCTAGACTTTCTCTAGCAGAATGATCAAAGCATTACAGTCAAAATAAAGACTTTTAAAGCAAGAAAAAATATCTGTATTTTTCTTCCCTTAAGCTTGTTCATTCTCAAATTACGAGCTACGGAAGCCTGGAACTTTGCTTAGGAATATATCTTAGACACCTCCATCGTACTGTCCACTTAAACCAGTCACTGACTCTCTTGAGAAGGTCAAGAGTCCTTAGTGTCTTTTAGTCCAGCTAAAAATGTCTTTTAGTCCAGCAGTTTTTCTTTCTTGTGGTTGCAAGACTTTTCTTTTCTTGTTCAAAATAGCTTTGGGAGTTACACTGAGATGGAAGTAAAGTGATCTGTCTAAGTGCTTTTGGCACTGAGTTTGGGTGTCTGCCTCCACCAAGGGCTAATCTGATCTGTTCTCCATGCTCCCTCTTCCTCCAGCAGGTGCCCACTGGCCCAAATCAGGGTGGTCACTTGGGAGCTTGCCTCAACCAGAAAAACACTGACTGTTCAGAGATCCTTATGCAGAGATTTTCAAACCTTTAGTTACTTCTGTGACGGTTTGCTGAACTCTTTCCAGTGGTTCAACATCCTTTGAAAACCTGGGACTTAGAACTAGATTTATGAGCCAGTGACAGTCTCATTGTTGTGCCAGACGAAATACTATATCTCGTCTACTTAACTTTGATCCGCATTTTACTCTTTGCCACTGAACTGTATGCTGGAAGCTCACAGGAGTTTGCTTTCCACCATCCCTTTGACTTCCTTGGGCCACTGTCCTCCAACACACAGTTGCATGCATTGCACAGTCTTGGTTCTGGTCACATCATTCTCAATTTGTTTTTAGCAGTTTTAAAATATCTGTTCAATCCTGAAACCAGGCAGTCAGCTCTTATAATGAATTCAGCCATGAGTAAATCATCATTTACCATCCCAACAAATGCCATGGCATTGGCTACTGTCGTTAACGGTATTTAATACTGAATTCAATGTTATCTCAGGCTGAGAATAACTCATGGTGGAAACTATTAGAAACATCTCCAATACACGGTGAACCTCCTTGAGAGTTATTTACTAAAAAATGTCCCTGAAGCTGTAGAGGTGTCGTTAACTTTGCTCAACGATAGTCTTCAGATCAGAATGTTGGACAACGCTGTCAAATGCTGTGGCACAGCCTGAAACATACGGGCGGACGTCAACTCACCGAATTTCTCTTTCTTCGGTATCTAGATACCTTAGATATCTACAGGTGAAAAGTTCACCCTGCCTTTTCTTATGGCCAATGAACAGGAATTGGTGCTTCATACGTGCCGTCACGTGGCAAGATTAATGGACCCTGCGGTCATCTGCGGCTCTGGTGCTGGGTCTGAGGGTGGTTGCCTGCCCCTGCACTGGACTGCTCATGGTGGCCTTGGAGGGCTGCCACAGCAGGGTCTCAGCCTGGGTCTCACATCACAGATCTCCTCTCGAACACCTCACAAGGCTGCAGGGCCCTCCTGTCAACCACTGCCGTTACCAAGACGCTCTTTTCCTTGCGCAATTTTCCCCGTTTCTTCTCCAGCACTGCAGCTGTTGACGTCTTGTCATGCAGGTGTTGAGAGATTTCTGCCAGCAAAAGAAATAATACTTTTTGTCTATCATCTGCCTTTTTATTATTTAAATTGCAATAAACATAGCAAAGGCCTCCCTATGTGTATGGCTGTGTTGGCTCCCTGGTGTATATTTGATATTTTTATCAAAATACCTCCTTTAGTTTTATTAAGCATAAAAAACTGAACCGTAAAACCTCAGAAACAGACCTCAGAGCTTTCATGCTTTAAATGTAAAGACTGGCAGGTAACTCTCAGGACTTGCTTGGGCTTAGTCATTGTTTTGGGGGTTTTGTCTCTCTGAGAAAGCTTTCGGGCTCACAACATTTGACGAGTCTTGTCGGGCAGTTTCCCGGGCAGGAAGAAATGGGGCACTTGGCTGAACATGAATCAGCGGCACTCGCAGGCAGTGCTCAGGCAGCTACTTGAATAGCAAGAACCTGCTCAGCGAATATGCATGAGTTCAGCTTCTCAACACAACGGAGGAAGGCTGTTAAAGGTTATAGCCAGCAGAAACATCCCAAGATGCATATTTTACATACCTTCATTATTTTGAATGCAGTGCTCTTGTAGAAGCTGGAAGATTCGTAAAACGTATTTAAATTTTTTATATTCAATTTATTTTAAATCTCCTGTCTGGTGCCTGTAATCTGATACATAAACCAATTTGACGCAGTCAGTGTGACCTCCTTCCCATCCTGCCTGCACCCAGTACTACAGAGAAGGCAGAGTATGGGGTTTGTATTTGCACGTGTGAAAAGAAGATAAATAAGCAGCAGCGGGAAAGCTTTCGCCGGAGTCTCTGTTCTGAGAGCCGCGCTGTTTCCAGTAAAAAAGATTCCTCCCTGAATTGAAATTCAGGCCAGAAGTGTATTTGTTTTTCCGCGTGTGTGTGTTGAATAATTGTTCTACATACGCATGCAGAGAAAACCCCGAGAGGGGGGTTGCTGGTGCGCAGGGAAGGGTCCCTCGTCGCAGGCGTCAGCCTGACCTCGCGGGGGCTGCAGAGCAGGAGAGGTCTAAGGACTAGACCCAGGCTGACCGTCCAGCTGACTTTGCCCTTTGCTGGGGCCAGTTTGTTGTGATTTTGGGGTTCAGACCTCACTCCACAGTCCTGCTAGAATAACAGGAATGTTTATGCCTTTGCTCCCAGGGACGGTTAGCGTTTGCATCGTAGCTAATGCAATTCTGCAAATCAGAGTCGTTATTTCAAGCATGTCTCTCAAAATGAGAATAATTATTTCAAGTATCTTCTGTGGGGTTTAATAATTAGTTTTAAACTAATACGTACACAATAAACTGTAACAACATAATTACTTAAAGTTTGTTGCACCTTCCTGTGAGATGAGTCCCAGGAATCCCTAATCACTTTTGATCATTTTGGATCTGCTCTGCTGCTCCCAGCACAGCAGGCTGACTTGAAGCAACTGGGAAAAGCATAATGGGCTGACTAATAGCAAATATTGGAGATATTCACAACACAACTGGACACAGTCCCAGACTATCTGTGCTTCTGACCCTGCTTGAGCAGGAGGATTGATGATCTCCAGAGGTCCCTTCCGTCCTCAAATATTCTGTGATCTGTGAAATGAGCTTTCACAGAAAAAAAGTAAGGTCTTTTCCCTTATCCTGGCATGCTGATGGTGATATTAATTAATTATTAAGCCAACAGCATCTTATGTTGGATGTTACTTTGTGAGGAGTGAAACAGGTACCACCTCCAGTATGCCAAGGCTGTCAGTACCTGTTACATTAATTAACATGTTGCCTGCATAACACAACAATGATAGCTCTCCCCACTCCTCATTATAATGTATCGTTACATATATACCAGGTGGCTTGTCAGTATTTTAATTTCTTTCCTCCCTTTTTGGTTCAGGTCTTTACATATTTGTACTGCAGTTAGGCCAGGGTAGGAGCATCCCTCTTACAGCCCCTGCCAGACTCTGAGCATCTGCAAATTCTGCAAAATACCTGCTATTCTAGGCAAAAAAAAAAAAAAAAAAAAAAAAGTTGATCTGGGCAGGTCATCAGCACCATTGAAAAGACTTCTCACTGGGACAGGCAAATATATCTGGGAATGTAAGAGAGGTCCTTGCCACCAAACAAGATCTATAGTGGCTGCTGGCAAGTCCGAATGCTATAACATCAGCTGGGCCATAAAAAAATAAATGATAATGGAAACTCTTTGGAGCACAAGCAGACAAACATCACCTGAGTTCAGTCATGGCCCAGCACTGCCTAATTACGTCCATGGCAGCCAGGGGAAACAGCAGTGCACCCCGACCTGGCTTATCCAGCGTCCCCAACACCAGACTGTGCATACGGCTATTCTGGACAGTATCCCACACGTGTCGTGATGACATTTGCTACGCAGATCAAAGCAGAATAACATCAGAATCAATGTCCTTCTGCTGCTCTTTTCATTCCTGAAAGACAAACTGGGAAAGCCTCACTGATAAACTCGGTGTTGTCCCACAAGAGATGAAGCAGCAGGGAATCACAGCCGGGTTTTTCAAAGTAGTGCATGCTCTCTCTAGCAAGCGCTTTCCATTTGTTGGAGAAGGAATTACACACCGAGACTCATCTAAAGCAGCTGAAGGGCATACGAAATTAACACGTGCATGGAATGGCTCCATTTTCCAAAGAAACTATTGCAGCCGGCAAAGAACTCGTCAATGCAGTGATGGAGGAAGTATGATGCCATGACAGTCCCTGTTCGTGAATGCTAATGATGACAGAGGATGATGCCTCTCTGAAGCACTGCCACGCTTGACCTCTGCTATTCATTGGTGGACTGGAAAAGCATCAGCACATGCAGAAAAATCAATGTCCTAAATGATGCGCTGTGGTGGATATCACCACTTAAGGTGAACAGTTGGTGTGTGTGGACAGGATGACACCATGAGATTCTGCAGGAGTGGGCACCAGTTAGACCAAATGCACAAACCAAGGCGTGCACAATCTTTCTAAAAACCAGGCAGTCATTGTGAGAGTGCAGTCATGATTTGTAATGGTAAAGGAGGGCTGATATGGCTCCTGCTTTCCAGCTGTTCGGTTTGGAGGACTGCTTGGCTTGGGACCCCTTGCAAAAATTTGCTCTGATTTGTCCTTGTTTGGCACAATGGCTTCATCAATAGCAATGTGGGATCCTCCATGCACTGCAGGACTGTTGCCAATCCTGTACATTCACAAACGAGTAGGTGAGTCCCCCTAAACACTGGGACTGGTTGAATACACAGGAGATTTAACCATGACCTCTGTGTATTTCTTTATGGCTTTCAAGGCCATGTTTCCTGATCCTGGTAATCAGAAGGGTAAGAGTTCACTGAAAATAATCCACCTGGAACTGTGAAATGGCGGTGTTGTTTGTTTTTGTTTTTTTTTTTAAAGAAAGTATTTCTTGATTGTGATGAAATGGCAAGAATTGGTAACCTCTACCTACAGAATTTCCAAACAACCTATGGAAGTACTGAGCCCATCTGCGCATTCAGTGGTAAATCAAGCGATGCAGCCTCCTCTAAAGCTGTGATGGCCGGTGATGTCTCTGGTATGGGGGTGAATTGTTTTTTCATAACCACTCTAATTCAATTCCACTAGTCAAAGAAAGACGTGACAATAACCCTTCTTCCACTTCACCGATTTCCCTTCTCCCAGTTCAGCTCTGCCGCATGGCACTGAGGATGCTCCTGTGGGAAGCACAGGCTCACCGTTGCACTGTAAATAGGAAAAGATAAAGGAATTTTCAGGCCCAAAGAAACAAAGGAAGTTGGTGGTTAACCTAGAGGTCTGGGACAGCCTACTCTGCTTGCCTGTTTCTGGAAATAGTTTTTAAGGAGGACGACTGAGAGGACAAGTGACATCCAAAAATATTTAACAGACTTTATAAGCTGAGGACTAAACCAAGCAATGCAGAGGAATGGCTCCAAACAGCACAGCAGGGCTGCAGCCAGCTTTAGGGAGTGGGTGGTAAAGGGAACAAAAGCTGTGGGTGAGAGCTTAGGATAAAAAAGGTCTGACATTTGAGAGGAAAAAAAACCCCCAGCATTTATCGAGATTTTTTTTCTCAGTTAAATTATTTAGATTTTCATTAGCTTAATTTCACTTGCTTTTTCTTCACTTTTTTGTTGTTTTGAGTAATAAAAGTACTTTATTTAAGAGAGTTCTTTAATTAACGCCCCCTCCTTCTTTTCAGAAGAGAATTGTTTCCATTCCACAACGCCTTTCCAAAAGGCATTGTTTCAGCCTCATGGGGCTTAGGACGAGAACTTGAAGGCAAGGAAAGCCTGTTTAGGAGGCGTTCAGGAAGGCAGAAGGAGACCGCTGAGGGTGTGCATGGGAAGGGCTGCGGAGGCCAACGCCATCCCTTCCCTAAAAGGGAATGGGCTCTGAGATGAAGGAAAACACCTGGAGCCTCTGTCTTAGCTCCCAGCACGCGCAGGCCATGGCAGGCTCAGGGCTGGGGTCTGAGTTCAGAGTGATGCTGCTGTGCTATGGGATCCTCAGCAGATCTTCTTCTTGCTGTCTCAGGTGAATCACCTTTAAAATAGACTTCTTGTTTAGTTTGTACCCCGGAGCTCCACATGTGTTCATGGGCTCACCCAGGGGAATGGAAGTGCAGAAGGGATTGGGAAGGAGCATGTGGGGGCAGCCGTGGGAGAACCTCTACACAGATACCGACCTCCCTCAGCCCTGACAGCTGATACTCTCCTAATCCTCAAGGACATCAGTGATGCTCACAAAACACGGCAGGAACGTGTTACGGGTAAGCACAAATGCTCGTCGGTCTGCCAAAGGAGTGCCGGGTACCTCAGGCAGGGGCTATTCTGCGTACCTGCGCTTCGCAGATATCCAGACATTCCAAGTTGTGTCCCAAAGAGCAGTCAGCCAACCTAGTCTAGACTAGCTGCACGCAGCTACCAGAGGAACAGTCCGTTTCTGATAGACTCATATCAGAGATGAGAGGCAAAGTTGGGCCTTTGTGTGGAGACAGGAGTAGGACCGGGCAAAGAGCTCCACGCAAGCTGTGTGAGTACCCTAAACTGCTTTTAGAAGCAGGGTAATAATGTGGTAGACTCAACGTGCATTTTTTATGTGATGACGTTTTTCCTGTAACGCTTATATTCAAATGTATTGCACACTGGGAAAGTCAACCAGATATTAATTAACCCAATAATGTCCACGAGAAAAAGCAGCCATGCAGGTATCAAATTAATTTCAGATCTATTGAGAGAATTATAATGAACTGCATGAGGTCTACAGCCCTAGATCTGGTGTGGCAGGAGGAACATTAGTATTCTCTTTGTAAAAGACAGCAGGGGCTTGAGGCTTGAGAGGAATACACTGCTGAACTTCACACAGACAGGCAGCCCTTGCCACAACTACAACAAAGAGGTAAGTTGGTCTTGCCAACATTTTCATCCATTCTGTATCATCTGCTCTTCACTAGGGTTGGGTGCAATAAAAAAACCCCAAACAATTAATGTTGCTGTTGTTTTATTTGTCAGATTTGCTCGGCACTTCAAATTGCACATGATGTCTTGGAAAACGCATAGGTTTGGACTGGAGCGGACAGAAGAGAGTGGAGATGCCCTGTCCCACAACAGGATCCATGGGGTTGGTGGACCTTAGGAGGAATAGGTCCTGCACAGGCTGTTTGCTCAAAGGTGAGCAGCTGGAAATCCATGGAGGAATTCCATCTGCTTCCCAGCTGCTCCCTCCCGACGGCCGTATCAAGTGATCTTTCGGGGAAGACCTCTCCTAGTGTCGAGGAAGCCCGTGAATTAGAGAGCAGCATGATGAGTGCTCCTGCCAATTACCTGCTATCCTTTGTAATATTTAAAATATTTCTAAAATTATAATGTCCTTGGGGAAAAAGAGAAACTGTGTTCCACTAAGTAACATCTTATTAATCAGATTCTATATGACACTGAATGAATGACTGAAATCAAGTCCATCCGTTAGAGAGGATCATGAATGTCAGATTAGCTCAGTAATTATTGAAAAGCTCAGTAATACAGCTCTTGAATGGAGACATGGAAAATGACTTTCCTTCCTTTTAATCAGAGCCTTGTGCTCCATGAGGAGTTTTTAGGAAGTGATGCCTTGAGAAAGGCTGGTTTTGCCTCCATAGGAGAAGGCAGCACATGTTTTGTATGCAAGTCTATAACCGAGGGAGCTTTGCAGGTCCCATCTAAACAACGGATTTGGAGCCCCAAACTGCTCTGGAGATGCAGGAGATGACAAACTGTAGCTTTGTGACAGACAGGGTAGCTCAGATAGGTCACCAGAGCAGGTCTTGAGGGAGAGGCTGGCAGGGGATGCTCTGAGGCAGAAGCAGAGGCAGGGAGATCTAAGCACCAGGTCTGGTGCTTTCAAAGTGCCTGGCAGGGAGGACTCAGCCGTTTGTTCTTCAGGCAGCTACTCTGATCTGTGGCTCTGGCTTTGGCTTGTCTCTAGACAAATGTCAGAACAGCCAGGTGCAGCCCGATAATAGCAATGGGCTCTGAACATCAATTTTTATCCCAGTCAGATTTGGAAAAGAGATTGGACTTTTACATCAAATTAAATTTTAAAAAACCTTTAAAATTCATTCTAGAAGAACTTGAAACTGTTTTTTGGGTTTCATGTAAAAAGGAAGAACTGACAAGATGCCTCACTGAATTTTGTGCATTTGTTATCTGAAAATGCAAAGGCTGACAAGTTATTGTTTTGAAAGAAATAAGTAAAACGTTTTGTTGGGAAATGTTCCACTTTTCAAAGTTGATTAAAAACTCAGCTAAAGAAATCTTTGCAGTTTGGTCTGGTTTTTCAAAAGGTTTCAGAGGCAAACAGAAAGATGCAAGCTCCTCTCTGCTCAAGTGAGGTGCCGCCACACCAAGGGCAGCATATTTCTTCCAGAACTGCTGGACTGATGCCCTCCACCTGTATTTTTATGGTACCTGGACTCTCACAACTTTGGGAAGAACAGCAGAGGTATACAGTGTGTTGACGCTACCAGTTGTACTTGAAGATTTTAGTTGGGGGATGCATGAAAAGGAAAAATTGCAACTCAACTGAGATTACTGCCAGCACTGGGACTCCAAGGCCAGTGAGCTGATCTTGGACCTTGGACTCATCCAGCTGCACTGACCTGCATGGAGATGCCTGGAGGCAACCAGGACCAGGCCACCATTCTGTGACACAGAAAACCAGTCAATACTGAGCACCCTGATGCCAATATAGGGAAATCGCGCCAGCAGGCGACAAGGCTACAAGTGAAATGATCTCCAGGCTAGACCAGAAAGAAAGACTCCAGGAAAGAAGTTGAAATGCAGATGCCAGGGTCATCCCAATGGATCCTAGCTCAGACAAATGGGTTTTAATTGAAAGCCTTGGGCACAGACCATGTCAGGTGTACTCCCAGACAAGATCTTGATGAAGAGTAAAGACTATGCCAAGGTAAAGTCCCTATTCCCAGGAGGTCAGAGAGCGTAGGACACTGACCAACCTGCAGTGTCTTCCCCAGAACAAGCTTTCCTGTTGGATTCAGGGACAGATCCAAGCCAGGATTCACTTTTCCTTGAAAGAAGTCAGCTCCCTACAGCATCTATTCATCTAGCCATAGGTGTCTAACTGCTGTTGCAGTCTGGGCCGGTCACAGCTGGCTCCCCTTCTGTCCCTGTGGAGAGGCAGGTGCCTCAAAACTGTCCCCTTTAGCAAAGAGGTGAGTCTTCCTGGGCGCCTACGATGAGTACTGGGTATCCAGATTGTAAAGCTAAGGCAGGAGAAAGCTACGCCCTCAACGCAAAGCTGTGTGGTGCCGGCTGGGTTTGCATGGAGAGATCTGCAAGAGATGGACCACCACCATGGTTGGCTCTGCAGTCACTGCTAAAAGGCAATTACAGAGCAAACAGCAGCAGCAACAAAACATCAGCCCTTTCTCTTCATGCAGGAGAAGGGGAAAGATCAGAAAAGAGAGTGTGAACAGGCCTTTACTCTTTTAATTAATTCCCAGCAAACTGTATTGAAACTGTGCCTCAGAGTGTTTATCATTAAGACAATTATTTTAGCCTGACCTACTTTTCTCTGTCTCTTTAATAATATGGGCCACATCATTAGATTTGTACATGGGCAACAGAGAAAGAAAGCTAATTGGTAGCAGCCTCTTTAAGAAATAAAGCAGCCTAATCGTTTGCCTCCTCACGTTCTTCCATTACAGCTGAGGAACTGCAGAAGATGTTCGCTGATTAGTCTGTTGAATTATGAATTAGGCTTCTGGTCCCAGTGCAGCTGTTTTCTCCATGTCATTCCTAGCACTTTATTTCCCCATCTGCTTATAAAACCAGGAGCTTGATCCTGCAATAAACACTTCAAATGCTTTTTTTAGAGGCTAATTAATTGTGTTGCATTTCTTGAACACATATAGCTACCCTGGCTTGCATCAAATTAACAATGCTAATTTCTCTACTGCTCTGTGCCCAAACAATCCCTCCTACAGATGAGTTGGAAAATAAAGAGGACTACATCAAACAATTTTTATGTTTCAGGTTCTTACCATTTTGATCATTTCTGTGCACAATACAGAAAGGGTATCATCAGAGCAGCTGCATTTGCAAACCAGGTTTACCACTCCCAAAACTACTTGGATTGATCTGTCCTTGCAGGAGCCAAAATGTGGCATTTGCAACTGGCTCACCCCTAATGTTCAGTCCTAACTGAACATTAACCAAGTGGCTGCCTTGGTCGCTGGTCCGTGTGAGCTAGAAAGGGTGCTGCCTGGCACCCGCGAGATGGATGTACGGCTTCAGACGACACGGTGCTAATGGGGTACGCTGAGGCCTGACTGAGTGATGAGTGAGGGTGCATAAAAGTAGCAGCTAAATAAAAGAGTAGTTTAAATTAATGACCCCTTTAAAGTATACAAGCCACTACGGTTTGCAGTAATTAGATGACAAATTGTATTTTATTGTCCATACCAAGCTCACTGTGAATCAGCTCCGTGTGCATGCTTGGGTTGATATACAAGGACATTGGATGTGGCACCCTGAGCAAGCCAAACCACCTTGTGCAGCTGTGATTTGGATGCCAACGGTATCTTGCATGTGCAAGCATATGTGTTGGCTTTCCTAGCTCGCTCAGAGCTTGCAGGGAGCCTGGGGGACTCACGCAAGCCAACTGCTGGACATGGGTTTGCCTGTGAAGGACGAAACTGGAGGGTGAGGGAAGGTAAGTGCAAAGAGCCTAGATCAGCTCCGCTCTGAGGGGCCAGACTCCCTTTTTTGCTTCTAGCTGGGGGGCAAATCCACTCCCACAAGCTCTTCTACAAGCACATCTTCCTTGGTTTTAATGCCTTGGCTTTTGCATCTATAAGGAAAATGCCAAACATTTTGGTTGGAGGTTGAGCTGATATTATGGGTCCATCTTTCAGACAGCAAGTTTGCAGCTTTTGAGTTAGGGGGAGAAACAGGAGAATTGTGCTTGGGGGATGGTGTGAAAGAGGCAGGCAGGGCAGGAAGCATCAGCCCCAGCTTTACGCATCCCAGTGGAGATGTCTTTTTATGCATGAGTAGCCTATGGTCTCCTCACAGTCACCAGAGAGAGAGGGGTCCTGAGGGGCATTAGTCTAAGCCATACTAGACATTTCCTTTAGGATGGACTGAATAATATCCTAAGTGTGTCAGTTCTCAGGTGGCAATGAGGAACTTGGAATGAGCAGCTCACAACAGAGATGTAAAATAACAGGTGAAATGAACTCTGTTCCTTCTACTTGATCCACTACTTCACATAAGGTTGTTTTATTTTTCCTTTTCTTGTTCACTTTTTCTTTCTTTCTCTCTCTCTCTTGCCCTTTTGAAGAGGACCACTCAAAAATCCATTGTTTTCACCATTAGGACAGCCAAGGATTGGAAGAGGTTGCCCATAGAGGATGGGGAGTCTCCACACCTGCAGGTTTTTAAGACAAAACTGGACAAAGCTTCAGGTATTCCCATCTCATCTCATAGTTGACCATGCTTTGAGCAAGAGGTTGGACTAGAAACCTCCTGAGGTCCCTTCCAACCTGAATTATTTGATGATTTTTTCAGCTTCCAGAAAGTTTCCTATTTTTTTTTTTCCAGCTGAAGCCATATGCCAAATTGCACTGACATTCATGACTTACCTTACTGGCTCTGAGACCATGCATTTGGGAGAGTTTACTAATTAATGAACACTTGCCCTGGCCTAGCTAGTCCCTTGTCTGGGGGAAGCCCTGCAGCCCTGCAAACAGGGTGACATGTTTGTTGTGACCTATAAGGGCTGTTGATCTGGACATCAGCCTTCTTCAATGTCCACCTCGCTCCTGATTGAACCCGTCACCTTCTTGGTCCACCATAGTCCAGTTGTGGTGATGTTGAGTTCACATAAGCAAAGGGCGCCTGCCCAGCATGAAAAGAAGAGAGGCAGACTGGGGTTTTCAGCTTCTGACTGGAATGATTTTGACCTGTTTTTTTGCTATGCTGCTGCAAGTTTCTTTCTTATTTTTGTTGCTGAATTCTGGTGGTTGATTTTTGCTAGCATTAAAGCATTCAGCGCTGGTCTCTCTGGAGGTCTGGAGTTTTCTTTTAATATATGTTTTTTAATGATCTACATGTAACTCAATCAAACAGCTAAGCTCAAGGATGAAGACAAAGTCCTGGCTGACATCAGTCTTAGCTCTATTTCTGCTCTTTAGCTAAGGCTACAAAGCCTCAGATTTACTCTTTTAGATTTGTAAATACTTCTTTTAAACCCAATAAATGAAACTGGCCCCTGGTGTATCTTTGGCGTTCAACACTGAACAAGCCCAATTAGCTTGTGAAGAGCTGTTCCCTGCAGAATAATTTCAGTGTTTGGGTCAGTCCATTGTGAAAATTATTTACGGCTATACCTTATCATCGGTAGTTTCTCATTCAACACAAGAAGCTCCAAAGGTGACTTGGTTTCTTGCCAAAAACTTCTTTGTGCTTAACTCCTGTTCTTTCTTTCATCATACTGTTGCTTTCACTCCAATTTTCAGGGGAAGGCAAATAACAAATGCACTTTTTAAGGATGACGGATACTGGTTTTGCTGCTTTTTCTCTTTGGCTGTGTGATATCTTCTCATGCTTGCTTTGTGTTTGTTTGATATTCTGGGTGCATCTGTACACATCCAGCACAGTGCATGAATGACAATGACACTCTGCATTAGCACTGGGTGCTAGTATTAACAATAAATGATGGGATTTATACACCGAACCTCCCTCCAGCTGTACTGTGTGACTGTGGACCTTGCAAATACATTAGGCCAGCTAAAATCGACCTTCAGAGGTAATATATTTATTTCTTGTTGGGCTTTGCAGTATGGAGGGAAGCAGTGACTCCCTGTCACCTCCCGAGTCCTGATAAGAGCTGGCAGATGACGAACTGGCCTCCCACGCTGTTTCTTCTGCAGGTGAGAATTGCTTTGCTAACCACTGTGAAAAGTGTCCCTTGTCTGAGAGCTCAAACTTGAGAGTGGGCAGGGAAGACCTCAGTTTACTGCTGGAATGGGCTGAGGTTGCTCTTGTGGCTGTAGGAATTTAAATTTCGGGCTGCAGGTAAACGTCAGCACGACTTTTCCTCCAGAGCTGCCAATGGAGCTTCCTCTGGAGCGCTGCCAGGGACCCATCTCCACTTAAAACGTGTATAGTAGCAGAGGACCTTCCCACTGCAGATAGCAGGAGGACAGCACCGTCTGAAGCTCTTCGAGGGCTGGGATCACCACGCCTGCTGTACGTGCTATACGTGTGCTGGGGAGGCAACGTCGTGGCAGGCAGTGCAGAGGACGCGGCAGCCCCAGCGGTGTGGCTGCGTTTCTGCGGGACGGGGAACCCTGATGCACAGTGGAAGAACAGCCCCGAGGCAGCGACGAGCAGCCTTCTCTCGCGGCCGAAGGCTGCATCCCTCCTTGGGGACTGTTTGAGCGAGCCACCAATGTTTCCTCTAGACAGCACGAGGTTGTGTGGCCCTCGTCGTTTTGTCAGGGGCTGGAGGATAATAAAACAACTGGGTTTCCCTACCTAGAAACTCAACCTGTTAGCAAGAAACGCTCCTTTGAATCATGCATCTGAACAAAAAATCTGAAGAGTTTAAAGAAAGCAAAAAGCAATAAACCATGCCGTCCTCTGTGTCTGCCCTTGGCTTGCTGTGGCAGCCACCTTCTCTTCCTAGTTTTCATTTTCAGTAGTGGTACTGATAATGAGATGGAGCAGCCAGCTCCAGACAGCAGGAAAAGGTCCTCTGGCTGCCCAGGTTAACCCTCCAGTATTTCATCCTCCAGACTGACATCCATGGCAGGTAAGACAATACCAATGTCCTTACCACTGAAGAAAGCCTGCTCCTGGATGTAATTTTCATGCCTAGCCTTTCCTGGTTGCTTTTCCCCAGTCTTGCTCCAGCAGAGGTCTGGCTATCCCTTGTGCTGAGCACACCAAACCCCCAATATTTCCAAAGGGAATAGAAATGCCAAGCTCCTTCCAATGTAAGTTGTCTCCTAGCTGACGTGCACAGAGGATATGGTCCACTCTCCAAGTCCTCTCCCGTCCTCTCCAACAGAAAAATAATTTTCCCCAGGGGCATCTGCCCCTCTTCCCCTAGAGGCTTTGGAGAGCTGCGAGCTGTGCTTCTCCAGATCTGAAGAAGGGGAAAACAGCTCTGCACTCGCAGTGTTGCAGGTTATAGGGCTGCACAATGACTTTGAGGTCAGAGCACCTATAGAGGTCTGGTGGGAGATCCTCCTGATGGGGCTCCTTCCTTGCAGGTCCTTGGCCCCAGGCTGTCACATTCCTTGAAGGCAGAGGTGTACCCCTGACTCGTCCTCGTGAAGGTGATCCATGCCCTGTCCTGCTGAGTCAAGAGCCACAGGGCTGCTGGCTCCAGCAGCTAGTTTTGCTGTTACGACGTGACCAAGGTCTACGAGGTGAGTAGGATGTCATTAGCATCATTGAGGTGCCCCTGTCAACCTGGGTCCAAACTGCCTAACCTGGAGGCCAGGTCAGTGGGGGCTGAACACCGAAAGCTGAAGCAGCATGGTCAGGGCTACACAGAAGTTGAAAAAGGATCTTGAAGAATACCATGATTTCAGACACAGGCTTCTCAATCTACCTAGCTCCTATTTTAAGTGCCCTTGTCAGATCTACCTGTCAAATTTTGTTTAGTCTGGGAGTCTGTGGCCAGGAAATGGATGTGGATACAGATCTTGCGATTACTTAGCTAAAACTTGTATCTCTCAGCTGTATACCCTGCCTCAGACCTGCACAGTTGCAGGCTGAGCATCTGCTTTTGCATGACACCTCTGCCCTTCTCCTGTTGAGCATTTGTGTTGCTGTGTGAAGGGTACTTAGCCTGGGTTGAGAATGGGGTAGCTTAGAGCCAAATGAGACGCTGTGAGATGCTCCAGGCATGGATGGGTCTGTGGAATTAGTAAGGTGAGAATGACAGGAATAGCCTGTGATATTTTGACAACGGCAGCGTTCTGATAGCTGCCAAACCACTCATCTCATCTGTTGAGTCAGTCACAAATTGCGTTTGTGTTGCTCCCTGAAGTGCACTCTGACTAAATCTGCAATAAAACCTGAGGAAGTGATCAGTGGCAACTGAGCAGAGCAAACGTCAATCGGACCCACCAGACCATACGTCTTCCTGTCTCCTCTGGAAGGCAATGATCTCAGTTGGACAGCACTTATGAAGAGCACACAGGCTTTCTGGTGTCAGACAGAGTTGGAAATGTCCCAGCCAAAATGCTGAGAAGTGGTCAGAGTGTTTAAGAGGGGAGTAACATGTCCAAGCACTTAAGCTGTATGAACTGGAATGCCCAAAGGCCATTGCAACCTGCTGGTATTCTGAAGCCAAGGACATTGTGTCCTACTGATGTGCAAAGACAAGTATTTATTAGCTCATTATATCATTTCCCAAATGCTAAAGGTTTGCAGGTAGATGTAACTTTGTACAGACCTTCTGGAAAATCAAGGACTACATACCGTGCTGGTGTTTATTAAGTATACCACAACTAGTCTAAAGACCTCAGCCTTTTCTTTACTCATACTTCCTTGTCAATCCCCGTGATTTCTGTCTCAGGATGTCACCCACCTTCCTTGGATCAGATGCCTTTCAGTGCTGAGTGTCGTCACTCGGCAGGCTTTGGCATCATTATATCACCTAGTGCGTAGCTGTCCTGGTTTCATCTGGGATAGAGTTAATTTTCCTCCTAGAAGCTGGTATAGTGCTGTGTTTTGGATTTAGCATGAGAGTAATGGAATAACACGAGGATGCTTTACTTGTTGCTAAGCAATGCCTATACTCAGTCAACGACTTTTCGGCTTCCCATCCTCTGCCAGCGGGAAGGTGCGCAAGAAGCCGGGGGGGGGCACAGCCAGGACAGCCGATCCAGACTGGCCAAAGGGCTATTCCACACCAGATGACGTCACGCGCAGTGTATAAACTAGGGGGAAGTGGGATGTGGGACAGTAGTGGCTGCTCAGGGACTGGCATGGCATCGGTTGGTGGGTGGTGAGCAGTTGCATCACTTGTTTTTCCTGTGTTTTGTTTCTCTCCCTCTTTTTGTTCTTTTCCTTTTCTTTACAACATCATCATCATTGTCGTCGTTGTTGTTCTTGTTATTATTATAATAATATATTTCATTTAATTTCAATCATTAAACTGTTCTTGTCTCAACCAACAAGCTTTCTTACTTTTGCCCTTCCGATCCTCTCCCCCATCCCACTGGGGCAGGGAGAGGGTGACAGAGCAGCTGTGTGGTACTTGGATGCAGACCGTGGTTAAACCATGACAACAGCATTCTTGCGGAGCCAAGGCCAGACCCTCAGCCAGAGCCCTGGAGGCTCTCCCCATTCCCTGTCTTTCTGTGAACATGGAAAAATGATCTGATGTAAGTGCTGGTCCAGACACAGGAAAGAAGCTGGTGATGGGAGCCCTTTAAAGAGCTGTGAAAAGGGATTACTGATTTGTTTGACTAAGAACTGAAAAAAGATAATTTTCAGCTTTTATCTTAAGGAGTCTTTGTGCCTGTGGTTGATACATAGGCGATGGGCACACATGGTGGAGAAGAGGATGACCTACGTATGGCTGTGTCAGAAGGAGACAGGAGTGGAGCATTCACTGCTGCTGCTAATGGATGAGCGAACGCTGAAAGCAGGAGCATCCTCCGTTGACCCTGCACAGAGCATGTAAGTGAGGCAGCAGCCTCCCGAATGCTCCAGCAGCTGGAAACCCTGCGGCAGGGCAGTGCAAGGTCTCTGGAGTTTCCCCGCAAGCCCGTGCTCTCCACACCTCCTCCCCAGAGCACGAGCCGGCTGCTCTACGGACAGGGAAGCCACCTCCTGGGGGAGCAGAAGCAGTCTGCAAGAGGTCATCAGCTATCTGGCCATAGCACAATGTGCTGATGCTGGCAACTAGTTTTCCAGCATGGCTTACCCGTGTCCGAGAGCGAAGCTGCGGCTGGGTCTGCATTGATGTGTTCAAGAGGAGTGTGAAGGTGTCTCTACGTGTGTGCTCTTCCTTCAGGAAATGCCCTACCTGGCTTGGAACAAGTTTATGTTCAAATAAACCATGTCTAGACTAGAAGCCACCTGGGAGTTCTGCTTAACACCCATGAAACAAAGAGATGACCCCTGCTCCCGTAGGTAAATAAGATGAAAACCAGGTTTTTGTTTTGTTTTGCGAGGATTCTATATGGAAGTCATGGGAGTTACAATTTCTCTCCTCCTTTTTTTTTTCCTTGATATCCCTCCCACCTCCAGAGCAGGCCACATGGGCCATTAATTATGCAGTTTCCATTTGATGAGGGTCCAGTCCCGTGTCCACAAAAAATGGGCAGACCTGAGATATTTTGCTGAACAGATATTTAAAGGTAAAACAGTTAGGGATCCATCAGCAGTAAGAGGTTTCCCAATCATATTCCCATCCCATACTACACACATCACCCGTCATTCATCACAATAACCCTAACAAAATAATTTGCTAGGAGTAATGGCATGAAAATGAGAGAAAGGATGGTTAAGTTGACTGTCAGGGAATCTCTTCCTGGAGATCAATTTTACAGGGGAAGAAGTTCTGGGAGAGGGATGATTGAAACTTCAGTTCTTCAGATATGATCTGGGAAAATAATGGATTTTTCATGCCAGTCACCAAGTTTAAAAATCCAGTGAAGTTTATTTTGGATGGAACTGTTGTTGTTCTTGCTGAAAGCACAGGATTTGAAAAAAAAAAAAAAATTTGGGTCAGTCTTGAGTGTTTCCATTGAGAGGCAGATAAATATCGTGCTTTATTTTTGAGCTATTTGCCTGATTTATGTAAGTCTAGCTCTTTTAATGCTGGACACTTTTACACTGAAAAGATGTAATTTAATTAAAAAAAAAAAATCAACTCTCCTTGCATTTCCATAGCACAGCATTTTTGTTTTGAACGCATCTAGATGGAATACTTGTGCATCTTCAGTTTCCTCCATTTCTTTATGTTCAGAACACTAACTGAATTTGGTCAATGATAAAATGTAGTCTCACTCACTCTGAATCGCATTTTCAGAACAGTTTACTTATATTAATGGCATCCTTTTTTTCGGTCGTGGTTTACTTGAGATGCCTAAAACGAGCCTTAGATGCAGCTGAGCAGGACACTGCTGCAGAGAAGCTAACAGAAAGCTCCAGACTGCCAAAGAAAAGGAAAAAAGGAAGACAGAATCAAAAAACTGAGATGGGATTTTCCTTATCGTCCTCTCATCGTATGACCTGCTAAGCACATGTCATAAACTGGAGCAGCGTGAAATGAGTCAGCCGTCAGCAGCAGGCACAATTAGAAATGTTTTACAGTCCACTGGCATCAACACGGCAACCTCGGTGGGAATGATTTTTTTTTTTTTTTTGGCAGTGTCTCTTTGATGGCCCAATGTCAATCAAATGATGGTAAAATTTATCCCACCTACCTTTAGCTGCCTAAAAATTCAATGTCCAGTCTACAGAAGTAATCACTGGTAACTAAAGATTCACACCCCTGAGAGGCGACCCGTCCCACCTGCGTTGGCTACCCATGGTAGCCCGAGATGAACGGTCTCCCACCCAGCCTGCCTATCTTAAAGCAAACATCTCGGCTTAGCCTGCAGAACGTTGGAAGCACTCAGTCCCCTGCAGCCACAGCAACAGATATATGCTAATTACTTTTCCTGAAATATATATTTTTCATAAATTTCATTTTCAGTGTTTGCAGCTTGGGCTCTTTCCCAAATAAAGCAGCCAGTGATTGAGCCTGGTTTTATTGCTTCCACAATCCAAATTACAGCTATTATCGCCATCTACAACCTGCAATTACCCTCAGCTTGCATATTTCGTTTCTTTATCGAAACACCCTTTGCGCTGATGAAAGGTGGTAGACCGGCAGCCTTGGAAAGCAACGTCTTCTCCCCGAGCAACAAAGTGGGAGAGCAGAAACGCAGCCTCTGCTCCAGCCCCGGCTCTCACGTGCCGGCACCCAGGGACACAGGAAGCATCGTCCTGGGAAGAGGTGGCCTCAGTGATGCACCTCAGCTGTTCCTCCGAGGATCAGCCCTCCCTAATTTCTTCTACCTTATTCTGCCCTCCTGCCGGCTGGGGAAACCTCCATCCCACGCACGTGGTCCTGCCGTTGCATCCAGCCGGGTGCCATGGGGCTTGGTTTCTCCTCCCCTAAAGACAAGCTCTCCAAACCGCCCGCCTTGGAGCTTCTGCCAGGCTAAGGCTGTCCAGCTGATTTTCCTGGGAGCCAGCCTCTGTGCCACACAGTACTTGCACCCGAACGAAGCTTCCTCCGGCTGAGAGCAGCCCGGCTGTCCTTTCTGTGGATGAGCACTAACTGGATGGTCCAGATGCAGAAGGTCCTACCGGCATCCGCCGCGCGTCTCCGCACCACTTGCAGAGCACGTAAGCCTGAGGTCCCTCACCTTCCAGAAGCGCTGGATGTGCCGTGTGTGGATTCAGGTTTTTTTGACGTGGGAAGTGAGACCCTTCCCATGACAGCTGGTTTTCTGAGCCTGCACTGGGACTTGTGTGTGCATGTGTTGCTGGCCAGAAAACCTGAGGCAGAAACTGGGCTGCACTGAGAATAACGACATGGTATTTCTGAAGGGCTCGATCCGAAGCTCCCGTACTCGTAGAGCAAAATGTGCCCCCAGTCAAGCATGGTGGGACAGAGGTCTGAAACGTCAGCACGTCTTCTCCGTTTTAGCAGCAAGGGGAATGCAGAGATGGCTGCCTCCCTTAGGATTAGTTCTGAAAAAAATCACTCCCAGTACGTTTCTCCGTAAGTGCTCTTCGTTTTTCTCAGAAGTTTTGTGCGCGTTACTGCTCTGCCCTCACCTTTTTCTGTAAAGCAGTCTGCCTGGGTAAATCCATACCGTACCCCCTTTGAGCCCAGTGTCCTTCCCTGCACTTAGCGTGTATAAAATTTTCCAAGGGCCTTAATTAGTATAGTTGGGCGACGATTAAATAGAGAAATGTCAGTGGGACCGAACTGGGCATTGCATAGGTGGGGAATGGGATTGGCCTGAGACAGATGCTGCCATGCAGAGAAGTCAAAGCCCTGCTGAGTAAGTGTTGGTGCACACGACGGCAGAGCTCCCGCCACGCTGGCCCGCTTCTGGGGCATTTGTGCGGACGTGCTCAGGTGGACCGTGCCCAGCAGCTCTGGCGAGAAGAGGAGCTTCGACTAACCCTTGTACCATTTCGGTGTGAACCCCCCACCTGCTCATCCTTCTGCTGTTGCTTGGTGGTTGCGCTACGGATTAAGCTACCACAACCCTGGTTTATTTGGGATGGAGGTAGAAGGGAGGCATAGACAAGGAGACCACAAGTCATGAGGCAGGAAGGCTGCTGGGTCAAGCAACAGCCAGCAGATTCTTCTGTGACTCTGTAACATCGTCTCTCAGAGGTGAAGGAGAAGCACCTCTTTCTCACTTCGGAGAATGTCAGTATTTTCTCCAGGTGCCGTTGCCTGCTGTTAGTATGCATGTAGTGTCAGCGCTGCAATCCCTGAGACCTCAGTGTAGGTGTGTTTGCTGCTTCAGACGTTTTGAGAATCTTTTTGCCCAAAGAGTTGGATAGAGACAGGAAATGTAGACGCAAAATCCAAATCTGCAACCCTACTTATGGTAAAAAGTCTTAACAATTTTCTGATCCCTTTCAGCTACCTGAAGTGTGCTGGGTTTGTTTGTTTGTTTTCTACCTTGAAGTCCTCTATTTGCTCAAAGTTCTCCTTGAATAACATTCTCTTTCGTTTCCCTTGAAGGGTGACCCATCTACTAACTAGAGTCAGTTCTTCAGTGCGGGGCACTTTCCCAGCTGCCAACTAGTCCTTTTTTCAGGTTCAGTGGCCCAAAAGCTAGTGTAACTCCAGTGACTTCAGTCCCAGTGGGATGGGAGTGTCCTGGCCCCACGTCCTGAGATACTTCAGATAATGAAGTGCCCATTGCTACTGCAAAAGCCCCTTCCTGCAGTAAGGATGTCCCCCAAACATTCAACTATACAAGCAAACTCAGTTTCACCCACAGCCTAAATTCTGAGTTATTTTTAGGGGCCCACCTTCCACAAAACAGGAGGAAAGTCCCTATTGCGTCCCTCCCAGCTACTGAGTAGCCGCCTGAGAAGCAGTGAGAGTCTTCTGTGGGAAGGAGGAGATGTGCCTTGGGATATCCTGAAGTAGAAAAGCAAATAAATACCTAGGTTTCTTGCAGTCTGGGTGAGTGTTTCTCACTCATTTAAGGCTGGTTAGTGTTAGCACTTGCTGTCATATTTCTATTTTCACATGGCTCTCCCTGCTGTCACCCACATCCCTTTCTTTTAAAGATGTTCGAGCAGGACTTTCTTTGCAGATAATACAACTCATCTACCCAATGATGAAACCAGAGAGATACTTGAGTCCTGTCGTCTGGTACGAGGTGGACCAGTGAAACAGCTCTGCCTGCCTTGACAGCACCATTAGTAGTATCTGCGACTACCGAGGTTGAATTAAAACTCAACAGTAACAATTTTGGGCTCTGGGCGAGTTTCTAAATGGAAATGGCAAAGCGTCTTGACAGACTGTCTTCATGAGGTTCAGTGACAACTCAGGTAAGTGAACTTCAGTGTTGGAATGAACCAATCTAAAATGTTTTTCTCTAATCTGCACTTCCAAGTAACTATTTGGTCAAATTCCCAGTTTGTTAAAAGTGAACAAACAAACAGTTTCAAGATGACAAACCACTTTCTTTCCTTCAATTATCAGGTTAAATTGCTCTCTCCAGTTGAAATCCACTTTCTGTTGAATTCGAAGCAGATGTGTAAGCCGCCAGGGTGATCCACCTCTCTGCTGAATTCCTCTACCTGCAGGTGGATTTTGGTACGATACCCTGATTGTCCCACTTAAGACAAAATACTTAATTCGGGGACTAGGATGAGACTGCATCTCAGAGGGATGTGGTAGTAGGGGGGACACCTGCTTTCCTTTTTTGTTCCTGTGAGTAAAAGAGAAGTAGAAAAGATTCACCATGAAACACGGAGACGTCGTCCCCTGTGTGGAAGCTGAGCGCTGAGACATGGCTCCAGGCTATGCTGATGCTGAATGTAATGGGCTGTTGAATGTAAAAAGATGCTATAACTTTGGTTTCCAAGCTGCAGGTGCATTTTCCTCAAAATGGCCCAAACTGGAATAAAACTTTTTTTTTTGTTTTTAATCACTGAAGTGGAATGGTTTCATTTTTCTTTTTGGCAAGGAAACTTGAAAATATCTGCTTTAGTTTGGATCAAATTGATTTTTTTTCACTTTTTAACTTGGTAGTTGAACTGAAAAATCAATTATTCACCCAGCCTTACTCCCAACACATGTCCAGGAGCAGAAACTGCTGTTTTTATTCAATAGCAGGTGCTCAGCAATTTGAGCAACTGAATGCTGGGGTAACAGGCTGCCCTGTTGCCTTACCTGACTCTTCCTGTCTCGCCTACTGAAACCCAACCAGGGCTGCAGGGAGAGACCCCGAAGTGTTTCATTTCCTTGATGTCATGCCGTGGCTGTGCCGACTGAGCCAATTTAGCCTGCAGTATAAATCGGGATCTTGGTTTTGATGTTGATGGCTGCTGTTGTTGGTTTTCTAGTCTATGTTTTAACATTAACATAAGTTTCTTTGGACAAGATAACAAGATCCCTTTGAGAAGCACTCAGACCATTCCTGCCTCATAATCTCATATAATAACTGTTTCCAAAGGAAGGAATTGTCACTAAATATGAAGTGCTAATGACTGTAATGCTGTGTCATAATAAGAAACTGAACAGAAAAACAACTTTATCAATGGCACATTTCCAAATAAACAGCTCCACTGGAACGAAATCTTCTTTTCACATGTTTCAAGCATTCCTAATGCTGCTGCCTCTCTTGTGTACCATCAGTGGTGGAAATATCCAGGCATTTATTTCACAGCTGTCACATTACTAAACGTTTGGCTGTCCAGGAGGTGAATATCTGCTCTTCTTAAGACTATGTCATGTCATTGCCAATGTTGTGGGTTTTGCCACAGTACCACTGGAGGACAGCAACAGTGGAGAACTCTGGCAAAAGCATAATACTTATCCATTTCTTCTTTTCTCTTGAGCGTACGTAACAAGTGCAGAGGGTCCAGAGGAGACCCGACCTTGACAGCGTTGGAGGTTGTCTGCTGTCCTCTGGGTGCTTTGTAACAAGCAGGTGATCCGGACCACCAAATTCCATGGGAGCTCCTGGTGGTAGATGGCTTGAGTGTCCTCCACAGTGTGTTCTTCCCCATTGTAGGTATGGCACATGAAAGACAGAAGAAGACTGTGCCTCAGTCTCTTTCCTTTCACCTAACACTGATCTGGAAGGGGAAGAACTGGGTGAAAGACAGACACAGGCCAGGCCAGGTCTCTGAATCTTGGCCAAAATCTGTCTCTAGTGTTTACTTCACAGATGAATCCTGCAGAGACCCTGCACCCGAGGGGAAGGTTGGTGTCTTTCCTCTCTGCCCAGGAGACTAGCCTGCAGGGGCATGGTCCAGTGGGTCCTGCTGACCTCGGGATGACTTTTCTACAGGGACATCACTGATGCACCACTTTCAGTTAAGCAGGGGACTTAGTCCTGAGCATTGGTGGCTAGGACAGCTCTGTCTTACGCTGGCTAGTGAAGGAGGGCTCTCACCTTCTGCCGTCCCGCCATCTTCACACTCCAAAGCAAGGAGCCTGAGCCACCCAGCCACAGCCAGCAGCACAACCTCACGGGTGCGCTCCCACCATCTCCGCTCCACTCCCACCGCAGCACTCCGCATACTGGTACTGCTGAGTTACGAGTGGTGGCCAGTTTGTGCTAAAACCACCCACTCCAGCTTTGGATGTAAGCTCTCTCGACGCTTTTGCTGTGCAAGGTGTCTGCTGAGGAGCCGAGAGCAAATCCATCATGTGGCAGTGGCAGGAGGAGCTGGCGGCTGGGTCTAAGGAGAACGTGAAGCACCCCAGCTGCAGGCTGCAGTTCCTTCCTCCTCCTTTCACCTCCTTTAACCCTGCCCCTGCTTGATGCTTCCTGGGCTTTAACCAAAATGAAAAGTCTGGCTCATAAAACAGCTGGAAAGGAAAACTGACAGCAAAATAATAAAAATATCAAGAGGTGAGAGCAGGCATGTGCCAGCAAAGTAAGCACTGTTGAACACGCTACCGTCAGGGCGAGTGTCTGTGGGCTCTTGTACGGTATTAAAACTGTCCATCTTCACAATAGATGCTTGGAGTATCTGTCTCAGCGGGTCCCCCGGGGATGACGGAGGGCTCCTCTTTCCATTTTCTTCCAACAGCTACCAGAGGTGGCTGCGTAAGCGATAAATCCTGGCTGTGCTGCTGCAGCACTGGCAGGGCAAGGAATTACCATGTGGCTCAGGTGGCTGATTGTGGCCAGACGACACCAACTGGGATGGGGATCGGGACACACGGGGACAGCAGAGGAGAGCTCTCGCTTCTCATTGCGTCTTGTTGAGCTTCTAGTTGATGCCTCAAGACCCCAAACTGGATTCGAAACACTCGGCAGGAGGATTAAGTCTGCCCTGGCCCAGGGAGGTTCAGTGCCACAGCCTCCTCCACCTCCTGCGTGGCTGCAGCTCCTCCTGCACGTCCGCTGACGGTCGCGGGAGCCGGCGTCCAGCGAAGGGCCAACCACCTCTCACACCAAGAGAGGCTGCGAGGGCTGGGACTGTTCGGCCGGGAGAAGAGGAGGTTCAGGGGGATCTTTTCAAGGTCTAGAAATACCTGGTGGGAGGGTGCAAGGAAGTCGGAGCCAGGCTCTTTTCCGTGGTGCCCAGTAGCAGGAGCAGAGGCAAAGGCCAAAAAACTGAAACACAGGAAATTCCACCTACACACACAAAAAAAAAGGTTTTTTGTTTTGAGGGTGGTCAAGCACCGGAATGGGTTGTCCAGAGGTGCTGTGAAGTCTCCATCCTTGGAGATATTCAAAACCCTGCTGGACATGGTCCTGCACAGTCTGCTCTAGGTGGTTGGACCAGGTGATCTCCAGAGATGCCTTCAACTTCAGCAACTCTGTGCTTCTACGAAGAAGAGAAACAAGCAAGTGGAAATGAGGAAATAACCTTGTATGTTAAGTGACATTTAGAAAAACACCTTTTACCTTCATCATTCGTTTATTTTTCTTTCCACTAGATGTTACTGCTGCTCATAAATAATACAGATTTTGTAAACTGTAGTATATTATTTAAAATGGTACATATTAATCACCTTTAGTGCATTGCAGGGCTCCTGGGTTATTTTTAATGAATTTGTAAAACACTCTTTACATGTAACTTCAATTCTCAGGCCAGCCTTAACAGAATCAATACTTCACAGATTTCTGCAGCCTATTCATATTTAGTTACTCAAGGAAATATTTTTTTTTTCTCATTGATATCTGGACAACACGTGTCCCTGGTGTTGCAAGAATTGGAAAGAACTATGTGAAGCTTGAATTTCAGACATTTCCACATACAGGACTCCTGTACCGTTGCCACACACACATACTGCACTGAGTCTTTCTGCACACAACAGTCCTCATACAAGCAGCAAAATCAACTTAAAGCCTCTCAAACACCTCCTGATAAAAAAAACCCTCCTCCTCATCCCAAGATGCAATGGAATGAAACTTCTTTGCTTCTTTCCTACTTTGCCAGCGTCTGTCTTTTTAATAGAAGCCGTATTTGTGGCCAAATAACCCGTCACCCATTTCTTTTTTTTTTTAATCTCACACGTCAATGTCTGCAATACCTCATAAACAGAACACAAGATGAGACTGTTTTAATTAGCTGTGTCATAAAAAGAAAAGCTTTTAGTGTCTTGGGAAATAAATAAATAAATAAACACGTACATATTGCTGTATCAAAATGAGGGTCTCCGCATCACCAGCTTTATTACTGTTTAATAACGTAAAAAATTCAGTGCGGAAAGCGCTCCCTCAATGTGCAGAAGTAGCGTCTAATAACTGGAAAATATTTAATGATCCTTTTAGCTGCACAGTATAGAAAAAAAAAAGGCTTCTGGGGATATACCTCAATATTTCTACATGCTCACAGTTGCCAAAATGAAAGGTCTCTGTAGTGCTGGAACACCTTTCATAAAATTAGGAGAGTGATTGAAATTGTTTATTGATGATTCTGAAGATAATATTATGATACGTCTATGGCATGCCCTGTTATTTTGGCCTGCATATAAGCTGGTAATTAGGGGAGGGCACATATTCATTCTCTTTTCCTGTTAATTTGGAGTCAATCGTATCTACCAAAATGAACATTAGCATAGAATCTACAAATGATGATAAATAGTCAAAAGCTCAAAAAGTTTGATTTTTTATATTCTGAAATAAGCATTGTATCACCTTTCTTTTCTTAGAAAACAATCAAGCAGATGATAACAATGTTGTAATGCAAAACAACAGATCTTGTTATTTCCCCAGCACAAAGCATCAACAGCAAAGAAAACCATGTCCAGACTTTATTAATAATTTTCCTCAGAAAAAGGAGAGCTAATGCATTGTTGGCAGTATATGTACTTCTTTTGCCCTACCAAGTTTTGCCATTTTACTGGTAAGTGAAGCCTGACAAACAAGTGTTTCATTTGTTAGCCCAATCACAAAATCTATATTAATGATTACTGAGAATGCTGTGATACACTTTTTTTTCTTCAGCAGTTACCTTGTCATTTTCTATATTTTCATTTTCCTCATGCAAAAGTTTCAAGAGTTCTTCTCTTACAAGTTCCATGATAATTATAAAAAAATAATTATATACAAAAATAATTTATAATTATATTCTATAAAATTCTAATGCCATAATTTTAGCATTTGCACTTGCTCCATTTGCATACTGACATATCTGATTACCCACCTCAAGCAATTGAGAACCTACTTCCATATAAACTCCAGTAAGACTTATGGAAATTACTGTTATATTTAGTGATCCAGGAGAGAGCTTCTCAGCTGGAAAACCAGAAAGCTTCTTTCTTTTTAGGGGCATATTTTGGCTTGCTGCGGTCACTCATGTGACGTAGAAATTGCACCGTGAATGAGTCATTGCTCTTGGCCACCCTGCCTGCTCTCCAGCCCTGCGTACACCGTGCCAATGGACCAGAGACCTGCCTTGGCCATCCAGCACTTAACTATGACATATTCATGGCTTAAAAAATCCTCATATTGAGAAAAGCTTGACTACATAGCGTTATCTGTAGACTGCTGAAACACACATTTCAGTTTTACCATTATATCCCAGTGGATATAATGATAATAATAACTTCCTGACGCAGCTCGTGAGTGAGCCCACCAGGGGAGGTGCCTTGCTGGACCTGCTGTTTACAAACAGAGAAGGACTGGTGAGAGATGTGGTGGTCGGAGGCCATCTTGGGCTTAGCGACCACGACATGATAGAATTCTCAGTTGTGAGTGAAGTAAGGAGAGGGGTCAGCAAAACTGCTATCATGGACTTCCGGAGGGCAGACTTTGGCCTGTTCAGGTCACTGATTGAGAGAGTTCCTTGGGAGACCATCCTGAAGGACAAAGGGGTCCAAGAAGGCTGGACAGCCTTCAAGAAGGAAATCTTAAAGGCGCAGGGGCAGGCAGTCCCCATGTGCCGTAAGAAGAGCTGGCGGGGAAGGCGACCGGCCTGGCTGAACAGGGAGATTTTGCTGCGACTCAGGTAGAAGAGGAGAATTTATCACCTCTGGAAGAAGGGGCAGGCAACTCATGAAGAGTACAAGGATCTCGTTAGGTCAAGCAGGGACAAAATTACAAAGGCAAAAACCCATCTAGAGCTCAATCTCACCACAGTCGTAAAGGATAATAAAAAATGTTTTTACAAATATATTAACAACAAAAAGAGAGGCAAGGAGAATCTCCATCCCTTACTGGATATGGCGGGGAACATTGTCTCCAAGGATGAGGACAAGGCTGAGGTACTTAATGCCTTCTTTGCCTCAGTCTTTAATAGCCAGTCCAGGTATCCACAGGGTATTCAGCCCCCTGAGCTGGAAGACGGGCATGGAGAGCAAAATGTACTCCTCATAATCCAGGAGGAAGCAGCCAAGGACATGCTAAACCACCTGGACACCCACAAGTCTATGGGGCCTGATGGGATCCACCCAAGAGTACTGAGAGAGCTGGCGGAGGAGCTTGCCAAGCCACTCTCCATCATTTATCAGCAGTCCTGGTTAACAGGGGAGGTCCCAGAAGACTGGAGGCTTGCCAATGTGACGCCCGTCTACAAGAAAGGCCGGAAGGAGGATCCTGGGAACTACAGGCCTGTCAGCCTCACCTCTGTACCGGGGAAGATTATGGAGGGGTTCTTCCTGAGGGCGCTCACAGGGCATGTGCAGGACAACCAAGGGATCAGGCCCAGCCAGCATGGGATCATGAAAGGCAGGTCCTGCTTGACCAACCTGATCTCCTTCTATGACCAGGTGACCCGCCTAGTGGATGAGGGAAAGACTGTGGACGTTGTCTACCTGGACTTTAGTAAAGCCTTTGACAGCGTCTCCCACAGCATTCTCCTGGAGAAACTGGCGGCTCGTGGCTTAGACGGGTTTACTCTTCGCTGGGTGAGGAACTGGCTGGATGGCCGAGCCCAGAGAGTTGTGGTGAATGGCGTTAAATCCGGCTGGCGGCCGGTCACAAGCGGTGTTCCCCAGGGCTCGGTTCTGGGGCCGGTCTTATTCAATATCTTTATTGATGGTCTGGATGAGGGGATCGAGTGCTCCCTCAGTAAGTTTGCAGATGACGCCAAGTTGAGTGGGAGTGTTGATCTGCTGGAGGGTAGGAGGGCTCTGCAGAGGGATCTGGACAGGCTGGATCGATGGGCAGAGGCCAACTGTATGAGGTTTAACAAGGCCAAGTGCCAGGTCCTGCACTTCGGCCACAACAACCCCATGCAACGCTACAGGCTTGGGGAGGAGTGGCTGGAGAGCAGCCCGGCGGAAAGGGACCTGGGGGTGCTGGTCGACAGCCAGCTGAACATGAGCTGGCAGTGTGCCCAGGTGGCCAAGAAGGCCAACAGCATCCTGGCCTGTATCAGGAATAGTGTGGCCAGCAGGAGCAGGGCAGGGATTGTGCCCCTGTACTCGGCACTGGTGAGGCCGCACCTTGAATACTGTGTTCAGTTTTGGGCCCCTCACTACAAGAAGGACGTTGAGGTGCTGGAGCATGTCCAGAGAAGGGTAACGAAGCTGGTGAGGGGTCTGGAGCACAAGTCTTATGGGGAGCGGCTGAGGGAACTGGGGTTGTTTAGTCTGGAGGAGGCTGAAGGGAGACCTTATTGCTCTCTACATCTACCTGAAAGGGGATTGTGGCGACGAGGGTGTTGGTCTCTTCTCCCAAGTAACTAGTGATAGGACAAGAGGAAATGGCCTCAAGTTGTGCCAGGGGAGGTTTAGATTGGATATTAGGAAAAATTTCTTCACTGAGAGAGTGGTCAGGCATTGGAACAGGCTGCCCAGGGAGGTGGTGGAGTCGCCATCTCTGGAAGTGTTCAAAAAACGTGTGGATGTGGCACTTCAGGACATGGTTTAGGGGACATGGTGGTGCTGGATTAATGGTTGGACTTGATGATCTTGAAGGTCCTTTCCAACCTAGTGATTCTGTGATTCTGTGATTCTGTGAAATGGGAATGATTTCTGGAAACTGCCCTCCAACACAGCAGCCCCTTTGTTCTCAAGATGCTGCGTAGATGTGCTTTCCCAGTACTTGAGAAGAAGTATGCGGAGCTTGACCCCGAAGTTTTGGGAAACAAGGTGTATCTTCCAAGGAAGATAACTGCAGTCCAGCTCCAGACCCCTCCTTGCCAGCTGGGGATGGAGATTTTTGGAGTGCCAGGCTCTAACATTCAGGTCCCGTCAGAGACAGATGACCTTGTACGATGTCTCAAAGCCCTGTCCTACCCATTAGACTCACTAAATCCTTGCAATAAAATGTCAGATTGTCCACGTAGGCTGAACCTTTCCTGGTTTGTCTCCATGGATCTGTCTGGGAGACTTTTCTTGTATGCCTTTCCCCTGCTTGATTGACAAGTGCAGAAGCAAAGTCTGGGGATAATAATGTCTGACAGGCAAAGGCTCGAACACAACACCGTATCCATGATTTTTTAATGCGAGTGCACAAGGAACACCGTCTTCAGCAACATGAAAGCAGAACCTCCTTTCCCCTCCCTTAACTTTATGATTAGTTTCTGTTAAAAGACAAGGTTCCTCCAGGCTGATTTCCACATGGAGGGCAAGGTTTAATCAATGGTGGGACTGCTTACTCTTCAGGCTTTCACTGATTGATATGGCCTTCTTATAACTCATGTAAAAAATGAAATAAGGGTCATCTCTTGTAAGAAGGAATAAACAATCACCTCAAGGAACAAATCAAAACCATCAGGGATTGGCCTTTAAAATAAGGGACAAGAAGCCCGCATAACTCTGGCTGTCACTTGAACGGTGCATGGTGGTTCCTGTGAGAGGGGTTGGCCTGTGTGGATGTCTTCTGCTCCCAGGCAGTTTTTGGAGTACTGGCAAGTCACACAGTTGCAGGGCTACCTTCTTCCCAGCCGCTGTATGGGTGTTGCTGGAGTGGTCCATAGGTGACCTGGCCACCTGCAGCGTGGGTGCAAAAAGGCTGTCCTCAGGCACAGCCACATATATACAGCCTTCCTGTGACCCCAACTCCTTCTGGCTCCTGCCTTCTGGAGCACCAAAACACGTGGTGTTACCTGGACTGACCTCCAGCCCCAGAAAATTTGAAAGCAGCAGCCTTGACGGGATTATTCCAGCGAAGTAGGAGAGAGGCATGGCTGCGGCAGCCCAGAGCTGACCAGAGCTGACACTCACCTAACGAGTGTGGGTAGTAATATGTACAAAGGAGACTGAATATGGGGTGGCAGCACAGGTTGCAGCACCTTGCTGGGCAAGCTGGGTACTTGTCTGGGCAGCCAGCTTGTCATGAAGCCTGTCTTACCGGTGACGGATGCCCCAGCAAGGAGACCCTGAGTCAAAGCTGGTTCAAGGAGCCAACCCATGTTGGGAGTCACACCCTTAAATGCCAGTCCCCCTCAGGTGAATCACCCACTGTTACTCTGGCACCCAGCTCATGACCCCGGTTTGACATACGTCTGTGTCATGCACAGTGAGAAAACACCAGGCTAGGAGAGAACGTGGCTTCCTACTGTCAGGACAAAAGCTGAAACACGAAAGCCAATGATCTCGTTTGATATGTTTTCAGACGAATTTCTTATTGTCCCATTCCCACTGAAAAGTATGATTCCAAGAGTTGTTTTGTCCCACCTCTTGCCACAGCGAGCTCCTATGGCTCATAGTGTGTTGTGACTAAACAAAACATATTTCTGCATTTTCATTTCTCATTGCAGTTCTTTCTTGCTCTGACTCCGTTGTGCTAGGAGAGGGGATGACTCTGATTACCTGTTTTATCCTCTCCAGAGCATTCCTTGCTGTGCATGCTGGTAGATATCTACAGCAGTCTCCTCTTCTGGAGGAGAGTGAGGAGAACTGCGCTGCCTCACTCTTCCCCTGCTTGTCAACTTTCTCATGAACTTGCTTGTTTTCTCCAGACTTTTCTCCTACTGTCTTATCTGTGAATCTGGAATCAGGTGGCCTCTGGACGCTTGTGTTGGCTAGTTTGGGGACAGTGGCAATGGTTCACAGATGGCCCAGAAACCCTGGACAGCACAGAAAGGTCTGGAAGGGAAAGCAAATGTGTTTGGGTTTGCAAATGGGCTGTGAATGATGCTCAACGTGTAATAAATGTAGCAGCTTATCAGAAAGGTCCAACTCATTTTCCTAACAACCTTTCTCCCTGCCTCGCCAGAATAGATTCCACGCTTCCATCACAGCTCTGTTTATGCTAGGTTATGTTCCAGGCAACCAACTGGACTCCTCCCTGTCCACTCTGGCCACCTGAGCTGCTGCCCGTTTCTGTTCTCAGAGAGATTAGGGGGTGAAAAGAAATATACCCTGCAGTTTGTTCCTGGTGTAAAATTGTTTTTATGCAGAATGCAATACATTACAGGACAGAAAAGCTCCTGCAAGAGCATGACTCTCTTGACATGTTACCACAGAAGGAGGTAAGGAGAGAAGAACAAGGTCTGCAGCCTTTTCTGAATGCAACTGGGCAGTGGAGTCACTAGAGATAGCAAAGTACTGACCCGAGGTTTCAGGAAGGGGTCACCAGACCTGGGAATATCTGTGGGGATGGCACATTTTTGCTCCCCACCTTTCCCTCCAGTGAAAAGGACTTGCTTCTACACTCTTGATTCAGACACTGCACACTTTAGTTTCTCCCCACTCAAGGTTGCCTGGACCATATTTTCCCACTTGCTAGGACTCATCATGCCCCAATGAATACAAAGTGATCACTCAAGAGGACCCCCAGTTGCACTGAGATAGAAGTATAGACCGAGTGAGCTATGTCCAAGGGCACAGGACTGTCACAGATCAGTGTTCAGACTGGAAAAAGGTAAACAGACAATGTTCTCTGGCCTTACCTGATGGTGGCATCACTGTGTCAGTTCACAGTTGACTTGAGTGAACATGTAAGTCATGTGTGAACATGCCAGAACATGGCAACAAGCCTGAGAGATGGGATGCCATCCAGAGGGACCTGGAAAGCTCAAGGAATGGGCTCAGGTGAACCTTATGAGGTTTAATAAGGCCAAGTGCAGGGTCCTGCCCCTGGTTCAGGGCAACCCCTGGTACCAATACAGTCTGGGTCCAGAGGAGGCCACAAAAATGATCAGAGGGCTGGATCACCTCTCCTATGAAGAAAGGCTGAGACAGTTGGGGTTGTTCAGCCTGGAAAAGAGAAGGCTCTGGGGAGACCTTATTGCAGCCTTTCAGTATTTAAAGGAGGCTTACAAGAAAGATGGAAATCGGCTTTTTAGCAGGACCTGTTGCAAGGGGTGATGGTTTTAAACTAAAAGAAGGTAGATTCAGACTAGATATAAGGAAGATATTTTTACAATGAGAGTGGAGAAACCCTGGCCCAGCTTGCCCAGAGAGGTGGTGGATGCCCCATCCCTGGAAACATTGCAGGTCAGGTTGGACGGGGCTCTGAGCAACCTGATCTGGTTGAAGATGTCCCTGCTCATGGCAGGGAGGTTGGACGAGATGAGCTTTAAAGGTCCCTTCCAACCCAAACTATTTGATGATTCTATGACATGCAAGAGATGAACAGCTGTAGCAACAGTTAGCAGTGTCTGTGTCTTCTTCCATTAGTTTTTGGAGTAAACTTATACAGGGATCAATGAGGATGCTCAGATACATGGTAAGATATTCACTGGGGGATTTATTCCTCCGAAGTTTTAGTGCCTCTGTCTGATCACATCTCTGTGGGCTCCCTTTATAGTATCTGGAGAGAAAGTGGCACTTTCAAGTGTTGTTCGCTGACCTATTTTAGACTTTAGGACAAGATTAATGGTGGCTTGGGCTCTGCTGTTTATACTGATGAGAGCTCCAGCGACTGCAGAGGGACACATATGTAGCCAGATGAATCCCACCTCCCAGTAATAGCTGGATGCAGGGGACATTACACACTGACAAATAGCTAGACAGACAGCTAGATTTTCACCATTTTCTCAGAGTTATTACTTCGTATTTTCAGCAGACAGCATAGGTTACACCTGCTTCACATTGGAGTGTGTTGTTTACAGCCATAATGGATTAAATTTTAGCTCCAAATCTGTTGTATAAGAGCTACATCATGGCAACAGCCAGGAAATATTACAGAGCCATCAGCTGCATTGTGACCATGGCTGAAATTCATCCACCCTTGGAGTACAACTATTTGACACCGTACAAAGCTGTGTTGTGAGAAGCAAATTAAGAAATAATTATTCTTTAATAATGTCTTCAGTTCAAGCTTTAGAGGAATTTAGGTGAGCTCAGTGTAATTACCTTCACTGGAATTTGACCAGAACTTTCTTTCAGGGCAAGAAAGCTAATTTGTACAGAAAGCAAGACATTAGCTTTATGTTTCATTCCAAATGAAATAGTTGAGATCACTTCTCTCTCATTGCCAGGAGAAACAGGAGAGCATTTTGCTCCCAGCATTGAAATCAGTCCAGACTGTCAGCACTGAGGAGGGTAGTTCTGCAGATCGTGGTCATGAACATCCAGCAGACGTGGCAGCTGACAGTCAAACAGCACCATCTCTGCATGGGCTCGTAGGGCCAGTGAGATGGAGGGTATGTGGGACTCTCCATGGTGCACAACAGGAGCAGGAAGGGCAGATCCACACCTGGTGGACAGAAAGGCTATAATGGAATTAAATGGTGATGAGGGTCCTCCAACACTGGGAGAGGGACACAAGAAGGGTTGTGGGATCTCCATCCTTGAAGATATTCAGACAACAACAGCACAAAGCCCTGAGCAACCTGATGTTGGCCCTGCTTTGAGGTTGAACCAGAGACTCGTAGAGGTCTCTTCTGACCTCAGATCCTACCTCCTGCTCTGAGGTAGGATCTGAGACGAGCCATGAGCTCTTCCCAGCTTGAGGATCAGACCAAATACCAGTCAATGGGGCAAAGAGGTCCCCGTGGCCATCAGGGCAGGGGATGCGTCACCCGAGGAAATGGTAGAGGTTGTTAACCCAGAGGAGTGGTGAAGCCATGCGTGTGGTGTCAGGCATCCACTCGCTCACCGTCAGGACAGAGTGGAACATGGTGAAAAGGCCGCTGGCTCGGAGCAGCCGGGAATATCAGAGGCTGTTCAAAGATAACTATTTCACTTTCTGTTAGGATGGGTAGCTCAGCTGCTGTTTGTCCTTTCCCTGAGATATCTCTCTGACAGCACAGGCCCCTGACAACTGTTGCAAGAGAAAACAAACATATAAAACTACTTTGGTTGCAATTTAATCATTGCTTCTCCCTGGAAGGCTGCCAGTACGCCTGGATTGTATGTGGTCTTAAAGATATGGTCTCTTTAGCGCCTGTCATCTTCTAGCAGGCTTTGAACATGGAAAACCAACAATGCCCATCTTCATTAATGTCTTTCAGGCCTTTTTCACCAAGGGCCAGAGTCCAGGGGATTATGTCTGTCATTACTGAAAACCGTCAATGTCAAAAAAGAGAATACATCTTGTTTTGATCAAACCCATGTTACAATTGTGGCAGGAGCTCCTAATGACCCAACACCAGCCACTGTGTGGCTTGCATGGTTCAAGATCCTAAGGAGACACAGTTTTCTTCTGTCCCATAGCCCCGTTGTCCCACTCCTACAGAAAGGGATAACAACTGAGAGACCTTCCAGCAGAGTCACGCAATACTTCGCATCAGCAAGTCCACCCGATGCTCAGTGCACTGCTTTGCTCTAAAGGCCATTGTGTGTTTTACAGTGCTCAGCTTGTCCAAGCATGCCACCCACCCCACTTGTGTAAAGCTACAGCTGCATTTAGGTACACAAACAGGACATCGGATGTCAGCAGAGCTGCATCACTTCAAAACCCCGACCAGAAGAGGTTGGGATCAGATCTCTAGTCATGTAGCCCTGCCTTTTCAGCACATGCAAAAGAGCTTCATTTTATACAGTAAAGTGAGTGCACACACTAATGCTAACTGACTTCTCTAATGAAGTGCTATCAGCATTGCCAGGTTTGTGTTTGCTGGACACTTGTGCTCTCACTTCTCCATCGATCACTGAGAGCCTCATTGCTGCATCAATAGGAAAAGGGAGAAGAGTATATAGAGAGAATGGCTTTACAAGGTTATATAGTCCATCTGCCCTAACATCCTGCGTCCCAGCAACAGCTACCCAGACTGGGAGGCCATCCATGTCCAGCTACCCAGACTGGGAGGCCATCCATGTCCTGCTGCTGGCCCTGCCCTCTGCAGTCTCCCTTAAGCTGGTTTGAGAAAAAACAGCAAATGCTTTCTGCCCGCATCCGCCCTTGCCTCTCTTATAAAGCATAAGGAGATAAGGACCTGACCACATTTATCTCATTTTTAAGGCAGCTATCTCCTCTATTTCCCCCAAGGTCCAACCCCTTTTTCCTATCCTAGCCCACTCTCCTTCACCTGTGGTTTCAGGCTTGGTCCCCTCCCCATTTGAGGTCTCACTAAATTCACATATTCATAGAATCACAGAATCATTAAGGTTGGAAAAGACCTTTAAGATCATCAAGTCCAACCATCAACCCAACACCACCATGCCCACTAAACCAGGTCCTGAAGTACCACGTCCACACGTTTTTTGAACGTCTCCAGTGATGGTGACTCCACCACCTCCCTGGGCAGCCTGTTCCAATGCTTGACCACTCCCTCCGTAAAGAAATTTTTCCTAATATCCAGTCTAAACCTCCCCTGGCACAACTTGAGACCATTTCCTCTCATTCTATCGCTAGTTACTTGGGAGAACACACCAATATCCACCTCACCACAACCCCCTTTCAGGTAGTTGCAGAGCACGATGAGGTCTCTCCTCAACATCCTCTTCTCCAGACTAAACAACCCCAGTTCTCTCAGCCGCTCCCCATAAGACTTGTGCTCCAGACCCCTCACCAGCTTCGTTGCCCTTCTCTGGACACGCTCCAGCACCTCAACGTCCTTCTTGGAGTGAGGGGCCCAAAACTGAACACAGTATTCAAGCTGCGGCCTCACCAGTGCCGAGTACAGGGGCACGATCACTTCCCTACTCCTGCTGGCCACACTATTCCTGATACAGGCCAGGACGCTGTTGGCCTTCTTGGTCACCTGGGCACACTGCTGGCTCATGTTCAGCTGGCTGTTGACCAGCACCCCCAGGTCCTTTTCTGCCGGGCAGCTCTCCAGCCACTCCTCCCCAAGCCTGTAGCATTGCATGGGGTTGTTGTGGCCGAAGTGCAGGACCCGGCACTTGGCCTTGTTAAACCTCATACAGTTGACCTCAGCCCATCGATCCAGCCTGTCCAGATCCCTCTGCAGAGCCCTCCTACCCTCCAGCAGATCAACACTCCCACCGAACTTGGCGTCATCTGCAACTTACTGAGGGAGCACTCGATCCCCTCATCCAGATCATCGATAGAGATATTAAAAAAGACCAGCCCCAGAACCGAGCCCTGGGGAACACCGCTTGTGACTGGCCGCCAGCCGGATTTAACGCCATTCACCACAACTCTCTGGGCTCGGCCGTCCAGCCAGCTCTTTACCCAGCGAAAAGAAAACCTGTCTAAGCCACGAGCCGCCAGTTTCTCCAGCAGAATGCTGTGGGAGACACTGTCAAAGGCTTTACTACAGTCCAGGTAGACAACGTCCACAGTCTTTCCCTCATCCACTAGGCGGGTCACCTGGTCATAGAAGGAGATCAGGTTGGTCAAGCAGGACCTGCCTTTCATGAACCCATGCTGGCTGGGCCTGATCCCTTGGCTGTCCTGCACATGCCCTGTGAGCATCCTCAAGATGAACCAGTCCATAATCCATAAGACAGAGGTCAGGCTGACAGGCCTGTAGTTCCCCAGATCCTCCTTAATTTATGAGACCTCCTTAATTTACGAGACTCTCTGCAGTTACTTAGGTCCTATATGACCAGGTTGAATGAGGAGTGTTGCAGTGACTGTGGGACCTGATTCCTCTCTCTTCTTCATACATGTCTCCAAGCAACATGCTCTTGAGCATGTCCAGAAATTCCCTTAATGCTTTCCTTCACACCCTTTTCCTGTTTTTCATATTTCTTATAGTCACCTCTACTTTCTGAAATCTACTGAACTATCCGATTGCTCCTCATAAAGAAATCCTTCCATGACCTTGTTCAGTCTGTTGTGCTTTTCTCTACCTTTTTCAGCTCTCCTGTATCTCCTGTTTCAGATGGGAGGGACCAGAACCGCACACATTATTTGGGTAGAGGTTTATAATGGATTTACTGGTGTCATATACATATTTTTATGTATCTGCACTCTCTTGTCCTGTTAATTCTATAATTTGATTTGCTTTTTTGTGTACTGAGCTTATTTACTCATGGAACTAGCTGTTATAATCTCACTACCTCACTCCTGAACTACAGTAATCAACTCAGAGCTCATTGCTGGAGATGCTTAATTAGTATTTTCCCCCATGCACTTGACTTTACATTTATTTACATTAAACTTCATCTTCCATTTTATCACATTGTGCTTCTATAATTCTTTCTCCTTGGTCCCCTGAGCAACGGTGCCTCAGCAGCAGACTGCTCCCTAAGCACTCACGCTCTTCTCCAGATTGTTTATGAGAAAGCTGAGCAGCACGAACCCTGGCACAGAAACCCAGGCACTTCTCTGCTGGGATCCCTCCGCTGTGACACTGCCCATTTACTCCTACCCCCCTTCCTGTCTTTCAACCACATATTCATCTACATGAGGATCTTCACCTTTCTTCCTATGGCAACGTAATTTCTGTAAAAGTGTCCTGCAAGGGATCTCACTCTGTGCTCTTCAGACTATGAGTAGACCGAATCAACCAGGTCTCCTCTGGGGTGTGACTCTGGGCTCCTTCAGTGGTGTTCAGTAGTGGTTTGACTTCCCCTGAGAAAAGCTACTCTGCCTCTTTCCCAATGCATTACCTTTAGCCAATTCCCTACAAACGTCTGAAGGCTCCGGTCATTTAGACTTGTTGTTAGCTAAAGCAGAAAGCCTGAAAAAATTCTGTAATCCTGCGATGGTTTTAAAGCAGAGGCTGCCTATTAACAGCTACTTTGTCCTTGAGTTCCCTTAGGACTCATGTGTGAACACTGTCTGATTCTGAGGAGGCTTCCTGCCATTTTATTATTTTGTTCTATAGTCTTCCTGCTTGCATTTCAGTTTAAGCTACATCTTCTGATAAATAGATCCAGCTGCGGGGCTTATTTATTCTAAGACAACACCAGGGTCTCTTCAAATCCTCCTTGCCCTTTGCAGTTGATTAGCAGAGTGCATCCTACTGCTGGTATCAAAATGCAGGGCCAGGCTTCTGTGCCAGGCTCCAGCAGAAACACTTTCTGTTCTGTACAACTTAGGTGCAGTGAGACCAGAGGTTCAGGGCCTGAAAATTACCCTGACTCAGGGTTCAGGGCTTGCAACACTCTGTGCTAGGAACCTGTCAGAATAGCAAGTCAGGCTGCGAAAGAGCCCATGAAACCTTTATGGTGCTGTATCTTGTGATTCACCGGTACCAGATGCCAATACTTTAGCTTGGGAAAAAACTCAGCATCCGTTTTCTTCCCTTTGTCTCTTAGTCCTGTTAGATTAAGAGATGCCAGGCTGATAAATTACTATTGTATTAATTTAATATTATGTGGAGATTCATAAATACATGACTACCACTATAGTGTCCATGTATCTCTCTAATGAATGGAGAGTTTCTGCTCCAAAAAACTTGCCATCATCAAATCATTTGCTTTGAGAATGCAAATGAGCACTAGTGTAGCAGGCAGCAGGCTGGCTATGGTCCGTGGTTTTGTCACTGTCACAGCACAGGTGGCTTTGGAGGAGGGATATGAAGGACTCGTAGTATCTTCAGAGTGTTGGTGATGGGGGTTTAATAATACATAGTGGAAAGAAGAGTTAATTCATGAAATAGTTAAAGAACAACTCTAAATAGGCCAAGCTGCAGGGAATTAAAGAATGGGATGAGAAAATGAGTGATGGAGAGGGAAATGCTCAAAGATGCACTAGTGCTGCAGTGACTGAAGGCAAGGAGCTTGAAGAGCTTGTGGGGCTGAGATTGTGGAACTGGGTAAAGCCAGTAGCCTCCTGGTGACAGGGTGTTTCATGGGCACATCCCTCACTGGGTTATGAGATGATGGATGAAGGCACAGTGTGGTGGACAAACATCGCTGGGCAGACACTGAGCAAGAAGAGCGAGCGCAGGTCAAAGCCTCAGCACCATCAGAGGCAACAGAAAACTGCAGCAGCAATGGAAGGTGTAAGGACAAGACGTAGTTTTCCAGTTACACCACCCAGAAGCCGTCAGGGAGAGTTCCAGCCTGTGGTGTTGGTGAATATGGCTGAGTACAGGGAAGCAGCCTTACTGTATCTGTCTTTCTCATGCACCACTGGCACCAGCCCATGAGCTCGCAGCGTGCCAGCCAAGTACAGGAGGGAGTGGTCAGTATTTTGGATGAGTAAACTCCTCTGGTCTTATGCTTACAACCTGCCCACCTCAGGTTTTCTTACCCTTCTACTACGTGGGTCTGTCTCCTTGAGCCTCTGCTGCCCAGTCTCAATGTCAGGAGAGTAAGGATGAGCAAATGCAACGGTAATGTCAGAGTTAAGGACGGTAATATATTCATCTTCTTTTAGCTTGTTTGCTGCTTTCTTTTATTAATTAACTTTACTAACTCAGGGACCTCCTGGGAGAAGCCAGAAGTAATTGGACCATTTCATTTGCTTTCTAGGAATTGCCTACTAATGCTAAAAATACCCCAATTCTTCTAAAACTATGGCTCAGAGCAGAAGTTTTCTTGACAGAAACAGTTGAAGCGCAGTAGTCCCTGTGTTCAAATCTGCATGACTGGCTTACCATGGGCTCTTGCCACAGCAAGTGGGGAAGCCTTTTGGAGATATGGTGGAGACAAGCAGAACAATGCCTTGCTAAAGGAGACAACGAACTGGCCTTTAGCAGCACTGAATGATGCTCTAAATCATTTGTCTCTTTCATTTTCCTCCCATTTCTTATGTGAATTCCATTTCCCCCCTACCTCATAAGAAGATGAGGTGACCTGGGATGTCCTGTTCCACGCACAACAGACCCTGGCCCTGCCCTGGGGCCAGTGTAGGCACCTTGTGCCATCAGATATGACCCAGCCTGCCCAAATATTCCTGCTCAGAGGGAGATGGTTATGCTGAAAGGGTAAGATCTCCTTAACCTTTGCCTTTGGGGAACCTAAGAGGTCCCTTCATGGTGGTTTCTGGAGTGGGTTAGCCAAGGGTAGTGGTGGAGCCAAAAGATTTTGTGCATGATACAACTAGTCCCTTGAGGGCTGGGTTTTGTTCCCACATCTCTCACTTTGTGTTCTAGATCTAAACACCGGGGGAGCCCTCAATACAATTCAATTAATCCAGGAGACTTTTGCCCCTTCCTCCCAGACTACAGATAGATCCGTTGCGGTTTCAGTCCTTGTAAGTTTGGAGGTACGCTCTGAGGTTCAAGGTCAGAACTGCTCCTCCAGGCAACACAACAGTCAAGACATTCATATGTGTGACATGCTATGGGCAATGCTGGAGAAAACACACCCTGGACATTTCCAGACAAGAAGGAGCTATGCGCTGTGCACTGTGCAGAGGGTGATCAAAATGGACCATGCAAAGACTGTATACATGAACATGAATTTTTACTCGGCTCAGGTACATGACAGAGTGATTTGCAGCATCCAGTTTTTAAAGACTCTGTCTGGAGTATCCTGTTAGAATAAATAACCCCCAAGTACCTTCCAATGAAGACTTTGCAGTTTACAAAGCACTTCTTGGACACTGTCACCACAACACCAAGACAAGTTCTGAAAGAAGAATTTTTCAGGTTCAGCAGTTGACGTATGACTTAAGATTGGTCCATCAGACCTTTGAATCTCAAATTCTTCCCTTTCTGTGGAGCTTTTATGGATGAGTGATGTCTGCTGCTGTCGCTGTCTGCAAGATCATGTCTGTCTTGGTCATCCACAGACTAGACTAGCTATGTGATGATGTACAGCTACAGCTGCAGTAGAGTGCAAAAGCCAAGAGAGGGGGGTCTGCTAAAAAGAAAACACCTTAAATATGGGGATGGAAAGAGAAGGGCACAACTGAGATGACAGCAAAGAAAATGAATTGAGGTATTTAGGAATTTATAGTAATAAAGCATACTCTTGGAAAGATAACATTTGAAGTTGCTGACTCTTCAATTTGTCCTTGTTGCATTAAGGATATAATATAGTAATCCAACCAAAATGCCTCTTTGAAAATGCTGGAACAAGCTCCAACAAACATCCTAAGAGGATATCCTGAACTTCACTGGGGAGCACATAGAGAGCAGAAAGCAGCTGAGAAGAGGCTCTCACATTTCCCTCTTCCCCCTAACCCTCTTGTTCCCCAAGCCTTTTCCACCCTTGTGACTTCCTCAGCCAGCCTCTGCATGCCATCCTGCTGAGCTCTGACTGTTGGAGGTGGAAGGAGATACTCTTCTTGCCTTTGTCCTGGTGGGAGGTTTCATGAATGCAGGAGAAAGCCCAGCTCTCTCCTCACTCTCAGGGGTGCTGTGACGCTGACAATGCTGCAAGAACGGCCAAGGTCCCATTACGGTGGGTGCTACACCACTGCACATGAGGAGACCTGGTGCTTAGTCATAAATAAAGACACAAGAGAAAGGACAGGCACAAGGTGATGAGGAACCAAGGAGAGAGAACATCCCAAAGCCACGCAGGGTGGAGAGTCAGTTTTCCAGCTTGTCCGCCAACTGTGCTACTGCCACAGCACCGTCCCTTGTCAGACACCGGACAGAGTCAGCTGTGGTACCTATCTGAGATAAATAAACCTGTCTGAAGTGGGCAGGAGAATCCAGGGTGGAGCAAAGGAAAACAGAGTGCAGGCTGCCAGCTGCAATGATCTTGTCCCCTCATGCATCGTATACCCTTCCTCTTGATTCACTTCAGAGGCATTAGTGACAAGTCCAAAGAAGCCAGTACTTCCAGCAGTGAATAAAGCAGGCTAAAGAAGTGTTGTATATGCCTGAAAAAATGCCTGATTATTTTAACTTCAACTGAATTAATGGGGGACTCAGGAGTTCAACTGCTAAGCACACAGGTAATGATCAGCAGGAGTGATGATGGTAATCCTTCAAAGGACAATGAAAAGATACTGAAGACACCTGAGGTATTGCATGGTGAAAGATATGCAGGACAGAAAACAGCTAAATATAGCTTCTAAAAGTATGTGGGATGAACTGCACTGACAATGACTACAACGTTAGTGCATGTTCAGGTTATGGATAAAATCATTAACCAATTAAAAAGAGCATAACAACCCATGATGGATGATAATAGCCATTATAAATGCATAATTCAGTATATAAGGGACCAACTCAGTATTTCTAATGAGAAACCTTAGCTCAGTTTCATTGGATTTAGACTGCTGGGAAGCTGGACCACATTATGCACTGCTTGCTCGCTGATAACACTGGTCCTGCTGAAAAGGACTCGGGGGTTATAATGCATGCCAGAGTGAGTATGAACAAACAGTGTGTTTTTATTGCAGTTAAACTGTACCCTGGGCTACGTTTGGGAGGATAGTGGCCGGCATGCTGGGGCAAAGTGTTATGACCCTTTACTCGGCATGGGAGAAAGTATCCCTCCAATACTGTGTCCAATTTTGAGCTCTCCCAGTTCAAGAGAGATGCTGAGAAACTGTAAGTGATCCGCTGGAGACCTAACAAGGTGGCCCCGGGCTCAGAACACATGTCCTACAAGGAGACACTGAGGAGCTGGTATGGTTTCATCTAATGAAGAGGAGGTGCAGGTGTGATCTAATAGCTGTATACAACTACTTGAAGAAGACTTACAGAGATGATGGAGCCACCATATCCAGAGACCTTTCCAGTATAAGTTTCTAGAACTCTAGCGGCTAGTAGACCCCAACCTCCCACATATCGGGTAATTTTTATTACAACCATTTATGCAAAGTTAGAAGGTTAGAATACATAAAAACGATTAGGCAGAAATACATCATGTAATATATGTAAGTCAACTCTGTTACTATATGTAGCTATATGTGCAATGGAAGACAAAGAATCCGGAGGGTTATGGGACCCTAAAGACTTCTCCACAGTTCCTTCCTTTCCCTTCCCACCCCCTCCTGATTTGAAACTAGAATAAACAGAGCAAGTCACTCACCATTGCCAGAGCCAGAGCTAGACATTTATAGCGAAGCCAGCTGTCCTAGAGGTGTTGCTGGGGACATTGTCTGAGGAAGGTTGGTTGGAAGTCTTGCCCCAAGGCTTGAAGCTTTTGTTATGATCATTGTCACTACGCAAAGCGTAACCCCAAGTCCAGGTGGTCCATGGGCTGTGAGTGGCAGGGTGGTGACTCACCAGCTGAGACCTGGGGCAGCTCCTCCTTATGTGAATGCGTTCAAGGAGCTGCTGGTTAGTCCCATCATCTGAACTTCATCAAGCTCTGCTCTGTGCCTCTAAGCGAGACACTTAAATAGCTAGTGGACATGTACTCATCATCCTCCCAGCTCCTGCCACATCCTGATGCTGATTGTAGGAAAACCCGTGAGCAACAAACCTGTTACCTTCCCTCCTTCCCTGCCCCAGTGCTGGCGCAGTCTGACCAGCAAGAACTGTATCTCCGCTGGCTCTCTGTGAGCAGCTCAAGGACAAGGGCTGAGATGTCTAATCTGGAAAAAGAGCATAACTCAATAATGAACAGGAGGAGTGATGGGAAGAGGAAGAGTAACCAAGAGGTGTAAAAGAATGGCAGGAAGAGAGGGAGACACAACAAAAAGGGCCAAGTGCTGACACGGCTGTTGACAGCCCGTGGTCCTCAGGTCTAGCAGCACACAGCTGGGTGAACTGTATGAGACACTTGCGCTTGCTGAGGCTTCCCTGAGCACCCACTGCTCTACAAAACCATCTCTGCATGGACGTGGGGTGCTGTTGGCTCACCCTCTCTGCTCATGTCCTGGAGGGTGGTGAGCAGTGTGAGCCATCCTGACAGGATGGGAACTCCTTGGGTTCCAGATGTTGTGCTCCAGAAGCATTACAGCTTCTTTCAGGCCACAGGTTTGAACGTTTGGGCATTAGAGACCCACAGGTAAGCACTAGCCTGGCAGTATAGACACTGCTGTGACTCTTCCTTCTTCTAGAGATGGTTGCCAATGACCAGTGGTGGGGCTGCTGCTCCAGGCAGCAGGGCACTGCATTACTGCGCAGGTTTCCTTTAGCGTGCAAGTATATTTCTTTGTACTTCAGGAACTTGTTCTGCAGTTTGTGAGTATGCCTTGCTGGTTGTGAGTAATTTATGTATTTATTATGCCCCCTGGCAGTGCTGTTTTACTAAAGCTGTCCCTTTTTTTATGTTGCTCTTTTATCCCTCTGGGAACAGGCCTTATATATCTTTAAAGAAAACAGAATTATTTCATATTTCTTAAATGGGATTTTAAGTGGAGTAATGCAGATGAAGGGCAGCACACAAACACAATAATGCTTCGTATCTTAAATAAAAAATACCTTTCTCAGGAAGGCATGCGGTGGCGATTTTTCTCTCGGGCTTTCTACAGAAAGCGCTAGCTGTTAAAGGACTTTTCTATATGTCTCTAACCAATTCAGAGCACATTTTTCCTACATAGTTCCCTTCTGTACTAAAGAGGAAGGCTTTTATCAAGTGTCTTTTGTGTACCCAGATGGTTTCTCTAGGTGTAAGCAGTGCTTAAGAAGACGCTGGAGTCTTTTCAGATGCAAAGGGAGGGAGAGGGGAGTAAGGGTGCTCCCAGACACTGATCCTGGGAAAGTCAGAGGGTAAGTGAGGTCCACGTTACGCTTGGGGAGGATCTGGCTGCCCCTGGGTCGCTCATCCACCTGGCCCCCCTCCTTCTCCCCAGGTTTAGCTTCCTCCTGACAAAAGGTTTTAAGCCTTTCTCCGGTGATGCCAGGAGCCTATAAAGGACCGTTGCAGGAATTTTGCCGTTGCTATTTTATAATGCCTGTGTAATGCAGGGAGCGCAGGCGGCTTCGCGCAGATCTCTCAAATCCCTGCCATTCCGTGCAGAGCAAGGGGAAACGGTTTTTACGAGACGGCACAACACGCTGAGGGTGTCAGAGCCCGCCGCAGCGTCCCGCGCTCCGCCGCAACCTGCCCCGGGTGCTCGGTGTTGGGGTCACCCCCTCCTCTGCCAGCTCCGCTGCCCGCCGAACAGACGGGGATAGAAAGGATAGCGCAGGGAGAGGAGCTGTGCTGGTTTCAGAGAAAGAGGCAGCTGCTCCCCACGGAGGGAGGTGGCACTTAGAGGGACAAAGCGAGCAGCCGTCCCGCTGCCGCCGGGCAGGGGTGGAGGAGGGATTCCTGCTCTCCCAGGGCCTGGGGGCTGCAAAGCAGGTAGCTTCAGGGGAGCTCCTGACCCTGGGTCCTAGTGGGGTCCTTGGGAGATGCCCGTGTTTCTGGGGTGCCTCACCCTGTCACTGGGCTTTCAGCATCCACGGCCTCACCGCAGTCATGATCCTCTCAGCATCACCAGAGCGCAGAGGTGAGGATTCGCCCTGGAACATGAGTTTCCACCCGCTTCATGGCACTGCTCCCTTTCTCTCACCAGCCTCATCGCTGCTCCTCTTTGTTTAAATCACAGGAGTCACTTTTAACTACAGCCCTCTACTTTTTGCACTTGATTTTGGCTTAATTTTGGCTCTAAGCTGACTGGAGCTGACCAGGATCCCTCACTCCTCCCGACCTACGGGAATATCTCTCAACTTAAAGTTGAAAATTTGAGAGTTGAAAATCTCTCAAATTAAAGGACAGAAGAAGGGTTTTGACAATTGCCTGAGGCGGAGCTGCTGAGAGGCTCCTGCTCCTGTCCTGGCTCTGCATCTCCCCTTCCCAGCTTCAGCCGGAGGTGGCAGAGGGGACAGAGAGGGGACAGTGAAGCGCCAGGCAGCAGCTGCTGGCAGGCGCCCAGGGAGACAGGGCAGTGGTCCTGCAAGGATGCCAGCTGGGCCACGCAGCCCCACAGTCACTGGGTCCACATCAGCCACGGTGTGGCTGCCGCAGCCACCCCCCCCGTCTAACTCACGGCAGGACCTGTAATTGCATTTTGGAGAGGACGGTGTTATCCCCTCTGTGGCAGGCGCAGCACTGAGCTGTACACAGCCAGCACAAAATGAAGATGGAAAACCAATATCGGATGGCCCAGACTGCACCCAGAGGCTCTGGCTGCAATCACGGCACCACAACCTCGTTTCCAGCACACGTGATGTGGAACATCGACAGCACAATAACACAAAACCACCCTTTTGATCAAGCTGCTGCCCTTGACATTCGCATTCGTTAGGGCAGGGATGACAGGGAGAGGGACTGGAGGAGCCTGCTGTGACCGCGGCGACCTCAGCCCGGACCAGCATCCTTCCAGCGCATCCCCTGGAGCAGCGACCCCGGCACCACCGAAACCCCACCCCGCTGCCCAGGAGCCCCCCTGCCATGCACAAGACCCCGTCACCTTCCTGGCCCCACTGAGACACCCCTGCTCGCCCTCACCGTGGCTACAAGCAGGTAAGGTGATGGAGGGTCTTTTTAACACCTTCCTCACACTGACTGCTGCCTTATTCTGTCCCTCTCAATCACGCTGAGCCACCTTGGCCCCTTCTCCTGGTCCTGTATGACTCGGGCAGGTAATCCACAGGGGTCCTTCCCACACCCCGGAGTGGTGTCCCTGAGGAGGAGGGGGTGGTCCGACTTGGCTGCAGCCAAGGGATGGCATGAAGATGGTTTTCATTTCTCCCTCATGACACAGCCTTGACTCAGGGCCTTACAGCCTCAGACAGCCCCTGACACCATCCACCGCACAACAGCCGTGAGTATCCATGACAAACGTGAAGGCTGGATGAGAACGACGGGGAGAGGAGAGAAGGCATCTGAAAACTGAGGACCCCAGCTGAGGAGGGCGCTTGGTTTGGGGGCAGGTTCACAGTGCCACAGTGTCCCCAGGGCCATTTGTGCTCATCATCGGCAGCAGCAGTCTGACATTTGCCTCCAACGTGGTCATTAAAAAAACACTGGACAGCAGTGAGACCAATGGTCTCTGGCCCTTCATACATCATGGTAAGAAACGAATCTGTAGGCAACCATCAGGCTGAAGTCCATTTTCTGGATGTGCCCCAGTGTCAGGAGAGAACAGATACAAGGAGCCTGCTGCTCTTTGCTCTGCTTACTTGGGCAGGATCCCAACTTTTCAGCTCAGGTAGTCCTGTCTTGAGACTCTTCTGTCCAAACAGCTGGGAGAGGGACCCTTGCTGGCTGAATCCCTTCTGTTGGTGGTGTGCTGGGCCTTGGTTTTGGTCCAGTGGACTGGAGAGCCTGAGCCATTCATGTCAGTCAAGCACCTCTCTCTTCTCTATCACGTTCCTGGGCAACTGGCTCTAGGTGGCCCTACCCAAGCAGGGGGGTTGGACAAGATGACCTCCAGAGGTACCTGCCAACGTCAACCAGGTGATCATGTCCTCCTAGGCAGACAGCTCTGCGGTGGAGGCATTTTATCACCTATTAATTTCTGAAGTAGCTTGCCCGTTACAGAGCTATTATCACTGACACCGGTAAAATCTGAAGATCAAATCGAAAGGGATGAGATGTTCAGCCACAGCACAGAAAAGAGAGGATGACAAGCAGAGTCCCAGAGAAACACTGACACAATGTGGGAGGTGCTGCATTAGGGAAGCACCAAACTTTTTCTGCTAGAGAGCAAGCACAAGTTCACCAGCCTGCAAACTTCAACAGTTTTCACTCATATCTCCCCATAATTTATCACCCTGGTAAGCAGGACTAAAACAGAGCTATAGCAACACTTAGCTCTCAACAGAGCCTTCAATCAGAGAGCTCAATGCTCTACGTAGCACACAATTAACCTTCTAGCTACTACAGTAAATTACAACACAGGGCAAAGAACAAATCAGAGTCCTGCCTCAAAAAATGAGGTCTGGATTTTACCCTCTTGCTGATGCTCAGCCTGACTGTACACTCATTTCACTGGAGCATGAATAGGGAATAAAGCATAAAGAAGGGCAGGAACAGAAGGCAGAGTCGTGCAGCCCAACGTGCAGGGCACGAGAGCGGTAACGAGCGAGGACAGGGACTGCCTTGGGCGCACCGCTGCCTTCCTCTCTCAGCGTAGGGAGAGATCACCTTCCACGGGAGCTCACGGGAGGCATCACCTTCCTCTTCCATTCCTGCAGCTTTTTAGAAAGTGAGCTGGGACCATGTTTGGGCCTGCAAGGTGCCAGATCTTTTCAACTAAAGAGACAGCAGGATTTTCAGGGAATGTATACATAGTCTGATGAACACGCACAGCAAAATCATCATTTTATTTTCACCCCCGCCTACCCACTCTGGATTTCTTTTACCAAGCCCCAGAGCAGCCAGTGCCCTCAGTTCTCGGCACCTGCAGCTCTGGTGGGACACACTGGGACCTCACAGAGCCTTGCATCACTTCCCCGACTTCATGGAAAGACAAAGCCAATTTGACACCAATTTAATTCACAGGAAGCGTCTCCGGGGACATCTGATCTGCATTATTTCGTTTGCGCGCTCCGTAATCACTTTGCTGTCTAGGATTGCACTGGACCAAGTGCTGTTTATTGCACGTTCGTCCCACTCGTTCCGTTCTTTTATCCTGCGGCAGAGGACATCTGCGTTCTGTGCTGCCTTATTCTGACTTCATGCTGCTGACATCTTCGGCGTTGAAGCAGCATCACAACGGTGTCACACAGCAGCAAGTTAGACCTAGTGACTCATCCGTTTCCATGCACTCATAGCACACTCCTGTACCGCTGATCTGCTTCTCCTTGTTATTCTTGCTTTCTGTTTTGGTGCTTTAAGGGAAAACTCGTCCTTTCATAGCCACGCTGCAGAAAACACTCCATTAGCGTGAAGGAATTTGTCTGCTCCCATGGATTTTGGTCCATGAGCCAAGTATCAACAAGTATGCACAAGCAAGGACGGACAGTAGAAGAGTTACTGGACCGATATGAGACGGGCACAGTGCACGCCTGCAGCATTCACGTATCCATCTGTGGCTATGCCCGACACCACGATTCCCACGTACAGAACTGTTTGTACAGACCAAGTGATCATCTTCACCCTCCAATGAAGAGATATTGAAGCCAGCAAAACAGCTAAACAAAGATGATTTATTTCTCTACGCAAATTTGCAAGTATTGGAGTTTTCAAATAGAATTTTTTAAATCTCTCATTCTATAGATCAATTTACCAAAAATTAAGGTTATGCTAGCTGAAACACTGATATCTGGGCACAGACGTGAGGCAGGTTGCAAAGTTGGTATGAGACCCCAGGCAGAGCCCCTGACCTGCCTGTAACGTACCAAAGAGGGACATTTCTCAGCAAGAAATGGAAAAGGACAAAACCTAGAGGTGAAGCACCTAGCAGGGTGGTGCAGGAGAAAATACCATTTTCAGACTTCTGAATGATTCCCAGATCCTCACGAGCAGCCTGTGGTCTCTTAGAAACACAAGCCTCCCCGGTTTTACTGTGCTCAGCTGCAATCCGTGGCGGAGGCAGATCCTCCTGTGCTGCCTCAGTGGTGCGACGGGAGTCACAGAATCACGGGAAAATCAAAAGGGCTGGTAGGAACTGCCCAGTGGCATTTAGCTCGTCTGCTGCCACAAGCCAAGATAACCCCATCATGGTCAGCCCAAACTTTTGCATCAAAACGTCCAGTGAAAGAGAACTCATCACTTCCCAAAGCAAAATGCTCCACTCTTTCATCATAGAAAGTTGTCCCTAATATCCACCCTGAAGATATCCACTGCCACAACTCCATCCCTTTCTTTCTTTTCCTAAGCATGACAGCTGCCTTTAGTACAGTTACGACTGGCATCACGTCTCCCCTCGGTCATGATGACAGTTCTTATTTTCTTCAAAGGTCACGTTTTCTAGACTGATGGTCGCTTGAACTTCTGCACCTCCAAACTCATCCACCTCCGTCTCGAACTGAAACAGCCACACGACTTAGGTTTGCAGGCAAAGCCTTGTAGGTGCTGAGTGAAGTCACCAGTGTTGGAGACCACGCTTGTGTCTCACACCCAAAACGGTGCCTGTCTTTTCCCCACCACAATGCGACGTTGCGGTCTCATCTCTTGCTGAGCTCCCAACCACCTGTGACCCTCGGATGGTTTCCCACAGTGCTGGGTGTTCCCTACACTGTCTCCGGGCAGCTGATTTTTCCTTTTTGTTGAAATCACAATACATGACATCCATCACTGCTCACTTGAGCATAAGGCCTGTTTTGCTGCCATGAAAGGATATTAAATTGATTTTATGTGATTTGTTCTTGACAAATCAAACTTGGCTGTAATTCCCTGGCTTGTTATCTCCCAGGTGCTCACAAGTGGTTTGCCTGATAATACGTTCCTGTTCTTTTCCAGGTATTTCAGGCAGTCTGTCTGGTTGATATATCCCCATTTCATCCTTCTGTTTTTAAAGATGGACTTTGCATTTATTTTTCCAGACCTCCAAAATTGTATCCATTCTCCACACAGTTTCAAACATAAAAGCCAACTGCTCTGAGATTGATTCAGCCTCCTTTAAGCACCGTACAGTGAATGCTGGCAGGCCCAGGCAATTTGAGACCCTCTAATGCACCTAAGTGCTCTCTCGCCCATTCTTCCTCTGTTGCAGAGTAATTTTTGCCCCTTTGTCACTGGAACTGTTTTCATTAACCATATCATTGTCACCAAATCTTTCAGTGAAGGCTGAAACAACAGCAGGATAGATTTCTTTGCCTGGGCCATCATCAGTCAAGACTTCTTCATCCCCTTGGAGTAGCAGTGGGTCAGGGAAGTCTCCTTTGTCTTTTTCCCGTTACTTATTTCATTATAGAAAGTTTCCTCATTAGTCTTTATGTCCCTCACTAGTTGTATTTCCTTTTGTGTCCTTGTTGCTTTGTTCCCCCCCACTCCGTTCTCTTTTATATATGCCCTTAGCAATCTGAGTGAAGTCACCTCTGTGAAAGGGCTTCTTGCAAAGCTCAAGCTTTCAAGAGTGTCCCAGCCTGCGCAAAGCAACACCCAGCTCTGAGCTCTGTGCAGTCCTGGGGGGCAAAGGCGTGCTGCTCTCGGACGGCTGCCCAGCAGCACATGGCACGCCAGGAGGTCACAGCCTGAGGACATCAGAGCAGCCTCCAGAGGAACTGGCGTGGTGTCTAAGCAGGGACCCCCTTGGCTCCCTGCGCCTTGTAAACTCACAAGTGCAAGGGATTCAAGGAAAGGGAGACATGGTCCACGTGGGAGCTGTGACACCATCAATACGTCGTTCTTCCTCGGTGTCTCATCTCCCTCATTGCTTTATCTGCCTCTCAGCTCCAAACTGGGAATGTGAGTGTACCCAGGCCTCAGCTCTCCATCTCCCATGGGATACAGGCTGAGCAAAACCCTTTTCCCCATGGTCCCGAGCTCCCTGCTGCTGAGACAGCACATTTCTTCAGCATTGCCTTGCGCCGGTTTCATCCACATCATACTTAGGTCTAATTTTGTGCCCACCCAGAGAATGCACATGAACAGGGCCCAGCACCTTGGTCTATATAAAGCCTGATCTGCTCATGAAAGCTACGCTGCTACGAACAGCAGTTTAACCCAGCACAGGTAAAATGATGCTGGTCCCAAGATAAATGCCCTTATTTTGTTAACACGAGATGGTAACACGCATGGGCTAAAGACACGCTAGTTAATTTTACAGTAAGCCAGAAGGATGCTCCACGGGCTCAACTTGAGCCTAAACCCAAAGTTAAACTCATGCAACGTTTTCACAGGCAGATGACGGCAGGGCACGTACGCGATCTGTGGGGCAGATGAGGTGTCCCCAGCCCCTGCTGACTGTCCCCTTGTTCCAGCAGTTTATGAGCTTACCGGGGATGTGGTGCTTTTTCATCCCCGCAGGGACCTTGGGATCCAGCTCTGCACAAGGTTTCTGTGCTCTGCGCCACTTCTATTAATCACCACCTTAGTCAATTATTTATTGGTCCCTCTAAGTTGTACTCTGTCATAGGCTGGGCTGGAGCAGCTTGTGCTTCCAGACAGGCTGTCATGTACGTGGCTATCTTTGGAGCTCATCCCCACCTTCGTGACTCTGACGGAAGAGATTAAGGGTACTTGTCACACAGGTGCCGCTGCAGTCCAGAGCCGCTCTTGCTGTCCCTGCAGCATTCCAGCAAAGAGGACAAAAAGTGGCATTTGCTATAGGTTTAAAAGTCATTGACTGCTTTTGTTCCTGGGGGGGTGTAGGGAGCGAAATAATAGGAAACAGGAGCAATCAATCCCAGACTATTAAATAATGGCACTTTGATAGGACCATTACATCAATTAATTCCGAAATATTCATTCAGTTTTAAGGCCATGCGCGGGCCTGCCATTTGAGCCTGTATTTCTGCTTTTTCATTTGTCACCCCACAAGACAAACATGCCCCAAAGGATGTCAGCAGCCTGGCTGTGACAGGACCTGTCAATACTCAGACAAACAACCCTTCAGTGCTTTGCCGGCCGAGCGCCCTGGGGGCAACCAGGAGGTGGTGGGCAACACCGGCCTTGGCACAGGCTAATCACCAAAATGAAAGAACACATATCGTACATCCCTTTGCGATTCATATCTGAGATCTCTCTGTGTCCCATCCCCTCTTAATGGCTTCATGATGATGATGATGATGATGTGGTCATTAAAGACGGCTATTTGCTTAGGGCTCCTGCACATAAATTACAAGAGTAAAACATTAAACAGAGAGGTTCAGAGCCCTTGCAGAGCCATCAGCTCTTCATGATTCCTAATTAATCCAGGGTGTGATTAACCAGAGGCACCAACACTGGTGGCTGCTCTTCTAGGGGTGCACTGGGAGCCTGGGTGTGGATAGGGTTAATGCATCACCAGAGTAGGAACAGATCATGCTCTGCATGGGTCCCACCTGCTTTGTGGTCCTTGGGCATTAACTCCTAGTGGTCCTCATGGTCATATCATACAGTTTATAGCAAGAGCTGTTGGGCTCAATGCCTGAGCTGAGCAGCATCCCTGCCTGCTAACCCTGGGCTAAGATGTCCCTCACCAAGGCTTTGGTTGCTGTGAAATCCTTGGCACTGGACCATTGATGCATCCTAAGTCCTTTTTCTGGCATTACAAGGTGTATCTAAACCGTGGAGGGCCTTGCTGGTTGTCAGGATCAACCTGGCTTTGTTCGTGTAGAGTAGGACACACGTGCCTGATGTCTCCGTGCCCCACGTGTCCCTTTGCAGGGGCTGGGGAGGAGGTGAGGGTTATTCACATGAACGCAGCTTGGAAGACGATCAGCCCTGTGCTCCTGTGGGGTTCAAAGGCAGAACTACCTCAGACCCCACTGGGTCTGGCTGCAGCCCCCCAGCACGAGGAGTGCCCTGAATCTCGCCGGTGCCCGTGCCCACACGGCGTTCCACATCTCTGCTCAGTGCAGGAGCCGGGAGGCTGCTGCGCGGCGGGCTTGCTGTAGAGATTTCTTGCAAACCCCGTGTACCTCAGGAATCCTGCTTCCTAATCTCCGTTATAGATCTTTTTATTTCCTCATCTGTAATATTTATGTCTGACCTTTGCCACTCAGACATGTGTGCATGAGCTATGGAGCAAAAACTGATGAAAGATTCTGGAGTCCTTCTGGGCCAGGCGGGTGTACAGGGCTGCAGAAAAGTCTACCAAAGCACTATCGATTTCTCAAGGATCCCCTTGGGTCAGCCATGGCCTCATCGGTTTCAAGAGAACTAATGGGCTCTCTCTTCTGCTCCAGGGTTATGAACTTGTCTTGTTGACAGTCTTCTACCTTGCTGGGATGGATTCCTGGTGTCTTTGCCGGGCTTTACATCGGGCACACTCTTTTTCTGTGCAACCCCCTTTCCTTCCCTGCTCAGTACCGAGAGCACAACGTTACCACACACCATGCAGACAGTACTTTTTCCCCTTTTTCACTCATCCCCACTCTCCTCCTCCAACCGCCAGACCCATACCTGCACGCGCAGAGCACCTTTGCTCCGTTCTGGCACCGTCAGCAGCACTCACAGGGAGCAAGAGTCGCCACGTATATACAAGTTTACTGCTCCTGCAAAACAACATAGCCCTTAGTGGAAAAAATGCTGCCTTTTGTTTGGCATTCAGAACATACCGTGCAAACCGTGGAAAAAGTGTTTGGGAAAATACACAGCAGTAGGAAAAAAGAGTAATTCCTCAACGGATGCTTCCAGTGACCTGCATGGTGACAGTCATTAAATAAAGGCAGTTCTCAAGTGTTCCTGCCGGACTACTCCGGCTGTACGCAGCTGCAAAGCAGCTGAGGATGCAGTGCCTTTGCCCCCAGAGCACTTGCACCAGTGCTGTGTACAGCAGCGACGTGAACCAGAAAACGGTGAAGCACAGAATGGGGCTTCAAGTGATAAGCCCATCTGGACCCAAATGCTTCCACGCTGCGCGTCCCTGCAGCTCTTCCCGAGAAGAGCGGGAAAGGGGAGCGGAACAGGGACATCCCCGCGGCTCTGCATGGAGTTGGCTTCAGTCCGGCTTGGCTTGGTGACTTCTCTGGCCAAGCTGAAGCGACGCGGGAGCGCGGGTCCTCCATGTTCCGGGGGGCTTGTTAAACGGGGCTCCTCGCGGTCAGAGCGGCGGGAGCCAGCCTGGACGGGACTAAATCAGCAACCTCTCCGATTTTCCCACCTTAGGAACAATAGGAACCTTATAAACAGAGGTCCCCAGGACACCCGAGGTGTGAAAAAATGAATGACCGAAAACTCAGATACTTTGCCTAAGAACCAAAATGTGCTTAGCTGCTGTCTAAATATCCCTAAGAATTGAAAAGTAGGTGTTTTTTTTCCCCCCTCCATTCTTATTTGGGAAAAAACGCAGTGAAACGTTGGCATTGTCTCCTCTCCTGCCCAGTTCTGAATGACAGGCCCAGGACAGGTCCTGCTTCTTTCCTTGGTGGTGGGAGGTGTTCTCAGGTGGAGTCAGGTCAGGTGGAAGTGAGGGCTTTAATTCTGACGACCATACAACCAGAACAAGCAGGAGAGGTGCAATTCCTCCTCCCCGATGGCTCTGCACAGGAAAGTACGTTCTGTTGGACCCTTGTCAGAAGCCAGGCTGAATGCTGATCACTTGCAAATTAATTTTTTATGCTTTTCGTGTGGAAAATGCTGTCCGTTTTGTAAAAAAAATCTGGAAACTTGGAAAACAAATTTCCCAAATGTTGGATTTAATTTTTTTTTGGAATGCTGGCAAATGGGAGAAGATCCTAATTTAGCCAAAACAACTGGAGCCTTTGTGTGTTGAAAGACAACACTGACAAACTCTGCGGGCACTCTGTGGCCGTGTGTGCACAGCCTCCAGCACTCCTGGGCTGGGATGATTTTGATTTGCCCATTTTGTCCCGAGAGGAGCCGTCGATTCGAGGTGCCACCACCTTTGCCACGAGCCAAGGGGAGCAGCCAAGGTTCAGCATTTGACTTGTAGCAAGAGGGCTCCCAGGACTTGGGGGGCATCTCATGAAAATGTTGGAGATGACAGGTATTATTTTACTGCGTTTCTTATATGTAAGTATTTTTCCGTACCCATCTGACCCCCAAATCCAAGGCCTGTGGTTGCTGTTGCTGTGGGAGACTCCCACACTCTTGAGCAAGTGCTTTAAGCTGTTTCTGCAGAGTTTAGCCTCTGCTGCTGGTGGGAACCTCATCCAACCCTTACAAAGGGCTCTCCTGACCCTCACCTCTTTAACAGCAGTGTGAAAATAAATCCCTCTGTTCCACCTGACTCCGGCTTTTCTGCCGGGGGAAGCTCCTCTCCCTTGTTGTCTTCACGGCTGGAAGAAGGTGAAGCTGAAAAATGGGTATTGTCTGCTGAGCGGCTGACGTGCAGAGAGTGAGTGAGAGGAAAAGCAGGCTCTGCTCCCAATCGGCTTAATCTTCTCTCCTGCCCGAGCTGTTCAGTGGGTCCATCTGTCCCGCGGGACCATCTCCCGCGTGTGCGGCTCCGCCGAGGGTGTCATCACAGCCGGCACGCGGGTGGTACCAGCTCAGCAGGCACCGGCCGCAGGCCAGCGGGATAATGCAAATGCAAACAACAACAATAATAATATCAATAATATCAATAATATCAATAATATCAATAACAATAATGGGATCATTTGCATTGCTCTGTGCCTTTCGTGAAGGACATCAAAGTGCTTGACAAACACTTCAGAATTGATCTGGGGATTTTAGTTAAAGGCAAACAAGAGGGCAAAAAAACCCCCAACAAAACCCAAAGGAAAAAAAAAAGAAAAAACCCAACCCCAAAGCAGCTTTGCATCCTTTCCTCTTGACTGCCTCCTCCTCCACATCTTGGGAAATGGGACCGTCTCCCAGCACACACCCCTCCGTAACCAGCCCTCCGTCCCACCACCGGCAGCAGCACTGGTACCCGGGCAGGATGGGGGGAGCGAGGCTCCGCTCCAGCTCCTTCCCCTCTCCCCTCGGGGGGCCGGCAGGCAGCAGTGCCCCGTGCGGGCGGGGGCGTGGGGCAGGAGCAGGGACAGACTATCCTGAGATGGGCCACCTGGATGCTCTGACAGTCCGGGCTGGTTTGTGCATTCGTTCAGTGCCGGACTCCACAGAGGTCGGACCTGTGTTCAAACCACCCTGGGCTGCACCGCGTGCTTGGGTGTGAGCCGTTCCTTTGGATCTGGTTGTGTTGCAGTGTACTTGGTCCTCCAGCTCGTTCCCTTTGAAAGGACAGCGGTCCTGCCCTCTTCTTCCCATTTGCAAGGATCATGGGATGTTCTGCATGACCTGGGGCTTGCACCTCAATTTTTCGTCACCGACAGCCTCCCAGCCGAGCCCCATCTCGGGACGCCCCGAGGTCGGAGATGCCCAGTGCCATGCCCAAAGCCCGGCCATTGCCAGGCAGGGAGGTGCCTCGACGTGCTGTGAGGACCGCGGCAAGCAGGATGGGTATCGCCGTGTGCTGCCAGGAGATGAGCAAGGTGGACTGTGGTGGGTAATTCCTGTCATCCCTGCTCATGTATCGATCTGTTTGTGTAAACCTCTTCACTTCATTTATGGCCAACACATTCCTTATTGTCCAGACGGTGCAGATGTACATGAAGGGCTTAAAAAAACAAAATCCTCCTGTCCCAGCACCCCTCAGATACGAGTTGGTGACCAAGGCCCTTCAAGGTAATGGTTCCAGAAAAGTCAAATATAGCAAAGAGTAGCTTTGGAAGAACTTTACTGGAATTATTAATCACCGAGTACAGCGAATGACTTCAAATAATGTAATACAAATACTTAATGAAAACTATGTGTATAATTTTTAACTTAAAGGAAAAAATAGATGGCTTTTAATAGTGGAATTCCTGCAGCCCTCCCTTATTTCCATGTCCACAAGCACTGGTGGCAGAGTCTTGGCAAGGAGCGAATGGAAGCCTCCAGAAAAGGGCTGTCCATGTTCCTCCCATGAGGAGAAGCAGCTCTTGCCACCTGCAGTGAAGGTCTTGGCTGACCTTCAGCCCTCTCCTCCCTGTCCCGTCTGCTGCCTGGGCACAGAGCTCAAATGCCAGCACACGAAGGGTCTCCAGTCCCACCAGTCCTAGCACGACTTGTTGAGGTTCCAGTTCTACAGCAGAAACCTGTCCTGCCATGCAGAAACATCTCGAAGTGATGTCCAGTTCCGCCAGCGAGACGTGGGGATGTGCAGGAGGGTTGATGGCTTTCTCCGTGCTGAGCAGCCATGAGCTGGGGGGTCCCCTCGATGTGCTCCCCAAACCCAGCAGGGTTCCAAGGGCAAAACTGGTGGTCCGAGGACATCCATGCCAAATAGGTAGGAAATGGTTTTTAGGAAAGAGAAAACCCAGCGTGCTTTGTGTAGCCCTTCTGGAAGGGTACAGTGTGTTTCTAAAACTGATCTTTAGCATCTATTTGGTTGTGCACTGGTTAAGTCCAGAGGAATACAGCCATATCAGCTTTGCTGTATAAAAGTAATTTATGAATTTATCCACTTCTTAACTTTCCATGTGCTGTCATATTTTTATTTTATATACAAATAAAAATATATTGGTGAGGAATGAAGTGCAATAGCTCCAGAATGGATGAAAACAATTTCACCAGCAGAGAATGAAGTGCAGGGGCTCAGCTGCATGTGGGAATCCTTGGTCTCCTGTTAGTCAGCGGGGGAATGAATCCTTCACTCTAACTAAATAAATAAAGAGACCAACTGCCTTGGAAAGAATAACACGTTGTGTGTCAAAATATATCTGAATGGGCCCATGCCAGCATCAAGCTATAAAACACAGCGCATGGGGGCTTAACTGCTCCTGTGCTCAGAAGCTTTGGCACTTTTCTGTTCCTCAGAAATGCTCCTTAAACAGGTAAGCGGCGAAAACGAACTGTAAAGAGCTGAGAGTGTGGCTCTGCTGCTTAAAGGAGAAGAGCGAGAGCTCAGGCAAGGCTGATGGGGAGCGATGCTGCGTGGACACGAGGTGACAAAGGACACGCAGGGCCGGCGGCTGGAGCAGCACAGGGGCACGAACTGCACCCGCTGCGCTTCAGCCCCCGGCCGGCAGCGGCTCCGCAGCCCCCGCACACGTACGTAAGCACGTTCCCGGGTCCCCGGAGCGGCGACGGAGGAGCAAACGGTTCAGCGTGGGATGCCAAAGCCCGCTGCCGTCCCAGGAGGAATGCTCCAGCTGCTGGTGGGGCTTGGACCCCGTGGCCCCACAGCCCCAGCACTACCCCTGCTGCGAAGGTGCGGGTTAAACGCCACTGGCGTAGGAGAGCGCAGAGAATAAAACCCTGCCGAGGCAGGTGGGTTAACTGAGGGCTGAGGCAGGGAGAGGAGCTGGCAGAGTACCCACAACTCTGCTGCTTTCCCCACAGATTAAAGGGGTATTTCTGCTCTGGGGTGTCCGTGCTGGCGAAGGGACGAGAAAGTCATCTTGTATTCTGGGGCAACTGCCTGAATCACAAACCAGACTGAGCCGGGCAGAAAACAAGAAGAGAGCGTACAAATCACAGTCCAAATGGTTATTAAAGGGGTTCAAAGCTCCTACAACTGATAAGGCAGGAGGCCCAGCCAGCGGAGATCCCGGCTGCTAAATGAAAGGGGGATAGAAATTGGATAATCTGTACCAGATGCCTGTATTTTTCACAAGCTCGTTCACTTCAGATGAAACCCTCGCAGGCTGGAAGGCGGCCAGCTCCTGCTGCTGAAGGGAGCATCTGGAGGCAGTCCCAGCAGGACGCAGACGGAGGACCTTCCCTGTTTTCTTACCGCTGTTGTGAAACAAGCTGTCACTAAAAGGGAAGGAAGGCAAGCTACTGCTGACGCTTGGGGAAACAAAACGCCCGAGACGTGAGCGGCGATTCCTGAAGTAAATTATCACCTCGGAAAGGCTTTCAGGTGCTGATTGTCTCCAGGTCTGTCCCCAGCACAACACACCGCAGTCAAGATGGACTTCGTACCTCTCGACAAAGTTTTCAAAATAAAGAAAAAAAAAAAAAACCAACTTGTCTGTTCTTTTGGATGGAGAGAAAGCTGCAGTTTTTCTTGCTGTGTTTTAATCTGTTTCTGAGAGAAATCTGACAGATGCAGCACTTGTTTTTGCGTTTTAATGTCAAAAGAAGTGTCTGCTGCTGATTAATGCACATTTGAACAGATCCAGAGTGCCCAACTCCGAGGGATGGAGGCTGCACCCTGAAAACTCCCCCTGACAAAGTTTTTTTTTCATGTAATCATAATCCATAAGTGGGCCCTATAAAAAACCCCAAACCACGAAACGCAAATTCTAGACCCGAAAAGAATCGCTCGCAAGTTACCGCAGAAACACAGATCGGGGTTGTGAACCCACAAAGGTGCCAGACAACAAAGGAGACTTCTCAGCATCGTTACAACCGACCCTTGTGGCTCTGATCGCTTCACCGGAGCAGGTGGCCCAGAGGTTCTGCAGGCTCCATCCTTGGAGGTTTTCAAGACCAAAATGGATAAAGCCCTGACCGAACTGCTTTGATCTTGCAGTTTACTCTGCTTTGAGCAGGAGGTAGGACTAGGGACCTCCTGAGATCCCTTCCAGCCTAAATTATCCTATGACCCTATAGTTACCCTACCGTCCAAGGCCATTGCCTTGGTCTTTTCCAGGCCTCCAGAAACCCGCTTCTTCTCCAGAAGAAGTTCTTGCAGACAGGAATCGGCAGGTCTGAGGTTGCTCAGACCTGCCTGAAACACTCTGGGCCGAATCGTGTCAGGTTCAGATAATGTGAGAATCACAAACTTATGTAACTCTTCACTATTTTCCCCTGTTTCGGCCCGATTCCCACGGCTTTGCCACTCTTGTCAGCTGCCTGAGCAGTCCGGCTTTTTGTAAAGACAGAGGAGAAGCATGAAACGTTTCACTTTGTGTCCCCTCTTGGGAGCTTTCCCTGCCCACTGCGTAGCACACAAATTTTTTCCCGTGTTTTCCTCTTACGTGCATACAGAAGGGCTTCTCAGCACTCCTCACGTCCCCTGCTGATTGTTCCTGTTTTACTGCCCTGCCCTTTCTTTTTACATCTGTAAACGTTCCTGTTATTGTTTCATGTTTTTTCTTCCCAGCTTAACCCAGTTTCCACTCTCTCTGCTTGTCACTGAGCCACTTCTCTGCATTGGGATGGTTTGACCTAATACACTTGAAAGAAATTGCTTGTTGTATTACCACAAGCACTCTTGAAGGCTTTTCTCCTTAGGTTATTTTTTTTTTCCCCAAAAAAACTTACTTATCAAGTTAACTTTAAGACCACTGTCCCATTTCATGGTCCTTCCTCCATCTCCTCCTCGGAGTGTTTATCATTTCATAGCCACTGCTGAGCTCCCTCTAACGAATTCCCTTTGTTTGCAGCTGTTTGGTATGGAGTGTAATACCTGCTACCCAGGATGGCTTTCAATTTCTGACGATACAGAGTGGAACTTTTTGAAGAGGAGGATAAAGGACAGCAAATTACCAACAGCAACGTACGAATTGCAAATAATGAATAATGAAAAGCAAATATTTGGTAAGGCACGCACGACCCAATTCATGAATGAATAAAAGCAAACAGCCACTCCCAAAATATCTAAGCAAACAGAAACCTGCTGACATAAATATCTGCAAAGAGCACGTCAGGCTGAGCCAGAAGGGTTTGCAAACAACTGCCTGAAAACACTCCAGCAGGCTCAGGGAGCCCTGGCTACAGCTTTAACCCCGGCACTGCTGTTTTGGGGCTTATCTTTTTCTCACCAGTCGCACCCCTCATACTCCTTTCCAGGAAAGCTATTGCCAGTCTCTCTTCTTCGTTTGGCTCTCTGGAAAGAAATTTCCTTTCTAGCCCCGAAAGCTAAAGTTTATGAAAAACAAAAGGGAGGCAGAAGGATGAGACTATCAAGAGCGTCAGTGGGAATGCGTGAAGCTGCGCAAAACCTCATGAGGCTCAGCTGGGTGCACTGGAAAAGGACATTTTTTCCAGTAAAAAGTGCAAATTAGTTTTTCCATAATTGAATTTCAACTGCCAAAATGCCCGTTTTCTTTTTTCAGACAAATGGCAGCAACCAAGACGTCATCCAGACGCTGCATAGTCAACGACACTGAAGGACTGTCTCCCCGTCAGCCTGTGTATTCTGGCTCTCCACACTTCAGCCCCGGCAGGTCACAGCCAGTGTGGCTGCCTCGTTTAAGAGAAGCCAAGGCATCCTCACTTCCGAATGCATAAAGATCAATTCTTAGGGTTTTCTCCCTTGTACAGCCCGGTAAAGTCACTGGGAAAGCGCTGTTGGAAGTGACGCTTGCGGGCCAGTGCCCACCTGGGTTACCAAAGCTGGCAGGAACGCTGCGGGAGGTGAAAAAGTGCTTCTCAGCATCCACTGCGCTGTCAGGGCTGACAGAAATGCCTTCCGTGAGCTCAAAGCTCACGCGCAGGGCAAAGCATCCCGGTTCGATGGAGCGGCGTCCCTGCCTTTCGCCCCAGCGCACCCAGGGTCCGCCACCGCCGCCGTGGGACGAGCAGGGTGAAACTCTTCGGTGGTGACCGTGTCACTGTGCGGACGGTGACCACCAGCAAAGCTGGCCGCCGCCGCTGCAGGCTGTGCCCGACGGTACTGGCAGTACTGACACTGGGTCCGTGCCACTGCTCCGTCCCCAGTGGCTTCGGGGACCTCTTCAGATGCCTTCCCCTTGGTTTTACATTTTCCCTTTGGCTCCTCATGCTAATCTCAAAGCCTTCAAACTGGGAGGAATGTTTAAATGAGATGCGGTGAGAAAGCTGGAAGACTTAGAAACCAGGTGAAAAAACCTTAGGACGAGACTGTAAACTGGCTCACGTCTCATCTGACCCAGATCGCACTCAGAGACTCCAGAGGCCACCTGAAGATGCCTCTTGGACTGCCGAATTCACGCATCCATCAACCCCGCCCCCCAAAGCAAACAACAAAAGCCCAAAAATCCAGCGGAAAATGAGTTACACAGTGACAAGACGCAAATTAAACAAGTAAAAAGTGTTTCCAGAGAAACTCTCCTGTCGAGCTGGGAAGAACAGACTGTCATACCCAAGGGACCATGCAGAGCCCAGACAGCCCTGGGAAAGGAAATGTGGGAAAACAAGTCTATAGAGTTTGGAGATACCGAATGGTAAGTAGTAACGTAAAATGACAGCTCTTAGCACAAACTCCTCTCCACCCTGCCTGCAATTATACCCTCTAATTGCAGAGTACTGGAACAGCTCCTGCGTGCTAACAGACTTCATTTCAGAGCATCCCTGTGTGTCAATGCCAGTCCCGCGGAACACGGGAAGAGAGCCATGGGGAGAGCGTCGTGCTTGCCCGAAGCATTGCTCCATAGCTGAAAGAGGCAACGCGTGCGGAGCTCCTGGCACCTGCGCCCGCAGCAGCACCACGCTCTCTGCTTTAGGTCCAGATTCGGCGATACGCCGCTGTCTGGGTATCAGAACATCAGCATTTTCTGTCTCACGCTTTGCAGACACTAGTTATTTCTTCTGAAGGTGAAAGAACTTGGATAAACAGAGGCTTGGTGTCTCATTTTTCCTGATGCTTTTTTGAAGGCGTTATTTCCACTGGCTCACCTGTGCAAGGGTTTGAAGGATGTGAACGGCACGTGTGGCATACAAAGGAGAGAATAAGCACAGACCACAGCAGAGGAAGTTATTCAGGATTTCTTCCATCTTGCGGAGACCCCACGAGCGGCTTGCGAATACTCTTTGCTAAAAAAATCTGCCAGCTTTTCGTGGGTGGCAGCGAAGAAACAATTTTCACTTCTCTACCTCTTCCTTCCCCAGAGAGAATACTTTTTTGGGAACACATTTGATTTTCAGAAATCTAAAATTGTCTTGAAGTTCCACACTTCACAATGAGGATTGCATCTCACTCTCAACTCACTTTATAGGGTCTTAATTTTAATACTATTAGTTTACATGATTCCTTGACAGAGTAGTCACAGAGTGGGATAATATGCATGGCTGTCAATGTCTTACAGAATAACTTCATAAAGTCTTTTACATTCTGTACAATTTTATCTGGTTTTATTTTATTTTCAAAACCACTGAGAACTTGAAACACCATATGCTTTTTTTTCCAAGAGGAAGGTGTCTCCTGGCCATCGGGGTGAGGCTGTCTGAAAATCACAAAGTGGTCTTTGGCGTCATCATTCAGGCTCAGCTCCTGTCCCTCTAGCATGTAATAACGGCTCTTTTATCCTTCCTGATGAGCCCTTTCATTTCTCTCATTAACTTCGTAGCTTTGGGCTGTCCCATTCTCCTTTTAATGAGATTTTTCTTCATACTGGGAGAGTAAACCTGTGTATACCATCAGGTTCATGACAGTCTGGTTCAAAGCCCCTTGACGAGGACTGACTTCTAAATGATGCTGCGTGCCTCAGGAATACAGTACCGCGCAACGCGAATGACGGTTGTCCTGAAACACCACCAGCATCTCTCTGCCCTTCGTTTAGAAGTCTGTGCCAAAGCGTTCAGCAGAACATTTTCAGGTTGACCGGTACGGCCAGAACCCTTCCCTTCGCTTTACTCCACCTTGACAATAACTTCAACCACGCTCTCTGCGCACACCGGGTCTACACGACGTCCCGACAGCAGGCATGGCAGAGTTTCCCGTAACAGCTCGCGCTCTGCTCGTCATGGCCTCTGAAGGCGGCGAGTGCCAGCTCCACCACGACAACAGAGCCGTGAGGTGGCAAGTCGCCACTTTCACTCCAGAAGAACCGAATCTCACTGAATAACGTCCTTCAGCTCTGGCTCTCACCCGAAATGAAACCTGTCACAGCGCCTGTGATAGCTGTTGGTGTATCAGGAGACGCCGTAACGGAGGGCAGGCGGTGCCAGGAGGGAGCAGAACCTCGGGAGATGCAGAGGTCAAGCACAGGATGTGCAAGAGGCGATGCAGGGCTGGCATCTCTGGGGGTACCTGTCCCCTAACCTCCACCCTGCTCTGCGAGGCAGCGATACAGCACCGCAAACCTCAATCACAAGCCAGGATTAAAAGGCGGTACGAGAATTCACCACGGGAAACTGCGTCAAGACAAGCCATACGAAAAAAATAGATTTATGGAATTTATTGGTCCCCCTCTATCCAGACCGATAGTTATTTCATTAGAAAGTAATCGTATTTGTCTGACATGATTTACGCATCGCAAACGCAGCCTGACTCACACCTTCTCAAAACACACTTTCCTAGATGTATCCTGGAGCTACCCAAAGACAGTGGTTTCTCGAGTTCCTATTCACAGGGGTTTGGCACCATGGCTGCAACTTGCAGTCTCCAGCAAAACTAATTATCTGTCGGAACAATATGCAATCTCACTGGCACCTTTGGTATTAAATATTATTAAAACATAATGATCATTAATGACTCTTTGATTCCTAACTTTCTATCTCATTTAGGGATGCGGTCCCCAAACCTCTGGGGCTTCGCCCTGTTGTACTGGGAATACCTCAGTGGTTAATATTTGCTGTAATGAATACAGATGTGAAGAAGGCATCGCTACTTCACACACTACTCTCTCAGTAACAAGTAATTTCCTACTTTCCTGCCTCCTAACAACTCCAGTGATTTTCTCATTGTTAAGATCACTAGATGATGACACTAATTTAATATGTGTTACACTGCTGATAATAATAAGCAGCACTGTGCATCATTAGGTCTTAAAATATTCCCCCAAAAGAGGGTAACACACACAATTTTACAGCAAACCAAAGCATAGAGCCATGACAGACCCGTGATGCTGCTGCAGAACAGCTGCATAATGTAGAGCTAACCCCAAATTTCAGGGTCGGCTGCCATGCTAATTGCTTTCTCTTCGGCGGGTTTAGGGAGGGTCATGGCCTTCTTGCACTGGTGACGGCATAAACCCATAGTCAGACACAGCCCCCGCCCCACAGAGCCTCTGTGCAGTTTGAGGTTAGGAGCGAGGCAGGTGGTGGTGGAGCACGAGGGGTAATAACACGGCACAGCTCCTTGGACAGGTATTTGCGTCTCGCTTGTCATTTAACACTCGCGTTTCAACCCACACCTGCCAGCGATGCCCACCTGAATTATCACGGTGGCCACTTTATACAGCCAGCGTGACTCTTTGAAGGGCAGCTTTGCAGACTTTGCTTTACAAAGCCCAATTGCATTTCCCTCTCGCATGCACGACAGCCTCACGTAGGAGTGTAAAAAGACCCTCGAAGGAAAAGTTCCTACTTTTCTGCAAGAGGAGAGTCTGGTGGGCGATTCCCAAATGATGGCTGTCCCCTGGGGACAACCCTGAGATTCCAAACTGCGGTCCTCTCACGTGCCCTGTGGTTCCCATGGCTCACCTGAATGCATCTGATCGGTGTATGGGTGTTTCGGATCCTGCTATGAAACCCGTAACCCTCACGAGCCATGAGACGCTTCACTCCTGGTCCTGGGTCCCTGCCAGCCACAACCACCAGGAGTTACACGTTCCCCCCATAATCTGTGGTGTCTCTAGACCCTGGCTGTTCTGGGCAGCGGGAACAAGAGCACCACTCCATCACTCCTGCATAGACTATTATAAATACACCAAGGAGGGTGAAATGATCAGACAAAAGGATTGTAGATTATTTTGGGGACAAATATCCGTGTTCTTACAGTATTTTACATGACAGGTAGGTCAACATTGCCCAAGGATGCATCCTGCTATATTGCTGCATACCTCAAGCTGTTGTTTCTAGACAAAAAAAGGTTCCTGAATTCATAAGCAGCTCTAACAGAGGAGACCAAATATTGCAGAAAAACTGGGTAAAGCTAGTCAGTGCAGGACGACCCCATCAGGTACATGGATCACTTATGCTTGACATTAATTAGCCTCAACGAGGACATGAGAGATACTTGTTCTTACATTAGGAAAAATTTTACTGCAGAAAGGCCACTTATGACATATTTCTAGAGTGAATCAATCACTTTAATTAGATCAGCCAATATATCTGGGAAAAAAACACCCCAAAGATGTCTTCAAGAACAAAACCCTTTGTCCATCATGGGTCTCAAAGAGCTTACTTTTTTCCCCATCTGCACTGGCAGTGTGTCGGAAGCTACCACCTCTAAGTGAGGCACCTTAGCCTCACCAACACCCTCACTTTCACACCTGTAAGAACAGGGTCCACACAAATAACTTCTGCTGTTCTGTTCCAACCTTGTATATCGTTATACTTTCCCTTGTTCTCCAGCTAGAAAGAGCAAACAGGAGCTCACTTGGTATGCGTTCCTCTGCTCTGAATACTTTTCCTTACCTTCTGCTTGTGTAACAAGACTTTGCTGACTGCATCGCACTCATCTCCATGGTACCTTGGGAAAATGCTTTCTCGCCAAGTGAAGAACTGGGCAGAAGAAACCATGAGTGCCACTGGAAGGCCCACCAGATGTCAACAAGGCACCCAGCCTGTAGGACCGAGGCTAACAGCAGGGCTTCAGGAGAAGTTCAGAAGAACAAATGTTTTCCTGACATTTGTAGTAGGATGCCTGAAGCCAGAACAAGATTTCCTAAGAGCAGGATTTTATGTGGGAGCTTGCTCCTGACGGGAACCTAGAGGAGATGAGGAAAGGGAAGGGCAGAAGGGCATGAGGAACAACCTGAGGATTTTGCTGACACTGGAAGCATCTCACTCAAGCTACCCATGAGCAGATTTTTATTTTCAGGGAACAAAGAGGAGGAGATGGAGAAAAAGGGATAAAAAAGAAAATTTGCAGATTTGCCCAGCCCTTGATGACTCACTTTATGCATTTGCTTGTCTGCAAAGCAGTTCCTGCAGCTACCATGGGGTGTCCCCATGATCTTCGTGAAGCAGGACCTGGCTTCCTAGAGATTCCCAATCTCCAAGGTGATCAAGGCACAAGGCAAGCAAGCGGCAGCCTGCCACCTTCATACTCCCTAGAGAGGTGGGGACAAGCCTGCTCCCTGCCCCTGCCTCCAGAGCCCCCCACTGCTGTGTCTGCTGTCCCAGAGGAAGGGGAGTGAGATCTCTTGCATGCAGTATAGTAGGGAGACCCATCTTTCAGATCTGTCCTTTAGCTCAGACCTCATCCTCACTCTCCTCTCTCCACCCTACAGCTGAAAGACATGCGATTCTTGGCCCTGGTTGAAGAGGTACCAGAAGGGCTGCAAGAAGAAGGGGTGGTGGGAAAGGAGGGACACCCTCTGAGCTTTCCTAAACCTCCTGCCCCACCCCTCACCTGACCCTCTCTTTAGCCTAAAACCTACTGCAATGCTGCCAAAAGCTGACTCTTGCCTGACCTAGCCAAGGAGCCTTGATGTTGTCTCCCTTTGCCAGCCAGCACGGGGCAAACAGTGCCCTGGTACACAGCCTGCCTCCTTTTGTGATAACGAGCCCAAAATACAAATGCACTGGGGAGAACAAAGTCCCTTTTTGAGGGAGAAACTCCCCAGAATGTTTCCATGAAGTCTTTCTCGAGCTCTGCTGGTGAAAATAAGGGAGATAACAGTCCATCAATGACCCTTGACTTGTGGCCTTGACTCCCCCAACAGGGAACACTGTCCTTTCCTAATGGCAGGAGTTGATTGTTCCCTTGTTTTTCAGTTTTCTTTGTCTATTGCTCTGGGTGAGGCATCTGCTGGCTTGGCCTCCAGCTTCATTTGAGGGCTTTGTTGCAGCACGCAGACCAGACCAGACCAGACCAGGGATATCTGGGTCAGGGCACCCTGGGTTCATTCTGGCTAAACATCGATGGCTCCCTCTGGGCTGGTCAATTGAGGCTCCATTTGGAGTCAATATAGTCATTGGAGGTGCAATTAATTTCAATTAAAATGATTGCCTACATTTGATCTGATGAATCACAGCCCAAAGGCTCTTACTTATCTCCACGAAATAATGGAGAATAGGGCATCCTGGGTGACTCTGCATTAAAGCTTCCTGTTGACTCCTTTCTCTTTGACTACGGTTTATAGTGGCAGGAAAAAACGACTCTTGCATCTAGCTAAGGATTTAGTTAGCACGTGCCTCAATAGTTCTCCCTGGAAGGACTGGTGCATGAATTCATTATAAATTGGAAGGTGGAAGGAGTTGAAAATACCCCCAAAGACAAATAGGTTGGAAGAGGGAAGTGCAGAAACCGCTGAGGAAAGTGCAATGAAAATGCAAAGACATTCAGCTTGTATCATGCGGGTGTGTTTGCAGAATAACCCGCCAAGCACTGCAAATAAACAGCTCGAGTATCTTTAAATCGAAAGGCGAGACTGTAGATGGCAACCGGGAAAGCCAAGATCAGCCTGAGCTTCGTGCAGGAGGCACGGCAGGAGCAGCGGGGCTCTGGCCAGGCGCCAGCTGGGAAGCCCTGCTCTGAGCTGGGCATTTTCTTAGCATAAAGACACGGGCAAAGAGGGGAGGATTCACGGAAGAGCAGCACCTGTAGCACAGAAACGGGGAGAAGTGAGATAAAGGACTGGGTGTCTCTGGCTTGGAGCGCAGAGCAGGCTGAGCTGGGCAGAGAGGGGGGGAGAAAGCGATCCCCAAGAGAACAGGATTTCTGTGTGCTGGTACCCAGATGCTTCCCGGATGTGGGCAGCAAAAAAAAAAAAAAAAAAGCAGCACTTTTTCACTAGGAGCAAATGAACGACCAGAACCGTTTCCCTGTGATGCACAGCCGTGGCTTCAGGTCCGTTTGTTCGCCATTTCTCTAGGGAGGAGGATGCCAGGGTGAGCTCCCGGCAGCGCCGTGCCGCGGGCTGCAGGACCGCTTCTGAGAGAGGGGCAGGTTATTCCAGCACCTGCAACGTTGCAGCCAAACCGAACAAAGCACGAAGGTATCAGGATCAGCCTGTCCAGGCCCTTCTAGGCGGGCCGGATCATTTCATGGAGCTCTTCTGCCTCTCTCCTGTGATACCATAGAAAGGCTGATAGCTTCCCTTGCAGACCTCTCCAGCGGGTTTCTTGTTGCACGTGAAGCAATTTGTGTGAGCAAGCTAGACGTGTGGGCTGGAAAATTGTTTTGCACATAAACAGCTGATGTTTTATCTGTACAAATTTGCACAGGGACAGGCGATAAAGCACTTGGGATGTCCCCTAAATAATGCAGGAGCATTGCTGGGTATCCAGGGATTGCTCTGAACAGATGTGGCGGGAGAACAACTTGTAAATGGACTGGAAGTAATTAGTGTCTGGGTTTTCCACAATACCCCAGGCTGATGGTGGGCAGCTAGTTCAGGTGAGCAGCAAGGAAACAAAACCAACTGCTGTCACTGAGCAGAATGACCTTTCTAGCTACAGGAGCTGAGCTAGCAAGGGTTTTAGAGATGTCTGTGGTACGCCCTCCGATCACTTCTGCAGTTCTTAGGCCGGTGTGATGACTCTGCACGCATTCGGTTCAGGATCCGCTCTCAGTTGCAACTTGGAAACACGTCCCTGCAACAGCGGCATCAAACCGAGCCATCAATCGGGTCCTACGTTCAGGGTGGCACAGCAGAAATTTCTGAAATTTATGAGTTTACATCTATGTCCTTTGCCCAAGGATCTAGACTGGAAAGCAGGAGTGAAAGACTGGTCACTTGGCTTTGCCGCTGTCTTCCTGAACGGCTTTGCTGGGCTATGGCCAATGATGCTGCTTGGTCGGACTGTGTAGGCACCATCTTTAGTCACATTCCCATAACTCTCCTCATGTCGCTGAACAGACTTGTACCATACCTACCCCATGATCATCCCACAAGGGTTTAATTAAAGGCTCATCCCCAGCACTGCTCCTTTGCCTGTTTGCATGGGGCAGGTCCGTGCTTTTTGCTGTTTCCTGTGACTCTGGCAAGGTCCGGCACCGACGCAGGTCCCTCTAGACCTCGCAAGGTGTCCCAGGAGGCACGGTCCTTGCGCATTAACCCAGCCTCATTCCACACACTGGCAGAAGTGGCAGCTGTCCAAACAGGAGCCTGTCCCTTCCCTTCCTCCCAGTCCTGACCCTGAGAGCACACGGGACCACCTCCCTTGACCTCTTGGTGGGTTCTGGAGGAGGGTGACTACTACTGGGTCTGTGTAACCCTTTAAATCATGACGGTGGAGAGAGACCGCAGAACATGTGCCAAGTCTTGGGAATCCCACCAGGACTGAAAAGAAGAAGAAGAAGTCTTCCAGGGTATTTTCCACAGCTTGTCCTTGCCAGGACAGATGTCCAAAGCGCTGTGCTCCCACAGCCCGGGGGGAGGCAGTGCCCAGGTAGCGCCGAGCCGTGACAGAGACTTTCCTCCTCCTGCTGATCCCGACTCTCCATAAGCCGGTGCCCCTGGCTCTGGATGGCCGTGGGTGTTGTGATCGCTCACAGCCCAGATTAGACACATGGAGCAGGCGATTGGTGCGGACCCCACGGCCAAAGCTTTCTTCTCCTGGGCAGGGGGTCTCCGTGCGTGGGGCAGTGCTGGGACCCAGACCCTGGGCAGGGATCGGGGTCACCCCAGCTGTGGGGGGCAGTGCTGGGGGGGGTGCGTGCGCAGAGGGGCTGTGGGTACAGGCACCCAAACCAAAAGCCCTGGAAGGAGTGTGCGGTGCAGAGGGGTTGTGGAGGCACAAGGAGCCAGACCCACCTGCTCTCCACCTGCCTTCACACTGGTGCCGGGAGTGCTGGGAATAAGGAAGACTAATGATTTCCTGGGAAACGGAGTAAAAATCTTGCAAGCTAATATAAACGCAGTGTGAGTAATTGAGTCATGTTTTTGGCAAAGATTGAGTTTGCTGTAAAAATCTGTCGCACTATTTTTGTAAACAAGAGCTTCTGCCTGGGAAACGTCTGTATCTCCCACCTCACAAACGCAGTCAACAAGCCCATCCTGGTCCTGCTCCCATTCCACCACCGCAGTGGGGTCCCATCAACGCCAGCTGCACTGTGGACATCTGTCCTCCTTCCTCCATGGACTCTGTTTTTCTTCGGGGGTAATGTCTTCCATTTCACCAGGGAACGAAAACTCTTCTGTTTAAAAAGGTATGGATGGCTGAGAACTCATTTTTCATTTAAACCACACACACATGATTCCACAAAGTGGAATGGAAACGAATTTTCTTTTAATTCCCCATTTTGGAAAGGGAAAAAAAATTGGATCAACCAGACTATTCTGTTTTGATAAAAGAAAAATGTTTCACTCTAATCTTAGGGGTTTTTTTACTCTTTCTAGATAATTTAAGGTAAAATAGATGATGTAAAAACTATTTTGGAAAAAGAAAACCAAATATTCCCTTCTGAGAAGACCAAAATATTTTGGTTTTGTTCAGTTTTACTTCAGAGTTAAAAGCTGAACTGTCTTCCACAAATTATGTGGCTTTCAGCCCAGTGTTTGTAGTTGGGAACAGGGTCATCTTCAAAATTTCTAGCTAGTGCTCTTAGGAATACCTCTCCATTGTTGCTCATGAATGACAAAGATACGACAGAGGTTGTGACTTGGCAGCTTGAAACTCAGCTCAGGAGCTTCATTTCCAGATTAAGATTTTCTTAATGATGAAAAAGATTTTCTCCTACTAACTTCTTTTACTCAGCCTCCCTACACGTCTCAGGGATAGGAAAAGTCTGAAGCTGTGGTTCCAGGCACTACAAATGACCTGATACTGAGCCGGAATGCACATCCCTCTTTTTATACCAGAGAGGAAAAGGTAATGTATTCCCGAAGGGAATATCGCTGCAGCTGGGAATTGCCTGGAGTAGCATGACGGAGGGCGTTCTCTGGTCAAAGCTGGGGCTCATCGGAAGGCGGTCTGCGACTCGCACCCCAAAGGTCTGGGTAGAGATGTCCCTCCTTGTCTCGGCACCGAAACCCCAGCTCTCAGGCCCCGGGGTGCGGTGGAGCAAATTGCGATGCCCAGCTCCGCCGTGGTTCTTGTGGGGCCCCTCGCCACCTCCTGAAGTGCAGAGCCCACATAAGGGGGGTTAAATGCGCACAGGACCTCCGAGTGCCGATGTCCAGCCTGCCGCAGCTCACACCACAGCCCCTGGGCGAAGGGGTGAAATGAACCACCTAGACATGGGCCCAGTGATGACCAGCTCTTTTGGGGACGCTTAGAATATGGCAGTTATGATGGTGCAAGGAGTGAAGCCCTTCCCTGTGCCAGAAAGTGCTTCACCTTCCTCTTCACATCCACCTTCCCGAGGGGCAGGAGGGCACCTTAGCTCCTACGCTCTGCCCACCACGCAGTTGTAGCTTCCTCCGGTCCCACCTTTCAGCACCACGAGCTCTGCTGCTGGCGGCGGGAGCAGAACTCAGCACCCCTTTGGAGGGCTTCAGGTCCCGGAGCGTCCTCGCGCTGCAGGGACCACCCAGCGTACACTGGGCGGTGGGCAATATGCAGACACTACGCTTCTCTAGAGCCTGTTATTTCTTCTCTTTCCAGCTTTTTCCTCCAGGTCCTGCTAGTTCTTTTTCTTCCCACCGTTTCCTCACTCACCCATAAGCACCAGCAGAGCGACCAGCAGCGCCTGGAGTGCAGTGCTGGACCTGGTCCAGAGGGGTCGGGATGCTGCACTCGTGTCTAAAGGATGCTCACCATGATTAGCGCATGAGAGCAATCCACCAGATGCTATCTTTGAGAAACCAAGCGAGTCTCAGCAGCAAAATGTACCACGGAGTGAGGGATACAGAGATGCTCGTGACTGTATGGATAATTTGAGAGTAGGAGGTATTACTCGTCCAGACAGCGAGCACATCATCACACATGAAGGATGAGATTATCTAACCAAACAGAACAATAGAAAAGAGATTAGATTTAGTAGCTCAAAGGGCAAATTCCTGCCCTTTGGGGTAACAGGAGGAGCTTTTTTCTGTGAACCCAGGATTCGCCAATCAGAAATAACGGAAGAGGGAAGAGGTCCGCACCAGTATGCATTGGTTAGCGCTAGCATTATTATGGACCGATAATGTGACGATGCTGTGAAAATAGCCCCCATAATTCCGGGGAAGTATTTTCAGCAGAGCTAAAGAAGTATCAGTACTATATACAAAGCAAGAGTAAGGATTTGCTTGAACTGTTGTGCATGGGTTTGGTCAAAAGAATTAGTTTTAAATTACATCAGGAAAGGGGAAGGCTGTTGAATCCGGCAATTTTGGGGGAGTGCAGTACCTGTCTTAGGAAAACACACTTTGAAAGCTTTGCTTTGTCAATACAGCAAAATGAATTTCAGGGGTTAGGTGATGATTTTTTACATAAATACATCTGGGGATAATATCAAATGTGGAAAAGCTGTTAAGGGATAACATGGAAATAGATCAAATAGATATAAACCAGTCATGAGTATAGTGAGACTGGAAATTAGAAGATTTCTAACTATCGGAAGAGCGAAATTCTCAAACGTTTTCCAAAATCCATTTGTCGGTATGAAGATGAGGAGGGGGAGACAGGAAGGAGGGAACATAAATTATATGAAGATGGAGCTGTTGATGAAAGGAGTTGTTTGATAGAGTGGAAATAATTCTGGGGTTGGAAGTTAAAGGCCTTGGGCGTGTGATTTATTGCTGTTCCAGCAGATAGAGATTTGATCACTGCATGCCAAGTGCATTTGCCTGTGGTCTATTTATATCAAATTAATCCTAAATTTCAGGCTGCTTCTGGTCACTTGCATGGCCTAGAAAGGCGCATTCACCCCTCGATTCACAACTTGTCTTCTGGCCCTCTTTTAGCCTTCCTCTGAACCACCGAAAGTTGTGGCCACAAAGGCTGGCTTCAGAGCAGGCCACATCTGTGGTCTGCTGTGGTATGCCTTCTGCATGAGACGTGGTTGTATCTTGTTTACTCACCTGGGACTGAAGTGATCCTCATCTCTGGGATTAAGGTTTCTCTCACAGAAGCTGGGATTGTCAGGGTTTTTGTTTTAATTCCATAGGACAAAATGGTCCATTTCTTAATATCACTTCTGAGAAATTAATGTAAAAGAATTCCCTGCTATGTCAGGAATCCAAGAGCCTGGTAGTGGCACGGTCTCCGCTGTGAAGTTTAACAGAGGTGGATTTGCTGTGTGTGCAATCTGTAGGGCATTGTTGGGAGATGGTTGGTGGGCTCTGGTGAGAACGGGCCTGTGAAGATAAGTTCTACCAACCCTTCTGGGTTAACCATTTATTGCAGGATTATCCAGGACTTCACAACATGGGACTGAGACAAGTTGGTACCTCCCAGCCTTGTGTTTCTAATGACATCTATCATAGAATCATAGAGTAGTTTGGGTTGGAAAGGACCTTGAAAGGTCATTTAGTCCAACCTCCCCTGCAGTGAGCAGGGACATCTTCAACCAGATCAGGTTGCTCAGAGCCCCGTCCAACCTGACCTGGGATGTTCCCAGGGATGGGGCATCTACCACCTCCCTGGGCAACCTGGGACAGGGTTTCACCATCCTCACCGTCAAAGATTTCTTCCCTATATCTAGCCTGAACCTACCCTCTTTTAGTTTAAAACCATTACCTCTTGTCCTATTGCGACAGGCCCTGCTAAACAATCTGTCCCCATCTTTCTTATCAGCCCCTCTCAGCCCTGGCAGCTGCACTAAGGTCTCCCCGGAGCCTTCTCTGCTGCAGGCTGAGCCCCCCCAGCTCTCCCAGCCTGTCCTCCCAGCAGAGCTGTTCCAGCCCTCGAAGCATTGCTGGGGCCTCCTCTGGCCCCGCTCCAACAGGTCCGTGTCTCTCCTGTGCTGAGGGCTCCAGAGCTGCGGCCCTGCAGGGGGGTCTCCCCAGAGCGGGGCAGAGGGGCAGAATCCCCTCCCTCGCCCTGCTGGCCACGCGGCTTTGGGGGCAGCCCAGGACACGGGTGGCTTCTGGGCTGCGAACGCACGTTGCCGGCTCATGTCCAGCTTTTCACCCACCAGGACCCCATCCGTAGTCAGTATTGCTTTAAGGCATCAATTCTTGGATGCAGGTCTGGGTCCTTGGTTCAAAAACTACCTTTATTAGACCATAGACGCAGGGAGCCCATGCAGTGTCGTGTTGTAAGTGGCATTCAGCAACATGTGTACGTGGCCAGGGAGGCTCTTCATCATGTGTGCGGTGAGTCAAGGCTCAGACCTTCTTCCATGCATGGCTGCCTTTCCTTTTGACTCGTCCTGGCTTGGACTTGCTTAATCGTCTTGCTCCTTTTCCTACATCTCAGCCACTCTGAAACTCATCCAATTTGACTTCACCTTGACTGACAGTCTCACTCCCTCATTAAACAACAAGCTGAATTTGACAGACTCTGAGTGAGTTCCAGCAGAGTCACAGGAGCCTGTGTGAGGAGAGGACAGTCCTAGGGTGGGCTGTACCCTCATCCCAGCTGGGCCTGAGCAGAAAGTCTGAGTCTTCTTGGACTCCAGACCAAAGCACCAAGAACACAAGTAGTGATTAGTCTGCTGTGTTGCATCACTCTAGGTGGGGCACCAGGGACACGCCTGGGACTTGGAGGAGGCCAGGGATACTGCAAGGTCCAAAGGCTGAGCAAAAGTCAGTAATGTGTCCTTTTCCTGCTGTGTGACTTTAGATTTTATTCTGTGTTAGGATGTAAAGGTCACAGCAGTACACAGGGCTGTACGAGAGAGAAGATCTGTGCATCTCTTCTTTGAGGGTTGTTAGTGTTTTCCAAGAAAAATGACACAGATAACAGTGACCGTCTTACAGACCTTTGTCAGCTCTTCCCCAGCCTTTTGTAGAGTTCCCTGTGTGATACCTGTTTGCACAGGGGGATGCAGTAGAGGAATGAACTCACAGAGATGAGGCACAACTCCAAACTCCACCAGACAGTGCATCCTGGAGCCAAACGCATCACTGAGCCATGCCTTCCTCTCTCATCAATTCATAAAGCCCATTTCTAGCTCAAATCTTGTTTGCAGCTTTCTTATTTTAACCTCCAAAATGCCTTGTACAAATATTTATTTCACTAATAACTAAAATTAACAGCAGTTATTTGTTTATTAACACACTAGGATGCAACAAAGTTTTGTGAGCTCCTTCATTTTCGTTATCATAATGAATAGTGAAGTGAATGTAGTGAGTGAGGTATCTGCCTCCTGATTTTGTAAACCCTAGCACAGGCTTATGTATAAAATATTCCTCTGTCTCCATTAATTTCTCTGGTTTTCTGAGGTTCATCTGTTGGCCTTGAGTTCCCTTTTGTGATTTGCCCTAGAGAATCCAAATCGCACCTTTCTTTATTTCCAGAATGGCTTATTGACCTGTTCATAAGTTGGGTCCTAGTCTTCAGTGTGCCTCACCTTTCATCGTCTTCCCTAGTTTTTCCAGCCACACTGAACACAGGTCTGTGTTGACATAAGTTTGTGTGTGCTTCAGTTTCCCATCTGAACATTTAATTTTCTTTTTCCATCCCGGTACTCGCACGATAGGTGTTGTGCGCCAGAAAAGGTCTAGGAGACGAAGGTTTCAGAGGGCTATGACACACAAGGCTACCCTCTCTCCACGCCATCTGAGATGATGTACCATATGGCCTGGCTCATGCAGACCCACGCAGGACCTCTCCTGTGTGATTCAGTATGGTTCCTCCATCCTCTATTTCCAACAAGCATCTTTCTGGAGTGTAGCAGAACAGTAAAAATAAATCCATGGCTCTCAGGTGGATTTCCACTGCTCCCATTGTCCAGTGGGAATCTATTTATTTTGCAGACTAGTATCAGTAATGAGCTGAGCAAATTTACAGCAAAGAAAACTTCCCAGCTCTCTAAATTATTATCGTAATGATATATTGTAAACCTGCACTACCAAACAATTGGCTTAGTTGTTTTACATTTATGGCAAAGATGATTTAGATCTCAAGTGGGAAATAAAATCTGAAGATGTTAAGTTTATTATAGAAAAATACATTAAGAAGCCATCTTTCAGGCGGAGCATTGGGGGAGGTGAACGTATACTAGTGATGGCTGTTTCAACTGTCTTGAAATACGCGTTATCATTTCACCAGTTTAGCTGAGTACGCCTATCAAATATCTAAGAAGCTGAAAAGCTGACCTCTAAAGCTGAACTTGCTCAGGGAGTACGCTAGATGTCTGTCATTCCCATGAGCTGCCAAGATCTATCTGGGAATTCATTGTATATATTCTGTGGTGTACGAGGCTTTGTCAAGCTCAAAAGCAATAACTCATGTGTGGTCAAACAGCGCTGACAAGATGTGGTGTGGGAGACACAAAGTTTATTATTTGAACAGCTAGAAAATAAATCTCTTCCAGTAGAAAATCATAACAAAAAGACAAAAAAAATCCCCAGATAAATTCAATAGCAAATTTCAAATTTTTGATTAAAATCTCAACATTTTTTTTGGCCAGTGTATTCCTCTTCTGAGATGCCATTGTTGGAGAGTGCCTCAGGCTGTTGGTCTCAAGGTCACGGAGGTATTAGTCTCCCACGTGGTGAGGAGCAGCAGCCCACCACGGCGTTCAGATGGTCACCAGCTACAGCACAGGCAGCGGGTGGCAGGAGGAGCCGTGACCACAGCAGAGCACAGGGACATGAAGAAGCTGCTACAGCCCTGGAGGCAAGATAACAGCAGTATTTCAGCAGTGGGGAGCACAGCAAGAACATAATGTTTCCATGGAGCATATGCACATTTCATACACACAAAAAAATTGGTTCAAACAAACCCCCAAGTTTCCTTCAAAACACATTTGAGAGAGAATTTTTAACCAGCCCTTTCTGTATCATCACGTCATCTGACACTGCAGTGGTTTTCCTTTTTCCAGTGTCTACATTTCCATCTCTCTGTCTGCCTGCTGAGCCTACAGCCATTTTCTTCTTGTAGTGGATTCTGCTTTTTGCAGAGGACATAAAACACAGTGCTCTCATTCTCTCTATTCAATACTCAGCCCTCTTAGTCTTTTTTTTTTTTTTTTAACAGTAAAGAAAAAGTACAAGTGGAGAGTACTGCTTTTGCTTTTCGTATATGGAAAATAAATGAGAAAGCCAGCAGCACACAGGTACAGATCTTGTATACACTTAAGTGACACTAAACCTGCCATTTCAAAGCATATTTTTACAAGTGCTTCCATTGTCTATTAAAGTCACTTATGAGCATTAGTAACACCACTCAAGGGTAGTTTACTTTATAAATTAGCTGTACTCCTCTGTGACAGAAGCAGCAAATAGAAAAATGAAAACTGGTGGTGCACTGTAAAGCCCAACTTGATGGAGATGTTGTTCCTGGAAGGGTTGACTACAAGATGAGTGGGTAATTTGTATTACTGTGCATTTTAAAAAGAGGGGCCCATATCTGGCCATGCTCATACATCTGCGTTAAGCAAGTGATTTAGCTGTTGCCATGCCGACAATAGATGTACCTGGGCCAGCAGGGCGATGCAGAGGTGGTGGCTGTGGCTCTTTTGTGGCTGCGGCTCAATCTCCCCTGGCTGTGCAAATACTCCAGCCCCTCAACCTTGTGTCAAGCAAGCTCATAGATACCCAAGAGATCCTGGGTCAACTCTCCTGAAGGCTGCAATGACTTCAGTGCCTCAGGACAGCAGCTTCCTCCCTCATCTTACTCCCTGGCTTGGGAGGTTTTCAGCATCACAGCTGTCCCGCTGACCCTCCAAGAGTACCTTTGCCTGCTGTCCCCTGGTGAGGGGACTGCTCTCCCAGCTTGCACTCCAGTGGTTCTGTGGGAATTTTGGGCTGCAGTAATGTCTGTAAAGTGTATTACTGTGTAGCTAGACCCTTTCTTCCTAACTCATGGCAAGAACTCCTGGTAGACCTTGATATGTTGGTGATTGCCCTTAGCCCTGCCACATCAGGCTCCCTGCAACAGATTGCACTTCTGGACTTGGGCTATGGGATCAGAGTACACCTGTCCTCTGAGCTTCCATGGCTTCTCCACAAGCTCCTCATGACCCATGTGTCCTTAGGCACTTCTGTTGCTCTGCAGCTTGCTGTCTGCATCCCCACTTTGCGCTCCATGTGGGGCAGTTGCTCAGAAGGTGTCTCTAAACAAGGCAGCAAATAAGCTTCTTGTTTGTCTCCTGGAGTTTTAGGAGAAACAGCAAAGCCCTTGATCAGCCCTTTCACATACGAACTCTTTGTATGACATTACAGAAGGAAAGAGAGCTGCAGAAATAAAGGATTTAGCAAGTGCAGGCAAAGACTGAGATAGGAGAAACCAGGCCTGTTCTGTGGTAGGCAACTTGGCAATGACACCTACTTGCAGCCAAATCAGCTGCACGTGGGTTGAGGACTTTCTCTTGCATCAAGTGCTGTGTTGGAAACTGAAGCTGGCATTTGCAACAGGAGATGGTTTAATGGCCACATGATACTGCTCCTCAGGCAGATGGATGTCATGTTGCATCAGCACTGCCAAGCTCCTTACTAGATATCTAACTGAGACTGAAAGTACTTGCCTGTCTGAAACTACAGGCATTAAGAGCTTCCCTGTCTCTGCTCCAGAGAGCTCAGATTTGTTGTGGACAAACAGTTCCATCCAAGCCAAAGTATTCTGGAAAGCCATAGGAGATACCAGTGGGAAGATGCCACCAGCCCATTCCTGGCATACACTAGTGTTGCTATCGTGTTCACTGGTGCCCATCTTGCATGGACAAACTACTCATCACCTGTCTTTTTCATGTCTCTGCTCTGTCCATCCACTGCAGGTGGTATCTCGATGCAGCCCTTCCACCCCAACTGGATCGTCACTTGCTGAGTTCCTCTGCTCTGCTTCAGACCTGATTCTGCCTTGGGTTTAGGACTGATTGTGCTCTGGGACCTTGGCAGAGCATGGCTAGTACTGAAGACGAGTACTTTCTTAGCAGAGAAGCCCATAGTGTAATTTTCCTAGCCTGTGATCAAGAAAAGAGTACATGACACTGGAGCTGTTCCCTCTGAACTGCTCTTCAGTGGCACCTCACACAATCACGGAATCACAGAATCATTAAGGTTGGAAAAGACCTTTAAGATCATCAAGTCCAACCATCAACCCAACACCACCATGCCCACTGAACAATGTCCTAGTTCTCTCCTTCCATGATTTGAGGAGCCTGGGCTCTTATCTCACTCTTTTATGGCTTATTAGTTACCTGTAAGTCATTGCATTGTTTCTGAAGTAGAGGGGCTGAATATGGAAGCTAGGAATTATATGTCTATGGGTATGGGGTTTTGTGTCAGGCAGAGTATTTGGAGTCTAGAGATCAACTGCTTTTCTCTGGGTCCCCTTAAACCTACTTAACTGCTGAGTGGACTCTGCCTTTTCTCTTCAAAGGCTGGTCCTTCGTGGATGGTGTAAAGCTTCAGGAGGACAGCCACTGAGCTGAAGTGTCGGGACTGCCGTCATACGCATAGTCTTTCATGAATATTAATACACTTAAAAGGAGGGCAGGAAAAAGCCTGGAAAATAAATAACAGGAGACACAGAAGCAGCTGTAAAATTATCACGGGGATAAAGAGTCTGGAGGAATTTTTCCTCCTAACACAACATTTGGGGACTCTGAATTAAATGAATAGGCAGCAATTCTAGAACAAACAAAATAAACATTTATCTGTCCCACATGGGGCAAAGAGAGAAGCTGAGTACCAAACGAAGACGCACGAGGTCAGGAGTATGAATGGGCTCCCATAAGGGATTAAATGGCTCCATACGGGAAGATCCATCAGAGCTGCAAACTAAACCATCCAGAAAGGCCAGGTTTTGGAATTACTGAGCTGTGAGCTGGAAGAGCCTGGGAGGATATAGCACAAGTGGGAGTGCTCTGCAGCCACCCTCCTTCTTACATGTTTTATCTCTTCACTTGCTCTGAACATTGACTGAAGAATGGACACAGGATTTAAAGATCTTTGGTCCAGGAATCCTCTTCTGTTCATACAGAAAGGACTTTCAGTCCCTGAAAAGATAGCCCTTGGCTATCTCAGGCACTGAATTGCCTAATTCCCTCCACATATATCCCCTTCATGAGCAAGCTCTGTCTACAAAACCAGCTAGGTTTTTTGTTGTGTTTTTTTTTTTATTTTATTTTCTTTCTTTCTATTCACTACCATCTGTGAAGCTGTACCAGAGCTTCATTACTCCAGCTGCTAGGAAACTTCTTCCAATTTCGAGCTTAAATTTATGTCTGGTCAGTTTATAGCCACATATTCTTGTGATAATATTGCTTTTAGCTTAACTGGCTCTCTTCCTCCTTGGAGTTTCCTCCAGTGAATTTATAGACACCAATATCCCTTCTAGCCTGGCTAGATTTAAAAAATAAAAAAAAGGGCCCCCAAACCCTTTATGTTCCTCATCATATAACACATTCTTTCTTCATTGCTCATCATTCAAGGAATACCTGTTGTGATTTTAGCCCTTCCTCTTGAACATGAGTGACTGGAGAGAGCCCAATGAAAGGCAGATGGAGGGAGAGAGGCTACCCATTCTCTGCTGGAAATACTCTCCTGATTCATTTTGGGTCTGCATTTAAATATCGGTTATGCGCATGACATCTTCATCCTGTGACCAGGATCCACCTCCTCAGCAGCTCCTGGCTAATGGGCAGCGGGGAGAGCAGCGTCCAGCAACCACAGCAGCCCTGAAGCAGGTATACGCTGCGCGGCTGCCGCGCAGCAACTGGGGACAGAATCCTGCTACCTGCTCAAAGGCATCCTGCACTGTCTAGGGTGACCCTGGGGGCAGACGGGATCCCTGGGCCACTCCTTGTTCAGAGCAGCTAGAGAAAAGCAGCAGGGAAGGAACACTTCTCCAGCACACGTAGTCCTTGCTGTCTCCTCCCCATCCCCTTCCTGCTGGTCTGCATCTGTTACTGGCTCAGCAGATGCAGGTTTGCGGATGCTCCGTTTACCCTTTTGTGTTCCTACCCCCATCCACATGTGAAAATGCGTGGTGGGGGATGCCTCTGAAGACCTGGTGGATCATTCTGGCCTGAGCTCCTCTCCAAGCAGACCACCAGCAAGGGAATGAAGTTATCAAGTTGCAAGCCTTGACCTTGGAGAGTGGGGGTCTGGGAGGAAGATGATTTTGGAACTGAAGATTGAAGTAATCCCACCAGTTTGCTACTTCAACATTTTGTGAGCTTAGAGAAATCGCTGTTTCTGTAGGCAAGGCTAGCCAGGACAGAACTAGCCTCTTGCTCCATGAATCGATGGTGAAACAGCAGGTCCTGACCTCTAACTCTTGCAGGGAGGAAAGATTTTTCCGTAGGAATCCCACAGCATACATCACATGTTGGCTCATACCTGCTGTGGCCCCCTCCCTGTATCTCGGTCTTCTCAGCCATTGTCCTTTTGGTTTTTCACATTTGTCATCTTCTTTCCTGAACACATGACTTAGCATTTATCTCTGCTGAATTTTCTCTTACTCATTTTACAACAGTTCTCTTATTTATTGAGGTTAGTTTTAATTCCAGCCCTGCTCTCCGAAGTGCTTGCTCCTTCCACTTAAGGTTCACCCACAAATTTTTCAGGGCATCTCTAGCCCGTCATCCCTGCCATTAATAAAAACACTGAACAGAACCTGACCCCTGCAGGGCTCCACTTGCAGTGCCCAGCCAGCCTGACGGCACGCCTGCGATAACTGCTCTTTCCATCTTGTTTCTAAATGCTGCTTCTGCTTGTTTGTCTCGTGTACCCCGAGCTTCCCCCTCTTTGTTTAGTTTCATCGTCAGGGCATTTTCCCCTCTGGCCTTTGTATTTATAGGCAGGCTTTATTGAGTGCTCTCCCCGAGCAGATGTGCCGGCAGCCACGGGAAATCTGTGCAACACCGTGTTCAAACAGGCAGCTTAATAAATCCCAGGTGCCGTGAAACAACCTGTCTCCCGAGAGCTGGGCGTGGGAGGAGTCACATCCACATCAATGGGATGAGGAGCATCTGCTGAGCTGTCTCACGTTTTGCAAATGCCACAGCGACTGTCTGCTGGCACTGGGACCGCCGTCAGCTCCCTCGGGGAACGGGCAGACAGGTTTTGAGGGCTTGTCCTGCAGAAGTGGTACCACAATCAAGCGTTTTGCTTTTTCCCCCAGCTCCTCTGCAAAGACCTGTACCGCACAGCGGTGCCGCGCCGGCTGTGCAGCAAGCAAGACTCCCCCAGCTGCAGTGCTTGCTGCTCCGTAAAAGCCGTTCTGCTCTGGTCAGACAGCCAGCATCAGGAGCTGGAGGGAAGAAAAGAGCAACACAGGCGTCTTTTCCGAGCAGGAGCGTCCAGCCCTTGGAGGATCGGCTCGGGATCTGTCCCCTCTATACAGAGTCAGGAGCCTCCTGCAGTTCCCCCTGACTTCAGCAAGAGCCGCATGGCCGCATGTCAGGGTCTCCCAGGTGCGGTGCCACCTTGCCCCTCAAGAGCTGGCTCTGCAGGCATCAACGTCGCCGAGGGATATGATAACAGGGTGTTGTGGTTTAACCTGGCAGACACCTAAACACCACACAGCCGTTTGCTCACCCTCCCGCCCCGCCCCGTGGGATGGGGGAGAGAATTGAGGGAAAAAAAGTAAAACTTGTGGGTTGAGATAAAGGCAATTTAATAGGACAGAAAAATAAAGGAATATAATAATAATGAAAAAAGAATATACAAAGCAAGTGATGCACAATGCAGTTGCTCACCACCTGCTGACTGATGCCCAGACAGTCCCCAAGCAGCAACAACCTCCCTCCTGGCCAACTCCCTCCTGTTTTGATGTTCAGCATGTTGTTGTATGGTCTGGAATATCCCTTTGGCCAGTTTGGGTCAGCTGTCTTGGCTGTGTCCCCTCCCAGCTTCTTGTGCCCCGCCCCAGCCTCCTTGCTGGCAGGGCACTATTAGAAGCTGAAAAGTCCTTGACTGAGTGGAAACATTGCTCAGCAACTACTAAAACATCAGTATGTTATCAACATTATTTTCATCCTAAATCCAAACCACAGCACTATACCAGCTACTAGGAAGAAAATTAACTCTGCCCCAGCTGAAACCAGGACACAGGAGTAGGAGGGTATGTCTGAATAGCACAGAAGTGGAGGGTGGATATGCCTCTCTAAAAGCTCCACTTGTCCTCAGCCAGCAGCTATGCACTTGATACAGGAGCACTGGGGCAGGTCTCTGGCTGGTCCCAGTAAGAAGTCAAACTCATGGCAGGCTATACTGGTATGCCAGCAGCAGATTTAAACATCCATGGTAGCAAAACCAGAGTGACTGGGCAGAGCAGCATCACAGCGACTGCAGGAGAAGCTTTGTGCCATGATCTGTACTTTCCTGCACCCAAACATCTGGGCTGCTGCTGTGGCTCCAGCCCTTTCTGCTACCCTGGTAAGAAACAAGGTAGTTTCTCAGCTTCTCTGCTCCAGCAGCGGGGAGGGAGAGGGGCTGAGGTGTGGGCAGACTTCCTCTCTGCTGTTGGCAGAGATCTGCTCCCCCAGGAAAGTGCAGTCCTGCTGTCTATAGTGACACTGAAAAGGGGTTTGTGAGTCCTTGGTGTGAACAGTGCTGGGGAACGTGATGCACTACACTATGGTGGTAGGCAGGGGAAGGAGACCGCAGGAAGGGGAAGGCTGTTTTTGGACCTTCCTGCTCTGGAGCTTTGCTTGCACTTGAATTCCAGCTCTCTCCAGGGAGCATGCCAGTTTTGTGCTGACTTCCAGGGACACAGGCTTGAAACCCTGCGTTGGCTCTAGAGCAGAGGAAGAGCTGATGCAGGTGATTTCTGTTAATGGGCCATGCACAGAGCAGCTCTTACCAGTGCTCTTTCGAACTGGAAGCACGAGGAGGAGAGACGCATGTGCAACCATTGAGAACCGGAAAGACTCCAGAATGGTCCCTTCATCCAGGGCAGAAAGGCTAAAAAGACAGGCTTTGCATCCGAAACCCAGACTAATGCTTCAAGATACACAAGCTGTGGCAGCAATGACAGCAAAAACTTTTTGATCCTGAATGCTTGCCCGCCTCTCCCTTCCCACCACTTCCCCCCTCCCCATGCTGCCTAATTACCCTCCAGTTGTATGTGGGTCAGGCTGTGAATGAGATCAAAGACATGAAAGAAACACCCTGAAAAGACAGTGAGGCTGATTTGGAAACAGTCCTGCAGTATCTGTGGGGAGCCAGTGACACAGTGCCGGGCATTGAGTGCTCAGAGGAGGAATTGGGGTAACAAGGGGCTAGATGGTCCTTATAGCTGTATAGTCCCTCAAGTCAGGGTACTATGCAATCACAGCAAATTTTAATAGCCATCAAAACTTTACCTCCCCAATCTGGCACCTGAAACCCCACTGTAGTCAACACGGCTCAGCCCTGGTAGCTCATCTCTGCAGCAGAGCCCCCCAGACACTGACCCAGGCATGACCCAGGCATAACCCAGCCTTCACCCATGGCTCTAAGGATGCCTCAGACCTAACCCCAAACAAGGCCTGTGCACCCAGTCTTAACAAGCATGTGGACTGTCCTGTAACCCTATCATGGCCTAGGTTGAATCTTTCATTTCAGCATGACCCAGATCCGTCACCAAATCTCTACATGCCCAAATAATCAGACTCTGACCCCAAGTGTGTCCTATATCTGAAGCATAATTGTAGTGCAGCTCAGCCCTGGCACCAAGCCATAATGTAAGCCTCGGGCTTCTACCTCTGAGCCAATTTTGAGCTCTTGAGCCCACAGCTCAACCCAATATGAGCACCATACATGGTGGGCCTTGAAGTCCAGGACAATCCAGTCCTAAATCCCTAGACCTAGACAAGCTATGAACCGATTATTTTTCTTGCTGCTTATTTCTGTGTCTCAACAGCAACACTGCTCAGCACGGAGCTCCCAGCTGAACACTCAAAACAAAGGATGGATCAGAAAATCTAGTCCTCCACTCTGAACTTCTAGCTTGGCTCAGCTTTGACTCTCCATGATGAGACAATCAAAATTTGAATATCCCACCACAAAAAGTGCAGTGCCTGAGATGAACAAGCCTGAGTAATCTTCTGCATTGACCAAGCCCAGGTTATCTCAGCTCCCATCACTACCAGTGTCCACAAAGCCTTGAGCCTATCTCTCTGCCCAGTCCACTGTCCTTCATCCTGCAGACCCCTGGGGCTGCCTGCCACTGCCTGCTCACAGTGCTGTGATTGATCTATAGCAGTCTATGTCAGAGGGCTGTTGTGTCACATAGATCAGTGACAGTGTGTGCAATGTGTGGGTGTTTGCTTTGTCAGTAATACTTCATCACCTTTTAATTCATTAAATATGTTTGTCATTCATCTCTATTAGAGGTTGACACTGCTGCTGTTTGCTCTGCCCTGTGTCAGTGTGCTTGTAAATTTATACAATAACCACGAGAAAATCACATTTGTCTTCTTTTGGATTTAGAAAATGTGCTTTAGGAGATGAGCTTCTCTATTCCACGTGTTCCCCAGCTCACAGCCTTCCAGCCCCCAAACTCTCCTTCACACTGCACAGCTCCCAGCCCTACCCACATGCTTCCCAGTCTTGTTACACTCCACCCCGCCTGTGTCCCAGTCCTCCAGCCCTCATACTTCAATCCCAGACCCTCCTGTTTTCCACACACACGTTGTCCCCTGCTCATGCCTTGGCTGTTGTTTGCTCTCTGCACCCTCCTACCCCTGCCAAGACACTGTTGGGTACCTGAGATCCACTTCTTTTCTTAGGATACTTTTCTGAGAGATGGGTGGTAGGATGGAGGGAGACTCTTCTCTGTCATCTCTCCTCTGGGAAGCCGATTCAGGCCCTGCCTCACCCTTGGTATTCCCAATTAATTAGAAGGATAATGGCATGCTCTGCTGGCTATAAGGATTCCTGCCATCTTCATTGATATTAGGGTCAAGGTATAGATTTAGGGGTCTCTGTGATGGTAGCACTCAACTATGAGCTGAGACAATGAGTACCCATGGGACAGATCTCATAATGTGGTGGACACCACATTTTTGACTTGTGCTGTCACCCACAGAATCAAGTTCAGTGGATGCGTGCACACATGCGCGTATGTACATGTATATGTATGGGGATTATACTCTCTGGTTGCCCCTATCTCTTCCTGCCCTTTTATACCACTGGTGATATCCCATCTGCTGCGCCGAGTCCAGTTTGGGGTTCCTCAGTGAAAGAAACACAAGGACACAAGGGAGCCAGTCCAGTGAAGGTATCGCTGTGGTCAGGGGTGGGATATACAAGGAGATGATCAGGGGACTGTGTTTGGTCAGCCTGGAGAAGAGAAGGTGAAGAGAAGATTTTATTGCTAGAAGATTGTATTGGCAGGTGAAGTCTCCCAAACTGGAGGGTTTAGAGACCCTTCTCAGAGGTGCACAGGGACAGGACAAGAGCCATTGGACACAAGTGGGAGCATGGGAAATTGTTTGAATTTGAGGAAGAAAATTTCCCACACTAAGGGTGGGTAAATGCTAGAACAGAAACCAAAAGATACTGTACAATCTCATCTCTGGATGCTGAAACTCAGCTGGACAAAGCATGATTAATCTGTCCTGGTTGGACATGCTCTTCAAAGGGCTTTGGACCAGAGACCTTTTGAAGTTCCTTCTGACGTCAATTAATCTGATTATTACTTTTCTGTCTCCGGTACCCCCATTTGGATTATACCCTCTGCCCTGTCCCCAGGAGGCAGCTCTGAGGCAAGCAGTCAGCCACAGCCTGTTCCAGCTCTAGGAGTGGCAGCAATTAGGCCTGATGGATTGGCAATTGAGAAGGTGCTGGCAGGGGGATTTTGAGGTTTGAACAAGCAGCTGAAAAAAAGGCAAAGGGAGCAGACCCTCTCACTGGTCTTGGTTTTGGCTGGGATAGAGTTAAATTTCTACACAGGAACTAGTATGGGGTGATGTTTTGGATTTGTGCTGAAAACAGTGTTGATAACACAGGGATGTTTTAGTTACTGCTGAGCAGTGCTTACACAGAGTCAAGGCCTTTTCTGCTTCTAACACCACCCCACCAGCGAGGGGGCTGGGGATGCATGGGAAGCTGGGAGGGGACACAGCCGGGACAGCTGACCCCAACTGATCAAAGGGATATTCCATACCATATGATGTCATGCCCAGCATATAAAGCTGGGGGAAGAAGAAGGAAGGGGAGACACCTTCGGGTTGATGGTGTTTGTCTTCCCAAGGAACTGTTACGTGTGATGGAGCCCTGCTTCCCTGGAGATGCGTGAACACCTGCCTGCTGATGAGAAGCCTTGAATAAATTCCTTGTTTTTCTTTGCTTGCGTGCGTGGCTTTTGCTTTACTTCCTAAAGAGTTGTGATCTCAATCTACAAGTTTTCTCACTTTTACCCCTCCAGTTCTACCCCCCATCCCAGCAGGGGGGAGTGAGCAAGCGGCTGCATGGTGCTTATTTGTCGGCTGAGGTTAAACCACGACACTGGGCCATGTGGGCTGAGAATGTGGCCCTGTGTTTTGCTGCATGTTTTCTTAATGATACATCTGTGCTCAGCAGCTCTGGAGACCCAGACACCTTGTTGAGAACGCTGCTCACTTTGTCTTGGATTACGTTGGCTAATTAGGAAACACAGGTCTTCGTCTGCCTCTTTAAAAGATGTGTTTGCTTTTGTTAAGCAGCACCATGTTCAACTTGCACTTCTATATTAATCCCTAAATACTGTTACAGTGTGTTGCCGGCAGAGATTTGTCAAGGCTAATTCCATTACTGGGCAATATTTGCTTTAGGCTTCTAGGTATTAAAAATGCACCTGTTTGCAGAAGGAGCAGCAAACCCAGCAAGCACCCCAGGCACAGAAGAACCCTTCCTGTGGGCTGCACCCCTGCTCAGAAGAGACACTTTCCCCACTGAAGCTAGCTGGTCTTCTGAAAGAGAAAGGAGGTTTAACTCCTCATGCATGTGGAGGATGAACAGCTCTAACATGGAGAGAAGAATAACCTGGTGGTTAAAACTGGACTTAGTCATGTAAAGGGATACAAATTCAGACCTAGATTTCTGCCCCATGTCTCACACCTGGATTAGACACAGATCCTTAGGGAGACTTGTATAGCTTTGACCTGAATGTGTGCCTTTCCAATCTGTGCTTTCAACTTCTAGCTCCACCAGTTCTACCTGTCCTCCCTACTACCTTGTCTGCAGGAAGCAGCATGGGGAATTATCTATCATGGATTAGAGTAGTTCTTAATATTGTCTCTGACTCATAGGGGTTTCTGAAATCACTCGTGCTATGCTTCTCATTCAGCACACAACAAAAGCACCATCTGCTTTATCAGGGCAGAAATTAGATGCTTCTTTTTAACAGCAGCAGCATCCTCTGTGTCCAAAGGACTCGCCCTTTGTCTGTGGTTATGTGTCTGTATGGCAGACTACCATATAGCTGCAGTTCCTACGGAGCGCAGAGCCCAGCAGCGCTTGGATGTGGGTGCTAAGCCAGGAGAGCTGTGCAGCTGTGGGTGTGGGGAGCCCGGCTAGCCGTAAGTACCATGCCCATGGTAACAGGGAACAGGATTGTACCGACCATGCAGCAAAAATGCAACTCTCATGGGGTCCGAAGCAGGACAGGGTAGAGGATCGAGGATGCTTGTGATGAAAGGAGTCCTCTGAGTGGTGTCGCGGGTTCTGGTTCCTGTTTGTTCCGATATTGTTGGTTGCTGAATATAAATGGGTGAAGTCAAAGGGCCAGGTGCTACAATGCCAGTTTTTGTCTGCCCTCTGAACTCTAATGGCCAGTTAAGTGGTTTATAGCCACCTGCGGTGCTCTGACAGAAGCTGCTGTGTGCAGGGCAAAGAGGTCTGGCACCTTTACTGCTCTTCTGCCCAGTCGTACGTGGCTCTTTAATTTCTGACACAAATGGGCCCCAGAGGTATGCTTTTCCTGAATTAAGTGTTGGCTCATCCTACCTGGGCTTCATGATCATGAGTGTGCTAGGACAGCGAGGGGTGGAGTTAAGCACGGAGGCTGCTATGTGATGCTGATACTCCTGTGAGTCGGGCACAGAGAAGAGCAGATGGAGCAATGGCTCCCTATTAAGAATGCATCTGATACGACTACAATGGTCTTCATGCGGGCAAGAAAATAATTTCAAGACAATTACAGAACTCATTAGCATCTTCTGAGTCTCAGGCTGAAAGAGATCTGATCAGTGTTTCTGGGAGCCAGTTTTTGGGTGCCCAGCGCTGGATCAGGGATGGTGGGGGCATACGAGTTTCGCACTTTGTTTTCCCTATATCTTGGCCCTCTTTTTGTGAACAAGCTGTAGTCATGATTGCTGGGGCCATCAGGATCATGCGGAGATGCATCAGTGAAATAGAGCTCCTCTGCCAGGGCTGCTGGGGGATGCAGGGTTCAGTGGCAAGTCACTTCTTATCTGCTCGAGCTAATTCAGCATTGTCCCTTCAAAATGTGGTCTTGTTGCTGTGCTGAGCCATCTGAAGTCTGCTCTGTCAGGTGAACATCTGTGCTCAGATTCACTATTAACAGTCATGAAACTGTGTCCTTGGTAAAATTAAGGGCACTCTTGTCTCGGCTCATGAAAAAGTCAATAAGAAATAAGCCAGTGATGACAGAGGTGCAGAGCGCAGATCTCAGCACGCCGGCAGAAGGGCTCAGTCCAAGAGTCACTCCATACAGGCGGGTGGAAAGCTGTGCTCCCCTCAGAGTCAGATGTGCCTGCCCTGAGATCTGGTCCTGCACTGGGCCAAGTTCTGCGTTGGTGCTGGTTCTCAGGCTACATCTGACCCCATCTCACACACACCTCATACACCTGTGGGTTAAAAGTGCCCCACAGCACCTCCATCTGATAAAGAGATACTTGGGAGGAGATGTTTGGTGTGTCACTACCATTTCATGAGAAAAGCTGGAGTCAGATGTTATTACCAAAATACTGTCCATACGCTATAACTGTGGGATGAGAGAATATTAAGCCACTCCACTGCAGGATATGGATGTTATTGAAAAGACCAGAAAATGCAGTATTTTTTTTTTTCTTTTATGTAGGTTTTGTTTTGTCATCAGAAGGTGAATCCCCCAAAGAAAGCGCTCCCTCTCTAGGCCTGTGTCGTGGAGCAAGAGCCCTCTCAGGCACTCATGGCTGTTCAAAGCACCACAGCTCCCTCCCTGCCTGTCTGCTTGAGTGCAGTGAGGATGTGGCCTGGACTCACTGCTGGGCATCGGGCTGTGGGGGGGACCATAGTAGATACCCACCCTTGAGCAGAGAGTCAGACTTAAGTGCTTGTCAGAGATCTGCCACCCGTCACCGCTCTCACCCTCGCGCCAGCTGTCCGGCTGTGCCACACGTGTGGGCACACAAGGGCTGAGTTATGGGCAGAGCAAGGCCTGTCCTTGCGCTGGTATTTGCCAAGCAGACTGTCTACAAAATGCCTCTTCTCTGAGGAGCTGTAAGAGAGGGAAAAGCGTAAGCAAGGGCAGCAGAGAGTGCATGGGAGCAGCCAAGACCTGCCCTTTTCCATGCCTGTCCCACACCCTTCCCCTCCCTGCCTTCAGCCCTTCTCCAGCACTCCGGGAGTCAGACAGCCTGCCTGCGAAGGCCAGAGCAGACAGTTCAAAGCCCTGAGGCTGCATGGTGGACTCCAGGCTTGATCTAGGCCATGAGTAAATTTTGCCCAGATAGCATTAATAGGCACCTACCAACCTCCCTGTGTAAGAGCTGGAGCCAGACTTGAGACCTATGATGGCCACCCATTCCCTGCACACCTCCTTCATGCACACATGGTTCCAGCTGGAGCAGCCAGACCTGGAGAAATCATGCGACCTATCTGAACTCTAACATACCTGGCCAAAATTAGATGGGAGTAGTTGAATTATTTCTGAACACAGCTCTTACTACATGGACTCCAATGGAAACTGAGCAGACCTGACATAACCCACAGCTCATATGGACATATTGCTCACCAGTCTCCAGGTAAAGCATCCAAATAAATGCCTTTAGGAGAATAAGTCTAGCAAAGGTACTGCAAGCTAGCTTTGGTACTTGGGGGAATTTGCAGGCTGCAGACAGCTGATCTATTGCGATGGTGCAGGGCATTAGAAGGTGATTTGCACAGCGGCCATCCTGCACCCAGACCTGCCTTGTGCTGTTCAAATTGCTCCTCAAGGAACTTCTTATCCTCTCATTTTCTTGTCCCTGTTACCAGATATGTGGCAGTGACTCCAGCCACAGGGACTGAAGGATGACCCATGACCTCTCTGTCCTCAGAAAAATGCAAATGCAGAACTGATGTTCATGGAGTCAGTGGAGAGCAGGTGCTAGGCAGAGTCAGAAATGCTCCTTCAACTTGTGCTCTCACAGGCTCTCATTCAGCTCAGCCTCTGTTTTTCCTTACAGCTTGCCAGTCATCTTCTCTGTTAAAGAATAAGCTGTGAAGCTTTAAATGTTGTTCATAGATGGCAGAACGTGCTTCCATAAAATTTGGTTGAAAAGGCTTTTACATGGAAACTGGTACAAGCTGGTGCCACAGACAGGCTGGTGTTCTCTCCAGCATAATTTTAAAAGCAAATGGAGCCTACATACACCTGGGTGGGAGCCTACATACACCTCGGTGTTCACGCAGCATTGCAGACCAGGAAAAGAAAGCAGCTGGAGGCTATAGTGGAAATGTCTGTTGACGTTTCTTGGCAGGTTTTCCTGAAGGTCCAGTTCAGGGACATAAATGAAGCATTTGCCGTTGTTAAATTTATCAGCATGCAGGAATTCTCACCCTGCAAGTGTTCTCATTGCTATGTTGGGATTGGGACCTGCCACACTGCAAGGGAGCTGGAATTACAGTAAATCACCTCCCCAGCAGCCAGCAAGTGAGGAATGTCCAACCTCTCACCAGTAATACTTTGTGATTTGCTCCATGATCTGATCACTGATCCCAGGCTGCTGCACTCTGTGCCCCCTCGCTGACTCTCATCTCCCTGAATGTTTCTGCTTGTCCTGTTGTCCAGCCCTGCTAGTATCGATGACACACAAGTGACAAAATAAAGTAGAAATTATTAATTTCAAGCTCTGCTGGCAGTAAGGAAAAGAAAATCAATGCTTGGCAAATGGAATAAGGAGAAACTGGAAGAATAGAAAGGCTCTGTCCTAGCTTCAGTAGCTTGTCTGTGGCAAAAGGCAGAGGACTGTAAAAAAAGGGCTTGACAGTGTTGCTGTTTTAACCACTGTGCATTAAAGCTGGCTTTTTGCATATTAACAGCAAAATAAGCTACCTGTTTGTTTAAACAGTCGTGTTGACATTCACTACAGGAGTGGGAGAGCACCGGCTATCGCGGCGGGGAGAGGAGCATGCTGCTCCAGCACGACTTGCACCTCTTTCTGTTGGGAGCCAGGCGTGAGAGCCCTGCAGGTGCAGGACAGGAGACCTGGTGCCAGTGAGGTCCTTTGCTCCTTAGGTGCTCCCTTGGGTGTGCACCTAAGAGACCTCCAGAGCTAATCCCCAGGGAGATGGACCACCTGCAGCCTCCATGCAGGAGTGCTCCACAGCAAAGCTAAGGGGGAGAGAAAGCACCCGGAACACAACGTGTTCCAATTAAAGCCAGGACCCGGTCTTGTACTGGAGGAGGCTCGTCAAATTTAGAAGCACCGACAGCCTAAGAGGGTACTGGGAGTTAGACATGGAGGTTCAGAGTCAAATTTCAAGAGTGCAGCTCCTATCTAGAGACCCAAATAAGGGGCATGTTTGAAAAGGCTTTGGTCTTGTATGTGTCATTGTAGCAGTGTAAGAGGATTTTTAAAAGGCTGTGGGTCCAGGGCTCTAAGAGGGCACCAAGAGTGATCAAGGTCTGAAGAAACTCTCCCTGAAAGGGGCTGTAAAAGATTAGGAACTACTCATACAGTGAGCAGATGAATAACAAAGGGTGTTTTAACTGTCTGTAAAACAGCCAGGTACAGGTAAGTCCCCTCTGCCTCATGACACAAGCAGAAGCATATTTTTCATTTAAACTGACAGATGGCAAATCCAGAATTGGTGAAAGGACATTTTCTTTTGCACAGTGAGATGGGATTCAGCCCCACCAGCTAGAGATATCTAAAACACAGACATCTGCTCCTGAACTGGCTATTTCAGGCTTCTTTTTAAGACAGTAGGGGGAAATAGGCACTTTCTGTCTGCAGGCCAGTGAGCAGTTTTATGCATAGTCCTGATGGGCTCAGCATAACTAGTGAGCATGAAATGCATTCCATTTTGAGATGAGAAGAGATGCAGCACAGAAAAGAGGGTGGCATTTAGACAGGAGCTGCCATTACCATGGCAGGTTCAGGGGGAACTGGGGTAAACTACAGTGATGTTCAGAGCCCATGAGAAAACTGGCTTGGTTTTATGAGCTGTAACTGTGGTGACTTGTTTAAAAAAGAGAGAGAAGCACCCCTGTGATGAGGATGGTAAGAGTGAAATTGGCTGTGCACCAGGTGCTACTGCCTGCTAGAGCGGTGGAAAGGTCAGCGAAAGTGGTGGGTACAGGAGAAAGCAAGCTCTGGCCACTGGCTGATGCTGAGGAACAGCTAAAGGCTTAATCACTAGTGCAAAACTGCATCATTACAGAAGTGATAAATGGACATACCAAATGTGTTGCCCTCGCTCTGAGCAGATCAGATATGAACTTCAGCCTAGCAGCTCTATGTTCTGGTTACACCCAACCAGTCGGACTTTGTCCAGTAGTTGCTTCTTGCTGTGAAAAGTGTATTCCTCTATAATCACTCGCCTGTGACCAGTTCTTCTGTTCTTCTTGACCTGATAGCGGGCTTTGGAATAACCTAGGAAAACCTAATCTGAGAACATCTCCATCTGACAAAGCACTATGCAAGAATCTGTATAGAAAACTTCTAGCATTACTCCACTCCTCCTAGTTCCTCTGTACACACCTTCTGCTTGTTCTTCAGGTTAGGAACCATCTTTGTACTTGTGTTTCTCTATCACCTATTGGAACGGTTTTGGCCCACGCCATAGGCTCCCAGTACTACCGAAGGTCTATGGACTGAATTAATTGTCCATGTTTAAAAGCATCCTGTCAGTATTCTCGAGTGAGGGTGTCTGGGGACAGGTTTTGCTGTAGCTATTCTTATCTTCTTAAACATGCATCAAATTAACATAACGAGAACAAGTGACAGAGATATTGGTGACAGCCCAAGGAGAGGGGTTGCAGACCTCCATCATTCGGCAAGCCGGGTGCCTGGCCAGGGCCCAAGGTAAAGTGAGAGAGACTGGAAGTAAGAGGTAGCCATCGGGGCAGAAAGTGTTATCTTGCAATGTAGCACCGGAGAGACACACAGCGGGTAGTTAGGAAAGTGTTGCTGCACAGACTGTGCAAGAATACACTGGGCTGTTTGCGGTAGCTGAGCTGCTCGTTACTGCAGCGTAGGCAGGACATAGGAAAAAGCAGACTGTTGTGAACTCCCATTGTCCAGATGCTACTTGTGTGCAGGTGGGAGATCAGTAGCATATTCCACCTATATGAACACAGAAGAGATGGGTACCCAGAAGTGCTCAATGACACTTTTGGACAGGCTTTTGCTACCAATACATCACTCTTGAAGTGTAAATCTTGTAAGTGAAATTAGACTTGGCTGCTTGAGTTGTAACAGTCATAAATTATGGACCAGGTGTGTGGGATCTTGTGCCTAAACTGTAGTAATTACACATATAATCAGAAAAACATGATATAAGGATGGCTCAAGACCCACATGCCCAAGACAAAAATGACAGAGCTGTGGCAGGCTCTGCTTTTGGGCCATTTGATGCAGGGCTTGGAGGATGAACCTCCACAGTTCAAGGCAGAGCACAGTGAGGATGTTTGTGGGGATATATAACACTGCTCAGCAGAAAATTCAAATGTTACAAAAAATAAACTTCATATAAAAGTAAGGAAGACTTCACTCTTGGAAGTCTCTTTCCACAGGGCAGGCCAGCTTTTAGTTTCTCCAGTAGTTACTGCATTCATTATTAATGTACTTTGCATACTTTAAAGGCCTCTACACACAGGACTGACAAGCAGTTGGGCTTCTCCTGGCTGTTAACAGCCATCTGGGCTGTCTCATTCCTGTGCCAGTGTGTTCTGTTTTGAAGACCAACATCGGTCTCCAAAGCAACCTGGTGCATGATATGGAAGATGCCTACAGTGCCTAGGCTGGATCTGTTCTGCTCTAGCTTTTCTTGACAGCAGCTCTTGTAAGATGCTAATACACTGCATTACACATGCACCTTCCTGACAACTAATAGCTTAATACCCAGTACAATGTCTACCTTACAGAGCAATAGAGGAACGGATGTTCTGCCTTTGTGCAGGGAGCTGAATATCGCTTTAACGCATTCATATTTAGCTTAGGGTCCCCAGAGGGCTGCCAATTTATCTCTGCTCCTAGGCGTCCTATTTGGTGCTGATATTGTGTGTCAGAGAGCAGAAGGGAAGGATTTGCTGCACCTTATCTGCATTCAGACGATAGTGACGCTCCCTGATAACTCACTAATCCACCCAGATAAGAACACGGCAAGCAGATTTTGCAGCCTTTAGGATGAAATGTGTGCAGGGATTTACGTTATTCTTGCAAATACTGAAATCATACATTTTGCTGTGTGAGCCACAAACTTCATGTCACTACGCCAATTAGCTCCCGGGATCAGCCTTATTTCAAACTGCGTTAACCAAATGAGCAGATAATGTGTTATAATAAAGAGAAAAATAAGATCAGATGCACAAGACTTTGAATGTAACATTACTTATAGCTTTGCAAACCATTACAAGAGAAGCAGAATTAGAAGATATGTTTTGTTGGTTTTTTATTTTTCCTAACAGAGTTGTTATTTTGGTTGGAATTTGGTGGTGGTGGTGGTGAGTATGAAGAGGAGAACAAAGAGATGCTGGCCCTTGGAAACACCTCCAGTTTCTTGGGGAACAAATATCTGCCACAGACGTTGCACATGAAGAACCCCTGAGAAGCAATAGCTCTGTACATAGGGGTTTCATCCTCAAAAGGCTTTCAGGGATGCAGTAGCTATCAGGGTTGAACAATATCTGGGTAGAAAGAGCCAAAGTTGGGCCTTGGGCATAACCTCCCCTCTACTCCTGCATCTAGGCATCCCCTGGCTCATTAATGCTCTGTGTCACATCCTTGAAGGGGGTCTTGCACCTTATCTACTACAGCCATATCTACACCGGGTTACTTTTATCCAGTTGTGGTTTTTTTGTTTGTTTGTGGTTTTTGGTTTAGTGTAGTCTGTGGGGTTTTTTTATGCTAGTTCCTTGGTTGTAGTGGCCTGGGCTGTCTTTATTGACTTGGACTTTCACTGAGCTACAGTTCTGTATTTCAGTTCCCATGAGCTGTCCATTCACCAAGACACTTCCATTTTCTTGCCTGAAAAATACACCTCAGAGCTGCCATTTTCCCATCTGAAATGGCACGGGAAGGTTCTTGATGCAACTAAACCCACTTAGCACCTGTAGAGAGTTTCAGGGTTTGGGCTGGGGTGAAGAACAACTAAGTTCAACTCTCCTTTCTCCTTACAGTACTCTAGGTGACTTTATAGCATCTGTAATATGGTTTAGATGTAACACAGGAAGGTTAAATAAATCAAAAGCCTCACCAACCTAGACCTGTTGGCAGACACAGCATTGCAGGCTGCTATACCTAAAGGGCGAAGTCCAACGAAGCCAATGATGGAGCAACAAAGTGCTTTGAGAGGCCAGATGGTGGGTCTTCATGGCAGCAGCTCCCCTAAAGAGTTGCTCTGAAGTCCAGCACCAGTGTAGCTGTGCTTCCACTTAAGTTGTCAGAGCCCAGAAACATCATCTTCCTCCAAAGGAGGTTTCTCTGTTTCATATCTGAGATGGGGCAGAATCTTGCAAAATGTTCTCAAAATCACTCTGGGTTTTTCATTCACTGAAAACACGTTGGCTTTATTCTATTTTGCATTCTAGAAACTTTGCCCAGGGATGTTTGAAAAGACGGCTCGTAGCAGAGATTCCTGTGTAATCAGAAATGCTGTGATCGGCCGGCTAAAATACAAAGGGAGAGACAAATGGCATTAAAAGCAGGAGTCCAATAAGAGGATAGAGAGCTTTGAGAATTAGTTATTTGACTCTTTTTGACCTAAATCTCTAGTTTAATAAAGCAAAGTCCTTCCACATCGTGCTCATTAAAGTCCTTGAACAGAAGGTTTTTGCAGCCTGAGCGGGGGCTCAGCAGAGGACGTGGCTTACTAAGTCTAGCAGACGGCAAAAAGAAGGGTGGTTGAACCACAGCCTAATACTGCCCAGCCTATTTTGTGCACACCCCCTGGACACACCACTCAGCACAGTGTGACGATCGTTTGGTTGCCGACACCTTGATGTGCATAGGGAAAAAAGCGGGGACCTGACTGAGACTAGGCATTCATTTTCCTAGGAGGATGAAGCAGGGCAGGACTTTTGGATCATTGGAGGTACATAACAAGAAGGAATGGGCTACTGAGGTGGAGGGTTAGAGCATAACAGCCTCCCGCAGCCTGCCTCACCCTGCTCTTGGGGAGCCAGTCCTTGTTTGCAATTGTCTAAATGATGTTGTATTGGGTTTGCAATAGCAATCGTGTTTGCGTGGCAAGGTTTGGTAGCGGGGGGCTGCAGGGGGGCTTCTCTGAGAAGCTGCCAGAAGCTTCCCCCATGTCCGACAGAGCCAAAGCCAGCCGGCTCCGAGACGGACCCGCCGCTGGCCAAGGCCGAGCCCATCAGCGACGGCGGCAGCGCCTCTGGGGAACGGAGTGAAGAAGGGAAAAACCGGCACATGGCATTTGCAGCTGGAGAGAGGAGTGAGCCCGTGTGAGAGGAGCAGCCCTGCAGCCCCCAGCGCGGGGCAGGAGGGGCAGGAGGGCTCCAGGCGCCGGAGCAGAGGGTCCCCGGCAGCCCCTGGGGAAGCCCCCACGGAGGCTGGCTGCGCCCCTGCGGCCATGGAGCTCCACGGGGGAGCAGATCTGCACCCGCACCCGGGGAGGGCCCCACGCTGGAGCAGGGGGATGCCCGAAGGAGGCCGTGACCCCGTGGGCAGCCCGCACTGGGGCCAGCTCCTGGCAGGGCCTGTGGCCCCATGGGGAGAGAGAGGAGCCCCGGCTGGAGCAGGTTTGCTGGCAGGACCTGGGACCCCGCGGAGGCCAGGCTGGAGCAGCTTGTTCCTGAAGGACGGCACCCGTGGGGGGACCCAGGCTGGAGCAGCCTGTTCCTGAAGGACGGCACCCGTGGGGGACCCAGGCTGGAGCAGCCTGTTCCTGAAGGACGGCACCCGTGGGGGACCCGGGCTGGAGCAGCCTGTTCCTGAAGGATGGCACCCATGGGGGACCCAGGCTGGAGCAGCCTGTTCCTGAAGGACGGCACCCATGGGGGACCCAGGCTGTAGCAGTTTGTGAAGAACTGCAGCCTGTGGGAAGGACTCACGTTGGAGAAGTCCATGGAGGACTGTCTCCTGTGGGAGGGACCCCCCCGCTGGAGCAGGGCAGAGGGTAAGGAGTCCTCCCCCTAAGGAGGAAGGAGCGGCAGAGATGACGTGTGATGAACTGACCACAGCCCCCATTCCTCATCCCTCTGTGCTGCTGGTGCGGAGGAGGGAGAGAAAATCAGGAGTGAAGTTGAGGCCGGGAAGAAGGGAGGGGTGAGGGGAAAGTGTTTTTAGCTTTTGTTTCTCATTGTCCTACTCTGAGTTATTTGTAATAAAGTAAATTCATTTTCCCCAAGTCGAGTCTGTTTTGCCCATGACAGTAACAGCTGAAAATCCTGTCCTTATCTTGGCCCACAAGCCTTTCTTTATATATTTTCTCTCCCCTGTCCAGCTGAGGAGTGATAGAGCGGCTTTAGTGGGCACCTGGCCTGCAGCCAGGTTCAACCCACCACAGACGGCAAGGAAATCTCCTTCATGCGATGCCTGAATGTGGACACCCATGCTAGGAATCTGTGTAGAGTAAAGAATTGCAGGTTCCCACCAACCGGTGCGGTTGGCTGCAACAGGCTGGCTGCCCCGGATTTGCACAGCCACTCTCTGCACAAGCAGCTCCTCCATGGAGTCAGAGACAAGGACTGTGGGGCAGGGAGGGCTGCGATGAGCCCAGCTTTGCAGCTGAGACGACGTGAGGGAGATAGACATGAAGCCAGTGGGGATGTCTGGCATCACCGATTTGATACTACCAGCTGTAGTGGAAGGAGACCCTGCCAGAGGCTTGTGGCATTTGCCCTCAAACAGGGTCTCTGCTGCATTTCTCTCCTTGGCAGAGAGTGAGTTCACCTGAGTACCCTCTGCCTGCGTGAAAAAAAGGCCAGTTTCCCTAGAAATGAAGAGACTCTTCACTGCTGTGAGCTAATCCAAATCCTCTCAGGCAGGCTCTTGCAGCAGGGAAGATTTCTACGCTCCAGGATCTTTTGGACCTGCGTCCCTGTTCATTCCCGATATAGACTGACAGTGATAAAGGATTCATGCTGTTTGCAAAAGCATGGGCATGCTCCTCCGCCAGTGCTTTGCTGAAGCTCTCCGACTGCAGGGCTGGGTTTATGCATCAGAGCTTTCGTTCTCCTTTCCCACCACTCAACTCCCGCGGCCTGCTTCTCTAAAACAGACTGCAGTGATTGCAGAGGGATCAGGGCTTCCTTTCCAGAGTGCTGCTTTCATGAGCACTCTGAATATCAAGATAACACCTGCATTCCCAGCAATGAGGAACCTGCGGATGCCAATTTAAAGACAGGGTCTAATTTGAGCCAGCCATGTGCTAGTTAATGCATCTATGTCACCGTTATGCACTGCAGCGCATTGAACTTGAGCCATGGAAATGCAGTGCCAGAAAGGCACTGGATTCTTCCACGAGCTGTCCCCCAACTCCCCAAGACTCCCCAAAGCCCCAGAAGAGTGGGAGTCTCCAGGAAAAGTGTAGACTGGACAATTATATCCTATTTAGCAACTTGAAGCAAAACAAATAATTCCTAGTGAGTACAGAACAGCACAGAGCTTGGAAGTGAGACCACAGGGACCCAGAAATCCCTGCCACAGGTCTCCCTACTTCCCAGCTCTACCATTTTCTTCAAGATTTCTATCTAACCTGTGGCAAACTCAACCCCCTGCCAATGACAGTGCTTGTGCCATTTCTGCCCAGTTTCCAACATCCAGCAAATTCTCAGACACTTTCAAAACTGATGATAGAAATAATTGTATTTTCCTGATTTCTTCAGACAGCCACAATGTCCACACAAGCTAAGCTTTGACTCGCACACCAAAGGGTTAGCTGGGCTGCTCCAGGCTTTGAGGGGTTCTGGCAGCTTTAATTTACTCCCTGTGTTCAAGGTGAGGGGAGGGCTAGCTTTAGCCTTATAAATAAAGAGAAAATCCAGAGTCCGTTGAATTAAAGGCTAAGCACCAGCTTTTATAATCACTCTGTATAGTCCCTGGGATCTTCCCTCATTTAGAGAGTGATTTTTCACTTCAACTTACCGCACAAGCCTGCTTTCAATTAATCCTTCTCTGCCCAAGTCCTTTCGGCATATGGCCTGAGAGGTTCTTGGCATGGAGCGGGTAACTCTGAGACCTCCTAATCCAACATTTGCCAGCTGATAAGTCCCTATGCTCTTTTGATCAGCCCAGTAATAATTTTAATCACCCCAAACTGTTCCAGCTCCCTTGCGTGATGCTTTGCTCCCTCCAGCATGGAAGGCTGATCTAATGCCTGATGCTGCTGTGGGAGGCAGGATTTGGAGCTGGCTGTGAGAGGACAGCTGGAGGACTGCACTATCACCGGCCAGGACATGGAAGCACAATTTCCCCAGGAGAAAGAAAGTGCCTGATGTGCAGTACTGCCCTGCTAAAGTAGCAGACCAGAGCAGCCCGCTGGCTATTTGAAGGATGCAAAGAGGTAGCTGTGCTTAACAGTAAACAGCAGAACATCTCAGGTTACAACTGCCTGTGGAGTCCAGGATGGGTATGATGAGGTCCAAAAATATGAGATGTCATCCTGGGCTTCAGCTCATCAGTGCAATATGGCCCAGATTCAGGATTCTCAAGCCATAACATGTTCAAAAAGAACCTATGATTTGGAGCCTGGAGAATTACAGGTGTTAGAGGGTCAGCATTCAGCCTGAAGGAACATGTAATACTGCACATCCAGACCTCTGCATCCCAGAATATGCTGGCTAGAGGCTTTGATCCTCAGGAGTGGGACAGAGCTTTCTTCAACATGGCAGCACCACAGGCTTCGGTGGAGAATGTAGTTTTGCAAAATATTTAAAAAGATGGACTTTCCTTAGGTAGTGTGAATCTGTTTCTGGCTTGTGCTATGTAGAGAATTCAACCAAAAGGTTATAATGCTCCCTTCTGTTTTTATAAGTACCAGCATTGCACTTCTCTGGGGCTACCTGGTCTTGTTTGCCTGTTTACAAGGTGCAGCTGAAATCTACCCTGGCTGATAAACAGGGGAATTCACTCTCCTCTTCTGTTTGCTCAGTAGCTGAGTCCCCTCAGGAAGCAGAAGAATAGAAAAGATTTATCCAGGATACAGGAATGATCACGGCAAAGAGCCATTCCAGGGAGACATTGTCCCTTGGATGGGAGGAGAATAAAGCATACATGGGTATGAAAGTCTATGAGGCCTGGAGGAGCTAGCGAAGAACAGCAGGCATCACCCTCAGAGCAGGGAGTGGGATGCAGTGCTGGTGACCACGTGTTAAGGTTGAGATGATCACAGCATTTTGCAGCATGCCGGTTTTCTGAGTGCAGCACTATGAAAGGGTTGGAAGATCCTGAAGATCCTGACATTCTCCAGCTTCTGTTTTTTATGAGAATTTCATTTAAAAGCTATTAAATCACATGCACTACCCAGGATCCATCCAGGACGGTTTGGAAGACAAAAGAGTATTTTCCTTGGATACCATCTGAAATGCAACCTGCTCAGTGAGGAAGCTGCAATTTCCTGTGAACATATAAGCCAGGTCAGTCTCTTTTACAGACAGACATGTCCTTATCTTACCTGACGTTATATACAGAATCACAGAGTACTACACCAGGAACCTCCTACAAGGACCGTGGACGCTTCCACTCTGATTTGCTAGTACTAATTGGACTCATTTTCTTCCGTTTCTGAAATGACTTAAACCATAGCCTTGTAGCGATATGTGACTAAATCGCCTGTTTCACTGGTTTCCAGATTGGCTGTCTCTTGCTAGCAGTGTGTCCCAGGGGCCTGGTGAATGAGGGCTTGCTTGGGGTTATTTTGTAAAAATGAAAAGCAGGCTTCTTTAGTCCCACAAGTTACAGTGAATTTTCAAGGAGGTTCCAACTCGCTGTATTGGAAACCTCTTTGTCTCCCTGGCTGGCAGGTCAGATTAATAATGCAGCTTCTTATTACTTAATGCCAGCGATGCTGCCTCAGCAGCGCACAGCCCACCAGGTGCTGGGAAGTCACATGCCTGGAGGGGAAATGCTGGAGTTGGACACAGATAGCCTCGCTGAGGTCCTGTCTCCAACAGCTCAATTAGATTAAACAAGTAAATCAAAAGGCTGCAGGAGATCAATGCCCCTGACAGATGAAGGCCTTTCAGGAGAAGTGGCACTTGTTCTGAATACGATCCATCATTGCTGTGGGGAAGGGACCCCAGAGGAGCCATGGGAGCTGCCTGCCCTCCTGCGTAGAGGCAGAGCTCTGTGCTGCTATAGCCAGTCCAGCGAAGGGCAGCAGGTTTCGCACATGCAGCACGGAGGAACGAGGACAAATCACGTGTAAGGGGCCTGACTCTGGCTCTTCTGGCACAGCTCATTCCCTCGAGATTTCTTTCCCCAGTGCTTAGTTGTGGCCTTTGTTGTTACGCCCAGCCTTGCTTTTTAAAACACAGCACATTTCCCTGGATGCAACAGGCCATTCATATTAGAGGAGTGACAGGGAGGATGAAACACAAGGAAGTGGGACTTACATGCCTTAAATCAAAGGCGGAGTGGTGGCAACCACACTGGGACTGAGGCTATGTTCTGGGGCCCTCTGCCCTGCCCGGTGGTTGCTGCCCAGCACGGATATTCGTATGTCCTGCATCTAAGCACACGACCAACTGCTTCCTTGTCCAAAGGCCTCACTCTGCCAGATCCTCCACCTCTTTGTGAGCAGGATCCACCACCTTGGGCGGTTTCTCTCTGCTGGCACGGTCTGGGTGAGGAAGTGCTGCAGTTAGTCCAGGCAAATGTGCCAGCAAGGAGGTCTAGGGTAGAAGGAGACAGCATAGGGAAGGAGAGCTGCAGTGCAGGCTCCTACACGAAACCAGGCTGGGAGGAACAATGTGTGAATAGTAGGAGGTCTGCCACATTTTCCTGAAGGTAATTTTAAAAGCTCTAAAGACACCTTTCTCAAATGTGATTGATCTGTTGGTTGGGACACCCCTTTGGGGATGTTCAGTGGAAGAGAGATAAGAAGCTTGATGTTGCAAAATTTAGTGGGTGTGTGACAGGAACCCAGGTCAACCAGAGCTTTCAGGTGGACCTGTCTGAACTATCTCCTTCAAGCAAGCATGCGCCAAACACCAAAAGGTTGTAAACTTGAGAGCAAATTAAAAAACCCTCAAAGTGGAACAATGAGCATTTTTAAACTCCAGAGTGAGACAGAACAGAAATTAAAGTACTTTTAACAAATCTCCTTCCTCCCACTTTCTTTCTTTTAAGTTTCCTGGATGCAAACAAACTCCATGTAGTATTTCCTGGTCCCAGGAAAAGTCTTTCCCTGTCCATCGTATCTAAGGCTTGCGTGCCTGCTGCCAGTTCTCAGGGCTCCTTTTACCTGGATGGACCAGCTGATCTTTTATTTTATTCCATTAATTTGTCCAACACCTTTTGAACACATTATTTTCTAACACTGAAAACAACCTGCAGTGAATTCCACAGACAATATACTCACTATATGGAGACATTCTTTCTTTCTGCTTGTTTTGAGCCTGCCATCTGATAGTTGCAGAATTCTTCTTGGAAGAAATGACAAACAACTGTCACCTCTCTTCCAAGCTGGAGATTCATGGTCTATTTACCTCTTTCTTACACAGATGTCATTTCATACCTTTCATCATCTCTTCTGTGTTTTCTTCCCAGTTTTATAGCAGTCTTTCTGAGATGGGCAAATCAGGTTTGCAGACAATATTCAAGAAGTGGATTTGCACAGTAGCATGAGGTTGCTCTCTATACTGTTCTCCATTCATTTCTGACTACTTCTTAGCAGGATTTCCTTTTTTTTTATTATCAACAGGGGAAAATCCCTATCTTTAATCCATCTCTCCCTGGATTCTTCTCCTGAAGCATTCTTCAGTAACTGTCACAAGGAAGAAGCCCTACCCTGGGAGTCTTGCTCTTCTACTCTGCTCTGGGAAATGCAATGACTAGCCGAGGGTATTGTATCCACTTATTTATTAGTGCCATGTTGACTCAAGAAAGAGTCATATGATGATTTAAAAGATGTATGTCTAAAATACTAAGGGCAATCAAACACAAGGCTGTTGGATATCTGTGATACTAAATGAAATGACCTTCTGGCTTATTTCCCTACATGTTTAAAGTAGTATGGCCATGATAGTAGCTTCCTGTCCTACTGTTTTCCCTGCAGAGACCCACATGAGTTAATAATACGAAGAATCTTTACAATTATTATAGTGTAATTATCTGTAGCAAAGATACATTTTAAGATGGAAATGACTAGTTAGTGCCATAAATCTATAGTAATTAGAATTAAATTCTGAGAGTATTGGATTCCCCTCAGTGGCCAGCTCATTGATCTCCTCCCTGTGTAATTTTAAATATTTTTTTATTGTTAACTTTCTTTTGTGAGTTTGTTGTTGGGTTTTTTTATTAATTTCAGATAGAAAAATTTAACACCCCTCTACACTGAAGACTGTTTATGGGCCTAAACCACTGCAACTAGCAGTTCAAGATCTGTATTTTCTGTTAAGGCTTCTTCCTCTTTTTACTGGTTATCTGGGACCAATTTAAACAATTCATGATCACCAGCATTTTCCATGAACTTAAAGAAAGGACTAGATTTGGTGCTAATTTTCTGCTTACATGGTATAAACTGATTTTCAACAAGCCTTGCCTATTAACACTGTCTGATTACTTGTCCAGTCTGTCATACACTGGCGTCTGTTCTGACCTTTTGCTGTTGTCTGACAATGAACAGATAATATCCACATGATTCAGATCCACGCATCTGAAGTTGGGAGAATCTGGATCCGGATGTCAGTTTTTAAATAAAGAATTGCTTGTGCTGAGGACGTAGATCCAAGAAACTGAATAATGTAGCCATTGGTTAGAATCCAAAAGCAGCCTGGAAATGCAGTCTGTTGTGAACAGTGTATGTACTCTTTGAGAAAGAAACCAATACTTCAAAGATTTTTTTCTTTCTGTTAGAATAAATCTCAATAATGCACTTCCAGCTGCAGTAAAGAAGCAGTATTTTAAACTAAAGTAAGTCATCCCCTGGAACATTTAGATTCTTTTGGCTAGGTTATCTTGATGAATTTACTTGTGGGTTCATGCATCTCAATAGCACCCACAGACAGCATCACACTTTGTGAAATTGCATTAAATTAACAGTTAAGTGTTTCGAGACTTAGTTTCGTAATATTGTTTAGCCAACCGTACTATGCAGATTGTGAAAAGTACTTTAATCTGCAACATACAGGACTTCCCAAGGGATTAGCAGCAGCCCTGATATGTTAATATTGCAAAAATGGATGATCCAATTAAGCTCTGCTAAACCATGGCAGAATGTAAGGTCCATATGTTGGCTTATCCTTATGGTTTGTGTATTAGTCTGAAACTGCTAGGCAGCCTGTGCTGTTCACTGGATTCTGAGGCTTCTTCATGGCTGGTAGAGAGAGCAAAAGCTCTTTGCTTTACTGATGAGGCTTTTTTCCCTTCTCTTGCAGTGCCTTCTCACTCACAGGGCAGTTTTCCAAGAAGAGAAGCATCTTCCATTGATACTGTGACCAACTAATTTTTTTGCTGCAGCCTAGTGAAGCAAAAGCTTCCTCTCTATGCTTTTGGGCCCAAACACTATCCCTAAAGAGCAACTATGTATGGAGACTTATTTTCACCAGCAGGTGGAAAAGGTCCTTGATAACCTCACTACAACATATCACAGACCTATTTATATCTCACCTGGGCTCTTGGCAAAGGACTGACTGGCTAGCAGACAGGGAATATGGCTGATAGAACAGCCCACCTCTGTGACAGGTCCCAGAACTACTGAACTGGCTTGTATTTATGTCTTTACCCAGGCCAGTGGGAAATTTATTTATTTTTTATTTATTTAAATAAATAAATTTATTTATTCTTTCTGCATAGGGCAGACTGTTAGAAAACACTTTGCAAATGAGTTCCCTGCCTGCCCTAAAGAGTCTTTATGTGTGGCTTACACAGCAGACATCACCCCTGGGCTCCAGAAGCAACCTTTTCTTGAATAACTGCTGCTCTGGTTTGAGGTGGGAAAAGCAGAGTACTCCAAGCTTCTTCCAGGGCAGTCCTGTTCTCTGCTATAACACATGCCCTGCTGTCCACCTTTGCAGACTCTGTTGAGATTTTCTGATGGATGACCGCTCACAGCAGCTCCTCCAACTTGTTAGCTCTTCTGAACAGAGATCAGAAAGCCACAAAGGATTTCCTGCAGGAGATCTTTTCCTAGTCAAGAGTCACCAGACAAGTCCACAAGCATCTTTAGCAAAGTCCGTTCTGTCTTCAGTGGACATTGGATCAGAGACCTCTGGTCTACGACCAGGACTTGTAGAGGCCACCTTGTCCCTTCCTCCCTTGCAGCTGTATTCCTGGCACTGCTGGCTGACAATGGCCATCCACTGTGCAAGGTTATCAAATGAGAGGACGGATTGCTACTGCTGTTTGTGATGCTGGGTCAGGCAAATAGAAAAAATCCTCAAGGATGATGTCTAAGTGATGCTTTGCTGTTGCCTGGTGCATGCGGTGTACCAGCAGTCACAAGTGTGCTATCCATCTGCCTGTGGAAAGGTAAGTTTTTCTTGTTTAACATTCCAGGACTCCTCTACATTGGTCTGTCTCATCCCACTGAGACTGTGCTGCTGCTATTTTGTGATATTTCTGTTCTTTTTTTAAGGACATCTCTATTACTCTCAAATTGTGAATTAAAAACAGAAGATAGTAGTTACATCCATAGTTATTCATTTCCTATGGTATAGGGAGTAACATATCACACCTTCTGGTGCAGAGAAATAGTTCAGGTTTTTCCTTTTGGGAGGTACAGAGACATACACTGACATTTGTCAGGGTACTTCTAAAGGCTTCTAATTTTCTGGGTTCTCTTTTGGTTTTATTACAGTAACTTTCCCCTTGTATTCCTAGCTGTTATTGCCCCTTACTGATTATTTCTTTTGGGGCAATTGGGGCTATATTAACATACTTTAGCATCTAATTATTTTTTTAAAACTTTCCCCTTTGTTTTGTTCAGATGGCTTGAATACAAATTTATTGCTTTGCCAGTTAGGATTAAGATAAGACACTTCTCTCACCATTGTCTTGCCCTTGGATTTCCCAGCGAAGAGTAAAGTTCATGTTGGAAGTCAGGATATTATCTTCTTTCTTAATAGTTTAAGGCATTTTTCATTTACAGAAGTTCACTAAGTAATATGATGCCTCTCTGCTTATTATGGAAGCCTCTGTTTAGATACAGAAATTGAAAAAAAAAAAAGTATTATAGATACCCTCCTTCCTTATAAATTCTTTAATGTTCATGTGCTAAAATTCTAACATACATACACATTTTAATTGTAAGCTCTTTGGTAATGTGCCAGCTTATCCCAATAGCTGGAATGATGTCCTCAGGGCATTAAAAAATGGCAACCAGTGAGGAATGGGGCCATTTTCTTAATACACATGTTCATCATTTACACTCAGTACTGCAGAACAGGGTAGTGAACATTACTGGATTTCAAATGCAATTGTGGGTAATAGCTTTGTCCTCCTGGGAGGTAAGACATTTCAAAGGAAGAACAGGACCTCCCAGCAGTAAGGGCTGCAGTCCTTGGGCTTGACACAATGTTTGTGAATCTGTCCTTTTACTTTCCTAGCTTTTCTGACAAGTGCACAAAATAAAACATTTCATTTGGGATTGTATGAAATATTTCGTGCTGAATGGAACAATGTTTTTTGGTTTAGCAAGAAAAATAATATTCCAGTATGATCCAAGCAAAGCCTTTTTTCCATTTGATTTTTCAATTTTGCTGTCAAACTGAAAAATCAACTATTGCCCCAGACCAGTAACAGGGAGCTCTGTTCTCCTGTACAGAACAGCAGTGTCCTGATGCTGAACAGAAGAGTATTTCTTGACAGCATCAGTTGTTGTAAGTCTTAAAAGATACTCTGATCACAAAGAAGAAAGTGGAGCAGAGACTCCTGCCTTTCCTCATCTGTAGTGCATCTGAGCAATTTCAAGGGGCAGCAGCAGGAGGCCAGCTCCTTTCCCTGCCTTGGGATCTTCAAAACACCCTAAAGAAAAGTAATTTTGTTCCTATTTTTCGTTCACAGGCTCTTAAAACAAATGACTTTCCCCTTCATCAACCCTGGAGAAAGTGTTTTCAACATGAAAAGGGGAAAGGAGCATCCACTGAACCACTGTGGGTGTCATGTGGACCATGTGAGAGGTCCCATCTATCAGAGGCTCCTAGGAGAAAAAAGACTAGTGCAGAAGGAAACATTTCTTCAGCTCAGAATCATCTGGGGGTCTGGTTCCCAGGCCCTTTGGTGTACGAGAATGCCTCTGGTCCTGGTTATTAGTAGTTACCTGGCAAACCCCAACGATGTGGGGCTATAGATTTAGAGCACGAAATGCAAAACCTGGGAAAAAAAAGATGAAAGCCTTGTTAGAGCATTGATGAGATTATTTACCCATAAAAAGTTTTGCTAAAATGTTAACCAAAAGAGGTGTCCTAGAAGTTATCATCTCCTACTGACAAACTGTATAGACAAGATGATAATAAAGTTCAGAGGAAGACACAAGCTTGACAGAGAGCTACTAACTGAGCATAGAGCTACTAACTGAGTAATTTGGTACCCTGTGATAAGGATGAAACATGAAGAACCAGACTGGCATGAAAGTACGATCTAATTTGTAATTGATGTGACCACTGTTAGAATAGTCACAACAACACTGTGCTGGTTTAGGGGATGTGGGTCTGTGTCTGCCTCTTGTCAGGGCCATATATCTCTGCCAGTATTTTGCCATGGGCCTGTGTGTGCTTTAACACCTTTTCAGAGTAAGCATGTTAGGTCATGCCTCAGACATGTCCCAAGCCAATGAAGCTTGAAGGTAATGAAGCACCACTAACCCTGAAGAAAAACTGGGGTGACCTGGAAATCAGCAGTTTTAGGGGAAGGGAATGCCTTTATAACTAAATCTGGAGCTTACTTGACTCTAGAAATATCACAGTTTACAAGAGCTCTGTGCTCCTCTGCAACACGAAAACCACTGCAAATCAGACAGAAGGGATTTGGGTGGTTGTCCAACACATCTCCCGGACAAAGGCAGGAGCAAACTGTGTGAATTCTGGTGTTATTACCCATCCTGCTCTGAAAATTCCACAGAGATGAAGCATGCACACATTTCCTGGAACATCTCCTTAATTTCTTTACTAGCTTCCCTGCTAGAGAGCTCTCTCCAACGTCTAACCACAATGTTCCATGCTGCCCTTTAAGCCCACATTGAACAAGCACAAAAATATTCCTTCCCTTTGTTTAACTGTCCTTTGTACTACATCTAAAGGCAACTATCATGTCTGCTCTCAGTTATCTGTTCCCAAGACTTAAGTGACCCTGGTTCCTCTAGCCTTTCACTAAATCATAGAAAAACATCAAATTAGGTAAGGTTGCTCAGGGCACTTGCCACACAGGTCACACTTCCAGACCGCCAGCTTTCTTGTTCCTGCTTCTGGACTGTTCCCAGTAACTCCACACTGTTCTTGGAACAATGCTCCTGACAGCAGTGACGAGAACAGTCTACTCCTGCAGCTGAGGTCTTACAAGTAGCAAGTGGACCACAGCATGTATCGCATGTGTCTTACATGTTATATGGGTCCTTCTGTAGAACTCAGACATGCCATTGGATGCCTATCTTGGTCATGAAGTTACAACACCAGTCCCTGCCTTCCAGTTCTTTTGCTTCTGTATCTGCCTCCAGCCGCTCATTCAGTGTTTTTTCAGCAATTAATGTTTTTTTCCTTAACTTTGTCAGTTTGATTATGTCCTTCCTGAATTACATACTATTTTCCCCTGTTTCTCCAATTTGTCAAGAACATTTTGAATTTTAATCTTTTCTGCCAAAATGTTTCCACCCCTTTTCATCTTATGTGCAAACATAATAATTACAAGCTGGTAATAAAGATATTAACTACTATCAGACCCAGGGCAGGTGCCCACAAAATCCCATCTGAATCACTGTTCCAGACTAATAGTGAACTGTTGATACCTGCTCCCCGAGTGCAGCTTTTAAACTTCTTAGCAGAGCTTTCATCTAGCCTGTGTTTGCTCAACTTTCTAATGAGGACGTCACATAAGCCTGTGACAGAAGTCTTCCTAAAATCAAGATATATGACCTTTACCACTTCTCCCTCCTCTGCAGCGCCTGTTACTGTCATAGGTGGAAACTGCGTTAGTTTGACAGAATTTGTTCCTTACAAATCTGTTGGCTGTTGTTACCTCCTTGTCGTCTTCTGGGTTTTCAAAAAATGTATGCTTTTGTATTCAGGACTGCATTTCTCTAGGACTGGTTAAGTCTGTAATTCTCTGATTCATCTTTCTTCCTTGTTTAAAAACAGATATTGTTTCTGCCATTTTTCATCCTCTGAAAACTACCCCATCTTACTTCCAAAGAAAACCACGAAACTGTGCTGAGATTACAGGCCTCTCAGAACTGGCTGAAGCAGAGTGAATTTCTTTAGGCCAGGATGATTTGAAAGAATTTATGAGCAATCTAATGCCTTTGTTAGATAATGAACTTTACTGTAAATTATCACAATTAATCCTTTTGCTAACAGGAGCTTTTTCTCCCTATTGACTAGTAAACTGGTGCTTTCCAAAGTCTCACTTAGGTTCTGAAGTGCTGCAGTATGCCTCCTCCTGACTCCTTATCTCCCTTACTAGTAGCATTTCATTTGGGTCTTGATCCCTGGTTTTGTATCTCTTTGGTAATCTGTTCTGTTCTATGATATTATCCTCAGCAATATGACCTACTTTTCACTTTTTTTCTCGGTTTTGCGGCTACTGATTTAGCCAAGCTGGTCATTCCTGATTCTTCTCTGGCATTTCTTCCTGGGGAAAAATTGAGCTTACACCCTTGCTATCAGTTGACTTAAGAAGCTATTAGTCCTCCTGAACTTCCCATTCTGTTCAGCTGCTTTTATTATGAACACTAATCAGCTCTCTGAAGTTCTTGAAGTCTGTTTCCTTAAAACTCACAGTCTTTAGTTTGCTTTCTTCCTTCCTTGCTCTTCTAATGATCATTAACTCCTGTCATTTCTTGATCACACTTTCAGCCAAGTTCTCTCCTGCTTTCCTTATTAGTGAGGATCAAACACTATCTCAGTGTCCTTTCAGTGGCTTTTTCTACTTCTCTATGCAGTTATTGCCTTCACATTACAAGAACCTCTGGAAAATTTATACCCTGCTGCATACTTTTACCAGAATTAGTGGGGTATTTTGGAACTAGATTATTTTTTAGGTATTTTGGGAATAGATTAGTGGAAATCACCAGCTTCAGTGCTTCGGCAGTTTCTGTATTGGTGCCTGCAGTGAGGAAAGGGCAGAGAACTTTGTACCCCTGATCTTTCTGATAGGAGACTATGTAGGTGTAATGTGAGGTATCATGAAGGCCTCACACTTGTTTTTGAATTTATCATTACTGGAGGCTTTTAGTCTTCCTGTGCTTTTCTGCCTTCTGGGCTTCCTGTACAGCCTTGTGGCAGATCTCTGTTCCCATCTGCGTGACTTTCAAAAAAAGTGACTTTCCAAAATTAAATCGTATTTTTGTGCATATGCACAGAGTGCAGACTCCGAGTTCCTTCTGTTTATTCCCTGTACCTTTTGAACTAACATAAAATGTTTAAGAAGTTTGTCAGGTTGACCCACTGCCTCCTGCTTGCTCCATTTCTGACCTTTGTCCAGGCTTCCATCAGTTATGCTTATCTGTGGAATCTTACAGGTTACCTTGATTTTAGATTAAAGTTCCTCATTAGCAAGCTGTTATGCAAAGATGCACTTTCTCCTCTCTATGAAATGCTCTAGATTTCTTTTCCAGAGACCAAAGACACCCGCTTGCCCCTCTGGTGGGACCTGCCTGTTCACCTCTGGGACGGAGATCACACCTGACGCGTCCAGGCACAGCCCACTGGGTCAGTGCAAGAGGATTCACCTCCAGACAGCAGAACAGGGAGCACCGGAGTCGCACAGAGGGCTCCTCGCCAGAGGGCCACAGACCAGCCCCCAGTGGCCAGACAGCACAGGCTGCAGCTGCGGCCATGACACCCCCACCCACCCAGCGTGCCACACCCAACAGTCCAGAGCCTTCCCTGGCAGGCACAGCAACAGCCAATCAGCTGCTGCCCTGGGAAGTGCCACCAATTAGAGCTGGGCATGTGGCTACCCAATCCCAGCGCTGCTCTTAGGAGGCAGCAGGGCTCTTTCTGCAGGGCCTTCCTGGGTCTCGCCTGCCTAGAGCGCCCGCCTGGCACCTCACAGGCCCCTCTGTTTCCCATGGGACAGCGAGGGGGTAGGAAAACCCTGGCGCTTCCCAGCCAGCATTGTCCCAAAGAGTGCGGTCTCCTGCTGCGTGGAGCCGTGTGACACCCAGTGCCATCATGGCTGTCTGCAGTGGGACATGCTGAGGAATTAAAGTCCTTTCTGGACTCAGCTTCACACCGCAGTGGCACCTGAGTGAATTTGCTACTGCTGGGAGCTGCCTGAGACCTACCTACTTGCTCAAGCTGGTCTGCCCCCGCAGGGTTGGAGGTCTCTCCTCCAGGATGCACCTGGGACTCCCCCCAGGTACCTGCTGTGTTTGATGTCCCTCTGCTGAAGGCAGCACCCTTCTGAGGTAGCAGCAGGGGGGAGTCTTCTGTAGAGACCCCAGATACCATGCCTCCTTCAGGAGGAAGCTTCAATTGCATTTAGCCTCTTGGGACTTCTCCCATGCAGAAACCAAAAGTGGTTTGCCTTTGGTGGGAAGAAGCTCCCATGCTAGGTGGTTGGGACCCCTCCAGGGTATCAGCACAAATTGATTTACCTCATCTGAGAGGGAGCTGATGTCTTGCTTGTATACTGGGAACTCCTCAGAGGTAGTTCCTCAAGTTGTCTTTCATCCTCAGTAATGAAGCACTCACCCTTGGCTGCAAAGTACTTCTACTGGTTCACAGCCCATTTTCTCACTGTAGAGACATAGATGCCAATGAAGAGTCAAATTTTTTTCGTCTCTGCTGGCAGGTTCTGTTTGCGGGAGATCTGATGGCAGGTAGCTGATGAGGGTGCTTATGAGCCAGCTGCCTGAGTTGTTTTTTGTGGGCATAAAGTTAACTCTATCTCTGAGGGGCTGTCCAGGATGCTTCCAAAGGGAGCCCCAAGTAGATTTGTGTCTACATGAAATTCAGTCATCTCCTGGGAGGAACCCATCTTCCAGGCAGGAGCCCTACATAGCTTTCCTCCCGTGGAGCATAGACTCCATTGCAGAAAACAGCCCACTTGACCTCCCAGGCAAGTTGCTGGAGCTGTTTTAGCTTTTTAGATGGAACTGCATTCCCAGGTAGGAGTCTGAGACTCCTAAAAGGTACCTACCCAAAAACTTTATCCCAGAGACAATCTGTGATGTTTGACAGCTCCTGGCAGGCTCTTGGAGGCATAAATACTTGACCTTGCAAGTCTGTCTTCCCAGCCTGGATCCGCAGTGAGCTATGCTGACAAGTCTCTCTTGGATAAATGTCAGTCTCTCCCTTTGTCATCTGCTCACTTGGCTGCGGCACTGCAGGGATTGGAAGACGTTGCCCAGTGGGCACATTTATAGAGCTCTTTGTAGTTCCCTACATGTATTTGCCCAGGGGTTCCTGAGGAGCTGTGCCGGTACAGCATGCAGCTGTCCAGGGTGCAGTTCTAAGCCTCTTTGAAGAAGGGCGAGGCACTTCCCTTGAGGACTCGCTTTGAAAGGCAATATTCTGGAGGTTGTCTTGCCCCTGTGTTGGCCAGTCCTGCTTGGGCCTCTTTGATGCAGGCTTTCCGTACCAGTGTGCCTAGCCATTTTGTGCTTTTGCAGAGCACTTCCTTGCTGACACTCCACTGGGGACTGATGTGCTTCCAACTGCCCAGGGAAAGCTGAGTCCACTGTTCTTCTAAAGGGGGCAATGATCTCCTAACATCTGCTCCAAAGAGATGTCTTGTTTCTCTGGTGATTCCCCATGTCACTGGAAACTAGACTGCAATGGACTCTGCTGTCTAATCACAGGGATGAGTCTGCAATGAGTGAAATGCTGTAGTGATGCAATATTTTGTGCTTTCAGGAAAAGGACCCAGGGAAGCTCTTGATGCTGGTGGCATGTGGCTGTGACCTAGACAGCAGTAAGTACCCTGTGTGCAGCACACTGATCAAAATGGCCCTTGTCATTTGAAGCTCAGCTGTGCTGGTGGACATTTGCCACTTGAAGTGGAACTATTTAAGTTAGCTGTAAATGAGCACAGTAGGGAACTAAAAGCAGTCTAGGTTTTGGACCATCAGGTAGGTAGGCCAGTCAAATACCTTGGAAGTTTTTAAGGTTATGGGAAACGTTGTTAGATACATGCCATGTGGAGTTTCTTGGTGATTGTCTTCCAAAAGATTGCAAACAACCTAACATTCAGTTTTTAAAGCTTCGAGAAAGGCAGTCTCATTGTCTGGAATCAGCTGCTTTTCTGTCTCTCAAACATTTTTATGCCTAAGCCATCCTGTCTGCATATGTATTTGTAAACCATGTCCACAACTTATGTGCCATAGAGCACCTGGAGCACTGAGGCTGTCACTTGCCCCCATCCCGATACCACACAAAGCATTGGCAAGCTTCACTAGTGTCTTACAGAGATGCCTGATGTCAAAACATTCTTATTATTCACTGTACATCTACTACAAAATATCAAATCACTATAAGGTCAATTATTATTATTCTATTAACAGAAATGTGTGCCCTTTCTTAGAGAAAGGTAATTTCTCACATCTGAGGTCCTACCCTTTCTTCTGCTAAGTACTCTTATGTATATATCATGGACGTTAAGAAAACTAGTAGCTAGGTCTCTCAAGAGCCTAACTGCACTCTATTCCTAATCCTTCACAAGTTTATTGCTAAAAGCCTTAATTAAACAAGAAAGACCTTAAGATGTTTAGCACAGTGCTACATCAGGGAGCTCTACAGAAGATCATTTACTTTTCTGAGAAACCAAGCAGCTTCTGGTACCTGTGTTAGCTCAGCGGTTTAACACTGCACTGGAGTTTGTAATGTAGACATTACGTGTAAATATGTGTAAGGGTAGTGGAAACAGCTGCAGGTCCCTGTTAAAACCAGTGTGAACTTATGTTACAAGTGCAATGTAGATATGTCCGTTTTGGGGATTACAATGGCTTTGTGAAAGAGAACCTTCCTCTTGAGAACAGAAGCTTTCACAAATTTATGGGGACATGGATTGCCTTTCACTAGCAAATGATGAGCCTTTGTCCTTCAAACTGAGCTGTTAGTTAGAAGATGAGAAGCATGGGCTCTGTTCTTGAGCCTTCCACTTCTCTTGGACAGGTCACATCCATCTGACGTGTCTTACTTTACCCATTTGGAAAACAGAGCTGAGGGTGTTGTATTTTCCTTCTGCACTGAGAGAGATATGAAGGGGTCATTAAGAGCTTCCATTATTCTAACAAATCAGAAATATCCGCTTGTAGAGCTGGAGCATTGGAGATGGGCAAAAACAAAGGATGGAAACCTCTTCATGGTATGATCGTGGCTCCTAGGAAACTGAGGAATCTTGCAGATGGCTGTGGTGGATCTGGCTCGCATGCTCAAGGTTTTGTTGATCAAAATTAAGGTCAGGAAATAATTTTCCTCTGTGACTTATGGGGAACGTTGTTATTTTTTGTTTACTCATTTGTTTGGCTTTCTGCATCTGGAATTAAGATGATGGAAATACCTTTGTCCTCCCCTTTCTATCTCTAGTGGACACAACCGCTTTGTGGTCTTTGAATTTCTCTTCTGGAGTGTGTTACATGGTGTTGGGAATTGTGTGCAGTTGTAGCTGTGGCAGTCTTGGTTGTGTTTTCCTGCCCTACCTTTCTTGCAGATTTTTTTCCCCGTGGATGATGCAACATACATACGAAATGAAGAAAGTCTGAAATCCAGGCCTCTGAGCATCCTCAAACACAAAAAGACCAGACCTGAGGATGCTTGTTATTTTTCTCTGGCCTTCCCTTGGTCATCACCATGGGATGGCTTAGACTCCAGTCCAACAATGTCCTTTGTTTCAAACATATTTTGCCAAACTTAAGAAAAATGGTCACATCTCATGGACTTCCTTTGACTTTGGGCTCCAGTGCCTGGTATTCAGAAGGCTTTCAAACATTTCTGAAGTTGTGCCACGTCCCTTTAGTGTCTGACAGTTGTATTAATGTAATTATCCCCACCAGGTCGTCTGTAACCAGCAGCCAGAGCTTGATTGGGTTAGTTAGCAGCTCAAGCAGAGTGAAGGGCCAGAGCTCTGAAATCAATTAATGACAGTCAAGATCAAATTGAAAATATTATTGCCTTCTCCTTACTGGGAGTCAGGCCTGTGCAAGGTGGGGTCTGCATGTCATACACAATTACTTCAAGGCTGAGAGCTGCAAGGCAACTCATTAATTTTTCTCTGTGCTTTGCTGAAAAGATACAGACATTTTTGCAGTTGGGATAGGTTCACAGAGTGCACAGCTTACAAAACTAAAGGAAGCAGAACTGCAGTATTTTGGATGCTTCTCTGATGTCAATAATAGTGCAGTAGGATGCAGTAAGTATCAGTGAATGCTGCTCATGTTTGGCTGCTGTGCTCACCTGTACTTTTGCATCACGAGAAAGAAGCACAAAAGATAATATTTCAGTGACAAAAGAGATGTTTTTTGCATGAGTGTGCAAGCAGATGGGGGACTCCTTTACAGGTCACAAGCACAACGTGCAAGACATGGGACCGTGCATTTACCTTACTGTAATTCCAGGTAAAATCAGGGTGGCAGGCAGAGACTATGGCCAAACAGTAATGGGGTGAAAAAAAACCAAAACCCAAATTTTCAAATGTGACTGGAGACTTGCATGCCTCAGGGCTCAGTTAGATATGCCTTGACAGAGCCAATGTTTGGCAGAAGACAACCCATATCTCTATAAAACAGGCAGTTTTGCATGTTTCCTCTTTAACTGCAGTCATTTCTGAAATCATAAGTCTCTCCTGAAAACTAGAGTCAAGAAAGCCAAATAGCTTTTTCAAAGTGCAGGGCAACCTTTAGCCGTTTCAATGCATGAAGCTGAGTGAATGAAGCCTGTATGAATAATAGATGTTAAAAACACAGCCACCTTTTCTACTCTTGCAATGTAAGGAAAGAGGTGGTAAAGCCTTCAGATGTGTCCATTAGTGAAAATTATTCCGCAAATTCTCTTGTAACTCCTGCAGCCACCAGCAGTTCTCCAAACCACTTGCCACTCTGAGCTATGTCAGTGAGCTATGGCTGGTCCGATAAGTGAGCTGGTGGTGGCTTTCTCCCTGACTGGATGGCTGCACAAACACTTCGAGCATAGATACCTCTATCTGATGCAGTTGAATATGCAGCCTAATGAATATTCAGGCAGGCAATTTGAAAATTCACTTTTGTGTGCACTTGGGTGCTCACCTGAATATTCTTGAAAAGCAAACAGCAAGGGGGACCCAGCACACTCCACAGCACTGGTATTTCATGCAGGAATTAGAGACTCAGAAGTAATTTCACTTGTCCTCTTAGCGTAAGGATGCCAGGTGACAGCATCCTGGGACTGTCATATCCCAGTGCTTTGTACAGCTGCTTCTCTGCCTGGTGCTGCCCTCCTGGTCACCTCGGGGGGCTCGTTCTCATGACAACACATTCTTCATTGTAAGGAATGAAAACCCACCAGAACCTGCCTGGAAGATGCAGTTGAGTGTTGCTGACCCTGCCCAGTACTCACTGTACTCATTGCCCGGAAATTCACTTGAATCAGAAAAACCCTTTTGCTTCCAGAGCTCCCAGACTAAGGGGACATTTCACCTCAGCGTGTGCGTGTGTGTCTTATCAAGGAGCTGCTGTGCCAGCCAAAAAAGGTCTGCATTTTTCCAGGCTGCCTTCCTGTGTTACTCGGGGAGAGAGAATTAAGACATAGACTTAGTTTCAGTGTTCAGTCAGAGTGGAGAGCATGCAAATAATCACTGTTCTAATTAGTCTAATTACTTCAGAGATAGCAGAGTTTTCCCCAGGAACTTTTGCTCAGTTGCTTGGCAAAGTAAACATGTGGCTAATTCAGACCTCTGTGGCGGATCAGCTGAGCAAGTACATCCCCAGGAGATGCTGGGAGAGCTGAGGGGAAGCCTCCCATCTGAGCACACCCAGCACCACGAGGGGCTCTCGTGGAGGCCTGTACCCTCTCTGGCGCTTGGTGTGAAAAGGCACTGTCTTTTTGGGGTCCCACAGAAATTACAAAGCCATGGTCAAGACAATTTAACTCTCCCCTCTCCAGCAAGGGTGTAAAGGGGATTTAAATCAAGAGAACTTACTTGCGCAGAGAAGGAGGAAACACTAAAATATCAGCATGCCTGATGAATCTGCAGTGGATAACACTGTGCTGCACTTGCACTGATCTTCCACTGCTGCTCCCCATCAGTGTGTGCTTTCCAAGGTGACTGGTCCCTGCCCTCCTACCCTGGTTGTGCTCTGCTAGCTCTATACAGGGGCCTGGGGAGTTTGGCCCTTGGTTTCTGCTCCTTAAAAGATGTTTCATTTCCAAGAACTTTCCAACCTGTCACTTCTAAAGACACAGCCTGATTCAGCACTCATCATCAGGCGCTGCAGGGCTGGGTCCACAGTCCTCCTCACAGCAGTCTTAACACAACCAGCTTTTGCCGCTGCAATGCTGTCATTAATCCAGTGCAGCACAGCCTGTGCTTACAGCAGTCCACATTTGCAGAGGCACTCAGGGAACATAAAACTTTTGCTTTGTATTTACTGCAAGAGAAAAAACACTGTAGCATGACATCTCTTTCCTTTCTCCCTTGCTTGGTGGCCCTTTGCCCAGCCCTGCTGCCTGAGGGGTCCTTCATCTCTCACATGCCAAACACAGCTCTTTCACCGCTCGTGGTTGCAACCATGGGGCACCAACTTTTAGCAGGATTGCATCAAAAGGTGATACTCCACAAGGTCTCTTACATCCCATACAAAAGATTCCCATCTGCCCTCCTTCAGGTAGTGGTTTAGTCCCTCCTCTGTCCACCTGGGCTGTCAGAAGGTCATGTTTTTGAGCTGCAGATCTGCCTGGTTTCACCACAGCTCTGCAGTCATGGGCAGATCCTGATTTTACTTCCTTGCCCCTACTGCAGGGGCATGGGTAGCACGTGGAGGGACTGTCATTCAGAGCTGACCAAAGAGCTCTGGGACAGGGAGAAATGGTTTTATGAGAAAGCAGGAAATAGAGAAGTTGTTTCTCCTTTGAGAAATTTGGGCTACAAGTGTTTTTCCACTTTGCCACTTGTTTTGACAAGATATGTTTTCAACACATGCCACATTAGTTTTGGGGTTTTCTTTTTTTTTCTTCCTCCCTTTCATGAAGAGTATGAAGTGTGATTTTTGCCCTTTTTCCCCCTTTTCTACTTTGCAACTTTATAAATGTTTCCAATTCATGAAAGTGACACTGTGACAAATTCAGTTTTCTTTTTCAGCTCCATCACTTTTCCAAAGTTGAGAAAGTTTCAAGAAGCTGCAAGTGAAAAAAGGGGGAAGATGAAAGGAAAGGGAAAAAAAGCCCCAAACCTGATTTTTTCTTGCATTCATACATAAAAACAAGAAAATACAAGCTTCCTGTCCCTTCACAGCTCGATGTTTGAGACTGGTGGGACAAAAGCACCTCTGAACAAGCCATCTTGGACTGCTGAGGTTATGTTTTGCCTCGGCCAGGTCCTATAGCCTCTATCACCACTTGCTGCCACTGGGGCTCAACAGGGAAGCAGCAACTAAGAGCTGGAAGACAGAAAGGAGCTTCTTTTCATCACCTTGCAGTTGGCCCTGACCTGGTGAGCAAAGTCAGCAGGGGCCAATCAACCACTCTACATTTATTTCCCCTGCACCTTCAAATTATTCTGCCCCAACAGAAAATCAGCCAAGTTACCTGAAATCACTGATGACTGGAGCAGATTAGGAACATGCACAAGGTCAGGAACTGCTGACATGCAGTTTAAAAAGCTCCTTGTCACCTCTCAGCAGTTGTTTTTTTTTTTTCAGGCAGTCCAAGCAGCATAGGGGTGGCAGCAGCAGCTTGCCTGGTGATACTGACTCTCCACTGGTTTTATGTTCCTAGGTGACTTCCAGATGTACAGGAGGGGTTCCAGCAGGAATACCTGCCAGACATCCCACAAATTAGAGACCACAGCCCAACTGAGAGTATGGATGAACCCTGCCAAGGTATCAGTCCCTGCAGGGCTGCTTCCCTGTTTCTAAAGATGTTTGTCTTACAGTGTTGTGCAGCCATTCTCCCTTCTGAAATGCTGCCAGTTTGGGGCTGTCACTGTGATAATTTTTTCATGATGCAAATAGTCCCTCTTGCCTGCCTGCCTTGCCTGTCATTCCCGTCTTTCTCATTTGGCTGCCTGCTGTGTCTATGCACTGGAGACTCTTGCAAAGAAACCCTTCATACCCACCAATTTAATAATCCCCTTGAATATGGAGTGGATTCTGCCTGGGCAGCCTTGCAGATCTGCGTATGAATAAATTAGCTCTGCTTTGTGAGACTAAATACATCTGCACGCTCTGGAAACATTCGTAATGACATTTGAAATGTAATCATATGTTAGAGATGGGAATGTGTTTGTTGCCATTGTGATTTATTTTTCTCTTTTTCATTAAAAAAACTGGAGTGTTTTCCTGTCCTGCCTAAGTTGATGACCGGTAGTGGGAGTCTAACTGGTGTTTTATAAGATCATGGTGATTCCTGGAAAACAATGTCTATTTTTCCTCACTCTGCTGAGAACAGTGTTGCCCTGACTGTGTCCCCGGCAGAGAGCTGTGGGAGTCAGGCCTGTAGCTAACGGCACAACCATGCATATACACCCTTCTCAGGGCCTCTTCCTGCTCCATCAGCCTGTGGTCTTCCCTCTGGTGGCATGCACTTATGTTTTTCCTTTGCATGGTGTTCAACCCTATATCTACTCCCTTGTATGCTGAGACCTGAGGACCAGTGGTACTGCTTGATGCAAAATCCTTCCTGCGGTCTCCTAACTGTGGGGCCATGCTGATGGCTCCTCTGCTTTAGAGCAAGTCCAGTGAGCAGAGTCTCACCTGGCCAACCCCTCAGTCCCTGTTTGAATCTTTGACTTGTCCTCTCAAAAGATGAGTCTGGAACTGGCAGAAAGGGATAGTGTCCAGTCACTTTACCTTCCTAAATGGCTCTTTGCTTTCTGCCCTGCTGGCTTGCCGCTGTTGGTTTGTGATATCAGGGAGCAGCACCTTACGCTGACTCCCACTTTGGGCTGAGTTGTTTTGTTTCTGCTTCAGAGACCTGTGAATTCTCTTGAGTTCCAGGCCAGTGGCCAAAAGTTGTAGCAAGGATTTTGACCCTGCAGCCTTTCTAATCTGCACCAGTGTTCAAACTACTGTGCCATTAGTACTTCCACAGTACGAACTTCTCTCAGTACAGAAATGCTATCTCACACCTGAGAAAACAATGACAAATTTTGCTGAAGCTGATACACTCCCAAAAAATACTGATTTAAAGCAGTGAGCATTATCAAGTAGAGGAATGTTCCAGCAAAAAATGAACGTGCTTTAGGTCAGCACGTTCATACCTGTATAGAATCATAGAATGGTTTGTGTTGGAAAGGACCTTAAAGATCATCTAGTTCCAACCCCCTGCCATGGGCAGAGACACCTTCCACTAGACCAGGTTGCTCCAAGCCCCATCCAACCTGGCCTTGAACATTTCCAGGGATGAGGCATCTACAACTTCTCTGGGCAACCTGTTTTAGTGCCTCACCACCCTGATAGTGAAAAATTTCTTCCTTGTATCTAATGTAAATTGACCTCTTTCAGTTTAAAGCTGTTACCTCTTGTCCTGTCACTACACACCCTTGTAAAAAGTCTCTGGAGAGCTTCCTTGTAGGCCCCCTTTAAATCCTGGAAGGCTGCAATAAGGTCTCCCTGGAGCCTTCTCTTGTCCAGCCTGAACAACAAGTGGTGTTTCCCAGGGCTCGGTTCTGGGGCTGGTCTTGTTTAATATCTTTATTGATGATCTGGATGAGGGGATTGAGTGCTCCCTCAGTAAGTTGGCAGATGACACTAAGTTGGGTAGGAGTGTTGATCTGCTGGAGGGTAGGAGGGCTCTGCAGAGGGATCTGGAAAGGCTGGATCGATGGGCTGAGGTCAACTGTATGAGATTTAACAAGGCCAAGTGCCGGGTCCTGCACTTGGGTCACAACAACCCCATGCAACACTACAGGCTTGGGGAGGAGTGGCTGGAGAGCTGCCCGGCAGAAAAGGACCTGGGGGTGCTGGTCAACAGCCAGCTGAACATGAGCCAGCACTGTGCCCAGGTGGCCAAGAAGGCCAACAGCATCCTGACCTGTATCAGAAATAGTGTGGCCAGCAGAAGCAGGGCAGGGATCGTGCCCCTGTACTTGGCACTGGTGAAGCCGCACCTCGAATCCTGTGTTCGGTTTTGGGCCCCTCACTACAAGAAGGACGTTGAGGTGCTGGAGTGTGTCCAGAGAAGGGCAACGAAGCTGGTGAGGGGTCTGGAGCACAAGTCTGATGAGAAACGTCTGAGGGAACTGGGGTTGTATAGTCTGGAGAAGAGGAGGCTGAGGGGAGACCTTACCGCTCTCTTACAACTCCCTGAAAGGGGGTTGTGGCGAGGTGGGTGTTGGTGTGTTCTCCCAAGTAACTAGCGATAGAATGAGAGGAAATGGTCTCAAGTTGTGCCAGGGGAGGTTTAGACTGGTTATTAGGAAAAATTTCTTTACGGAGAGAGTGGTCAAGCATTGGAACTCCCAGGGAGGTGGTGGAGTCCCCATCATTGGAGGTGTTCAAAAAACATGTAGATGTGGCACTTTGGGACATGGTTTAGTGGGCATGGCGGTGTTGAGTTGATGGTTGGACTTGATGATTTTAAAAGTCTTTTCCAACCTTAATGATTCTATGATTCTATGTTTCCCGGTGCCCCCTGCACTTCTTCCCCCTCCCACACAGGCACAGAGCAGTTCAGGAGAAATGGCTTTTAATGGAAAAAAACAAGAGAAGAGGAATCCCTGAATCTACTCCAACACTCTCCCGCACCCCCAAAATACACCAACCCTCTGCCCCCACCCCCACTTCTTCCATCTCATCCCTGCTGTGGGTCTAATCCCCCCCTGCCACCCCCGTGCTGGCTGCCAGAGCCCTGCACTTGCTGGGTGGCTCTGGCATGGTGCTCTCCCCACCTTGCTTCTTGCCCCGCTGCTCTGCCATGCGAGGCTGGGGTGGTGGCAGGTCACTGCCCACATCCCCTCACAGCTCCTGCGCCTCCATCCCGACATTGTTGACTCCCTCCAGGCTCAGGATGGCCTCAGGGGTCTCCAGAAGCTGTAGTCCAGGGTGAGCAGCTCCTTGGGCAGCGAGGGCAAGGTGAAGTTGTGGTGCGGGCTGGCTGAACTGATGCCACCAGGGTCCCCAGGCATGGGGACACTGCCAGGACCGTCCTGGCTGACCCCCACTGTGTCTGACGAGCAACCAAAGAGCGATAGGGCCTCTTTGAGATGCATCTCCTTGGACACTTCAAGGCCAAAGGCCGGTCCCCAAGGTCTTGGTTGTGGGGGGCAGCAGAGGGCTGGGGGGGGGCGTCACTGCCTGGGGGGATGATGTTGCTGCCTGAGGGTGCCCGCATGATGGTGACTGTGCTGTAGGTGTTGATCTGTGCAGGCTGCTGCTCCATGTGCTGGTAGCTGGTGATAAACATCAGCAGCACTGAGAGGGCTGGGGCCACCGCTGTCCCCTGATGGGTGTAGGGTGAAAACTGCTGTTCTTGGCCCTGGGGGGTCCCTGGAGCTGCCCAGGCCAAGGGGTCCCCCAGACCCCACGACCCCACAGGGCAGCTCCCGGCAGAGAAGCAGCACTGTGGCGGAGCGTGGAGGTGGCCGGCGGAGGCAGGCTGGTGCTTGTCCACTCTATGTGGAAGACCCAGGGTTTGAAGTAGCAGCCGCATGGATCCCTCTGCAGACCTGCAAGGGGGAGAGGGAGCCGTGCTGGGCTGCAGGGACCCTCCAGGGGCACCTGCTGAGCCAGCCCCAATGGCCGACATCCCCCGGCTCTGCGCCAGGCACACGGGCAGCTTGTGACTGGTCTGTTCCCCGTGGGGTGAGCTGCTATGCTGGTGGGATGGGGTTGCACACTGGGGAGGAGACTCACTTCTAAGAGGTGAAATGGGAGAGATGACCCCAGGTATTTGGGAAATTCTGAGGAGGTTGGATTTACTGGGCACACATAAGCCAGGTGAGGGCAGGGGCGCTGGCCTGGGCTGGCTGAACCCCCGTGCCATACCTGCTGGGGGAACTGGGGTGCTGAAAGCGCCGAAGGTGCCGGGATGCCGGAGCAGATGGGGTGCCATACCTGCTGGTGGGGCCTGTGGGGCCACCCCCACTGCAGGTGCCCAGGCTGCGGACAAGGGCTGCTCCTGCCCAGGCAGTCAGCACAGATTGGCTGAGCCTGAGAGAGAGGCAGGAGCGATGGCCGGCGGTCCTCGCCGCTCTTGCCCCCAAGTGTGTCCCCTGGGCTGCAGGGGTCGGGGTTGGTCCCTACCTCTGGGGTAGAAGGTATCGGGGAGCATAACAGGCTGCAGGAGCCGGGGCACCAGTGGGGCCTGGGGGCTGCGCGGTGGGAGCTGCAGTGGTGGCAGCGCCATGGTCCCTTCTGGCTGTTGGCTGCTAAGGACTCTCTGGCATCTCCCAGGAGGGAATGTGGGGGCTCCCCGTGTTCCACCCCGCCCCAACAGCCTCCCCAGCCCCTCATGAGGGAAAGAGTTAAGGGGGGCTGGGGTGCCCCTGGTCCCTACAGGTGGCTCTCAGGGGCTATGGGTGCGAGTGCCTCTGGCTGGAAGCCTTGGTCCCTCCCCAGAGCCTTGGTCCCTTCCCTACCTGTAGGATTAGTGAGACTTAGTGGAACGAGCCCCACGCGTGGAGTGCTGGTGTGAAGGGTACAGGCTGTTCAGGAGGGGTAGGCGGGGCAGGCGAAGTGGAGGTGGCGCAGTAGATGTTGGCAATGATGTGGTTGAAGGTTGGGGAGATGGAAAACAGAGCAGAGGGTGTCTGCTACCTATGGCCCAGGCAGGGTGCCAGCACTGAGGAGTTCTACAGGCAATTAGGAGAAATCTCTGGATCGGCAGCCCTGGTCCTTATGGCGGATTTCAGCTTCCCAGACATAGTGGGAATAGTGTACTGCTGTGATGAGCAGGACTGGGACATTCTTGAAGTTGATGGGAGAGAACCTCTTGTCAGCAGTCCTCAGGGAGACAAGTAGGAAAGGTATGCTCCTGAACTTGCTAATTGTGCATGGAGGAGGACGTGTGGGAGATGGGATGGTCTTGGCCACAGTGATCATGGAAGGCTTGAGTTTAAAATTGTGTGTGTAATGAGAAAAAAAGGACAGCAGAGTTGCTCCTCTGCTGTTCAAGAGAGCAAGTGTTACGCTCTTCAGGGAGGTACTTAGCAGAGTCCCCTGGGAATCCACTGTCGAGGGCGCAGGAGGCGTCAAGTGTGGGTCAGTCTTTAAGAAACACCTTTGAGAAGCTCAAGAGTGGGCAATTCCCCCGTGTCAGAAGCCAAACAAGCAGGGCAGAAGACTGGCTTGGCTGAACAGGGAACGGCTCATGGAGATCCAGAGGAAAAAGGAATTGCAGGATCTTTGTACATCAGACCTATTGTGTCCCTATTGCAGCTCATCAGCTACAGATGTGATCATCACTGAGAGTCCTCCAGACACCTACTCGCAGATGCAGAGTGACCTGCTCAAGTAGTTCCTGCTTCTGGGTGTGAACAAGTCTGCTCAGATGCTTTCCACAGGCCCGACTTGATGGTTCGTGGACTGCAAAATCTCCTCATGCTGCCTATCACTTCGCTCTTTATATCCTTCCATGTGTGCTCACTACTTGGAAACCCTCTCTGCATGGTAACTTCCCTGGCTGTCAGCCTCGCAGCGCAGTGCTGGAGTTGCAGTAACATGTGCTGTAGTCACTTGGGTGCACTTAGCTATTTCCTCTCTCTGTGGCGCTTCCTACTGATTTAGAATCAGTGCTGTTCCCAAAGGCAGCTCATGAAATTGCTCTACTCCATAGATCATAGGTTTCCTTGCCTAGCAGAGCACAGAATTCTCCTGAGTTTGCCAGGAATCTAGGAGCAAATGCGGCAGCCTGCCTTAATGCTGCCCTTTGGCCTTCTGCTGAGATATCTTGTGTAGCTGCTGCTGTTCCTCAAGTCTGCATCACTTTTGGGATGTTGCCTCAAATAGATTTTTCTTTATGTGGGCTTTTAATCATCTTGGAAAGTGTCTTGGACGCTGACTCTTAAGAGCCCACAAACATCAGGAATATATGTACAGAATCTAGACCACACATACTTGTCGGGATGTCTGTATACCCTTGCTTTAGGCATTTTGTCAACAGCTTTTAATTTCTAAGAGAGTTTAGGCATATCAATACACTTCCTTCACAAGTTCAGCCTGCCTGTACCCAGCCTCATGCTTGGGTCTAAGCCACTAGTCCAGAGGTTACTACACCTTGGGTTCTTAGTTCTGTGTGGCATCTACTTTCATTACTACCCCTACAGTATGACTATCCTCAGCGTCAGTCTTGATTGCTAAAGACCTGGACTGTGACAAGACAGGCTCAGTACTTTGCCATTAGCAGGTATAAAGTAATCACATGGTTTTCTTAAGTCTTCTTCCTGTATTTCCTTACTCTCCTGTAAATGATTCACTATTCTTGTCACCAGTGATCAGCTGCAGCCAATGCAAATTCCAGCTACAGGAGAAGATTATGTTTTCATCTTGCTCTGCAAGATTAATCTTACTGAAGATACGGTTCTGGAATTACAGCTGCTTAATAAAACATAACTCCCTGAGCAAGAAGAACAGTCTAACACAAAAATTTTTGGCAAGGAAGGGTGTCCAGTTTTCTCTCTTACATTTCTGCATCTAGTGGTTTTCTATACACCACTGCTCTAGACTTGGAGCAATTAGTGTGGAGCTCCAACAGACTCTGAATCCAGACTTCATCTTGTGTCTCTCTGTTACAGGACTGAAATCATGTTGGTTCACCTACTTGATTAGAAAGCCTCACAGTTCCTGTGAGCTGCCTTTGCATGGGGGCCTGAGGGTGGGGTTCACCCCACTAAATGCAGATGTATCCAGGGGAGTCACTCTGGCCAGTGGGGACATGGTCAGAGCTGTGGGCTTTGGCGCTCACCCTAAAGGAGGCATCTGAAATAGTTGTCTCACATCCTAAAAATACCTGTTTCCCTCCTTGGATCTCAAGGCAGTCAAAAGACCACTTTAGTTGTAGATGTCTTCCTGATAGACAGTTTAAATTAAGAGAAATTAATCCCATCCTGAGCGCCCATGATACAGATCATTTCCCCTGTCTCTATCCAACATAAAATCTCCAATAAATATTCTTTCTACATTGAATACTGATCACCCCAGGCTCTTCCACCTCTCACACACAAAGCCACTGAGTACTGGAGACCCAGCTCCTCACCTGCAACATGCATTCCATTAGTCTCAATCACTCAGCCAAGGCACTGGACTCTGCCATACACCACTGTCCCAATCTGCTTATCATGCCACGGGGTTCTTGCTCAGATCCTTTGATAAGTGGTTTTGCACTGAGGGTTTTGGAGGGTTGTTCAGCTGCTGGTTGATTCATGCCCTCGAGTCTCTGGCAGGTGGCCTGTCCAACCTGTGTGAACATCACAGATGGAGATCTTTCTTTCCTTCTCCTCGTGGTTCATCATAGGCTTCCATTTTTCCTGCCAGTTGTGCTTCTGTTTATAATGTCTTGCTCATTTTCAGGTGTTAAACACCAGATTACGATCTCAGTCTGAATCCATTGCAGGGGAGTTACTCTGACACTACTGTCGTGTAAGAGACACCAGGATTAGACTGAGTGTGTGGACATCAGAGTGGAGCAAGCAAAGAGAATCACTGTATAAAAAACACTGCAAAAGAGAAAAAAAAAAAAGAAGGAAGGAAGGAATGTAATAAAGAAATGCACCACACCATTTTAATTTATCAAAAGCAAATATGTTTGGTCTCCTGTTTGTTGAAGCAGGTCATGAATTATGATTGGAAAAGAGGCAAACACAGTAACTAAAGGCACATTAGTTGTTCTTTCATTTCTATTTATGAATGTGTATTGGAAGAGACACATGATAGGAAAAATAATGAATATGTGATATTTTTCTTTTTTAAATTAATGATTATGTATTTCAGTGTGAATCATTTATCTTGGTCTGTCCTGCTGTGTGCAGAAGCAGGGTACCTCACAGCTAAACTTCCACTGCTCCACCATAGCAGAGCTGTAAGGCTTGTTTCCATGGAATGGGAAACTGAGGCACACTAATGTCAAAGGTTATATGTTTGTGCTGAGTGGAGTTCAATCCAGTTGGTGGATGGTCACGACTGGTGTTCCCCAGGGCTCAGTATTGGGGCCAGTTCTGTTTAGTATCTTTATCAATGATCTGGATGAGGGGATTGAGTGCTCCCTCAGTAAGTTGGCAGATGACACCAAATTGGGTGGGAGTGTTGATCTGCTGGAGAGTAGGAGGGCTCTGCAGAGGGATCTGGACAGGCTGGATCAATGGGCTGAGGTCAACTGTATGAGGTTTAATAAGACCAAGTGCTGGGTCCTGCACTTGGGTCACAACAACCCCATGCAACACTACAGGCTTGGGGAGGAGTGGCTGGAGAGCTGCCCGGCAGAAAAGGACCTGGGGGTGCTGGTTGACAGCCAGCTGAACATGAGCCAGCACTGTGCCCAGGTGGCCAAGAAGGCCAACCGCCTCCTGACCTGTATCAGAAATAGTGTGGCCAGCAGAAGCAGGGCAGGGATCGTGCCCCTGTACTCGGCACTGGTGAGGCCGCACCTCGAATCCTGTGTTCAGTGTTGGGCCTCTCACTACAAGAAGGATGTTGAGGTGCTGGAGTGTGTCCAGAGAAGGGCAACGAAGCTGGTGAGGGGTCTGGAGAACAAGTCTGATGAGAAGCGTCTGAGGGAACTGGGGTTGTATAGTCTGGAGAAGAGGAGGTTGAGGGGAGACCTTCTCACTCTCTACAGCTACCTGAAAGGGGGTTGTGGTGAGGTGGGTGTTGGTCTCTTCTCCCAAGTAAGTAGCAATAGGATAAGAGGAAACGGCCTCAAGTTGTGCCAGGGAAGGTTTAGACTGGATATTAGGAAAAATTTCTTTACTGAGAGAGTGGTGAAATGTTGGAACAGGCTGTCCAGGGAAGTGGTAGAGTCACCATCATTGGAGATGTTCAGAAAATGTGTAGATGTGGCACTTCAAGCATGGTTTAGTGTTGGACTTGGCAGTGTTGGGTGAATGGTTGGACTTGATGATCTTAAGGATCTTTTCCAACCTAGACAATTCTATGATTCCTTTTACCTCATTTTACACATTTAGCAACTCAGCAGCTAGGTCAGATTATTTACTCACACCCTTTTGTGGTATCTGGAAAAGATAAGGTTCTTTAATGAGTCTTGCTTGCATCTCTTTGTCCAGGGTTATAGGAAATATTTTTGATATGAAGAAGAAATGCACTCATGCTGCTGGATATAGTGGTAATTTGCTAACCACTAAAACATCTTTACCTATGCGTCACCTGCATGCCAAGGCCCTGCAGAGCTCTCTTTCTGTAGCAGGTGACTTGAGACCATGCCTCTGTGGTGGCACAGAAGGGATACGCACAGACATCTCTCAGAGGGAGAGGACAGCACAAAGTTGAGATGAACTAGTATGTGAATATTTGGGGTATCTGGGATAAGGAGCAGAATGCAAGGAGCAGCAAAGTGACAGTGTCAATGTGATCTCCTAGCTCAGCCATGTCTCTCAAATAGGAAGAGGTGGTGGGTACAATGCATCTGATGGCTTTTGCTGCCTCCTCTGTGGGCCATGGGTCAGTCTCTCTAGAGCCTGACTTTGACACCTCAGAGCCTGACTTCATGTCATTCTAGTGGAGTGATACCCTATAGGGGCTTTTCTGTTTTGAATAGCAAAGCCAACTACTGGATCTACCTGCCCCATTACAGTGTAGACAGAAGCTGATCGGTGGAAGGCCAGCAGTGGAGACACAGTCACTACAGCTCAGCAAGAAAGGGCAGGTGAAGATAGGTGAGATGGCAGAGTAGCTGGAGGGAGGAAGGGCAGGACATCTATGCACACCTAAGGCCTCTAAAGGCTGAAGAGGAAGAACAACCACTTCTGTTTCTTTGTCTTTAACACCAGGGTCTCTTCATATACCTTGGATGCAGCCAAAGGTTGGCTTTGGTTTTGCATTTGGTATTTTTCATTGCGGGCTTGCATGGTGGTTGTAGAGGATCAGAAGAATGGGCAGGAGGAAGGCAATGAAGAATGGAGTAAGAACTGGGACATGAGCAAGCACACAAAGGAGGACAAGGGAAAATGCAGAAGGGAGAGAGGAGGAGAAATGCAGAAGGGAGAGAGGATTATTGCTTTTCTGACTGCACATGAGGTGTGGGAGGATGAGTAATGTGCCATGGTATGGTAACGCAGGGGCTTAATGCAAAGTTGAAGTACAAATACAATAATGACAAAAGTTAAAGGAAAAATGGAGTTTCTCATGTAAAACGATGTTTCTTCTTAAACCTTTATTTATCTTAAAAAATGAAGAGCAATCTCTGAGCCATGTAAAAGCATTTATCACCTTGGAAGGTGAAGGCAGGAGAATGTGTAGTTCTCTGGCTGGTTATTCATATAAATTGCATTCAGATTAGTACTGAGCCCACCTAATGTGTTAGTTCTACAATCCCAAACAAGCATTAGCCTTGCACTTGTTTTAAAAATGAGCGTATCTTGAAGCCTTGATGCCTGTAGAACTACAGAGAAAAAATTCAGTCTTATGGCATGTCAGGCTTTGTGTACTGTTGGAAACAGGACTACATATATATATTTAAGACAAAAAGCAAGTGTATGTGTGATTAAGAATTTGGGTGGTTCTGTGCTATGATTCTGGTGTCTTTCAGGCCTCTGTTTGTCACTGATATTGGACTAGGGTGGACAGAAAAGTTGTCTATATGTAATACAAAGAATAAGATCACTTCTCCTGTTTGACTCACGTCACTGTCTTGTCCAATTTTATATACTCCCCAACTAGCTCAAGTTTTTGAGCAGTCCTTCATGTCCCAGCTGGGGATTACCTGTCTCTGCTACCATCTGTAAAGCAGGTGTCCGATGCCTACTCAAATATTTTAAACAAAACGGGGAAATAACAGGAAAAAAAAGCCCAATAATATTTTACTAAACCATCTTCAAGGTCACAAAGTCAAGCACTCAAAAATTAGGAAGTGTCAGATTTGAGGATATCCACAAAATCTTCGTTTAGTCTTTCTGTGTGTTTGCATTGTAATACAGTCTTAAATATGTGATCACTTCTTCTTTTTAGACAGAATCACTGCCTCATTCAGTGCACAGAATAGACTTACTTGCTGAAAGAGCAACTCTTCAATATTTCATTTAGTCTCATCGTTCAGTGTGTGGCTCAATGCATTATTTACTGCATACAGCACTGAACACAGAATTATTAATTTCTTACCAGGTTTTTCTCTTGTGCTTCACCATAGAATCTTCCTTCTTTACCAAATTTAATGAATATATCTTCACAACACAGCTGAGGGGTGAATCAGTACTAATGCCTTCATTTTATCAAGGGGGAAGTGGTGCACACAGAACTGTTAAAGTCAAAATAGTACAAAGTGTCAACTAATTTTTCATTTACATTTTGATTCTCTGACATGGCTTTCTTGAGCACTTCAATGTTTTTAGTTGTCTATGTTTCCAGAGCAAGTCATGCTGATGTTGTTTTGCAGCTGTGTGATTACTACTTTTGCCCTTGCAGAAGTACCTACCTGCACAGGCTTAATCTTATTTACTGTAGGTGGTTATGGTAGGTGATAGACCCAGTGGGGCTTAGGGCAGGATTCATCTCACCTTAAAATAGATGTCAAAACCAGATCCAATTATCTTACCCTTAACGTGCCTGCTTCTCTCCGTGTAGAATAAGGGAGCCCAAGGCAAATAGCTGAGATTTAGGCAACTAATTTTGGATTCACTGTTACAGGTGAATCCCATACTTTCATAAAATAAACAAAAAAACCCAAGCAACCCCACAGCCTTAGTTTTGCAGAAGCTGGAAGATGAGTGAGTAAGCAAGACAGATGGTGGATATTTTGGGGCCATGGTGGGGGACTGTTACTGTGGAGAGCCAGACTCAGCTCCTGCTCCTGCCGCAGAGTTCCCAGGTGATATTTGGGGAACATCTGTCAACCTTTTACTAAGCTTTTTCAGTGCCCACCTGTGAAAGTCACCTTTTGCTTTAAACATCTACAAACAGCTTTGCCTTCACCTGGTCTCTGCAGGGTCCCTTCACAGCCAGTGGTAGGTGGATTTAGCCAATTCTACTTAAATTCTGTCTTTGGAGACCACATGCCTTTGCTCCATTTTATGTAAAGATGAGGTAGTTTGCCATATTTTGGCAATGAAACAAGAGTACCATTACAGAGACAAAAGGAAATACCTTCATAGGGCAGCTCCTGAGACCTACCGGAATGGCTGTTTTGGAGTGAGGAATCCTAGGATGAACACCTCAGTATTAAGTATCTAACTTTAGATTTGCCAGTAAGTGAGGGTAGATAAATCTCAGCTCAAGGGTTATTTCCACAAAGTCAAAGTCTCTGGCAGGAGAAAATATTTTTGGCTGAAAGAAATATTTACTTTTAATTGCTTTTGACTCACTTATTATAAAGTTACACCTCCCAGGTAGTATTAAAAAAAAGTGTAGACATGGCACTTCAGGACATGGTTTAGTGGGCATGGTGGCGTTGGGTTGATGGTTGGACTTGATGATCTTAAAGGTCTTTTCCAACCTTAATGATTCTGTGATTCTGTGATTTCTCTTTTATAGTACGATTACTGCTTATGGTGGTGGAGTGTAGTTCGTTCTCTCCTAAAAGCGGTACCGCATAAAGGACAATATTCTTCAGTCTCCACAAGATAGTGAAAAATATCAGAAAATTCAGTGATGTTGAACTGAATGATGAAAAATATTTTTGTGTAGTTCAACCAAATGGAAAGAAATATTCTGCAGCAGGAATGTTGGAAAATTTACTTCCATCAGCCGCATCCAAAACATTTCTGGATTTGGCGTGCATGTGATTCTGCAACATTTCATTCAAAACAAACCTCCCTTTTAAAACTCAGATCCCAAATGAGATAAAATGGAAGTTGAAATACTAGAATTTCCTACTGGGCAGGAACTGCAGATGCTGCCAGAGGAATAGGCAGTGGCAGACTTTAACTGGCATGACCCTGGCTCACTCCAGTGGCAGCAGACCTGCCACTGCGCTCAAAGAAAAGAGATGAGCTCGGGGGAAAAAGCAACAGTGTGGGAAAGAAACAACAGAGTGATCATCTTGCTAAAGCTCATGCGTGTGCTCAAGAGGACTGATGCAATGTGATAGGGAATAATACTCCAGTTCTGGCATTTTCTAAGTGCTGTATACTTGAATGAGCTATGTTAGTATTCCTTGAAGATAACATTTTGATATAAAATGCATAGCTTTTGGCTTGAATGAACCATTACGTTGTTTAGTTGGATTTTATGTACCAAGAGATTTTTTTCCAGTTAGCTGCAGAATGAGCCTGATAACTTGTGTTTAACGAAAGCATCATCCAGAACAGCATCCGGATTTTATTTGATGAGGTGGGGTCTGCACTCCTGACGCATCAGGAGACTCTCTCAATTGTTAATACTTCTATTTCTAATTTGAATATGTGCAACTTTACCTTCCAGCTGATGGTCACTTCCTCTGGTACTTTGGAGAGCATATTTTAATTTCTTTCCTTCAGAGGCTGTTTACACACCATATAGCAAGTCATTTCTCAGTCTTGTCTATTTTTTTTTGATAGTCAGAACGTATTGAATTCCTTCAGTGTTTCATAAAAACTCATTTTCCAGCCTTCAAATAATTGTATTGCTGTTCACTGTACTGTCTTCAATTTTTCACTTGACTAAATGCACTATTCCAACATTAGTCCTACCATTGCCTTGTAAGATGTAAAATAACTAACTAATCCCTTGCTGATCTATCTGAAGATCACACACAGATCTTTTTATCATTGCACGGGGTAGATCACATTGAAATCTTGTATATTGAGTGGGAAAGAGGTAATTTTTGTGTTGAGTACCTGTATAGCAGATTGCACAGAAGGTTATTCTCCTCGGCATGGGCATCTGCATAACCTCACAGAACTGCACCCGTTGCTGATGTAGTAATAGCAATGCTCATGGGCCACTCTAATGGCTTGCCATGATGTTGTACGGAAGGTGGTCGCAGGTGCCTGACTTCTCTTCACGCTTGCCAAAATTTTTGATGTATCTTTTTGTACCTATTCATACTTCATTGTGCTGAGGTACTTAATAATGAAATAAGACAAACTTACCTCTGTGACACTCTAGGGCTGGTTTGGAGGCAGCAGCTGCCAGAAATGTACCAGTTGCAACAGGGGAACCCCAGCCAAGTTTACCAGTATCATCTGCAGGGCTTTAATATGCAATTTGTATTGCATATTAATATCTTGATTTAGAAATTCATCCTCATTAAGAATTCTTGTAGGAGTTAAAGGGATAAAATGATCAACAGGTATTAATATGTCTTTAATGATCACATAACTCAGAACAAGAGCTTCCATTGATCTGCTCTTTGGTACTGACAGGTTGTTGGCTGAAACCAGAGTTTGGTTCAAAGGGCCAATTCCTGTTGTCTCAGGCAACCGTGTATTGGTTGAGAAGGGTCCTTGGCATGCTGTTATCACATATTCCTCCACAGAATGTGTAACATTGTCCAGTACTCCTAAGCAAGGAAACAAAAGCCACAGCTAGCTTGGACTCCAGGAAGACATCAGCGCAGATGAGAGGACTGGCTAATGTCCTAGATCCGCTCTGTAGGTGGGAATACTCTTGTGAGTTTTCTTATGATCCTTAGGTGTGGACTATAACCTACAGATTAGGAGAAGGGGGAAAAAGCAACCCAAGAGTACCAGGAGTTAAAATCTTAGGGAAGATTCCAACAAGCTCCATGGCAAAGATTTTTACCCTGCACCTGAGAGCAAGAAATGCTAAACTTTGAAATAAAAGTTGTAAATGCTGCTCTAAGTGTAATCTTAAAGCAGGTTTACTGCCAAACTAACTTGCTTGCATGTGTCTCTCTCTGCCCAGCCTCCAGTGCGTCAGAGGAAGGGAGAAGGAAAGGATATACTCTCAGGAGCCAGGTTATGAATCAAGAGAAGATTACTGCTTCCTGAACTTGGCAGGCAACCAAAGGAAGTTCTGGAGTAGAGGATTCAAACAATAAAGGTTAGTCCATCATAACTGATGGAGATGATTTCTTTGGTGTGATGTAGCCATTTATTCTCTACGGACTCACAGCTGGTATGGGTAATTTTGCCTTAAAGGAGATGAGAGCATTGTAAATAGATTTGACTCAAATGTCTTGATCTAAAGCTTTTTCTACTCCATATTATAGAAAGCATTAAAGACCATTTACAAGGCGTTGTTAAACTAGTATCCGCTTGGAGGACTTCTTTCCAAGCAGACTTTTACGTAAAGCAAGCTGTCTGTAAAGGACCTGCTGGAGATCCCCAAATCTTCGCTATCACATGACTGTTGCAGAGAAGAGTGATCAGTAAGGCTGTTGCAAGACATTTTCCTCAGCATTTTGCCACATGTTTATGTGTCAGACACCTCCCTCTCCTACTGTTTAAACTCAGCTTGTTGGATAACAGGCATTGTGTCCAAAACCTGGACCCACAAAAGACAGCAAATCGGTAGCAGTGTGTCCTGGGTACCGATACTTGGTTCACTGCAGACTTGATTTTGACAGGGACGGGAGGTAAACCTGTTCTGAAGAGCAGCATTTGCTGCTGATAATCACCTACTACAAGGATCTGAGTATTTCAGAGTGGTCTGACAGTCAGTGCTCTTTTTCCTAGTGGGGGTTTGAGGGATGCCAAGGAAGAGATGTAACAGTGGAGCAGGCCTCTGGTTACCTGCAGCTCTAGAACTACTGAGACCAAGGTGGTACCTTGGTATTTCACAGCCCTCGGTGGAGCATGAACCTGCCCAATCTCATTTTGAACACAAGTAGGCTTTCCATCATGCACAGCTATAGGTGGCAAATTTCACAGACTACCTCTGTATTACATGGAGAACATACTTCTGTTTGTTTTGAGCCTGCCATCTGAGTGTAACCAACTATAGAAGAGAAAATGAACAATTACTACAATTATTCATTAGCTAATGAATTATCATCTCATGCTTTTGTGGATACCTACCCCAACTCTCCCTTCCCCTTCCCCCATCCAGATACCTTTCTTTCAGGATGAAGAACCATAGTGTATGTGGCTGCTCCTTGAATAGAAATCACTTTCACACATCTGTGAATCAGTTTCATCACATCTGCTGCCCTTTTCTTGGCTTTTTTTTCAAGTTCTGTTATATCCTTTTTGGGTTGGGGATCAGAACCACACAAAGTGGCCAGCTGGTGCTTGCATCATGGATGTGCTTGCTGTCACGCTGTCTTTTGTTGTCGTAATAAATTCTAACATATTATTCACTAATTTAATTCACTAAGATAATTTCAGTTGCTACCACCCTTACCTGTAAATGTTGATAATTCAATTATGAACCTGTGTTTTGTGTTTTTTAAACAATTATTTATTTGTGTGGGGACCATCCCGCTCATTCTGTGGTAGATAGCTTAGCTTCTTTAAGATTTATTGGTGAAAGACTTTGTAAAGTGCCTTTAGATATGCAAATACACTATCAGCTGCATCTCCCTTATCCCCATGTCTATTGACTTCTTCAAAGAATTACACTAGTAAAGCATGATTTCCCTTTACAGAACTGCATGGACTCTTTCCCATTATACTTTATTTAACCATGGGTTCTCTTTTATATTACAATTTCTAACAATTAGTTTGGTACAGAGATGCTACCAGTCTGTAGTTTCCTGAGCCTTACATAGGATCCTCTTTAAAAATTGAAACGACATTATCTACCTTCAAGTGTCTTGACATTGAGACATTTTTTCATTTCAGCTTGCACACCAGATATTAATTCAGCAGTTTCACAGTGGAGTTCCTCGGGTAGTCTTGGAAGAATATCCTTTGGTCTTGGTGATTTGTTATAATACCTTTTGATATGCTTCATGATCTCCTTCAATCTGAGAATGATCCTCTGATGTGTCCTCTTATAAAGAAAGAGTAGCTGTGCAGGAGCCTCCTTGACCTCTTTCATGGTAAAAACAGATGCAAACATTCTATTATTTTTTTGCTGTGCACTTATTTTTCTATTTTTTTGTTATCCTTTTGCATTTCCAGTACCCTTTTTGTCTCTCTGTTTAGTCATGCTGGCTTCTCTTGGTCTTTCTGAAGTCCTTTTGGCGAGTGATACTCATTTGCTCAGAGCCCCAGTGTGATATCTCTGGTTTCTACACCATGGACAAGGATTTTACTCCTCTGACTGTTCCTTTTATTCTCCTTTTAAGACAAGAGGAATAATAAGGGATAATTTTCATTTAGTGCCCATTTTTGTACTTAAACATATTGCAATGGTTTTCTTTATTTTTCTTATTCCAACATAGGTGCTGAATATAAGCGCTTTATGATGACTATTGTAGATGTCTTTCTACAGTAACGTTTCCATTAGGTACTGTGCATTGGATGCACTGGATGCAACCAAGTTAAGAATTAGTTTCCCTCTTGCAGTTTCTCTGACTGATTTTTCCATTTTGCATGGCATTATGCTGTAAAGTGAAATTTATGCAATCCACTTCAGTAAATAAAACTGAGAGAGAACCTTACCAATATAAGTTAGTTTATCGGTTTCCTGGAGTCTAATTCCATTCACTGTAAGGCTAACTTGGAATCGTAAGAAAATGACCTCATGCTTCTAATATTAAGACATGCTTGTGGCTGTGAAAGAATTAGGGCCTTGTAGCATGTAGGAATTGCCATTAGCAAATAGGTACTTCTTTTTCATGATCCAGGAAAGCTGAGGCCAGCAGTCCTGAGCACAGAAGGCTGAACAAAGTAGGTACAAGTCCACAAGTCCTTGTCTGATTCCATTTTTGACATAAAATTCTTTTGAAATAAATCGTTTTTCCATTACACAAGCTTTACTCTTACCAAAAGAGTAGACAAGGTTACAAAAATATTTGTCAGGACAGCTGGATTTGCTATGTATACAATACAGAATATATATGAACCAAACAAATACAATCAGCAAACAACAACCAAGACTCCTTCCATCCTCCACTTTTCTCTAGTACAGTGGCAAGGCAAGTCACGTACAAGCTCATACTGCCCATTTCATTTATTACTCTAGGCTGACCCATATTCTGCTTTACAAGCTTTCCTGAATTTTTTTCACCTTAAAATAATTTATGTTTCTTGCCCCTACTGCACTGTTCAGAAAGTCATTCCAGGATGTCATTCTGTAATAGTTTTGTTTGGATTTTTTCTGCCTTCCAGTCTAAAATTTATTCATGACCACTTTGATCTGATTCTAGTATTATCCTCTAACTTACATATTCCTTTTTGGTTCTTGTTATTTACACACCCAGTGTATTTTAAAGAACCATCATATCAACTCTGAGACATTGTTTTGCTAGGTTAAATAGGTCTGGGAGCTTCTGAAGTCATTGCAGCCAGAGACAGAACGGCAGTGTCTAAGAGCCAATGTGATTTTCTTCTGCTGTATGTTAAAGAAGTAGTATCAGAGCACTGAGCTTCATATCGGAGCCACATGACTAGTATAAATAATAGCAAATCTATACCAGTTCTTCATTATCCTTGAGTATCCTCCAGTTATGCATTAAAGAAATGTGACCCACAATTGCTAACCCTTTGTTTTATAATTCTATCAAAAAGGACTTGAAGTTACATAATTGATTTGTTTTCTTGTGGAAAATCAAGTGTCATTACCATTAATGTCATTTATAGTGATAGATGGCAGACAGCCCCACTTAAAATCAGTATCCTAACACAGTAATTTTAACCATTAGGTGCTATATGGACATAAAAGATGGTGTTGCCTCTGTCTTGGGTGTTTGCACGGTGACACAACCTCTCTCTTAGTGCAGGGTGACCCCCAGCCCCCTTCCCTGCTATGGCTGAAGGATCTTAAACCTGAGATACAGCTCTCCTGTTATTGTACCTGAAACCAAATAATTCATTTAGCTGTAAGTCAGTCTAACATTTCATTTATTGCTCTAAAGCTTCTAGGGAGCTGAGTGCATCTCTGAGTGCTCAGGAATTCTTTGTGTCCTGGGAGATATCGTTTCAAATGAATGCCTTTGCAAGGCTCAGAATGAGTTTAGCCTGCAGTCTAGCATGAACTGTGGGTACATGTCAAGCTCAAAGCATCACACAAATTAAGCAGGAAAATGGGATTTTGATACCACCAGCAAAAAGAGGATCCCTGAATTCCTCATCTGTGTGAAGTCTTAATGGCCTTCTTTTCTAGTCCTACCATCTCTCCCCTCCTCTTCTTCCCCTACCCCACTGCCAGCCCCTCCTCCCTTTCCTTACACAGTAGTCTGGGTGGGATGCTGTCCATTGGGCAGAATTATTTATGAGAGTTCTGCAAATGTAGATGTACTGTTTCCAGCTAATAGAACTCAAATCACTTGCACTGCACCATTAGAGAGGAAACCTACCCAAGTAAATTATATACAGGCCATAAATGGAAGCAGTTGTAGTGTTTTTATGACTCTATAAAACTCTGGAAGTTTATTGCTATTGAACAAACACGTAATCTGATTCTTAAAGCTGAATATTAGAAACTAATAGGATCCAAAACCTGCATTTACCTTCAGACCTATTGCCATGCTGGCCATACCATGGAAATTGTTTTTTTGGTGGCAGATTTTGAGCACCATTAATAAATGCAGGATGACTTTCTAGAAGATATCCCAGCTGGCCCAAATGTAGGGCAATATTGAAACTCAGTGGAGCAAAGAAGTGGCTCCAGTTTAATATTCTCTTTGTCTATAAAGAGATCCTATGAGGACTTCAGTAAGGAGCTGAAAAGCAAAGACATTTTGGACTTCTTAAATTCAGTGTTCTGCAGCCTTCTGCCTATGAAGAAATGAAAATATAAAGTTTTTTCTATTTCATGAAGAACATGCTGATACAATATTGCATAAACAAACAAGCCCAGGCCAAAGATGGAATATTTAAAGTTGTTGTTGTTGACCTTATTTACAAGTATTTGTAAGCCATTGGCAGTACAACTGATTTTTCTAGTGGTTGGTGAGATTCAACTGAACAAAAATGTATGCACAGCTGTGCAATGAGCTGAGCTATGCCCTGCGGGGATTAGTGGGACTTCTATGGAGGCAGGACAGTGTGTGTGATCAAAGCTCTGATTCATGAATTCTTTTTTTCATGCTTCTGCCCCTTATTGTTATTTTTACTTGCACCATTTCCATTTGAAGTCAGCCTGGCCTTTCAGTGAGGTGAGTGAGCATGAAAATATTTGAACTGCTCAAAGTCTATGTTCTTTCTTTTTCAGCACTGTTCAGGACCTGTGACACTTTGGTTTTATTCTCACAGCCTGCAGTTTTCTGCCAACTATGCTATATCTCTGGGAGCAGAGGGAGCATGGACAGCTCTCAGGGAGCATCTCTGAAGGGTTAGAGGAGGAACCCTGGGCTGCAGAGAGTCATGGACATTGTCCCCATCTGACAGACTCTTTCTTTGTGACTGAGAGATTTTAGTCCCATGGTGCCCCATCACTCTGGAGACAGTGTACCTTGGGTTTGCAGCTTGTTTTGGCAGGATGAAGGCACATCAAGCCAGGGAATGGGAAGTTTTTTCTGTAGAACTTTTCTGAAATCCTTGGTAGGGGAGGATGGAGAAAAGAAAGGGTGGGGGTAGCCCTCTGGTTAGAGTACCTGCACTTGTCTAGTGACTAGATGGAGGAGGGATTAGAACATCTAAGCTCTTCAATTCCTAGGTTACATTGCTCAGTTACGAAGGGCAGGGATGCCTTGAATTTGGTCTTCTGATCACAGGCTTATTCTGGAGCCCTTCCAACAGCAGCCTGGATGAGTAATGAGTATTCGGCAAAGCTGAAGGCCTGCTGTGATGTGGCCCTTTACACAAACTGTGCTGGAGTGGTGGTGGGAGCGCACATGGTGATATGTGTGCTAGAGGGGCCTGGAGTGGGAAGATGCAAAGGGTTGTGGTGTAGCTGTTGCACCCCCATGTGCTACAAATTTAGTGCAGTGAACCCCCTGGAGGCTCAAGACTATAGATGGCTCTAGTAACATCAGTCCAGACATAGCTAAAATTGTGTCATTTTTTCTGTTTCCTTTAGAGAAAGAGAAGTGCTTTTCCTGGTTAATGCTCAGACAGATAATATGTAGAGGAAACTTCAAGTATTTCTGAGATGTTTTTATAAATCTGTGATGGTTCCTTGCATTCACTAAGAGCAACAACAGACTCATGAAGGCCACTTAACTGTGTCTGTTATTAGATATGTCTTGGAGAACCTTCCAAGCACCCTGCAGAGCCAGTGTTGTGGCTGGACACTTATGTGTGTCTCTCCCAAGATGGGTAAATTTCCAACTCACCAGTAGTGACAACAATCCATAATTATTTAGTAGTAACAACAGCAACAGTAAGTAAAATACTGTTGTGATGATGGTAAAAGAGAATCAAGACCAAGAAAGCCTGTATTTTTAGCTGAGAGAAGTATGATGATTATTGGTGACCAGTGATCAACTCTCATTGCAAAATCATTTCAAGTTTAGCTGTCAGCAATAATTAGCCTCAAATATATCACTGAAGAGAGAGTCAAATTAATGAATAAGAAAATGGAAAATTTATTCCAGCCAGGCATCCGTTTTCATTAGTACATGTGAGTTGGTAGAGGGCATCAATCCCCATCAGCAATGTGCTCCTCACCCCCTATAACCATGCGCGGACCGTGTAAGTGTGATTCAAACTGCACATCCAGCTGGAGGTGGACAGCAGCTGGAGGAGCTGGGTGCTGCAGTTGCTCTGCACGTGGCTGGTTCTGCCTTGCAGCTCCTAGTCACAGTTTTGGAGTCTATAGATAATTTCCTTACTGAAGAACCAGTTTAATTTTAGGAAAATGGAGCTTTTTTTATGTTACCAGCACATTATGAAATGCACATGGTTGCAGCTGTTAAGCCTAATGAAACCCACAGCAGGGAAGAAAACAAAGTACCACTTACAAAAAGAACAAGCGGGGACCACGGACAGATGTAAGTGGCTGAGAATGCTGGATTTCCAGACAATACAGCCTTTTTTTATCATTTCACTGTGGGGAAGATGAGAGAGGACTGGGATGAATGAGGCCATGTGACTCCTAATTACAAGAGAGATTTTTTAGTGAAGCAGTTCTTTCCCTAAGGAAATACCTCCAAATAGCAAGGACAGACAAACTGTCCTTGCATAGGATTAACAGCAAGGAGACCGTGGAAACCCAGGGTCCCTCTGTATACCCACTAGAGCAGAAGCATGATAAAGGCTCAGACTAAAGGAATGCAGGAATCAAAGTCACATATGGATCAGGGAAAATGCAAGCATTATGATTCAGTTCCTTCTGTGTGGAAAGCAATAAATACAAAAGGTAGAAAGAACAATGTTTGTTCTCTTGAAAGTAGGACAAGTGGAAGGGAGAGCTGTACATGGTCTGGATGTGGAGCTGCCCACAACCTTCATAAAGAATAAAACCTGTCAATGCAGGCAGGGTCTGAAGGTGTCCAGAGGTGTCCAGCGAGGACTCCACAGTGTGAATTCAGCTGATCCAGGCTGTCAGGATGCCTGCAGTAGAGAAGGCATCTGCCAGACATTTGCTTTCTAAGTCTTAAAATCTGTCACTGACTCTCTTACTACTGGATTGCTGAACACATGGAAATGCAAACTCAGGAATCTTAATAAGCAGCAATGTTAGACTGGATAAAAGCAGCCCTCTTCAAGGATGGTCTGAACACGACTGGGCGTAACTGGGCCATTGAGAAGGAAGCCATGAAACAGAAGATGGTGTCACCTAGGGAGGGTAGGACTTGGTACTCACAGCAGGGCATGGAGGAGCAGAGCAATGTGGCACTGCAATAGTGTGACATTCCTCACATAAACGGGGAAGGACAACAGTGTTGTTGGGATTTGGGCAGCATGCATACAGAGTCTGAAGCTATATTCTCCAGATGGATGTTAGAAACAGATCCTGATGCAACCTATGAGACAGCTGGGATGTGCTGCTCCGTTAGCACTGGTGGAAGAGGGACTGGTGAGTCTTCGATTAGAGTCCTTGTCATGCCTGTGGAAATTTTGCAGACTGAGCAACAGCCAAACAGCAGTGAGAAAATGTCAGGTGAACTGAGGGTCTGCATCAACCACGAGTACTGAACCTGTAAGAATCATGCTATTCATTTGCTGTGCCTGGAGACCTATGTGTAGATAAAGAAAGATCATGGACTCTCTTTCTGAGAGCAGGTTCGGAAGCAGTGGGAAGGATGACTTGGTCCATCAGCTGAGGGTTGTCCATGTGTACCAGGGCTACCTATACAGGTGACCAGCATTTGGTTCTGAAGGAGCTCCCTCACCACTGGAGCCAGGTGCCACAGTGATTTTCAGGCATCCAGGCTGTCGGTGGTCAGATTCCTGTTGCTGGAGAAGAAAATGTCAAGGAAGAGGATCATCACCAACTCCTAAAATCAGCAGTGGGAGTGAGGTAACACAGTGGCTGCAGGTAAGGTGAAACAGGTGAGAACTGGGGCCCCTTATGTTGGATGCCTGATGGCTGGAAGGAGCTCTTTCTGAAAGACAAAGCACCTTGATGTTATTCTTAGGCCAGTAGAGATGGGTAACTTCTTCCACTGATGGACAAAAGATCTGTTAAAACATCTACATGTCTTACAAGGTCATGTGAAAACATACAAACTGATACAACCATGGTCTCTCCTTCCTATCCTGATTTTTCATCCATGTAGACCTGTAGAGCTGAATGGACTTGTGATAACAAATGTGATTTCAAAATACATTCTTTTTGCCAAGCCTGAAAAGTTTCAAATCTTAGCTGCAAACAGATATCCCCTGAAATCTCTCTGAATTTCTAGAACAGAAAGACAGCAGGACTCCATGGTTAGCCACTCCAGGGCAGCCAGCCATGAATTCCCGAGGGCCAGGAACTCTGTGTGCCTGCCAGGGACATAGAAAATCATGAGTTTTAACCAAGGCTTTGCAAGAACTATCAGTCCTGGAGACCTGCACAGGCTCTGCCATGGATGACGTTTCTTCTTCTGTGAGGGGTGATTGTTTTTCTGCTGAAAAGCTTGATCAGCCAGTTTTGTACAATGAACTCCCTAAAAAAAACCCACCAGAACTATACAAAAATGTGCACTTCCCTTCATCCTGTGCTCTTGTAGAATGACTACTTGTTCTTATACTGAGGCAACTAATTTAACTCATTAATTCTGTATAGGGGCAAACTCTGTGTGGCATTGGGATGAGGAGAGAATCTGTCTTTATATGATGTTTTATCAGAAGAATTGAACCAGTGGTCAGGTTTTGAGGTTACAGAACTCCATGGAGGCTATTCAGGAAGACAGAGAAAATAGAGGCTGTGCAGGTACAGACAGGTTAGGACAGAAAGAATGTCTTGAATCAAGGTCTGGGACTCTCTGGGAAGCTCTAGAGTAATGGTGCAGGATGGTATATGTGAACAAACTTGTTCTACCAGGAGAGCAGTCTGTCTATCTCTCTGGTGGTTGATTAAGCTCTCAGTTGTAAATATTTATCCTACTTCCGTGCATTTAAGCTTTTAAAGCAAAATAGCTATGATACAAATAGGCTGCACTTTGCCTGGAAGCTGAAACCAAGTGTGGAGATAACAGCATGTGGAAGTGTGTAATACAGATGCTGGCGCCGGCGTCGATGTGTGCATTAGCCCAGTGAGGTAATGGCTGCAGTGGTGGAAGATAGGGTCTGCGCATGTCAGGCTGATAGAGTGGGCTGGAGTGAGTTGGGTCCCTTCCACGGGAGATTCCCACAGGTGGGTGGGGAGGAGGGAAGGACCGCAGATACGTCTGCAAGGGTCCTGCAGGCTGATCACATTAGTGATGCATGAGTGTTTGTGTCCATGGAGGCAAGCGTGGTAGGAAGATGCCTCTGGATGTTGGTAGCCATAGGCTAGCTGCCTGGAGAGGAGTGGGAATGTCTCAGGGTGGCCTCATGGGCTGGCAGCACTGTGGAAGGAAGGACCACTGGGTAGGAGATGCTTTGAAACCAGGAATGGGGATGAGGGACAGACAAGTCCATAGCAAATTTCTCCTCACAACAGGGAGGGTGATGTACCACTCACTTTCCCTTGGCCATTCTCTCTGCATACTTGTCTGAAAGAGGTGGTGGTTCTTGTCTGAAAGAGGTGATGGTGCAGGTTAACCTGCAGCATCCTTCATCATTGTATCTTGAGGAGAAAGCCATGCCAATTTGTCCCATGCTATGACAGTCTTAGGGCATTGGGGGGGTGACATCTCATGGCACCACTTCTGCTTTGCTGATGATGCAGTTTTTATGCTGATCTTTGTCTCTCTTAGCAAAGAGTTCCAGGACAGAGAGCTAGAAAGTGATGAGGAGAGTCATGGTGACTTTCTGTGGGATACATGCAACTGGACAATGGGTCAGAGGAGTGCCCAACATGCCATCATGTACTCCAAGGAACTGGAACTGTTCATCACAGTGTTCACCTCCTGGAAGGCAGCAGGTAGGAGTACTTGCTGGGGAAGAGTGAAATCCTTCTGTAAAATTGAAATGGTGTCTCACAGGGGACTTTGCCTCAGTTTCACTGAAAATCAGAGGGTCCTGATGCCATGTTCCACTGAGAATGGGTAGTAGGCTTGCCAGACATTTTAGTACTTTGGTTGCTGTTATAGCCAGAATATCTCTTTCTTCAATACAGGATTCATTTCAAGTCCTTGATGAAGTGCTCTCTTGGTGTCGATGGGCTTTGTGTTATCACTTGTGTTAGAGGGAGAGATTAATGAGCATAGCACTCATTAAAGGAGCCTCTCTGTTGATTGTCTGTAGCTCAAAACTCCACTGGCAATAACTGAATGGGGCAATGGCCCTTGATAGAAAAGGAAATGTATCTTCCTTTCCTTGCATCTCATTTTCCTCCCACAGTTTTACCTGTTTACAGGGAGTTACTGGCAGTGAATGAACTTTGTGACAACTGAATTTTTTAAACACAGAAATCATATGCAAAGCTGCAGGGCCAGCGAGTAGCATTGTCATGCATTTTCTGATAACCTTTGGGGGACCTTGAGGATCAGTAACATCCGAAGCTTAAAGCTCCCAGGAGAGGATCAAACCATCTTCTCCTGGAGCAACAACCTACAACTGTTGGTTTCACTCCAGTTGCCTGCAAGAAGCTTTCAGCCCTGCTGAAAATGTCAGAAGAGAAGTGCTTTTCTTCTCCAGAACAGCCTTGGACCCTTGTGGACTCGCATTCCCTTGGATGTCCTTGGCCCACTATAGCTGGGGACAATGGAGGGGATGGTAGAGGACTGAACCAGTTTTTCCTCCGTCCTCTACAGGAGATGGACACAAAGCCTTGACTGTAAAGGGTGGAGGACATAGAGCGCATCAGGACCTGAACACTGGGAGGTGGTGAAGGAGGTCAGTGTCTGTCCATGTCATGTGAGCTAGACTCCACTTGCTGAGGAAACTACCAGAGCAAAGAGCACTACATAGACGTTATTTTAGCTTCTGTGAGGTATATGATTTACCTGCCAAAACCTCTGCTTTAAAAGCAAGCACTGCATCACATCATTAGAGCACTTCTTACATGAATTAACAATCAGCTAACTGACAAAATAGATAACAGCAGGGGATTATAATGTAATGATGCTCTTTCTAGGGGTTCCTGTTCCTTACCAGTTGGCCTTATTCAACACTGATTTGGGAAAAGAGGCATAAAATAATTGTTAAGAAATTTAGAGTTAACACAAGGGTTGCAATAATAGTATATAATGAGGAGGGCAGATTGTAGGTACAGAACAGCTAGGTTTGATTAGACGGTTACATGTAAAGCACAAATATAAAGACAAGGGAGGTCTATCACGCTTTTTAGAAGAGGTACTAAAATGTGGTGCGCACAGTCATCAAGATGGCTTTACTGAGGAGGCCTTTCCGTCTATCACCTGGACCCAACAGTGGAAGAGGGAAGGTGTCTCACTGTGACAGTCTATGGCCCATTGCTGTGCCTGCTAGAGGAGAGCCTCTAGGAAGTTTGCTTTCCGGCTCCCACCACTCCATGTTTCCAACCTGAGAGCTCCCAGCTCCTCAGGGTGACAAACTCACCCCAAATTGCAGGTATGGAAAGATTTTTTTTGTCTGAACCATTTCCAGAGGAACAGTATTCTCCTGCTCATAGGAGTTATCCATCATCTCTCAGCACCAGCCAAGCTAAATGAACCAAATTTATCCTAGTGAGGAATTCAGTTCTTGATTCCAAAATTGGAAACACAGTGGGAGTCCTCTGATGCAGTTCTGGTGGCCTAAAACATAGGCAGGCTGGCTCAGTTAGGTCTCTGCGCTCCTTTACTGTCTGCAGAGAGAGAAGAGACCCTCCAGAAAGCACCCTGCCCAACCTTAGGCACCAATTTTAAGGTAGGATGGGCTGCTGTGGAAACACTTCTTTCTCCATTGACTATACAGAGGGAATCTAGACAGCTCAAATGAGGCATGTAGCTTTTCAATAGTGAAAATGAATCCAGTTCAAATGGTGAAATCAATCTCACTCAGGACTAAGGAGGTGAAATAGAGTGTGAGTTTATTCACCCATGGTTGCTACAGCAGATGATTTGGATGGGGATGAGGTGATCCCTGAGCCCTGGCCTCCTGCAAGGCTCTATCTTTCCCTGTGCCTCTGGTTGAGAGGGAGTCATTCTCCTTTTATCTCTCTCCCTATTTATTGTATTCCCTGATATTTTATCAAATAGGGCTTTAATACTGCATGTTCCTCCACCTTCTGCTCTCTAGGTTATAGGGCTTGTTGGCTCTTGTTTCATGGAGCTCAGTTATGAAACACAAATACGGCAAATGAGTGTTATCCTCGTCGTGGTCTTTTGTGGATTTGATGCTTTTACTCTGCTACATGATTAGTGCGCTCCCTTTTGCATTAACCAGCCTTGCCTGAGATTCAAACCATTTTCATGGCTGTTAAAAAACTTTGTAAGTCATACAGCATAAAGCTTAAACTGCTCATTAGCTCTTCCACAGAAGGTTACACGCGAGATAATATTAATGTCAGGGGTATCACACTAGATCCAACAGGCTGAGGAGGGGTGATGCTGCTCCAGCTCCAACCAGCAGCAAGGCTCAGCATGGACTCCCGGTTAGGCACATGCACATAAACACACATTTATAGCACATAGATGTACACACACATGCATGTATGTAAACATATACACATATGCCCCTGGATCCTGGTCTCACCCGTTGCTGGCACCTGGCCGTATGAGAACCTGAGGCCACGGCTGCACTCCAGTTGCTGGTACCCCCCCAACCTCCTCAAAATACAGTCCGTTCGCCCAGGAAAATAGTTAGAAATGGTGTTTAATACAAAGACAGGACAGGGTGCGCTGGTTGGGTGCGGGACATGGTCAGACAAGCATACAGACCAGCCAACCATTTACACATGGTCAGTCCTTTTTATCCCCTTATTCCTCTGTTTTCCCAGACTTGTTCCTCCCCAAATCACTCAGATGATACGTCCTTTCCCCACCTTTGGTTCCTCCCTAAACACCTCATAGTAATAAGTTGTCTGCCCAAAAGCCCAAATGCTCTTCCCCTGCATACCATGATGTGTCCCACACCCCCAAGGCAGCAACACCCTCAGTCGCAAAGGTGCTCTGGTGTTGACTCGTCGTGGTGGGTTTCACACCTGGACCACGGGGCTGAGGCTTCCCTGGGAGGGGCCCAGAAATTGTGTCCCTTCCCTCGAGTCTGTAATTTGGGTTCCTGTCTACCTTCGTCCCCCTGTGCTCCTCTGGGCTTGTGGAGATGAGCCTTTGGTGGGCTGGTGGTTCCTGTGATGGCCTGGGAGCAGCTGGGGCAGGGTGTTATTTGGGCTCCCCTCCACCCCTTTGTGGGGGTGCAGATGAGTTTTTGTCACCTAAGCCAACAATTAACACAAAGTATAATCTTGGCATCAAAGTACATTTTCCTTTCCACCCTCAGCTACCTTCTGTCAGTTTTGGAGCCCCTGGCATTCCAGATACATTTTCTATTTTTTAACAATACTCTTTTTAGATGGTACAGCCCCCTTCACCCTGCTGTAAAACTTTAATTTTTTTTTTCCCTTTACTTCTCACAGAATCACGCATCCATTCTGCCTGAGTATCTCATCAGGTCCCTTAAAACGGGTTTTGTGTTCATTGTAACCTGCTTAACCTTTAATTCCTCCTTTTAAATCCTTTTGCTGTGTTTCCAGCTCTGATGCAGTTGTGAAAGATGGTGGGGAAGGTGGAAAGTGGGTGCTCCGTGCCCTTTGAATTCACCTTCCTCTTCTGCAGAGGGAATGTGGAGGTACCGCTGGTTTGGTAGGGCTTCTTATGGGAGTCGTTATTGTTGCTCAGTTAGAAATGATGAGGAAGCTGAAGCAATTCATGTGTAAGGAGGCAATCTATTTTTATACAGAAATATCTATTACTGTGTGCTTAAACTAACCCCCTATCATTTATGTTCTCTTGAGTGAAAGAGATCAGTGCCGGGAGAAAGAAATGGGCAGAAACACTGGAGGGTTTGAGGTCTTGAAAGGGCAAATCTTATTCTTGGTGGAAATTTCTGAAATGACTTTGTGCAGAGCAGGGTCTGGGAAATGAAGTGGGGCCGGTAAAACCAGCTTGGTGCAGCCGTTCGGCTCTGGTACGTGAGTGCAAACCCAAAAGGCTTCAAGACTGCTCAGCCTCCTGCAGCTCATCCCAGGGAGGGCACTTGGAAAGTGTCTCCTCAGCATCAGGACTGGAGGGCACCCGTGGGGAAAGGCCGGGGTCAGCGGGGCACGGCCAGGAGTGTGTCAGGTCTCGAGCAGCGCTCCTGCCCGTTGCCTGGGGGCTTTTCTGACTGAGGACCCAGATGCCAGAAGCCTGCCCTGTCCATGTGTCTGCCACCAGCGGGCGGGCTGTGCCTGCCTCTGACCCTTAAATACCCGGCTCCTCTCCCATCTGCCCACACTCATCCTCTCCTTTCTACTCCTACTAATTCTTTACCCTTGCCTACTTCTTACTTGACCTTGCTTCTTCCTTTTTTTTCTGCAATAGCTGATGTTAAAACGTTAATAATTCCAGGTGACAAACAATCGCTGGCCTATATCCAAGAAATTGCTGCTTATTTAAAATCTCAGGGCAAAAGAGTACCCGGGAAATCAGACAGTGATCTGATCCCGTCTTTAACAATTCCACAAGCCGATACCTTTCCATGAAGTTATCGCTACCTCTTTCCACATCGTTTGGCTGAAAAGTAAGCAGCCCAGCACATAAGAATGTAACCACGTGAATTATGTGTTTAATAGGAAGCATGCAGCCAGGAGTCAAAAAACAAGCATTGATCTATAAATTATTAAATTTAAAAAGGGAACGAGACATCTTTAGCCAGAAATAAGCAAAATGCCTTCTTACAAGCTTTCTGCAGAAATCTCCTGGTGTGCTCACAACTCACTGACACCCTGCTTTGAATTGTTGCTTCAATTCCTGTTTTGGTTGTCACCACTCTCAATTATTTTAAAAAAGGACCTAAAATAGATTTATATTTCTCAGATTTTATTAGACAGTAAAGAAGAGAAGTCTGAGCTGCAGCAGTTAAATAATTTATGACCTTTGCTAGAGGGACAAGAAGACCTAAAATAAAAATAAAATACATGTATTGGAAAGAAAGGTTTTGGATCTTATTGTTTTTCCTGCCCACTGGTTTTGCTGGGTGCAATTGTAAGATATATATTCAATAGAGAAGTTCTTCCCCATCACACAGCTACTTATTACCATCAAATTCTAACCACCAATTCATAAAAGACCCATCTCGATGGAGTTGATCTCTGCTTCGATTTCATGGTGATAAAGCAAAGCTAGGAAGCAGGTGGTGGGTGTACTTTCTCGCATGAAGAGGTATTTATTGTAGGTAGTGTACTTAAGCATTAAGCAATGATGTTTCTTTTTCATGCGATTTTGAAAATCAATATGTTCCCCTACAGTTCTTCCAATGCTATCATTAGCTATCCATCAAAAAAGGCACTTTTAAACAGCGTTTATGCATTGCTTTGCCTTAGCAGGCCTGAATCTGTCTCGTATGCCCTCGTCTTTTACTGCCGATCTACGGAGGATTTCAGTGAGGTACGGAATTGTTTTTGACATCTGCAAGAGTCTCATCGCTGCTGCAAGTGTCAGGGGAACTCTTCAACCTGGCCTAACATTCCTCCAGGGGCTGAATTCCCATATATAATACAATTTTAGCACCTGACTGATACTATTAAGATCTGAAGATATTTCCTTTTCGGTGCCCAGAAATGCCCATGTCAACATCCAGCCCGCAGATACCCACACAGTTTTATTCCTGCTGTAGTTGTGAAGACACAAATGCGACTAAGAGGACGTAGATCTACCTGGTGACTTATTTTGCCAGATATGGTGGGCAGCACCATATGGGATAAATGTCCATAATAAGCAAATGTTCAATAATATGCTACAAAAGTACATCTTTCCTGTCTGTAGGGCTAATGGCAGATTTAATTTGCAAGCAGGAATAATGTATTCCTCCTAAATACATATTCTATCTATCTCTCATTCTTGTTAATACCTCTCCTTTTCTATCTCCCCTTGATAAGTCCTCAGTCTTCAACATGTCTTACAGCAATAAGTTCCACAGTTAATTATCTATTGTGGAAACCAATTACAATAAAACAAACAAAAAACAGTCCCTGCTTCTGCCCGGTCTTCTTCATTAGTCTTCAATCTAATGTGTGTCAATAAAGTATAATTCTGTACAAGCCAGAGTCAAGATTCTGAGTACACCCAATTGTCCTCCCGTTTGCTTAATGTGATGTTCCCCAGATTTCATCTCCTTCCAGACATGTCATGAAAATCTTGTTGCTGTTTTCCAAGTCTCTAATCATTATGTTAGCTGTTCCTACAGCCTCCTCTATTCTTACCCTGTCTTTTATAAGTTCACTTTCAAGCAGAGTTCAAGATAAGGTCACCTTGCTTGTAGATGCATTGTCATTGTTAAGGTATAATTTTCTTTTTTTTTTTTTTTTTCCCACAACTTCCTATGACACTAAAAAAAATGCACCGATGATAGGATACAAGACTTAAAGGAGCCTCAGGAGATCATTTAATTTACCACTTGAACTGAAGCGCAGCCAGGGATCAACCCTTAATAGATGGTTTAATATGGTTCTCTCCTGCAGTTGTGCCAATATAATTGTCCCTAGCCTGTTTCTGTACTTCTCTGTCGTGATGGGCAGTGGGTTTTTTCTTATTATATTGCTGAAAACCTTTTTATGCAAAATCAGCTGTTCATTTTTTGCTGTCTTACCCTGTACAAGATGGAGAGCAAGTTGCTATTGCTCTGTTTATAACTGTTTCTATGTTGTAGGGGACTGGTATGTCTTCCCTTGCTTCCCCTCTTTTTTAGAATAGAAAATTTACCAATTCCTCTGATTTACTGATTTCTCCACATGGGACATCTTTTTCTGGTTTCCCTCCAAGCTACTGGCATGATTATTAAAGTCCATTGGACAGGAAAAGCCACAGCACTAAGCTGATGACCTCCTATCTCTTCATGCCTCCTGCTACTACATTCCACAGTCAGGTTTAGGTTGCTGGCTGCTGTTCATCTACTTATTTTTTGCAAAGGCATCGCTCCACGGGCTCATACCGAGTTTGTGGTAGACTTTAACTCGGAGCTTAGGTTGTGCCGTATTGTTACTAACAAGCTATTCCCCATATTGTGTTTGTACATCTGATTTCTCCTTCATCAAAATGTATGTGCATGAAACTTTTCTTCAGCAATGGAGTTTCTGCTTCCGTGTTTCTGGCAGGTCATTTGTTTCTCCCTACTGCAGATTGCTTCCCCCACAGATACACTGATATGATGGCTTGTGGGGCTGTGCTGTGAACCAGAGCAGAGAACTGAACCAGGTTAGAGATGACACTTGATAAATAAGGAAGAGGTATTTTTATTCTGAGTTGTCTCAGGGAGCTGTTTTGCAATGCAGCCCCACAAACAGTTGATCATCACACCTAAAAGGGCAACAAACTTATACTAAGGCAGAAATGAGCAGATTGGAGGCGGGGAGAGGCATAGAAAATTCTCAAACCAGCTTTGATGGCAAGGGTAACCTCACCTGCCTAAATCCCAGACTGAGCTGTTTGCATTTGTCTCTGTGGAATTTGATTGCATTTATTTTGGGTTATGCCTCCAATTCATCAAGATCATATTCTCCAAAGTACTTTGAAATGTTCCCAGTGTTTGTGTCTCAGACCCTCCCTGGTCCAATTCCTGTCTGTTACCTCCCCCTTGAATGACTGGGAGAGGCTGTGAGTGAAGTCTGTGTAAAGCTGAAAGTACACCAGAGGTGACAGCATTAAAAAGAGTTGCACAGTTCGTATTTTTATACTGTAAACTCTTTAGCATATTTACAAAGCTCACAAGGTGTTAAGGTTATCAATCATCTGCCAAAGCAGATGGGGAACACTTTATACTGAAATGTAAGGGCTTCCTGCCAAGAACATGGGTAGAGGTGGTAGCTTGATGTGACAGAGATGTCCCCAGAAGATGTAGGACACAAGGGCTGAGGCAACTCCATTACTGGAGCTCTGGAAGAAATGTGTCAGGTATGGCTCTTCCTACTTTGGGGAAGGATGCACACACAATTCCTCCAGCTCCTTCCCAGGCCTATTTTTCTAGGAAATACATTTGCTTAAGAGATTAGCTCCATGGAGAAGGACCTTCGAGTCCTGGTAGACAAAAAGTTATCCATGGGACAGCAATGTGCCCTGGTGGCCAAGAGGGCCAATGGTATCCTGGGGCGCATTAAGAGGAGTGTGACCAGCAGGTCGAGAGAGGTTCTCCTTCCCCTCTACTCTGCGCTGGCGAGGCCTCGTCTGGAGTATTGTGTCCAGTTCTAGGCTCCTCAGTTCAAGAGAGACAGGGAACTTGTGGAGCGAGTCCAACGAAGGGCTACGAGGATGATTAAGGGTCTGGAACATCTCTTGTATGAGGAAAGGCTGAGAGACCTGGGGCTGTTTAGTCTGGAGAAGAGAAGGCTGAGAGGGGACCTTATCAACGTCTACCAATATCTGAAGGGTGGCTGTCAGGAGGATGGAGCCAGTCTCTTTTCAGTAGTGCCCAGTGATAGGACAAGGGACAATGGGCACAAACTGCAGTACAGGAAGCTCCACCTCAACATGAGGAAAAAATTCTTTACTGTGAGGGTGATGGAGCGCTGGAACAGGCTGCCCAGAGAGGTTGTGGAGTCTCCTTCTCTGGAGACCTTCAAAACCCATCTGGACGCGTTCCTGTGCAACTTGCCCTAGGTGATCCTGCTTTGGCAGGGGGGTTGGACCAGAGGATCTTCAGAGGTCCCTTCCAACCCTTACCGTACTGTGATTCTGTGAAGAGTAGAGGAAGAAAATTTGATGGAGTATTGAAAGAGAGAGTGTTATCGTGTGGATGGGTCAGTGGGAGACTATTGCCACATAATAGCTCCCTCCAATGTTAAAACCCACCATTCAGTGTAAGTGAGCTACATGGGGAAAAAAAATAGACATTTGCTTTGTAGCTAGAGACAAATTCATTTGTATTTTGTGATTTATTTCACTAGTCATCCTTTCCATTTCCAAATTTGGTAAATATTCCTCTGAACCTTCCCCTGATATTAGATATGTTTACTGTGTTAGGAGCCTGTCAGACTGGTGACACTGCTACTGCTGAAAGTAGCCTGGAGTACTGCAAAAGGCACAGGCATTCCAAAGAGATTGCCATGAGGAAGGGTCAGAGAGCTGCAGGGTGAGGAGGTATATTTTGCCCATCTGTAGAAGGTCAGTACAAGGTCTGGGTTGATAATTTCCAGGTTTGGGGAGGGCATGAGCACAAATCAACTCTGTTTCCAATGAGCAGGCATCAGGAGTCCATCTCACCTGTCAAGACACTGAGTTGTCAGAATATGTTGCGCGAATTTTGCTGTACTCTACCATAAAAGCTGTAAAAGAAAATACTGACTACCGTGCAGCACAAAACAGTCCTGTTTGAAAAAGCCTCCGAAATGGGCTGTGAAACCCTAGGGCTAGTGCCCAGGTAGTGTTTTCAGGGTTGTTTGTCCTCCATGGTAGTTTCCTGCAGCTCAAAACTCTCAAAACAAATACTGAAGCATGATGTTAGAATAGGATAAACAGGGCTGTTTATCCTCCATGGTATTTCCCAAGCACACTTGCAAGACTGCCATGTGGGACTATGTCATAAGCCTTCATAGAGCTGAGATATATCACATCTACCACTTTCCCTACCAGTTATCCTGCCAAGGAGAGGAAATTAGATTGTTTCAACATGAATTGTTTTTGTCAAATCCATGTGGGCTCTTCTCTTATTACCTTATTATCCCCCAGATGCCTATAAATCGCTGCTTAACCGCTTGCTCCAGTATTTTTCCAGGTACTGAGGTTAGACTGACCTGCTTGTATTTCCCCAGGTTCCTCAATTACTCCTTTTTAATGGCAGATGCTATACTTATTCCTTCCTATTCTTCTAAGGGTGTCACTCTTCCTCCGTGTGTTCTCACAGGTAAAGGCAAATGACTCTAACTGCTGAGGATACTTCCTTCAGCACTCTGGAATGAACTCCTGTTTTCTTTCTTCCTCTCTTAAAATTAATTGTATTAATAATTGGTAAAAAAGTAACATTTTATTTTTAAGTGAGGGATGCGCTGAATACTTAAGCTTTCTCTGTATCATCTATTATTTACTCTGTGTGGAATTATCCAAGGATTTATTTAATTTTCCTCATTCTTAAATATTTATTTTCTTGCTGCTTTTTTGTCCCTTCCTAATTATAATTCGTTCTCTTGTCCCTTCCTAATTATAATACATTCTCTTCTCTTGCATACTGACCTTCTGCTACTACATGTTCACATTTAGTTTCCACTCATGTTTCCTTCTTTGTTTCCAAATCACTGAAAATTACCCAACGCAGCCACAAGTTTCTTCTATTACAATTACTTCTTTTTCTCCTGCATTAAGGCCATTTCTCAGTCCTTTTTTATAATTACCTGGGCTCCTTCATTCCTTTTTTGCTTGTACTCTTCTCCCATGTAATCATGTTTGCCAAATTTTTTGAGTTTACTTCCTTGGAGTTTCCATTCCCAAGTGTCTTTTAAAGGGTTAAGCATAACATTAACATATGCTACAATTCTCTGTGGTGAGATCCTAAATCATCCAGAAGAATCTAAAATGTCATATGTGAATGTTATTATAGCTGCTTTCTTGCCTGATGCTCATCCATAGCTGTAAGCACAGCATCTGGTACCCAACGGGAATGAGTGAATGCACGGGTCCGCTCAACCACCCCCTGCTGCAAGTGTGTGCAGGGCAAACTGCAGAATTCTTCCGAGGAGATTACAAGCATGCTGGCAAGACTCAACTGCCAATTGTTTTTATTAAGCTATTTTTATTAAAAACTATTAATGCATTTGCCATTTGTAAACCGGATGCATTGTGACCTATGCAAAGAGCACTGGGCTGGAAATTAGCAAATATTGCATCTGTTTTTACTCCAACTCTGGAATGGTTGGAGATCTTGGGAAACTGCCTTCCTCTTCCCCATTCTTTCTTTGCCAAGTGCTTTGTGATCAGCACATGAGCAGAACATGACTATACAAAGCCCGTCCCCTTCCTAAAAGCAATAGCCTTTCTGGCTGCTGGGGAACTCTTTCAACTATCTGTGGTAATGGCTTCAGTAAACCCCTCAATCTTTGGTCATTGCGTATAGTACTGAGGTATTGATAGACTTGTCCTACATCCGCTTGAACTGGCCTCCTGCTTACCAAAGTGCTACCTGGGTTCCACATCTTCATGGGCTCAATTATTTTGTGCCATCAGTCAACTTTTGGGGGTCTCTTCCAGTCACCCAAGCAGCAAAGCTATTCGTTATCTAGTGCCTACTTAAAATGAAGACAACAAAATCCTGTCTCAAATAGCAGAAGCATTGTGATAAATGATCTCTAGTCCTTGCCTTCTCAGAGGCTCTTCCCTCTGTATATGTGGCTTGATCAAGGTGGGTAGAAGCAGTTGGATCCTTCTAACAACACCCTTCCATGTTTGTTTTGAGAGTTTTGAGCTCCTACACACAGTGGTGCTCTTTCAAGCCTGATCAAGGGGGACAACATCTCCACTTCATCACAGACACAACCTCACTTGGCAGTCTGAGAGCACCACAGGGAAAGCAATGAAATCTGGTGACTAGATATGGAGAAGCATCAAATGTCAGAGTGTAATTCAACTCCCCAGAATGAGTGTTCCTCTGCTCCTTCCCTCACTTGAGACCCAGCAGCTTAAACACATTTTCTCTTACACCCAATTTATGCCCAAATCTATGATGAAGAGGAGTGTGCTCTGAAAGGCAGCACTGTAACTTTGTATTTCTGCTTGATTTCCTGATATCCTAGACCTGATCTCCTGGACCAATTTTCTGATAGTAGTAAAGGGATCAAAAGAAAGTACAAACTGCGTTTTTCAGCAAGTTACAGCCTGTCACTCTCTCAGCAGCTTATAGTTCCTCACATATACACTTTGAAAATCAAATCTTCCTCTTGTTTTCATGGAGGTAAATTGTTGGCATAAAAGCAGGATGAAAACACACTGAAAGCCTCTGAGGTTGAATGTGATATACTTCAGTGGGATCTACACTCCCTGGGGAAAGAAATCTGCAGAGCAAAGCAAGGGAAAATCCTGAAAGGATACCTGCCAGAATGAAAATGGGCAACTTTCTGTACGAAATATGTTCACTCAATGAAAACGTGGGTTTGATCTCCCGCTGCAGCCAGAATTATCCCTAGACGTGTTTATGATTATAAAGGATGAAAAGCACACCAAACCCCAAACCCAATATGACTCTGGGGTGAAGGAAGAGCAGTTGCGTGGGAAGTGCAAGCCCACCTTTGGAGTTTATATGAAAGCAGCAGGTGCAGCATCCATTCTTAATAAATGTGCGTAACAAAGGTAGAACAGTTCAATAATCTGTGAATGTTTCATAAGTTTATTCCTTGAAAAATATTTGTAAGTGCAAAGTTTGTTACGTGACTTTGTATGCTGGTTAATGATCTGGCCAAACAAAGAACTGTCATTTCAAGACTACCCATCTAGAAATCGTGAGTGCAGATCGTGATGAACAGATAGGCAGGAGCAGGGGAAGGAAAAAGGGGAAACATGGAAAATACTAATTCAGAAGAGGACTTAGGAGTCTGATGGAAACATACTGAATGTGAATGTCCAATGCAATACAAAGGCAACATCTCCCCAGGATCTGGATTTTGTTCTGAAGGTATGTTTCTATCTCAGTGAGTAGTTGGAGAAATACTTGCCGAAAGGTATACTTTGTCTTCTGCACAGGCTGCTTGCATGGCTTACATACTGGAGCTATATTTATATGGGCATCTTTTAATAACCTCTAGGCTCAAACTCTACAACTTTATGTCCATACCTAATATCTTTTCTTGGTTATGCACATCCAGACAGTAAATGATATACTTGTGTTAAAAATCAGCTTTCCTCTCACTTTTCTCTCTAGAATCAGTAACTGTTAAATCAGTCTAGTAGTCTTTTAAAGTAGTAGAAGAGATCAAATATGTACAAAATAGTTTAATATAACAAGCCTTCCTGAAAAGAAAAACAAAAAGTATGCAACTCTTGCTGGTGATGGATTCAGTTTCTGTGAAACAATATGATTTACAATTATTTTCACTCACTACCTCCAGCAGTCTCAGACTTCTACTTTCTCTTTGAATGGTTTTCCTGAAGACAAGGCATGACCACAGGATGCTTCTGCTCAGAGTGGTAGCCACCGCACATGCAAAAGAAGATAAAAAGAGAGGAAGAATAGGAATACCTCTCCAATATGTCCTTGTAGGCTGTAGTCACTTGCAGCGCAGAGACCTTATGGGAGAGGATGGTATCCTTGTATCTAATGGTTTTGAATAGCTTTTTCATCCATGGATTTGCTTTTTTTTTTTTTGAAGATTCACATTGAATTTTGGCCCTCTGCAGCACTCAGTGATGGAGAGTCCACAGCTTATCCTTCTGATGGTTTTGAGTCTGCCACCAGGAGCCCAGCCTGATGCCCCTTGTTTCCCATACTGAAGTGAAAAGCCATCTATTTGTCCTTTCCAGCCCACTCCCAAATCTGCATTAATTTTCCCCTCACATGTTTTTTTTTTTCTAAATGAAATGATCTACTGTGCTCCTTCTTCTAGACTTCTGATTGTACATGTTACATTCTCTGAACCTTTTCCAACATTACACTAGCCTTTCTGAGGGGGTGACTCAGTGTTCAGGATGCAGATGCACCAGGGATTTATACAGTAGCAAGACTCTGTTTTTGGTTTTGCCCTCTTTTCCTTTCTTAGTACATTCCAGCATCGATTTCCTTTCTCTCTGATTGAGTTGGTATTTCCATAGGACCATCTATTATAAAACCCCAAATCTCTTTTGATCCACTGACTTCAAGAACTCTTTCCTGAGCAGTAATAGCTAGCTCCAACCCTGTCATTATAGATATAAATGTAGGGCTCCTTTCCTTATGTTGCATAATTCTATGTTTACCTATGCCAAATTTCAACTGTCGTTTTCTCATCTAGTCAGTGTTGGCAGATTTATCTGTGATTTTTCGCAGACAGCCCTCTCTTCAATCCTGAATCACTTAACGTCATCAGCACTATCATCTCACCATTCATGGTCCTTTCAGATCATTTACAAGTATCCTGAGCCACTGCTGACATCCCTCCACTGATATGTTATTTTACCATCTTTTAAGCAGCTATCTATTTATGTCAGGGCCAGGCATTTTATCCCAAGGTGGTTGCATTTCTTCAGCTATCTCTGGTGAGGATCCCTCCTGGAAGGGCTGTGGAAATCCAAGGAGAGTGTTAGTAGGTCTTTGTCACTCACACACTTGTATTTTTCAAAACAAATCCTAATAAATTGGCAAAGCATACTTTTTTCTTTGCTGTTTCTCCCACATATCATAATTACCTGTATGTCCATTTACTGAATTCTTTAGAGTAGGTTCAGCCAGACCCACTGGTGTGTGCTTCTCTGACCTTCCAAGGAGCACTTTTTTAAAGCTTTTAAATATTAAAAAATATTTACTGCTTTCCAGTTCTCTGAGGCAGTTTTCAAGGGGGGAATTATACATTGCTGTTGATTGCTCAGCTCTTCCAGCCTTGATTTCCTCTGGAAGTCTTGGGTTGAAAAAGGATTTAATTCTAGGCGTTAGATGTCAGGAAGTTAGCTCTGAGCTCTGACCTGAAAACCTGAGCCTGAACTAGTCTTGCCAGATGCCCCGTAAAACCAGCAGAAACATGACATCTGTATACGTCACAATCTGTTTTTCTCTATTGACTATATAGGGAACCTGCAGTGACTGGCGTAGTCTTGGACAACTGACCTTTACATGTCTAAGTCACAGCAGGTGAGTGCCACCCATGGGATTCTGGTTTTCTCCAGGAAGCCAGTCACTGCTGTGACAATCAGCAAGTCTTACGCTAAACTCTCTGTTTCATACCATGTCATCCGGAGACCACTCACATTTCAAGCATAATTTGGCTTCCCCATAGAAAGACAGAATATCACTCTTTGACTTTCCTACATCTGATATCATTCTTTGGCATCCTGTTCTACAGGACTATGTAATTCCTGCATTCAGATCTGTTTAAATTATAATCTTATATGAAGTATTGAATCTTCCTATCCTCAATTTGTGCTCCTATTGTCTGTCGTTAAGATAGCAAGTATGCGATATGTAGCGAATATTAGTTTTACATATGAGGCTTAGTGGTTTAGCATTTATAATGCAGTTCTTTTGTCAGATATAAAACAGCCTAGAGCAACCTTTAACAGAAACTATGTCTTTTAGTGCGCCTATATGCCCATCATTAGGGTTTCGAGTCGGTTGTGGGTGGGGTTTTTCTTCTTTCTTTAAAAAAGGATTAATCCTAGCCATGTATGTTCTTTGTCTTTTAGACAGGTGTGGGATTTGGTTTGTTGGTTGTGTTTTGTTTTTTTTTTTCTTTATTATTTCTACACTTTCATTTACTTCTGTTTTCTCTTTATTTCTAGGGAATCTTGTCCTCCTATATCAAGATCTAGTGCTTGCATTGTTTTCCAACAAGGGAAGGGGAAAAAACCCCAAATATTATCTTCTTCAGGTAGCTCACAGACACCTGTGTTAGGAATGATGTATGATCTGAATGTTATGAGCCTGTGTTTAATAGACAAGTTTTTCTCTGAAACCTATGGCTGTAACTTGGATATCACATTAATGTGCACACCTGGGTCTAGCCATGCTGAAGGTGATGTAAGAGTCACTATTTGCAGCTGCCTTTTGGTACTTTCAAGAAATATGGGTTTTTTACTGTGCAGAATATCTATACTTAGTTCTTTTCCAGTTACTCACCATCTGATAACCAGCTTGCTCTTTTTCAGTTAAAGGTACACCTCTAAACAAATCTTGTGCTTTTGATCTTGCGAACTAAAAAGTAGTTAGTCTTCACTTTTGTAGCTCACTTGACTGATAAAAAACAAACTTCTAAGAGTCTCTGCCAGTTGACTCTTCAGTTCTGGAACACTCCAACCCTTGATCTGCTGAGATGCTTGCTCTTTCCTCACAGCACCTTTTCTTCCACTCTTCTCTGTTAGGATGCAGTCACCTATTTCAGCATTAAATGTGCTTGGTGCTGTGTAGTGTTCCTGGGCAGTGACTGAGGAGCACTCTGAGTTTGAGCTTATAATTAGGGTGAACAACTTGTAACCTAATCAATATTATTGGAAAGATGTAGGGAGGGGAGGGTCTGCACATGTCAGGAACAGAGTTGTTACATCAGCTTATTCCAAGCAGACATTTCCAAGACTCTGAAAAGACTGCTTATTTTTATAGCTTCCCTCCCACGCTGCTCACCTCTTCACATCTACCTGCAGGCTACACTGGGGACAAGGGGTAACGGGAGGAAGTATCAGATTGTGACTAAAATCCAGCTGAGTCCATGAGAAGGTTGGACAGTTTACAGAAGAGGTATTGTGATGTGGTTGTTACTGCGGAAGACACAAGCCAAAGACCATGGAGGTCTGCTTTAGTCTCATGCCTCAGGTCCCTGTGGAGGGAGTCCTGTGGCACATTGATATGAATGTCTTACTTGTCCTCAGTCCCTCATACACATGCGTGTCTGACCCCAAGTGTCAGTTTTAATGCTGGTAGAGAGTTCTCTTTTGATTATGATGAATAGTAAAACTTTCCCTGGCCTTTCTGGGTAGCTGTTGGTGCTCTAACACACAAACAATTAAGACGACTGTGCTATTCATAGGCTTGATTGAGCATAAAGTTACAGGAGGATCATCTGATAAATGAATATTGTGTGTATGTATCTGTAAGGGTAGTTTAAAAAGCCACTCGAGGGTTCCTCACTGTTGGGAACACAAGACCTGGCATAATCCTCGTAGCCACCTACCTCTTGGCCACCAGTGAGCATGTAGGAGTTAAGAGAAAGGAACCATGGACGGGACATCCCTAAGTGCCAAACACCAACCTTTAATAGGTCACCTAGAGGAGGTTAAGAATTGGTTGTCACTGTGACAAAATGCAATAGCTGGCAGTTGAATGCAGGACAACACAACTATGCGCCAAATTTTAATGAAGCCAGGATGTCTGCTCGATGAAGTGCTGTGTAGTTTTCAAACAGAGGATCAAACTTTGATAATGATTTTTCAGCCATGATTATGTGGGATATGGTTAAATGATGCAAAAGAGAAACTTTCCTGTTACAGGCTTTAGCTGTTCTTTATCTGGAAAGGGGCCATGAAGGATCTTCTCCTCTAGAGAGAACTTTCTACCAAGAGTCCTCAACGTGATGGACTCACTCTGGTCCTCCTTTCCTTTCAGGTGCTCTGAAGAGTGTGTTAGCAAGGAAAGAACAGACTTGTACTCGTTGCCTCCAAAGACAATGTTTGAGCTAATTGATGTTTAAGGGAATTACTTCCATTGGAATTAATTTTTGGTTAAGACTACTGAATAAATGGACACAGAAAAGCCTGTGTGGTATTAACAAGATTCTAAATGAAGGAACCAATTCATTTCATTATTGATAATAAAGTCATCTTCCCCAGAATAGCAAATAAGGTAAGATTGTCACTTTGAGATAAGGCCCTGATTATTGTCTGTGGAATCTATTACATTCTATAATTTCTCCCAGAAAAAAACTTTAAATCACCCTTCTTAAATGCAGACAATTGGTAGTTATTCCTTCCATAGAACAATTTTATGTTATTTTTCTACATTTTCCATTATTACTTATTTTTATATTTTGTTTTAATTAGTACAGAACATTCAAGCGGTCTGAAGCTAAATTTTTATATTTTGTTTTAATTAGTACAGAACATTCAAGCGGTCTGAAGCTAAATTCTTTAGCTAAGCATTGCGCTCTAACAAACCATTGGAAGATCTTAGAGTAATGAGTAAATCATTAAATAGCACTAAGCCAATTCGTAATTCGTCATTATTGATATTTATATGGATGGCTGCTGAGGAGGAGGGAGGTGGAAGAGCATGGTATTGGTCTGCCAACTGGGAAAGCACGGCAATGTCCCTGCAGGACTGGGGAGGTGGGAGGAGTGAGTGGATCAGGCAGGAGAGCTGGCGTGTGCTTTGGGATGACTGGAGCTGCTTTGCTCCTGGAGGATTTAGAGGAAGGTCTGTCTCACTGGGAGAGACAAAAATGCAGGGCAGGTGAAGTTACAGCTGCAGGAAACAGAAATGAAATTAGAGGGAGTCAAGAACAGAGTTTATGGGAAGGAACTGGAATGAAGAGAAAATCTAGGGAAACCAGTAAAGCTGAGGGAAGGAAAAAAGGGGTGAAGAGAAGATACCCTAGGAAGACTTGGCAACTTTAACTTGGACTACTTCAGTAGAGAGCGTCAGGAAACTAGAAGGCCAGTAGTGAACTCTACTGGAAGTGCACTGGGGGAAAGAGCAGACACTTGTGGGGTCGAGAACTGAAGAGCAGTGGCAGAGGGTTCGGGTTTTGAGGCGGGATAGGGTGTAATGTGCAGCAGTGATGGGCCAAATCTAGTGCCTTTTGATGTATGAACCATCAGGTAGTTCTCCTGATTCCTGTTCAGGTAGTGCTCCTGAACAAAACCTGTGTAAGTTGAATGACAACAGCCTATCCCCTCGAGTAACAGCTCCTTCTAATGTCACAGCAGAAAGGTCTTCTTACTATGGGGGAAACTCAGAGCTAAACTGGATTACTATGTGTCATATATGCCCCAAGGTGCTCGCATGTCTCCTTCATAACTTGAATAAGGTTTACCTTGCAACGAACCTCATACGAATGCAGCTGTCCAGCTGAATGCCTCCTAGATGGACTTCTCTAGCTTACCATATTAATGCCAATATCTCAGTATTTGTGTCCATCCCACTAACGGAACAGAGGCATGGGATCCCTCGTGCCCTTTCTCTCCGTCAGATTCTTCCTTGTCCACCCATGCTTCAGGAGGACAGATTGCGTATGGTGTTGCTTCTTATGTACCGCCAGCCAGGAGTTCCGAGGGACTCAATTAAATGGTGATTTATATAAAAGTGCATAAAGATCTCTTCAGAGTGCAGACAGCTCCTTAGCAAGTTTGTTTTCAATTAGCAGCTCTTTAATAAAGTTTTTCTCATTGACAAATTCCCTTTTTGCTTAACCCACTCCTCCATGAAATTGTACAACCCACTTCAACCCATTTAGCCCTTGATCTAATACAAGCATTTTTAGCAATTTCTGCAAATAATTAATCCAATTTGGATTAGAGGGATTATAGATGGTCTTAGTCCTCACTTGATAACACTTCATTCTTACTCGGCACTTTCAATTTTACCCAGTATTATGAGATACAGGAGGCAAAGCAGGAATGTCTCATTGTAAATGTTCATATATCATGATTTAATATGAGAATTGCTGCTCTTGTTGCAGAACCAGGGGCAGTGAGAAATTCTGCTTCTTGCATGAATGGGATGACATTTATTACAAAAAATCATGCACACCAAAGGAGCAAATGGTTGAATTTTACGTTCAGAGGCTGCAGCATAAAAAAGAGAAAAAAGAAAAAAGGAGAGAGATGTGAACTTTAAGGAAAGCTTTATGGGTCACATTATCAAAAGTTACATTTTAGAAGAGTTGAATGGATGTTTCAAAGCCCTGATCCCAAACATTCACTTTAACTCGGAACTACTGCTTCTCTTAAATGATAGCCTATTTATAACATTTGTGTAACTTCCTTCTCCTACCTGCCAGGGCCTGGATAACTTGTGCAAACATCCGTACCACTGATGAGCTGTGCAAGAGGCGCGTTCGCTATTCGTGCTTCGCTTTCGCTCCACCTGCCTCGGTAGTGAAGTGGCTCCCGTTACTTCCCACCCAGTGATTCATATCAGCAAGTACCGGTGTCCCCGGCTGGCGTTGCAGCAGTGGCTGTGGTGCAGTGGGTAATGTGAGGAGCGGGGGGTCTGTGGGGATTTTGGCAAAGGGAAGCAGCGCAGGTGGGAGGGAGCACCAGCTGGACTCACTCTTATAGCTGAGCTCCCCGGGGTAGTCCCTGCGTAACTTGCCCGTATCTGCATAAATGGTGCGGAGGGAGCAAGGAAGTGGGTGAGCAAGGTTCTCCGCTGCCCTGCCCTTCCTCCTCCTTAGCTGAACTCAGGTGACTATCTTTCTGGTATATATTTGCCAGGGAATTTCATGTGACAGTAACTTTGGACCTGCTAGAGGCCTCACAGCCCACAGAAACTAACTTACAAATCAACTTGCAGCACCCCTAAGCAAACCCGGGTCCAAGAACGGTTCATTCAGATCTTTGAGAAAGACTTACAGTGGTCTAAGAAGTGGTCTGGCCTAGGAACCAGATGATACCACAAAAGGTGTAACGTATAAAAAGCCTTATTCTTGCAGATACTTACCCTGGAGTGAGGTGGGTAAGACACAGACCTGCCTGCATTCCTGCACCCATCTGGAGTACTGTTTTAGCAATATGTTTCTGCACTGCCAAGCTGAGAGTGTCAGAAAATTGTCCAAGGAAATAAAACCGTAAAACCACTGGAAATTGGATTGACATGCTGGAGTTAAACTTGGTAAATTTATATTATTTCTTGTTTCTGGAGAATTGAAGCTCTGCATTAAATCAATTAGAACAAGCTCCAGGCAAATCTGAAGGCTGATTAATGAAGAACCAGATTCATCTGCTTGGATCACTGTTAGTGACTGGAAATGGTTGGGAAGTTTGTTTCCAAAGCAGGAGCAGGGCAAACGTACCACCGTGGCTTCATCTTTGCCTTTTCCTGACAAGTAAAAATGAGTCATCCTGGATGTAATTTCTATTCCAGTGGTGAAGCTGTGAAGGTTTGCACTGCATAAGCACACACACAAAGTGAAGCTTCTCCGTACACCAAACATCCATCTATTGCTCCAAGCTTTGAAAAAAATTACACGCTTGTATGGCTGTTTTTCCATTCACACTTAGCATGGGTGCTGTGCAGATAGACATCTCGCATCACTGGTGACATAGGCATTAAAAAGCACAGAAAACTTGTGCGTTCTTGTCCAAATGTTTCTGTTTTTTCTTCTAGAAATGTTGCTATTGATTGTTTTACCTCCTTCATTTATTCAGTATAATCCATATTGATAAGCCAGCTTCAAAACTGCCTATTGCCAAATGCTAACAGGAGCACTGCGGTGTGATGAGTGTGGTTGCCCAGGGTATCAATTAACCGGGCGGCAGGACTTACATTTCCAGGATGGTGGAAACGTAGGTCTGTCAGATGGCAAATGGGTCACTGAAGGGAGCCCCCTCCCACGCTTACCGATGCCTCGGCTGGCAGAACAAAACTTTGAAGAGATAGTGAAGTTACATCGTGGAGGAGTTGCCAAAGACCCATTACCTTACTTGTCCCTTCACAACCCGGAACATTTTATTCCTACATTTACTCTGAGCTCAACGTTGGCCATAAATCACGCCATACATTTGGAGTACCATATTCCTGGAGTCCATCATGAATTAATGTATACTGGCATCGGTACCACATTCAAAACATTTATTAAACTCTCTACTTCAGCAGAATCTATGATGTCAGGATAACCAACACCAGACATATCTTAGCAAAATATCCTCCTCACAGAGTCAAATCACATCCAGTCCTAGAAATTAAAACATTCCAAGGCTTTATTGTGTAAGTACCTAAATAACAAAACTCTAATACCTTGAAATGTGTCGGTGGCAAATAATCACAGGCATCACTCTGCTACACCAAGTTGCAAGGCTCTCCCAGCAGAGAACTTTTCATGAAACACTTCCTGTCTACTTTTTGCAATTTCCAGAGAGCCTTATTCCTATCAACAGGCTTTATCTTGACCAAAAAGGAATGTACTTGTCCATGGATTTGGCAGGGTGTCTGCTAGATACCAGAATAACACCTTTGCAAAAGACTAGATTTGGCTGAAAATCAGAAGGATTGCAGAGATACCCAAAGGAAAGCTGTAATATTTATTGCTTTAGCCATGAGAATACAAAGTATTCAGGCTGAGAAAAGGATGAACGACATTTTTGTGTAAGACAAAACAGGTGAGTTGCCAGGAATTAAAAAGAAAAACGCTTTTAGAAAAAGAATTAACTACCTTAAGCCATACCTATCCCTAGAATTCCAGCTGAAAATAATTTCTTATTTTGCTATGGTTCTAGTAGAATTTTCTCTTTACACATTTTTCCAGTGGGAAATGGCTTTGCAACCAATAGCAAAAGCAGAAGTATGTTTCAGTTTCTTCCATTTGCTTTTCCTTTCCTCTACCTTTAAGAACTTACTTTCTGTGGGGTTTGGGAGGAGGGGGGCAGACTAAAAATCCCTCGGTTTTCAAGCAGCTGAACCAATATTTTAAATAATATGTACAGAAAACACATTTCTGTTGAAAATTAATATGTCAATAAGTTCAGTCCAGCAAAAGTGAGCAAATTGGGGCTGTTTTCGTAGTCATCTTTGTGGTTTTTGCTTTTCCTTTTTCAGCTTGTAGCCTTTTGCCAGAACCTGGCTGACAAGAACAAGGACTGGGAGCAATTTTTAGGGGCCTGTGGTGTGAGCCCTGACCTGAGGACCTGTCGGAGGTAACAGAACAGTCTGGCACTCCGTAGGCAGGGCTGGGGCTCGGTGGTGGTTATCAGCTGGAGCTACAGGCAGTGCTTCGCGGAGGGGAGGGGAGGCGGGCGACAGGAAGGTAAGCAGGGCTTTCGTGCAAGAACCAAACACCCCTTCCTGCTTGGATGTGCTGCGTGGGAAGCAGCGATCACACAGGACCTGGGAAGGAGGCGATGCCTCTTCTGTTCTGGCAACCGCCAGACCTGCTGAGGACACGGTGGGGCAGAGGGGCGCAGGGAGCCGCGACCCAGGGACGGCTGGGGACAGGGGCGCGGGCTGCACACACGCTGACCACCCTCCAAGGAGGCAGGAGCAGCAGCTCTTCCTGGGGTCCTACCAACCTGCCTCGAGCTGGTGTGGACAGCTGCAAAGATGTGCTGGAGGCAACCCTGAAAGGGCACAGTGGCAGGAGACAAATCTATTTACTCTTATTCTGCCTCATTTTGTCTCTACTTTAAGAAGATGCCTTTTCCAGTTTCTATTCCAATGAAACCTGTCTTTATTTCTAAACTCCTTCACTCCTTTTTTAGGAGGATGTCTTTGATAGGAAAAGGTGAAGCAGAAACTTTCCCCATACAGGAAAAAAGAGCAAGCTGGATATGTTTCAGGACTTTTCTTCTTCTTGTGCACCGCAGAAAAGCCTTGCCGGGTGGATCTCTCCCCATCAAGCTCTCTGGAGGGGCTCCTCCACCCAACTCCGATCTCACATGCCCGTGGAAATGTGGGGCAGAAAAGTGCTTTTGACAGACCATATTTGAAGCTTTCTGACCAGTAGATCATATTTTCTGCCTCCCAAAAGATGAGCAGCTTCTGAAATTTTTGCAGGAGACATAAGCAGATCTGCTGGGAATGAGATAACCCAGATGGCCCATTTTTTATCCTGGTGTGACTGCTCCCATGCAAGGCACCTTTGCTTTACCTGTCTGTATCTCTCACAACCTGCCAATTCCTGTCTGCAGGGCACTTCACTTTACATCATTCACCGTATCAGAATATCCCATCCTTATTCCTTACCCTGTCAGTCACCAGCTACTGCCCCTGGAGGTCTAAACTGAGAGGTTGGGTATTTATGGTGAAAACTGTGTCAGACGTCAGCCCAGAACTGAATCTGGCAATGCCTAATGGGCTGCGTCTTCTCTGCCCTAGTTTCCTAACGCTTTCAAAAGAAGGAAGAATTGATGAGGAAGTGCAGGGTTGTTTCTGTCTGGCTTAGAAGAAGAATTTCCTTTCCTGTGTCTTTCATTTACTGGAAGACAGAAAAGAGAATGAAGAGAGCCCATTAGTCCCTCTTACTTCTACCCCAGGATGGTCACTGTGGACTCCCCCAACCTTTACACTTCGATGCCTGCAGCCATGCACGTGCCTGCAGGCTGACACCCCCCAGCTCCATGGCGTGCTGGCATGGCCATGCCCTTACTCCTGCACACCACCTGGGACTGCTCTTCCACCCACACTCAAATCCCTCTGACACAACTGTGCCACATCACTCTCCCACCCCCACATCTGCTCTTGGGTGTATCTCAACTGGTGCTGCACTGGTCTGTCCCCATCTGACTACACTTGAGCAATCCATGCATGCAGGACCCATGTCCTGTAGATATATGCCCACATTGTATGTGCCTGTGCATCTCCTCGCACTGACCACTGACATTTGCACAATGCAAGACTCCATTTTCCAGTGTGACGCTATGTTTATCAAGGCAAGAAACCAGAAAGTAAAGACTTTCCAGCAACAGCCTGGGATTCTTCTCGGGTTACTTCTGGAGCAATTTTTTTCCTTCCTCCCTCCTTGCAACATTCAGTCAATATTTGAGTTGTTAATAAAAAGCTATTTTCTTTTCAGCTTCCCTGACTCTTCTCCACTCAAGAACAACAGGTGCCTTTTGTTTTCTTAGCTTTGCTTATCAGATCTCCAGCCAAAATGAATGGCCAAATATCTTACAAACAGAGAAATTAAATGAAAACAACACCAGTGCCAAGTTCTTCGCAAACAGAGAAGTGAAATGAAAAATGCCAGTCTCTGTAGGTTCACCCAGCACATTGAATTATTATCTGTCATGGCCTGTTCTCACATTTGTCCTTTCCCTGTGGTTGATAAATAAGACTTCCCACAAGTTCTGAAGCTGTATCAGGAGTTGCGTAGCAGATAATGTTAATAAATCTTAGGGGCTATCTCTCTGACTTGCCTGGCAGCCTAATAGCTCAAAAGTCTTGTGGTTTCTAATGTCTTGCTTTTTTTAAACGTATAACTTTGAAATCTTTCTTTCCTTGACTACAGGCTCAATGGCCAGGTTGATATGGATATGACTGCAAGTTCTGATTTTCAAGTCAAGACCTTGTGGCTGATGCACCACAATTTTTTGCCCAGAGTTTATGCCTTCATCTGGATGATAGGTGCCATTCCAGCGTCATTGCTATTTGCAAACGCTGTGATTCATGGCCTGTGCAGCCCCAGGGTTTGGTACAGCTGGGTGCAGGGGGCAAAGGGCAATCCTCTTTGTCAGCAGATGGACTCATTGCTGCCAAGAAACGAAAAGCCTGTCTCTCGTGAAGGCCAGGCCTTGGAGGCACCATGTCTGTCTTGCTCCACTGCCCTCCTGCCTCCTTTGCAGGCAGTAAAGAGATGGTCTCCTCCAGCCAGGAGCAAAGGGTGGGTCGCATGAACTACCTTGCAGAGGGGTCTGCCTCTCACTGTTGAAGGGGCCTGAGGGTGATGAAATCAGACTTGGACATCTAATTTATAGACACTTGAGGTGAAATGAAGTCTAGACACAGGACAAAAAAGGAAAAAAAAAAAAGGAGAAAATACAATCCTAGGTCATGCTTATCAGAATTCCTCCTAGGCCACTTCAAATTTTTTGCCTGGAAGTAGACCTCTGTGAGACAGGGCTTAGGTGCCCAGGCACTGGAGAAGAAGAGCATCTTTCTTTGTTCAGTAGTTCCCAGTCGATCAGCTCCTCAGTTCACCTGATGTTTCCTCACTGCAGCTTGGCTGCTGCTCACTCTGCACAATGTCCACAGGAGCAATGAGGACTCTAGCTGAAGACTTGCCAGTTTCTCCTCCACCAGTGCTCGTGGAGCAATGTGTTCCAGATGTCTCATAGGCTGCATCAGGGTCTGTTTCTACCTTCTGCTTGTCTGCTGGGCACCCATCTGCAGAATACTGCCTTACACTTGGTTTGCGTGCTGCCAGGCCCCTTCTGCACTATGTTTCTATGTCCCAGTGGTGCCCTGTGAGCACTGGCCACCAACCCCTTTCTGCTCAAGGCTGGGTTTTCTCTGGTTCAAAGACCTCTGGGGCAACAGCACATTATGTTTTGTGGCTTCTTTGTGGAAAAATTACTTTATGCACAGATTCAGTTTTTAGAAATGTGATTGAAATAATTCATATTTCTCCAGTCTGCTGGTGTGGCGGGAATTGTATCCCAGCTGGTTCTGCAGCCCAGTGTGTAAGAGACTAGTCACCAGACTAATAGCAAAGCTGAGAAATGGATGGTTGGCAGATGCCTTCTGAAGACTATCTCTGGATCTGCTGAACTTGCTTGGAAAATCTCTTCCAGCAGAAACCTAGATGCCCGTACTGCTGCCGTCGTGGCTGTGTCATCTGGAAACTAAGGGACATCGAATAGGACGGGCACTTTTCTTCCTTTTGTAATGCTTTTTGCCATATTTACTGTGGCCTCAGCTGTCTGCAGAGAGCGTTTGTCTCCGACCGTCTCCTGCGCTGTGGCAGTCTGTGCCTTTGTCACAGTCCTGCAGTGGAGGACGCTGGAGGACACCCAGGCAAGCCACTCCTCTCTTGCCATGGTCTGATTTGTGTCCTAGGGCAGTTCAGCTGTCTGTGCATATTTACCTGGAGCCAGATTTGCTTCTCCAAACCACCTTAAAGGTGAAATTACATGCGCGACAATTACCTTGTCCTTAAATAGGGAAACTTTTCCGCTTTGAGTTACATGTGGATGCCAGAGTTTTGCACTCCAGTGTAACTATTTATTCCCCTATTTCTGCTTTTTTGTTTTGAATTGAAAACGGTATCCATCTCCTGTCTCCTCCTGGCTGGAGCTGCATTGTTCACCAGGCATACTTACTAGCTTGTCTAGTGGCTTTACTATTACTCCTCACTGAGTTTTCTCACTTCCTCTAGTTTTTGTTCCTTGACAAAATAACAAAAGCCTTATTTTTGCGGTCTCATTTTTATCCCTTCTCAGCTTCTCCTTATCACACTCTTTTCACGTTTCTATTATCAACACGCTTCAGCAAGGTCTTCTGTCTGCAAATCCAGCATTTGTGCTCTGAGTCTATCTGTACAGTACGTCTGGGGACTTCCTAGGTACAGCTTCGTGTTCCTCTCATTTCCTAAAGTTGTTCGCAGTAGACTCTCGTGCCCACATTCATGTGCTGCTGCTTGCTAAGTATAGGAACAGACTCCACTATTTCAAATACTGAATCTGTGCATTAAGTGCTTCTGAGAACGGTCCAGTTCAGTTAGCAGCCCAGCTCTGGGTAAACCTCTGTCCTTAGAGGGATCTCCATTAATGGCTCTTTTCCTTCATCTGCTTTTTTTTTCAGGCTTGCTGCAGTGGGGATTACTGTTCGCAGGGAAGAAGACTGCAGGACCGTACCTAATCTCCAGACTGTAGGTAACGCTCCGCTGAATGCCGGGAGCAGCCCCAAGGAACAGGACAGGCTGAGCAAGTGGGCTCTCTTTCCCCCTTTCCCCGAGTGTCAGGCAGCCCGTGCAGCTGTGGCCTTGGTGTCATTCCTTGACTCTGCGCTGCGAGATGAATGTCTTCGGCTGGGCTGAAGATGGCACCAGTTGCCATCTTGTGTCTGGTTCAATATAGCAAGATACACATGCTCATGTACGCACACATCCGCATTTATAACCAAAATGTTCAAGTTCCAGACTCCTTTGGTGGTATTTTCCCTTATTCTAAAGTAAGGGCGACAATCACATCTTGCTCTTTTTTTTTTTTTTATGGGAAACATTACACAGTTTTACTCCTAAAATAGCTGTTCTGTATTCCCACATGCATCAAGTATATCAGATGGAAAAATCTGGAAGAGCTGGGGATCCCTATTCTTTAATTAAATAGTGATATCAATGGACACATAGGAATACATTGAGTACAAGCTCCTCTCAGAGGTGGCAGTGATGTTCCTGCTCTCCTGATTCATGGCAGCTGATTCTGAAGCTACTGGAGTAGTGTGAATGGTGACGCATCCAGGCACTGAAGCACGTCTAACATGGGAAACAACCTGTCCTCGGTCCCGTTGGTCAAGCACTGAGGGGTGCTGGTGATAAATGGGGATTCCCAGTGGGTTCTGTGAGGGTGACCGAAAGCCTGACGTCTTTGCAATGCCTGCATGGGCTCAGGTGGGGGGTATGGTCTTGACCCCATTTGGGCACTAAAGTTAGATAGTTCTGTCCACCAAACTCATTTGGTTTCCTGCACACAAAAGCAGAAGCTGATTTATCCCATTTTCAGCCAGCTTACACAAACTCCTGCCTAGAGGAGCCTGTTTTCTTCCACGGACTTTCAACTGAGCCTCAGGCAACTGGTTCAGACTCTCCGTCTCGCTCTTAAGCCCGTGAAAATAGTGGGCATGAGTCCACCCAGGATCTTCTGTGCATCCTTCACACTCTGTCACCCTCTCAGCGTGCTCCTTGTCCCAGAGATGGCCGTCAGCTACCAGTCTTGTCTCTGCTTCTCTTCCTGCAAGTGAGCATGGGGATGGATGCTCCCCTCTGATCTGCCTTCCACGTACATGTCCATCATGTCCATCACAGTGCAGTGGCATTTTGTAATAATCAAAACCATGCGTGTCATAGATCCATATTACAGCTTCCTAGTGATTTATTCAAGCAGCATGAAGCTTTTATTACTCACATGCTTTGTAACGGGGAGTCCTTTCCATTATTATGGTTATTCACCTTAGAGCACATGAAAACATGTGCTTAACAGGACTCAATAGACATTGGAAAAAACAGCCTTTTTCCAAATACTTCCATTTTAAATAAAGATGTATGGCAGCAGACTGGTGCCAGAACAACAAAGAAGACAGGGAATAGCAAAGCAACAAGACTGTAAGGCTGCTCATAGTGCATGCGTTTTTAATGAAGTCTCCCCTTGTGGTCACTTTATAACAGCCTCAGAGCCCCAGGAGCACTGGAGGAATTTTCAGTTTTCCTTAGCTTGGAGATGGAATAACCAGAGGCACCTCCACCATCATCATCATCATCTCTGAAAGGGGAGCTATCCTTGTGAGCTGGGGGAGTGACTGACTAGGAGCCCGGAGGCTGTCATTTGGCTCAGGTTAGTGAATAAAATGGGATGGCAATAGGCTGTCAAAGGATACTGCCCTTCCATAGGTCTTCTCATGAAGGCTTTGGTACTCAAGCTTGGGCATTTACAGGATTCTTGTTTTGTAATACTAATGTTAGAATTGTTCCCATATCAAATAAATCGTTGTTAAATACAGCCACAATCCAGGCTGCCATGAAATATTCACCTTTGTTTATTCTGAATTTCTGACATTTAATTATCAACTTTTTTTTTTTTTTGCATTTCACATACATGTGGTATCACAAGCCCAGAATACAGGCAAGTTCTCCACGTAGCTTGAGCAGAGTGGAGAGGATTCCTTGCATCCTGTACACCTTTCCTTCACCTGGGAATAAGGGCTGTGAGCTGCAGGACATTGCCCCTCTGAGCCCCCAGCAGAGCCTGTAATTAGCTGCAAGGGACAGTGGAGAGGAGGTTACTGCCTTCACAGAGGACTTTTGTGGGGCCAAGGCTACTGTCTGTGGAAATGGAGGGGTGGGAGAGCTGCTGGTTCCATCCCTGCTGTGCTGCAGCATGGCTCTGAGGAACATCTTGAAGGTCTTCTACTACCTCCTCCTGGAGCACACGTGGAGCAGTGCTTCACCCTTCGCGTATGGCCTCTGCTACACCCAGCCCCAGGTCAGCCTCTCCCCAGTGGCCACGGAGCATGTGTGACTGTACACCTCTTCCTTTCTTTTCCTCTCCAGTCCTACCATCTCTTGGTGGATGCTTCTCCCCCTCCCTCTGGTAAAGCCCATTTGTATGCCTGGGCTGCATTCCTCACCCCTCCTTCCTTCAGCTCCTTGGGATCTTCCTTTTCTCCTTTTAATTTGACTCTATTCAACGATTTTAGCAAACCTCTATGCACGCAGCAGCTCCTGGACCCACCAGTCCCTCAAGGCAGGGGAAGGCATCGACATTTCCCGTCTCTCCTTCCTCTGAACAACCCACCCTCCTCCCTCCCACCACTCAGCATTTCCCCTCCTTCCCAGGGATAACTGCCCATCAGCCACCTCCATCCCCACCTGCCTCCTGGATCGGGGCAGGAGCCTGGCACGAGGGAGCGTCGCCAAGGCGGAGGGTATGCGCTGGGGCTTTCCCTGCAGCCGTCGCTCCCCTGGGAAGAGGAACAGGCACAGCCTGGCTGCAGCCTCTGCTCTTGGAGGGCCTCCTCAAAGGAAAATGAAAGATGCCGACAAATACAGTGGGCCCTATAGCCCACCACAGCCTCCTTGCTCTCCGGTTGTTGCGAAGAAGACAGCTTACCCCAGAAGCCGGGAATACTGAGGGGAATGTGTAAATAAACAACCAAGCAAACACCCTTTTCCTGCTTGGCTTTACATATTTCTGATGCTGGGTGAGAGGAGCAAAGGTGTCTTACAGGTGAGGGAGACACAGCATTTGCTACACAGGCAAGCTCTTGCAAGATAAATTAGGGCATGAATATAAAAGAACTCCCTGACTCACTGAGAGGGGGTAACAGGGACTCCGCGGGAGAAGTGTGTATCTCCCTGATAGGAAGACAGCTCATGGCCCCTCGGAAGCAGAGCTGAAATCAAGAGCCCTTGATAACCTTTCCAACGGAGCTAGCTGGGGTGTTCTGGGCTGCAAACACATGGCTGGAAAGGAGATGCTGGGAGGCAAAGCGGGCAAGCGAAAGAGATGCGGTGACAAAGCAGCAGCGAAACTTCAAGCAGGTGCCAGCTGAAATGACGGAACATGGGAAAGGACTCCAGAAGGTATGAGAACAAAGCAAAGGCACCATAAAAGAGAAGAGTGAAGGCTGCAAAAAAGGCAGCACCTGGGTCTATAAGCTCTCATGAATCAGAGAGGCTTACAGTGATCCAAGGGGAGCTGTGGACAGGCTTTGATTCCTTCGGGGAGGAAATCTGGAGCTGTGGGAACGCACGTGCTTTGCTAAGACAGTTGGCAAAATGCACTCCTGCATTTTGAAAGGGTGTTCAGGATAAGAAAATAAGGCAGGGTAGTCATTATTAGTGAGGTGACTGCTAATGAGTGAGGTTTGTTGGATGAAGCTGCATTGGCAGTTTCACATCTGGTTTTGGAGCAGAATGGGAATAATCAGAGTAAGTAGAAAAGATGAAACAAAGGCGTTTGTGGCTGCACGAAGAACAGAATTTTGTGAGGAAAGGTACCAAGACCAACTGGTTTTTATACAACCTGGGAGAGACTTTTTATCCTGGTTGGGCACCATAGGATAAAAAGTAGTTTATTTCCTTTCCTTTGGTACATGTGCTGGTTTTGGCTGGGATAGAGTTAATTTTCTTCGTAGTAGCTAGTATGAGGCGATGTTTTGGATTTGTGCTGAAAACAGTGTTTGATGATACAGGGCTGTTTTTGTTAGTGCTGAGCAGTGCTTACACAGACTCAAAGTCTTTCTGCTTCTCCCCCCACCGCACCAGCGAATGGGCTGGGGATGCACAAGAAGCTGGGAGGGGACACAGCCAGGACAGCTGACCCCAGCTGACCACAGGGATATTCCATACCATGTGACATCATACCCAGTATATAAATCTGGGGGAAAAAGAATGAAGGGGAGGGACATTTGGAGTGATGGCGTCTGTCTTCCCAAGTCACCGTCACACGTGATGGAGCCCTGCTGTCCTGGGGATGGCTGAACCCCCATCTGCCCACAGGGAGTGGTGAATGAATTCCTTGTTTTGCTTTGCTTCCGTGCGCAGCTTTTGCTTTCCCTATTAAACTGTCTTTATCTCAAGCCATGAGTTTTCTCACTTTTACTCTTCCAATTCTCTCCCCCATCCCACTGAGTGGGAGTGAGCGAGTGGCTGCCTGGGGCTTAGTCGCCGGCTGGGGCTAAACCACGATAGTACCACAGGTGCTGAAAGCATTGCTCTAGAAGCATGGCTTGGTATCACAACAGGGCCGATTTATGGTCATTTAAGAGTCGTTTTAGCACGTAGAAATGGGACTTATCTCTGGAATAGAGATAGACATTTCCAGGGGACAGCTCAGCTCAACTAGTCTGGGAAATGAGATGCACGTATGTCCGGGGATAATGAAGACTGTGAAACAGCCCCATGGCTGCTCCATGTAATCTGGGTTTGCCTGTAGCGACTTCTCACGGCTGGACATACATTTCCCCGTGGTCAGCAATTGCCAGTGCATGCAATGCTTATGTGTAAGGCCGTGCTCAGCTTAAACAATGACGGATGGTGAATATAAAGGTGATGGATTAAGTATGTTGATTATACAACTACAGGGGAAAGTGGAAAACAGCGCTGGTGAAAAGTTAAGCAAAATTACTTTGCAAGCTGATACCAACTTTTGAAGCAGAGGTAGAAAACACAAAATAGCACAGGACAGGGCTCTGTCCTCAGGAGGACTTTCCTGAAAGCTTGCCCAAGCTAACTCCAGCGTGGTTGGGTCAGGCAGAGGATGGGAGAGCTGTATATTTGCATTTTATGGCCAGGTCTAGAAGATCATTTTTATGTAGGTATTCCCTGGATTGATCTCACTGAGGATGGAAGCTCAGATGGGGTAGTTGCTTTGAACACCTTCTGTGGAGACAGAACAGGAGCTTTAGTTTAAGCTCTTCCATTTATTAAAATGTAATTGTATAACATCACTCAAGCAGCCATTTCCAGCAGGTCTTGTACCCAGAAATAACCCTAGGAACTTGAGAGCCCGGAGAGACCGGCAAGGAGTCCCCCTGGGATCCAGTATCTGCTCACCTTGATGTGCACTGTATGCAGATCGTGTCTGAAGTTGTTGTCAAGGCTGCGAGTGCCCCAGTTTCTGTAATCAAAGCCTCCACAAGATTTGCATCCTGAAACGCAGAAGCTGAGAGAAGGCAGATTACATAACAGCCAGCTTTGCTTATTTGCTTAAACTTGAGCTTGTATTACCTTTGATAACAAACAGAAAACCTGCCCTTTTTTCCCCCGAAATAGTCAGAGGGGCAGCGTGCGAAAGCCGGCGCTCTCCCTGCCGCAGCCCAGCTGCCTTGCCCACGCAGTGCGGCCGCTCCGAAGGTCGCTGCGCAGGTGCAGGTGAGCGGAGCAGCCCCAGCCCGGCCCGGGTGGGATCGCCCACCCTTGTGTCGGAGTCTCCCAGAGGGATTACGTGTGAATTAGCGTCATCAGAGACCCTGTCGGCTCACAGCTTTGCTGGGGAAATGCAGCCAAAAACTCACACAACTGTCCAGAGGGCTCGTCCGAAGAATACATTTACATTTCTCTACTACATTTTATCCCAGAGGATCCCCTTAGAGCATAGTGTGATGTTTCCATATACAAAGGGCTTTTATTCCCGACCGGCTTTCACTGTACAGAGGGCAAAATAAAACACCAAAACCAAAAAACCACCAAAATACTTCACTCACATACACACAAAGTTTTCTGGGAGAACACACAGCATGGGCATGAGCAGCTGTGCTCAAGACAAAGCGCTTGTGACCCCTGCAGAGAGGGCGAGCTGTTGCCCATGCACAGGTATATTCCCTTTGCTAAGAGCGAGGGAAGCTGAACTCTGGGTCTTTGGGCAGTTGCCCCCTCCTATAGATCCCTCTGCCAAGGGGGAAAGAAACAAAACTTCTCTCTGCGTTGAAAGGGCACCAGGAGCGGGGTTTGGCTCCTCTGATGGGCAACTTCACAGAGAACTTTTTGGAAACCAGGCGACTCCAGGATGTGACCTTTGGTGAAGCTTTGGGGTTAAATGCCCCCCAGGAATGATGATTTGCAAGGCTCTTAGGAGAAAGGGAACGCCTTTATCCAGTTATCGCAGTCCTCTCAAAAGAGATGGGGGAGTGTGTTTTGGCAGGGCACCTCTGGTTGTCACCGGCATTGCCTCTGGGCCAGGCTGGCTAATTTGCAGTTGTCACTTGCTGCATTGATCGTTCCTGGAGTCCAGGCTCCTCGCACTTGTCTGGTTTCACTTCTGCTCCTTGAAACACGTTTTTGCTACGCGCGTACCTCTTTTTACATGATAGGCAGGTAACTGGATGATTGTTCTTCATGCCCTCCTAAGTGTCAGCGCTTCCTCTCTGGGCCGTACAGCAGAAGTGAGAGGAGCGCTGCAAGCGTGAGAATTGCTAAACCAGGGGCTTGGGGCACAAAGATTTGCCCGAAGGGCCACAGGTATTTTGTGGCAAAGCAAGGAGATGAATTCCCAGATAAGGACCGTGCCAGTGGGCTATTCTCCCAAGCCAGGGAAAAAAGAGTGACTTTTTGCAATGTGGTTTGTGACTCAAAATACTCTTCACAGACAACTGGAGGCCTCACAAGAGAACAGAATTTTTCTAAGGATATTGGGGCTGAAATGCCCATTTTTGCCAATGTTCATTAAATAGATCTGAATATGCATAAAGGAGGCCTAGAGGAATAGCCCTGCTCCAAACAGGAAGACTGGTGAATATAATGGAGTCAAGGGACTAAATAGGAACAGTCTAATATTAAGAAAGTAAAGGTAAAGGTAAATGCTAGAGAAAGCTTTTGGCGGTCAGATTTGTAAGGCTGGGAACCTCCTGCATTGGGAAAAAGCCTGGAACCTGCATCGCTCGGCACCGTGAAATGCAGCCTGAGCTTGTCGGGGCAGGGACATATACACTTTATGGTGAGAGGTCCTGGACGGGGGGACCCGCTCTGCTGCAAGGACAGCAAGGGCAGCTGTGGTGCCCACTCTGAAAAAGCCTTCGGATCAAAGCAGACAAGCCCTGTAACCCTGACCTTTGTCCAGAGCTCCGCAGCACCGGTTGATATATTCCAGAAGAGCCAAGGTAGTGGAAAGGAGAAGGGAAGATTGACTGGGTTTGATGAGACGCGTGTCCTTCCCCCACGCCACGACATGTGTGAGGAAGCTTTGTGGTTTGTTTTTGAGGGCAGGGAGGTCTGTGCCCAGGCAGCATCTCTTGGTGCAGGGGAATTCACTGCATCTGGAGAGGTTTAGCCTTTGCTACTTGCTACTCATTTCAGGCTTTACTAAACTAAGTGGAAAGGGAAAAGTTGAATGTTAGGTGACAGCGTTTCACCGATCAAGGGAAAAATTTCTGGTTTTATTCAGGACTCGGAGACCAACCAAGTAGACAGGCAGGGTGAACCTGCTGCTTGTATGGGGGAAGCATACCCGAGAGGCGAGCGGCACTTTGTGACCTCAAACGCCTTTTTCATTGCAGATGCGTTACCCGGCTCCTGGCACACACCTGCAGTACACACACACCCCACCTCTGCCCCGGCCATATCTCCTCTCCCAGCCCTGCACGGATGCACCTGCAAATTCTCCGTGCACTAACCTCTTGCTCCAAAACATCTTGCTCTAATACCTGTGGCTGCATGACATTTCCTCATTACTCAACCCAAGGGGGTATCTTGCGTTAAAACTGTGCAAGCGGCTTTCTTGGCTTGCATGCATCTACTATGTGTCCCGCTTCTTAACTTAATAACTCCAATTTTTGCTGGTTTTATGTCCTTTGGGCACATATGCTCAGAAGTATCCTCCTTTAAAGTGCTTGCCTAGAAATACGATCCCACATCCAAGTGCACGGCGTCCTGCGGCTGACGGGAGAAAAGCCTGCAACACTTCCCAAGAGGAGGAAAAATAAATCCCTTTTCTTTCTTCTTCTTATCTCTGCAAAAGTTTGGCTTCAGCCGACTGTCCCCAACGCGGTGGAAGACCAGGGGCTCAGAGAGGGGCGCAGGAGCGGCGTGTTCCCACTGCTGCCCTCAGCGCCCGGCTGCGCCTGCCGCTGGCTCTGCCCGACGGCGTGGACGCGGCGCGAGGCGTGACGGGGTGCTGTCGTGGCTTCATGTTGCTGCAGGCGCGTGTCTTTAGGCTGTGGTGTGTCAGCTGTGAGTCACTGGTAATTCTGCTGGCATGGGGCTGCCTTTCCCTGACTTCCCCTGACCATTTTCCTAGCCAGATCCTAACAAAGGCTTTCCTGGACACTCTGCACACCCTCAGTTACAGCATCCACTACAGTCCCAGCTCGTATTTCCTGTATTTATTGATAACAGCGCTTGGCAGAGATAAAAGGAGATGGTATTTTTCCCGAAGAGACTGCTCAAGTCTTGCCAGCGTCTGGAATTCAGAGAGAAGAATCCCAGACTCATTTCAAGATTTATTTTTTTTAATAACACTTTTAAGTTTCATTTTTACTTGCCTGCCCTTTTCTGTACCTTTACGATATACTAGAGTCACAATTTTTTTTTTTCCCCAGGAAGCAAATCCCAAAACACACTCTCTTGGGGGCTTTCCCCTCCCTATTTTCTTTTTCTATGCCTTGATAGAAGCTACAAATGTGAATCCAGGACTTGGGTCTTGTGGAAAGTAAAGACAAAACATCACATAAATTATATAATGAGTTGGAAGAATATGAAAAATTAAACCAACAGGAAACTCCAGCAACAGTAAGGATGACAACCAAGCAAATAAGAAGTAAAAGCATTCCAAATTAATTTCTTGTTAGCTGTCAGCAATACTGTGCTGCTCCATCAGGGATGCAGGGTTTCATTTTCCCATACGCTGAACCCACAACAATTCTCTCTTGTGCACCACTCCAGGATTTGATTATATCTCAGCCCAGAGACAGAAAGAGAGAGATCTTTTATTTAAAAAAAAAAAAAAAAAAAAAAAGAATCCTCTATTAGAGAAGATGAGAGAAGTGCTCATCAGTCATGCCCAGCAGATTCCTGAGTCCTGCCTGATTTATTTTCCCCCTCTTGGTGTCTGGAGGCAGCGCTCTTTCCCCAGGGCTTTCTCTGTGGCACAGTCTCCTATTGCCAGCCACCCCGTTTCTCCACCCGTCCCCAAGCTGTGAGCAATTCCCCGACTGACCCATGCTCGGGCTCTGCCCTCGGCCACCAGGCACCCAGACAACCTCTTCCCAAATGCTGTTGCTCAGATCAGTTTCTAAAAACCAAAGGAAGGCAGACAATGGGTTGGAATAACTTAACTTCAGATGTCTACAGTATAGAGGTCTTCATGTGAGCTTATCATTTAGGCTCCCATAAAGAGCTAGGGAGAGAAAGAGGCACTGCTGGGGCCATTCATCTGACTTGTTCTGGAGATTTAATCATGCCCGAGAAAATTACTATTTCTCTCTATCAGCACTGAAGAGTCTGGTATTTATTTCCTACTACACCTTTTAGCAGCAGTCGGTGGAACTGGGCTCACTCCGGAGTACTCTGATAAATGTGCAGAAGCACCTGAGACATGGCCAACTGGTAAGTAATGGAAAATAATACTGCAGCCAGGGCTGTAGTACACCTACTAAATTAAGGAAATCCGTAAGGAACCTGTTACCCAATGCAATAGCTCCCAGAAGAAATGCTGATCATTGTGTTGGTGTTCAGGATGATCTCAGTGTGGAAATCAGGGGAGAAAGGCATCAAAGACGTTGGTAAGAGCTGCTGTAGGAGAAAAGGTGCATACTGCCAAGAAAGGGGTCACACTGCCTTGCTTTTTGGAGTTGGAGATGGCTGCTGAGCATCCATAGAGAAGGGGAAGCTGGACCTGGATGGAAAAGGATGTCTGGAGCCCACTATCTCAGAGGACCAGGTGTCTACACTGGTGGTGTGATAATCGCTCCTACACTAAGTGTATCTGTCTCCAGTGTGGGTAGCTTCATAAGAAAAGGCATGTAAAGAAAAACTGTACCTGCAGTAAAATTTGCAGGGAGGCATCTCTCTCTCCCTCTCTCTAAAAAAAAAAAATCTCCATGGTGCAGTCCTGCACAGCTGAAAGAACTCCCTTTACCAGAAACTAATCTCCCTTTCTGTTGGAAAAAAAAATGTGCTTAGCCTAGGGAGCCAATAGTTCTTGTAAGAAAAATCTCTTTAAGGGAACGCTTCTCTGATGTCCCATGAATCCTCCATTTGAAATTTGCATGGCCAAGCCCTTAGGCTTTCCCTGTAAGGCACAAAAGCTATTTCCATATAATGGGAAAACTTTGCAAAGTGCAGGAAAGGTGGTGGAGTGGATGTTGTGCAACCTGGGAGGTCCGGAGAAGGGGACAAAGGTGTGATTAACTCCTTACACAGGAGAGGAGTTACAGAGCTGCAGTCGCGTCCTGTAAAAACAGCTCACCCAACAAATTTGGTAGAGTGACTCCAGTTTCATACCAGGGCACAGAAGAGCAGGTTTTAGCTTCAGATCAATGGTTCTAGAGTACTTCTAAATTCGGCTGCTTCATCTGGCCAAGACCTTTAAATTTTATGTTGTAATAGTTACATTTCAGCGATAAGCCATTAGAACCTCAGCCAAAACCTTGTTAAACTGCCATGACCCCCCAAAGATATAAATTCCCCTTTCCGTGATTCATGAAACGTATTAAGAGTCCCTTAAATATCTCTTCTACAAATCTGTTCCCTTCAGGGCAGCGGGATGCCTGGTTCATGCTGATGTATTGCTCCGTGGGACAGATTCTGTGCTCCCCGCACCACCCCATCGCTTACTGCAGCATGTAACATTTTTAGTAAGCTGTATTTCTAGCCATGCGGGTTTCCAAGAGCAGAAACTGAGGCGGGGCTCTGCTATTTCTGAGCCGTCTCCTCCCCGAGCAACGTTGTCTGCCTGCCGTTGTCTCAGAGCTACGAACCGGACAGCCCGAGGACTCCAGTCGTTAAATCTGCCTCATTCAACTGCACAGCAGGGCAGCTCGCCGCTGCTTTTTATCAGCCGCCCCGGGCAAAGAAGCTGACCCAGACATCCTGATCGATCTGTTAATCTGGCTTTATTTTCACTGCTTAGACACCTCCCACTCTCATATACATGTGTATAGATATGTATGCTTACTTTAAACGAGACCACTATTCCTACTCTGGTCATACAAATCCTTCAGCATCATTTTTTCAGAACCAAAAAGTTTCTATCCCTTCCCCCATCTTGAAGAGCCCACTTTGGCTCTTGCCTCCTTCCCCCACCATCTACCCATTTCAACCCCTCCCACTAACCTGGGCCCCTACTTAAATCCTTCACCAGGAACTCGTGATTCCCAGCACACTGCATCCTCACAGCAAGGTACCTGGTTTTCCAGCTCGTACAGTGCCCCGCTGAGAAGTCACGTATTCCCTAATGTTTCTTGCCTCCCAGAAATGGAGTGGAGGCACTCTCACCATCCATAGGAATCTGTACCTTTTTACGAGAAAAACAATGGTCCCGGGCTGGTTGCATGTAGTGAATGGCGCAGGCTAAAATGTACGTTTTCAGAAGGCTGGACTGAGATTAGTTTATTGCATAGCTTGCAGCTATTTAATCAGGGCACAGCTGAGCCCAAGGGACGTTGAGCTCCAAGAAGCTGGCCCTTCAAAGCTTCAAAGGCCCGTCTGGGTATCTCATCACTGCAAGAATGGGCTGCTGCGCGCAGGGAGGCGAGCTGGGAGCCACGGCTGTGCACGCGGGCAGGGGCAATGCCCTCGCTGGCAAGTGGTGCACTCCCACAGCATCTGGGCAAGCAGAGCAGGACAGGTCTGGTGACAGTCACCAAGGTCAGCCAAAAGCCCAGTGATGGCCATAAAAGTCTGCAGTTGTCACCGAAATCAGGAATAAACCTCGTAACACCAATTTAGTGTTAAAAGGCAGGCATTCTTTATTCACGGCGCCGGGAACACGGGGGATAGCTCCTCCTAAATCGTGTTCGCTCGATCAGTTCAAAAATCAAACATTTATAGGCAAGATTAATACATATTCATCAAGTTTCCATACAATGATTGGTTAAATATTCCTCGCCTCACATGTAAATGACCACGCATGCTCACTATAATTTCTTGAGATTTTACTTCCTTAATCTTTTGAGTCGGAGGGTTTCTTGAGTGGGTGGTCTCTGAGTCGGTGGTCGCGATCTCCCCCTGCCGGAATTACCTTTCCTACAAAGTTCACTTAAGCTTGGCAACACTAAATAGACCTTCACAGGCTGTCAGTCCAATATGCAATCATTCACCCTACAGTCGTTGTTTTAAGACAAGACTATAGAATGAATAATTACCTACCCACCGGACCATAGAACTGACCAAGGTGTTCCTTCTTTCTAGCTACTTGTTATTAGAACAAAACATAATACCATGATCACAATGTTACACTTAACTCCTTGATAATTAAATCAAGATGGGAAGGGTTAGGTGGGTTCTCGAGCAGCACTGCTGGTGCATAATGTTCTTAGAGTTACAACTTGCTACAAATTCACAAACCTATTTTCTAACCCTATTTTATTTTAATTCCCTACCACCTTGGTTACACAGTGACATGACGGGTCCATGGTCAACACAGGAACTCAGCACGGCAAGGTCAGGATCAGTGAGCACAGGCGTGCCTACCACATAGTTTCAAGACCCAAAGAGGGGAGGCCACCAACAAGGCTTCTCCCAGGTCTCATCCCAGGTTGCAAGGCTGCACCAAGTCAGAGCTCACCTTCAGCAGGGGCAGCCGAGCTCCCAGGGAAGAGGCGAAGTGGCCGCAGAGCCCGTTGGTGCACTCAGGACCCTGGCAGTAATTCTGCTTGGGTGAAGGGAGCTTCTAGCTCAGATCTTGGTCAAGGTATCTCCAAACTTCACATCTCCATCAAAGACTTGTTCAGAAAGATTATTATACAACACTGATTCCTTGTCAACATCAAACATTTAAGTATCAGAATATTGCAGAGAATGCACTTTATATGGCCAGTTGCAAGCAGGTGAGCCCCACCAGCCCCTGGGCTTCCTTGTTACACCGTACAGGGTATGAAACCCAGGGTATGAAACTGGTTAATCTCAAATGAGTTTTTATTGTGTCATTTGATGAGGTACAGGGGACTACATTCTAAACTTATCTTTAAGTATTTGATCTTCCCTAAATACTTGGTCAGAGTACTCTGACTCTTAAGCCGGTTAGCAGGTAACACCATCATCCAAATATTGTCGACACCTCCTTCAAGGTGCCTGAGGTGATACAGACCACAGTACCTTCAAGAAATGCAACCTTAAACCTTGTGTCTTGGTCATTCATATGTCTTTAAAAGATTGTCAGGTTTCATATAGTCAAAGACAAGACCCAAAATTGTTGTAAGCCCTGGGCTGTGTCAAAGAAACTTGCCCTGGTTATGCAAAATCAACTCTTCCAAGCAGTACCTCCAGGTTTTAGGAAAATGTCGCGAAATATCTGATGAATTGTCTACAGCTGAAATTGCCTCTGCAAACTTTTAATGAGCCTCTTAGGTTTCATTTGCCTTGCTGAGGATAGATTGTCCCCAAATGTTAGTTCTGGGTCTATTCTTGTGCCCTTTCTGAAGTCCTGAAAAGGGCTGAAATAGTAGGATCTAGCTACAGAAGAGAACCCAGGGATTGCTGTGACCTGGGTAGATTTTAGTTTTAGCTGTCATAACAGCTGTCTAGTGGTCAAAGTGACTGTTGCATAACTCATAGGTATGCCATATATGATAATACCTCCAGCGATATCATATACATATAAAAAAGACATAAGAAATCCAGGTAGTCAGTGCATAAGGGACCTGAGTCCTTTATCTTAAGTGGGGCCATTTTGCGGCTTTCAAATTTTAGCTGTGATTCAACGGTGAGAAAGCAGAGTGTGATGAGAAGTATATTAACATAAACCGTGTTGGAGGAGAAAGAAGCCCCACCATGAATATCAGACTCATGCCAGCAAAGGGCTCAGGGCACTGCTGCTGTGCCACAGCCCCTCCATTGGGGTCCGGGAGGCTGAAGCTGCCAACCCAGAGGGACGCAGTGAGGGTGCGCACAACACCGGAGAAAAGCGGCATATATCATGAAGTTTATATACAATGATTTTGATGATATTATTAATGAGTCTATTCTGTAATAATTAGATAATTTGGACTATTAGGCTGTCAAAACATTAATTATACTAACAGTGTATTCTTAGCTCCATATGTGTTGTGTGTTCCCTTTTGCCTACAGCAGGGTTTTGAGTGTAACGTCCATAGCAAAAGATTTGTACATTTCAAGTTTCTCCTTGCTTTTATCACCCACTAGATCATGCTCTGACTTTTGGTCGCTTCTTCCTGCCAGGTTTGCTGGCAGGAAAGAATGCCCTCCACGTAGTAATTTAAAGACTGAAAAGCCCCTAAGTGATTATGAGACCGTTAGGTGATTGCAGAGATCTGCAAATGAAAATTATGGCAGTAGCTTGTACCAGTTTGACTTTCTTAGCCATAGATGCCAACGTGAGCCTTCCATTATATGAATGAACTATGAGCTCTGACCTTTCAATAACCCCTTTGGGACTCTGACGCAAGTGAACATCCTCAGGCTTCTGCAGCTGACACAGTCAGATGGATAGGTACCAGGGGAAAGAGGACTGGAAGATCCTCAGGGATAGTCCCTGCTGTTACAGACAGGAGGCAAAGTGATGTTTGCCATGTTGTGAAATACCTGACCAAAATTTGGGTTATTTCTTGTCTGTCTTTTCCTCCAGCCCAGACCATGTCAATTTGTGCAGTCGTGCACCAGCTGTGAGACCAAGCTTGGCATCGAGAAACTTAGTGCTGAATTTCCAGACCCCGGTTACTGTACTTTTGGACTGCATTCATCACGAGATCTCACTCCACCAGCTATGTGTTGTGCTTACAGCCCATACATGAGAGCCTGTACGTTCCCTGGTCCAGAGACCTGGTTTCTCACTCTTCCAGGACAGACCCAACAGCTACTACCCTCCCAGGGAATGCTTTTCTAGCAGATCCTCACACTAAAGTGATGTATGAAAATGGTATCTTGCAACTTATTTCTTACGAAAAGCCCATTTACATGCTTCATAAAACCCACAACTCTGCCAAAAGTACCCAAAGTGGTGATGTACAGCCAGGCCTTCAGACATCACCACATCTGCTCGGAGAAGAATTAGCAAGACCTCACCAAACCGAAGATGATTTTCAGTGCATAAGACAGTCTCCCAGGAAATACATCACATTTATGTACAAGTTACTGAGACACTTCAGAGGAGCTTATCACAATAAAAAAGGAAGTTCCCACCCCTCCAACTGCACATCTCTTACTCACTCACACAGTCCTGTGCTGGAGTCCATGAGGAAAAATTTATATGGCTGTAAACAGTTACAGCCTATACCGAGAGAAGATTATGCCTCAAAATTATTTTTTCCCAGACTTTTTCTCCCTGTGTTTCAAACAAAACCTCCCCTCTGACTGGGACCAAATGTTCTGAAAGTCCAAGAAAGACCAAGAAACAGCAAGTGGCACCAAGTTTGTTAATGCAGTAATGTAAAAATACATGAAAACTGTCATTATCTCTCCACAATTATTATGACCCATGCATGCAAAGCAGATCAAAATCCAAGGATCCTACACATGCCAATGCCAAAAGTGAGGTGCATTATCTTGCATACCAGATGCTCTCCCATAAGCTCTTAGGCTGAGGTCAACCAGTACTCACCAGAATGAACTCACACAAACAATCTATAAAGCCTAGGTAAAAACAGTTATTACTGAGAGAACGTTTTTTTCACAGAATGACTACTTCATCCTTGACCTCTCTGTCCCAGTCTTCAGAAGAGACCGAAACCTTCACAAGGAGAACGTAGGAACTAAAATTTCATAGCTCTACTGGTGATTGAAAATCAGGGACGCAGTGGAGACACTGCATTTTCAGCTTGTTCCCGTTGACCCTTTCCTGTAATACAAATGCCAATGACTCTTTTCTCTCTCGGCTCTGCAGAGGCTAATAGCCTGTGACATTTTCCCCTGCCAGACTCCTTCTCGCTCCGGAGGGGTTACGTACTCTTTCATCTCAGCACTTCCAAAACTTTTTCCTGCCAGAGACCCCTGTGGCAGCTGATTTCCTGAACTCTTCTCATTCCCCACCTGTGTTTGGATGCACACTCCACCCTCATCTCCACGCTCTCTGCACATACTGGTGTCAGCTCCCTCCCACCCTCTGCACAACCTGCCTCGCACGATGATTAGGATCCAAATTAAGCACTGAATCCCTGACACAGATTGCCTTTTTTTTTTTTTTTTCCTTCAGATGAATTCCCTGCTGTTCATTGCGCACCTGCATATGTGCTGGGCTCGGTTAGCAGGTGCCTTTGCTGTCACCCATAATGCTGGTGGTGCCTTTTGCACAACCCCATCAGAAACCTACCAAAGAGGTTTTTTTCCTTCCTCTTTTTACCCTGATTTATCCTATTATAACATATTTTTATATATTATATATATTTATATAATATATATATTTATTTATCTCATATATATATATATAATATGACCAAGTTTTCGCTCCCTCCCCCTCTCTGTATAAAAAGCTTTATTCTCGGGAAAAATGAGGTTGTGTCTTTACACACTGTTGCCCAAGCATCATTGCATGAACTTGAGAAAATATTTATATTCAAGCTAACATGGAACTTTTTTTGGGCGGGATGGGGTAACACTAGGTGGGTAGTTTTTTTTTTGCTCCTGGAAAATAATCCATTTCATCAAATATTTTGTCAGTGCCATTTCTCAGGCCAACCATGAAATTTCTTCCTGAACTGAAAGCAAAAAAGGTCGACTTTCAGCTAGGCACTGTTCAGGGTGCTCACTGGACCTCTGGGAATACGAGCTCAATTTTTCACAGTTCTTGTCACAGAAGTAGGATTTTTAGCTGCATTTCTTCCACTCCAGGTATGTGTGCTGCAATCCACTCACTCAGCCAGTCTCCCTGGACTGGGTAATGATATTTATTCCAGCTGAGCAATTCCAGGAGGAGAAATTGATGGACTTAAGTTGAGGTCATATTTTGCTGATCCCTGTGTCCTAAATTTTCTGGAATGACAGAAATCCATTTCAGCCGGTATACTGTGTTGTTTATCATCATTAACAAAACTTAGTGAGAGAAAGTCTAAATTAGTCCAGAGCAAAATGCCCAGAGATAACAGCCAAGATCTCAGCCAAAATCGTGTGTGGTAAATGGGAGGTGAGTGACGCTGACAGGGAGTACCTGGAGTCGGTGCGTTAGAGATGGAGCCACAAAAAATCAAGGGAGTGGGCTGCTTTGCTGCAGTGGCAGCACCCCAGTGCGGTCCGTCCCCGGTCTATACACTATGCTCCTTTTAGCAGAAAAGCCACGTCTGATAGAAGTCCCTGGTGAGAAGCTTGTTACCATGCCTGGGAAGAGCAAACCTGCTCTGGGAGAGAGACGTGCCCAGGCTGGTGTGTGTCTGGCGGAAGGGGAGACGGTGGCAGGACTCGCAGCTCAGCACAGGCTGCGGTGAGCGGCCGCCTGCAAGGGCTTGCTCCTGGCAGCCATGAACTTCATGGGGTTTGGCAAGGGCTGGGCAGAGTTTGCTGCGATGCACAAAGTCGCTGAGTTGCCTAAATATCTGGCAGGACACAGATAAAGAGGGTTGTATCACACTTCTCCATCATACCCCTTTATAGCCCTGAGTATGACAGTGCAGCAAGGAGGAGGCATAACTTGTCCACTGGAGCCAGGAGGATGAGCATGCAGGGTAAGGGAGGTTTCCTAAGCCTTGCTAAACCATATCCCTGTCCATGGGCTATATTTTGAAATGAGTGAACCACATTCCTGGAGGGGCTGATTTTCAGGTGAGTATTGCCTTCTGCATTGAGACTGCTGACTCACGTTACCCCTGGTTTGGGTGGTGGAGCTCCAGCATGGCAGATCAGGTGCACACCCATGCCTGGTGGCCATGGGAGGTTGCCTCTTGGCTTGCCATGGGACTATTTGGCTGTTTGATTCAGGTTCTCCTTTTACTTATTGACTGTCTAGGGACTGTAAGCTGTTTCTTTGGCACCTTTAATCCCCCTGTACTTTAGGGGCTGTGATACCTTGAATGACCTGCCCAAAGCCCCAGATCATTTTAGCAAGAAGGAAACAATCTGAGCTGGGTTCCCAGCAGAGCACCTCATCTGCTGTGGGTCCAGATGCCCTGGACGTTGCAAGTGTCCCAGCACGAACCCAGTCTCCGAGCTGGTGTGGAAGAGTTGTGCCTTTGCTAACAAAGTCTCCTGCCCTCCTGAACAGAGTGGCTGCATGCTGAAAGCCTCTTGGGAATGGTCCCTGGACCATTCCTATACCCAAACCACACCTGCCATTGGTTTGGACCAATGCTACTTGGCCCACGTCAAGACCATGCCAGGGGGCATAGCTCTGTGTGCTCAATGCCATCTTTCTTAAAGAGCAGAAATATGCAAAGGACAAAAACCGTCACCCCAAAAATTAGTTCACTGGTTTAATTCTCCCAGATTTCTTGCAGGGGTATGTTATTTACCCCTAAAACGTGAGACTGGACCTTATGGTTAGCAGGCAGATTGGTTACTAGGTCTCTCAAACCTTACCTGCATAAGTAAAGTTCAAGCTCAGCAAACAGAGACAAAGATCCACTTAAAACCTTTTTAAATGAGAATCTTGGTCTTGTGCGGTCTCTACAGGTGGAGACAATGTGAAAATACGCACAAACAATAGACAGCTGCAAGCAACTTCTCCCTGAAATACATCCTGGACTTCTGTTTTCTTAAGTAGAGCAGATTCCCAGTAGAAAACTGGATTAAATTAGGCCATGATAGAAATTAACCTCTTTTGGACAAAAAGAGCCATTACTATGTCAGAGTATGACATTAGGTCGTGTTCAAATTGTCACGATTGCGAAACATTCAAGCATGACAGGCATTTGCATAAATACAAGATGTTACTATCTAAATAAATTAGGGTAAGAAACCCAGAGACAGCTTTTCAGACCACTTCAGCACAAAAGTGCAGGCTTAATTGGTGTGCACAGTTATCCCAATTCCATGTCCAATGTGGCTAATTAGCCATTTGCAAGGACAATCACTTAATTTGCATGCATGCTCATGAATATTACACAGGCACTTTGCACCTGTATTTACTCATTTGGAGCTGGATTTTTAAAGAGCTTAATTGTTGGATACCAATTTTTAGTAACCTACATAAGTTGACCAGTTTTGTGGAGAAAATGGAGCAGTTTTGTAAAACTCCTGTAGTGTCATGGAGCTTGTCCCTAAATTTTTCCACTCTGCACTGCAAAGAACCTGTCTATGATATAAGGCTATGGCAGATGTCACCAGATGGCACTCTTACATTGATCCTTCCTCATTCTTTTTTTGTTTGGTTTGGTTTTATGTATGAGCAAATGTTCAGTATTGAAAAGACATGCTCTGCAGTGGAATTCATTTTGTAGGCTTGGTTTAGAGGCAATCAGTATCAGAGGCTGAGCTGGGTGGTGGAATAGTTTGTGGAAAATTCAGAAGAAGTTCTTCAGGAGCTGGCCATGGTTGTTGAAGTGTAATTCCTGGAAGAAGTGGTCATATAGGCCCCAGAATTTCTTTGTGTGGGTTTCTCTGCTGATCTTATAATATATGGGTAGCACTCAGAATATAACTAAAGTCTTACGTTACTGATCTCTCCCTGAAAGCTGGCTAGCAAGGGCTCACTTTGGGGACATGTGACACTGGTGGCAAAACAGGCTAATTGTATTACAAGGGGGAGTAAAATTGTCACTAACACACATCCAATGTTAAAAACAAAAGACAGACAGACTGAAAGAGTATTTTTATATCCTGGTGTATGAAAATACTAGTATTGAGCACAATACAGAAGGTTTTCTCTCCAGTGAAAGTCATTCATTCAGTCAGTCAATGAATTAAATATTAGCCTCAAATTCTCATGATGGTACTTCGGCCAAGAAAGTTTGGGTTGTTGTTTTTTTTCTTTTTGTCTCAAATGGAAATAGTTAGACAAAGACGTAATTCAACTCAGAAATCTGCCAGGAGGACCTCTAAAACATCAAAAGAAGATTGTTCTGAAATAAAATATGCCTTAGAGAAGGTGAAACAATAGATCAAAAAAACATTACTCATAATAGTCAACAGAACGTATCCAACATGCTGATAGGAGTTAAAAATTAATCCCCACAAGAGAAGGTAAATCCCCCTGTTTGTTTTCTTCTGATTGCTTCTAGACTCTTATTGCTTGAAGCCAGCAAAATCTATACTCCCCACTCTGGGATATTGATTGAATAAAATATGGGACATCCTTGCCATAGAGGAACATGTGAGATTGAAAGATAACAAAAATAGGTAACTGTCTTTTACTTTGGCATCATTTATGATTCCGAAATTCTAATGTGGCTTCTGTGGGAGCAGTAGGTCTGTGGCCCCTTAGGCATACTGCAGGAGAGAAATCGTCTTGGCATGGAGAACTTAATTTTTTTCTTTTCAGACTTTTTATTACTGTTGCTTGTTCCTTACAGCACGGCTGCCTGCTGGATCCATATCCATCTCTGAGCACCAAACACTTATTCCTGAGTATAAACATATTCTTAAGTGGACATTCTCATTTTGTTTTACATTGTCCCTGTTGAAACCTGTGAGCTGAAAATGCACAATAATTCCAATTATGCAGATCATTAGTGCTATTTCTATTAACTTAGTACATTCCTGTTGCAACACAAGTGTCACAACAGCTCTTGTGCATCTCCCCTTCCACCAGTGAGAGAAGGCGTCTTGCCATGCACCTCAGTTCCAGCCCTGACCTTCTAGAAGTCTGTGAAAAGACGGGGAAGGTTGTAGGAAACGCAGTGATTCAAAGACTAAAGAAAAATGCCTTACACAGAGTGATTTCAGAGCTCAATCTGTTTGGCTCATTAGGAGGAGAACAGGGAGGTGATGTGATTATGGAAGACAGATGACCTTGAGTGGTTTTTTCCCCATCTAGTAAGGAAAGACATCACCAAGAGAGCAAGTTCAAGTACAGACAGTGGGGACTCTGCTGGCAGAGGATTCAGCGTGGGCTGTAAAAGCCTAGCAGGAGGCACATGCTGCAATGAAACCTACAAACTCTGGAGTACAGCTGCGGGGGTTTCATGAACACCGCCCAGATGCCGTCACGAGGGCAGGAGTGGTGCAAACGCAATGAAAAATGGGGAGATTCCAGGTATGAGAGGCACGTCCCCTGGCAACGAATCTACGAGGGACCCAGGGGAGCAAGATTCTGTGCCCAGACAGTCAGTCTAGGACAGTCTGTCACCTGGAGCCTCTGCTGGTTTGGATTTAGCTCCTCTGAGAAATAATTCCCCATGTCTGTCCCAAACTGGTGGGCTCAGGAGCTCTTCCAGGTTGAGATGTGTGACCTGAGGACATCCCAGTCTCATAACAGGTTGAGAGCTTTGGAATGAACTGTCCCTCCTCCTCTTCCTTGCCTGCCTTCAAACAGCAAGAAGAGGCTAGTGCAGTCCAGTGAGGTTCACATTTTGGGTATTTAGACCATCAACGTGTGAGAGTTGCAGGGTGCACTGCGTGGATACAGCCTTCAAACCTGATGTACAAAACTAAAAGGAACACATTGTTCTTCTCCTGCTTACACAAAATGGCCACTTTTCTCTCCTTTTGGCTGCATGGGGTAATTTGTTGTGTTTTTCGCTACCAGTGCATGCAGGCACACACCAAACAGTTGGGTATTGTTCTGCTGTCAAGCTGGACGTGTGTTTGGAAGTGAAGTCTTTCAGGTTTGTTATAGATTCAGACATCTCGTCATCTGGGTGTTGCCTGCGGTCTTGAAAATAATCGTGTCTTTCAGTAAGAACATAATTCTTAGGTGAATAAAAATCACTCATCACTTTAATGAGACCATTACATTTAGTTTCAGCGGTCTTACTCTCTTCCACAAGGTCTTTCGGTAGGAGAAACAGCTTTGATCCACCTCCTAATAGAAACATGTCACGTGCCTTGAGTTATGGATTCATTTCACTGGGTACGTTCCCTCCCACCAAACTCTGCAGCTTCACCGGCACCCTGACCCTGGTTCTGCTGGAGGAGATCTGTGCCTCTACTCTTCCTTTGCCTGACCCCACTCCTAGGCCATCCCCTTCTGATGAAGCTGTGGTCACCGAAGGACTGTGGAGGGAGAGGCCCATTAAAACAGTACCCACTGAGGCAGGAAAATGCCTGGAGGGAAGATGCTGCAGCTTGTAAGCACTCTAATTAACCCTTTGCAGATACAACTTCTTTTCACAGCTGCAAATGATTCCTGATAACCAGATTATTTTCCATGCATAAATTTAATCCTATTACTTCTAATTATGCCCCAGTGTGCAACGCTAAACAAATCCCATCTTTTTGTTACATATACCCTCCAAGAAACTTGTTATGTTCCATCTCAAGTCATTATGCATAAGTATCTCTTTTAATCATTCCTTGCATTCAGCCCTTCCAGACCTCAATTATTTCTGCTCCCTCTTAATGTGTTGCGATGATTTTGTTACTGAATGGACTACAACTACTTCACTGGGTGTTACAGACCCCAAATAGATAAACAGAGGTCATTAAAAGTTTTTGAGGTAACCGTTATACAGACAATATTTTAATTTTTTTATATGGCCGAATTGCAACACACCTTACAGATCCCTTTCTTTGGAACACTGAAGATTTTAATCATGATGCAGCAAGTCTCAATGGCAAAACTATTTTTGTTGTTCTTATCAGCAGTTTGTCACTGAAAACAGTCCATTTCCATAATTGCTGGTTCTTTATTACAGAAGTCACATGTTTCTGCTGAAGACTTTGGCAATAGCTGATCATTTAAGGTTCCTTGCAGAACAAAGCTCCTTAGGAGAATAAACAAGGAAGCAAGCAGTTTCAAGCCATTTTCACTCGTAAAGGATAATGGAGGTGATTCCCTTGTGTAAGTCATGGGTACCCAGCCTTTAGCAGATGATTTCGGTGTTACTCCTACAGGGATAAGGAAGTTCTGCTGAGCTGACAGGCTCAGTGTTGCAGTGTTGCAGAGTGACAGTCCAGTGATGCAGTTCTTTGTCTGTCATCCATCCACATCTTGAAGTGCCATTTATGAAGCACGAGGACAACAGAAATACTCTCGAAGACAGGGAGACGTTGAAGCTGGCAGTGGGAGAGGAGAGGAACAAGGGCTCAGGCAAGCTGTGTGTGCACAGAGCACAGGCACGAGACTGCTCAGAAGGCCTGTTTGGCCAACAAACATTTTTGGTGGGAAGTCCCAAGTCCTACAGGGTTTTACATTTCCTAACAGAACACCCCTTCTTTTACTGCAAAGTGCCTCAAGAACAGTCAGACAGCGCTTGTCTCAGCCCCTGGAAGAAACATGCTGCAAAGTGGTGGCACGGCTGGCTGTACCTGCCACTGTTGCTGAGCACCACGTCTGTCACCATCACTGTGCATGACACAATAAGATGCCACCAGCACCGTGTATGAACTGTGGAGCAACTGGAAGCCATTTCTGATAGTATTTCCCATAACATGTCATGGTCGGCACAAGCCCCAGGAAAGTGCAGGAGAGGACAATGGCGCAGCCTGAGTGGCTGAGCAAGCCTTTCATATGTGCTCAGCGGACAATGGAGGAATAGCTGTGCAAGTCTCCAGTCTTCCACATCAGCCTGTTACCCTGAGATAATTACCTGGTATCAGGAAGTTGCCCCAGTAAAGGAAAAAGAGGCAAAAAATAGCTCCTAATTAGTGGTCTGCGTTTGGGATCTCACTTTGCGGGGGGTCTTTGTGTTCATCAGAGGTGGCATTCTGAACGGCAGACCGGCTTGTGTTCCCCATCACCTCCACAACCTTCTGGGATTTGCCTGACCAAGCTGCTCCACTTCTCAGTGCCAGGAAGCCTTTGACATCACATCCACAGCCCAAATGTGGGTTATTTACGGGTGGGTTTTACAAGGCATTTACCTGCACATGGTCATAGCAGGTTGTACCCTGGACCTATATTTGCTGCCCAATGCAAGTGCTTGAATTACAGGATGCATTGCTGCTCCTTGATTTGCACTGGTGTATCTCTTTAGAGATGGCCTTTGTCTAACCATTTGAGAGCCACACTCCCACTGGACTGGCTTCCTGGTGTTTCTGCAACAGGTAGGGCCCACATGTCTTTGTGTAGCCTTCTGGTAATACCTAGGCATAACATTTTCTCCCTTACTTTATGTTGAACTCTCTCAGGTTGTCTCTGCCATCAGTTTGTCAGATGTAGAAGCATGGAAAGGTTGGTTGGAAAGCACCATTGGGAGTCTCCAGTCCATCTTCTCACTCTAAACAGGACTATTTCCAGATAGCAGGTCAACTCTTGGAAACCTTCAAGGTCTGCACCAGCCTCCTGGTAAAAAAGATTTTCCTAATGTCCAAACTGAAGCTCCCAGTCTGTGGCTGTTGCCCCTGGTTTTTTATGGTCTGCCACTACTGGGAACAGGTCTGCTGCATCATCTTCGTAAATGCTTTTCACGTATTTGCAGGTGGCAGTAACAACAATGCAACGTAAGCCAGAGGTATTTTGAATTTCTCCTGAGAATGACCTCTCCCCGGGTTAGCTGAGGACTCAGCGTATGGCTCACTCAGCTGGAACTGGGAATTGGAGACAGAAACTCCTGATCTACCTCATTGGGAGGCCGCCTTGGTGAAAAAAAGGTGATAATTCCTAGATCAGGATAGTGGCATTTGCTTCAGGTATTTCCAGAGTGTCTATCAGCAGAGACCGAAGCAGTGGATTGTCACATCCCCAAAGTCTTGTCCTATGAACATAGCACAATCTGTTGCCAAAATTATCTTCTTCCCTGGGGATTCCTTTGCGTTCAAAGATTTTTCTTGACGCTGTATTTCTTCAGAAAAAAGGGCTTTAAAGTCTCATTTTGATTCGTTTGAATCTAAATTAGATTCATTTCATTTTGAGATGGGCTCAGTGGAAGAGTCTATTAAAAAATTAGGAGCAAAAGAAAACATCTGAATTGCAACTGCAGCATGAAAGCTTGAAGGCTCTTGTCAAAATCTTGATGTAAAGGACAATGCTGTGCTTCATTGTCAAAGGGAGATAATTGAAAATAGCACTGAGTCTTGTCATCACAGAACTCCAGAGCTGAGAGAAAGTTCAGAAGGGGTTGATTTTTGTAGCAAATTATTTTCATTGTTGGAAAAACTGCTTGAACAGAAATTTGATCTTCCTTTAGAAATACTAAAAACTTTAGAATACCATACAAACCCACTCCACAAATCGATATTTCAGAGTATTCTTTTCTCTGTAGTCTTTTTTACATTTCTCTCTGAGCAGAGCAAAGAGAATTTGGTCTTATTAGGAAAAATCCATGTATTTAGGAATCCCTCCCCACATATTTCCCCACAATGTAGTTGTTGAAATGCTTCCCTTTGAACAAATCTGCCATCATTCTGTATGCCCCTTTCTTATTTGTCATCACTGGAAAGAATTACAACAACGCCAGATCATATTTAGTTATATGGCCAACAAAAAATTGTGTGTGATAACCACCCCCAGATGGTAGGATGGTCTAATCACCCCTACCCTGCCAGCCTCTGGAGAGGCAGCGGTGCCTGTGATGGTCCCTTCTCACAGCCCATGGCATCCATGAGCATCATTTTCTCCTTTTTCCTGAACTGCTCAAGAAGAAGCGAGAAGGTGTTTTAAGCAGAACATCAACAGCCAACTGGAAGACATTTGAGATCTACCCGAGGGTACATATGGTAAAAGCAACCTCCTCCAGCCAAGCAGCTCACACGGCTGGACATCCACGTCTGAGCTAGTCACCGTCAGCCTCTTGTGCAATGAAAGCGAAGAAACAGGCCCCTCCAGGGAGCGGTTCAAGCTGCCTCGCGTCCACCAATGAGTCTCCATCGACCACAGAGGGACCCTGGTGTGCAAATGCTAAGAGGAGGTGGCAGGGTCAGACACCTCGTCCTCCACCACAAGTTCTGTTGCTTCACCCTGAAGTACGGTCCCTTGCTGCAAGCGTAGTCTCCCTGCCGCTATGCAAGCGGGGAACCAGCGTTCCTCATCTTCCATCGCAGTTATGAGCCTTTTTAGAGAAGAACTGGGAGAAAGGGTTCAAGATCTGTTTTCTCTCCAGCATGAAAAATTTCCCAGAAAAACATTTTTTTTAAAACTGATACAGTTTCCTGAAAATAATGAAAAAAATTAAAACTGCACCCTTCTCACTCAGTATGAAAAGTATCTTATTTTGATAGTATCATTACTTATTAGTAACTACTAATAAATTTAATACTAATATTACTTATTAGCAGTTACTTAGTATTGTTACTTATTTTCATGGTGTTATTGTAAGTAGGAGTGAATAATATATTTTTCATATTAAAATATTTTTTTCTGCTTGAATATAGTACCACATTTTCCAGTTCAAAACTTTTCCTAGTTCAAAGCCAATTATGAGACAGTTCATCCATCAGTTATGTTGTTGGTCTTACCTGTCCCCACTTTTCCTGTAATTTCTAAATGGAAAAGAACACACACACAAAAAGAAATATTTTCTTTTTCTGCTTTCCAAAGGATAACCCCCAGTTTCTAGGTTCGTGTTTTCTGGAGGTAAAATGGAACCAAAACCCAACATGAAATAAAATAGAATTTCCTTTTTGTCCTTGTCTTCAGGTTCCCCATTAAAAAAAAAAAAAAAAAAAAACACAAAAAATGACATATCCTTCCCATTTTTTAAAAGAAATCCCAGCATTTTTTTGTCCAAAAAAATTTTCCTATTTTTCTGGCTCCAGTTAATGAAAAACATCCAGCCGCGGCAAAGCCGGGCACGGCAGCCCTGCTGCGCTCCCCCAGCGAAGCCCATCACCCTGCCTGTCCTCCCCGCTCCCGCGGGGGCTCCTCTCCCCTGGCAGCAAACAGACACCTGGAGCGAAGAGCTGCCTCCATCGATCCGCCTGGCGCCCGTGGGCCCGCGCCGAGCAGCGCTCACTTGGCTTCCGCATCGATTCCTTAGGGCGCGGGCAGCCCTCCAGTAACAAAGCCCCAGGACAACTTTTCCATCCGCCTCTTTTTCTGCGTCTTTGTTGGTCTGCGTCACGTGTTTTACATGTTAGACTTTGAATAATTAAATTACAAATGAGCTTTAGCATTCGACTCGTTGCCGGAGCTCACCAGTCCTTCCAGAAAACATGTACGTCCTGGATGAATGGGAGGATCTTGCTGTGCACGATCCAGGCTGGCTTTAGACTGCATCTTCCACAAAGCCCCAGGCCCTCGCTGCGTAGTTGGGATGTCCTCTTTCAAAGTTTAGGATAGGGCTGAGTCTCCTGCCAGTGCCTTGTGCACGGCCCCAAAGGTCTTCACAGAGCTGAGCCCACGTCCCATCAACCCGACCCACGTTTGAGGGCTCCTCAGGGAAAGCTCTGACACAGGAACACAGACTCTTTGCAGTATTTTTTTGAAAATGCTCAGCAATTAGGCCCTGAGGGTCAGCCCAGCAGAGTGGGAGCAGCACAGCCCAAGGTGCCGAGCATCTTCCCTCCAGCCTTTGCTGTTTGTTATCCAGACTTGCTTCTTACTGCACCCAAGACCAGCTGCTGTGAGGATCACTGGTTTACCTTCTCCCTTTTTTCTGGTCATACTACAACTTGCAGATAGTTAGTAACTCCAAAAAGAAACTTTCAACTAGAATTTTCGTAAGTTTTCATAGCGTAATAAGAGCAGACGGTCCTGAGATGGATCTACAGACCCCCTGTACATCAGGCACAGGAATACAAATTTCCCTGATGTCCTCCAGGTGCCTGGTTATGCCACCCTAGAGCCCAGCTCACGTGCAAATTCCTTTTGCGCTGGCTGCTATGGCACGCAAAGGCCTTCCAAGGGATGGTAAACTGCTTTTCAAGACACGTTCTTAAACTCGCTTTTAAGCATGAACAGTAACAGCAGGCTAGGAAAAGTGAACGCTTTTAGAGCAGAAACTCAGCTTGTGGAGAGGCTCTAAATGAACTGGCACACAATCACAGGGTTGGTAAAGGCTCGTCTGTAAAAATACAGTTTTTAAAAGTGCCAGTCAAAAGCCCCAGAAGCGGATGGTTTCCTCTGAATGCCCTGAATGTCAAGGCTTAACTGGTTATGAGCAGTGGGCGATGCGGGAGGCTCCCTGGCATGACAGCGGGTCAGTACCGTCTTCCAGGTCTCAGCCCCTTCCATCCTTCTTGCAGAGTCAAGATGACTGAAGTTGCTAGTCGTGTGCCTCTTTTGGGAAATGCTGGTTTACAAAATTTGCTTTTTTTTGCCCCTGTGCAGAACAGGCCTTCTCAGGATCTAGTAGTTTAGCAGCATTTCATCCTTTTATCCACAGAAGATCCCTTGCATGGGGACGTAGGAGACCGGTGATCACAGAAATCCCTTATATCTTATATATAAAATATTTTTTTTTTAATATAAAAAATACAGATTTGTACAGAAAAAAAGTTTAAAAGAAAATACTTAGACATTCATACAACACTTGATTCAGTATCACCAGAAAGACATACGAACTCAAGTGAGTTTTTGCTCAGGTCCCACTCTTCGTCTAGGTGCTCAGCATCGTACTGTGGAGTTACGGATCAGCCAGAGCCAATCCGAAGGAAAGCATTGAGAATGAGAGTGAAAACATTCAGCAGTCAGTGACTGTGTTAGGGCAACGTGGACCACATGTGCTTCACTAGTGGCAGGGGATTGACCCAGGGGTGACTGCTGCGGCTGGACTCTCTCGCAAATGGTAAAGCTGTGGATTGCAAAGCATGTTCCATGGTTTAATTTGCAGCTTGATGACCCCAACACAAGCACCTGTATCACATTTTCAACCATGAATTCTTCACAGCAGTCAGGGCTGGATGGAGATCTGGAGATGACGCAGTAGCGGTGACTTGGAGGGCTGCCCTACCAGCAGAAATAAGGTGAAAAGTGGCAGCATTTTGTAACACAGATCATGAATGAACTTGCAGCGAGTGATTAGACTAATACTCAGGCTGGAAAATTAGCATGCATCCTTAAGGCTGAATGTTGTGAAACAAAACGGAATTGTCAAACAATTCTGACTCATGAACAGGTTTTGTAAAACTCACGGTGCTCTTAGAGGGATGATTGGAGAAGAGCTAGAGGGGGAAATTCACTGAGTAAATAATATATTGGGAAGCATTAAACCTGGATCAGTCCCCGACTGCTCTGGTCTCTGTTGATCCAAATGGGGACAATCTAGGCACAGCACTTGTCTGGATGAACAAGATGTGCTCCCAGAGACTCAGAGACAGAGGCCCCCTTTCAAGAGCAGAAGAGCATCCAGGAGACACAGACCAAGCAATCATCTTCTAGGGGCTGGAGCGTGACTGGTGGCATGACTGCCTCTTTGGCAGGCTGTTATGCAGGCAGTGATGACAGTAAAGATGATTCTTCTTTTATTCATTTCAAAACCCACAATTTTTCCATGAGATGCTGTGATTCACGCTTTGCCTACCTAGCTCTGATCATGTCCCAGCCCAGGGTGATGACTCAGTGCTGGCCCCAGAGCTGCAGAGACAAAGCTTGGTACCTAACTGAGCTGTGCGGCTCATCCACATGGCTTATGGAGAAGAGAAACTTCAGAAGTGCTGTAAGAGATGTAACGGCAGATTCTCTTCTGTTCCTGCTGAGCGCACACCACACTCTGTCTGTAGAGGAGCCATGGCTGGCAGGGAGAGCAGTCTGGTTGGTGGCCTCTGTTTTCTTCAGCTGATCATTTTGCCATGGGTCTCACCTGGAAGAGGACTCAGAGCATCACCTGGAGCACAGGCACCAGGAGGAACCACCTTGCTGCTCCACGAGCACAGGCAGAGCTGTCATGCTCCCTGCCATGACCCGGGAGCCGTAGGACCTGTGCTGGAGAACAGCTGCATTTTCACACCATCTCTTGGGGCTCTTCCATATCTTCCTGAATATTGTCACTGAGAGACACATTAGTTTGTTTACAGCATTCTGTTTACCGAATATGTTCTCTATTTAGGTTTTTTATTATGAAATTTTATTTTTATTGCGCTCCGCATGATCTGTTTGTTTGCATTAACTTGATTCTAAGGTTTCATAATCTGATTATAGGGAGCAAGGCTCAGAAGGAGGTTATAAAACACACGCACTGTAGCAATATACCTGCATTACTGAGCACCGGCTGTGTTTGCTCCTGGAGCCTCAGTCTCTTTCTTTCCAAGGGTCTTTCCTTGAGAGTAAAAATTGCTGATGTACCTATGGACAGCTGGACACTGAAGAGGGGCATGGAGGCTTGGACTTCTAAGCCTGAAGTCTTGTTCTTTATCTTTCAGGGTGCTCCGTGGCTGTGCCCTGTGACTCAGGACCTGCCTGTCCATGAGCGGGCAGGGGTAACGGGTCTGTGGGTCTACGTGTCCCATGATCTTACCTTCGTGTTGTGCATAACATGGAGGTAAGAGGTTTCTTTCTTTTCGGTAGATCCATAGAACCACTTTATGTGTCCTGTTTTCTTGTAGGAGGAGACTTTGATGTCTAATGCAGCGTCTGGTTCAGAAAATCCTGAGATTCTGGTTGCCAGAAACAGGGAGGGTATCACGGGTGACTATCATCCCTACTTGTTCTGCTTTTTGTAGTTTTTCTTTAAGTGTCTGCTTAAGGAAATAAGGTTCTGGAGCGGGTGATCTTAGGTCATCTTGGTGGTTATCTACCACTCATCTGAGGGCCAACATGTGCACTAAGCTCTGGCAAGAAGAAGCCGGCAGAGAGGAAGGCATTTACATCTTTCATTAGTGCATCATTTTTACCTTCAGCAACTTTTCCTTGCCTAATTGGATACAAGCAGGTAAAAAGCTCAATAATTCTCTTTTTTACTCATGCCAGCAACTGGCAAATTGCACGAAAGATTAGTCTGTAGCCAGATGTTAGCCAGGAAATAAATTTGCCCTTGAGCAAGGGGACTTCTAACCATTATGTTCAACACTGAACATGCATCAGAATGATGCATGAAATAATATCATTAGGTCTTTTTCTGGCAATTTTCTCAGAAAAAGTCGAGGGAGGAGCTGACCAAAAGCTCAAATATCCCAAGGCTTTTTATTACAAATAACAAGACTAGCAAATTTCCACATGCACCTTGTGAAATTAGCTGTCTCGGGGCCAAACGATTCAGGGCTTCATCCTCCATCTGTTGAAGAATTTCAAAGGGATGTAGATGCCTAAAGAAGTAGATATATGATGAAGTTTCTATAACCTCAGAAGCCTCTGTAACCCAGAAAACTGCCTAGCAGAATTTGGTAGCAACAGACTTCCTGTGTGAGGGAAGTGGGTTTTTTTTTTTACAATTTTATGAGTTCCAGGAACTTGTGTTAGAGTATCATCTGCTCTGCACCCCAGAAAATACCTGTCACCGTCTTGCAGACGTAACACTTGCTTTCACCAAGAAGACCCAGAGTGGAAGCTGCAATTCATTTTGGATTAAGAGAGCTCTCCAAAGCATGTGGTTCAGCAAGATAAAGAGTTATAGCACTCTGGATTGCTCAGAGCTGGACAGATGGACATTTCAATAACACTGAGCCTTCCTGTGGCTGATACACAGAGTGGATTCAGCACAGTGCTGTCCTGTAGCAATGCTGGTAAGTAGAGGAACGTTATGGCTAGTCCCTCCTAAATCTGCAGTCTTTTCCCAAGAGTTGCTGACATGGCTGTGCAGAGACACTGCATCTAATGCAAAATGAGGTGAAATGGAGGATGGAGGAGGTTAGACACCGGAGCAGGGGCCCAGAGGAGCTGCGGCAATCTCCGTCCTTGGAGGTATTACAACATTGACTGGGCAAGACCCTGAGAAACCTGATACAGCTTTGAAGATGACCGTGCCCTGGGTGGAGGATTGGACCAGACAACCTCCAGAGGTCCCTTCGAACACAAATTATTCTGTGATTTTATGAAAAGCAAAAAGCAGACCATTCAGCAAGGTGTCCTGTGACAACACTAGAGGCAATGGTCTTGCTGCATTTTTCATAAGATTACCAACCTGCTTCTGTGGAGTTGGGGAAAAAGGCCTGCAAAAGCACCTTGAAAGGAGAGAAGCATGAACAGAAGTGCTGCTGCTGGCTGCCAGAGGAGGAATGAGCTGATCAAGGCAGCCAGCCTTGCAATCCAGCTCAGAAAATCATTCCTTTCCTGTTCGTCCAACAGGGCAAAAGGAGCGTCCGTGTAGCTCAGCTCTGCACAGCCCTCTGAACCAGTGTTGGATGTCCTGTCTCCGTTCTCATATTCCTTTTGATAGTTTAAATCTCTGTTAATTGCAGAGACATCTGCTTTCAGCAGAGGATGAACAAACAAGTTTCAAAGCCAGCTTGCTTGGTGCCAGCAGCAGCTGCTGGTCAAACAAGAGATCCCAAGTTCATCCCACTGTGCTTCTCTATTGGAGAAATATTATTAGGCATTCCCTCCTTCCCAAGCACTGGATGCTGATGCCAAATCAGTTGTTTGATCCTGGGTAGGAACGTCAGACTCTAAATACGAACTTCTTCAGCACCTCAAAAAGCAGTGCTCTGGCTTTCTTAGCTGGTCTATCACATCCTTTTCTCCCCTGTACTGAGGCGGTGACTGAGGAACTCAGCTGGACTTCACCTTGTTGGAATACCCTGTCCAAGTCTGCAAAAAGAGGCAGCAGCCAAACCCCACATTTTTCTTTCTTTGCTAGCAGAGACTGCTGAAGTGTTGCAAAGAAAACCTTTCTGTTAAAAATTGTTTCCTGAAAAAATATTTTTGAGGGAATTTTAAACACTATCCAAATTGTATATTTTTAGAATTTTATCAGTCTTTTTTTATTGCAGTTTGTTGTCTTGTAACAGAAAACAATTTTTGCCTATATACGACTGACTTTCAAGCAGAAAATAGGATTTCTCACAATTTGGTGCAATAATCATGATAAGATTGATGTAAAAATAAGGTGGCAGATGTGATGAGCGCAGCAATGAGGTCTGTTTTGAACCCTGCAAAACGGAAACAGTTATCATTTCATATTTCTTGGATGAAATGTTTTTTGATATTTATCAGGCAAAGGAGGGCGGGCGGATCCAGAGAAGCCTGTGCATCATGCAGAATGCTGAAGATGAAGATTAAGGCTGCTAATTTTTGGTTTCCCCTACTTGGTGTTGTGCACCATGACGCGGGTGTGCTGTGAGGGTTGCTGGGTGGGGGGGTCCAGGGCAGCCCTGCGGACAGACTAGCTTCTCTAGGAGCAGAACAGTGGCAGGGATGCATCAACAAGGACATTCCCTGCAGGATCAGTTAATTTTTAGTAAATACTCCCAGGAAGTGCAGCTGAAACTACACACTGGGTCTGCTCTGAATGGCCCCAGGTGGCTCTCAGGCTGTTGCCAGTCCCATTTCATTGATAACAGCTCCCTTGTGCCAGCACCTGGACCATCCCTTGGGTTTCCTCATCCAGGAGTCCTTGCTGGACTGTCTTGCAGTCTGCACCAGGTCTCCTCCCACCTATCAAAAGTAGGAGCTGCTTGTTCTCCCCTGCCCGGTGTCCAGCTCAGAGGACCCCAGTGTGGGGTAGACTGTTTCTAAGTGACATGTTCTTTCACAGGCGTCTGCTGTGTGCCACAGCTCAAGAGATGGTAGCTCTGCTGCCAGGCAGGCAACTGCAAGGCTCAGCTTAGACAGCCCACCTGCAGGGAAGCTTTGCTCAGAGCTCAGACCCCAGTGTCAACCTCCCCTTGACCACCAACGGGAGAAAGAGATCTCTTATGTCCAGAGCTACGTGGGTCACATCCATCCTTATCCCACCCCATGCTGCTTGGCATTCAGCTCCTCTAGGCTGAGCTTCCTCACACCCTTTATTGTAAGAAAAGATCCTTTCCACAGAGACAGTCTAACATACTTTGCTGCACTGCCAGAGATCACTCTTTCCCACCTAAAGGTTCCCTGTCTACCTAGAAGACATGGATCTCCATTCCCAGGAGCTGAGGACAGTCCCCAATATATTTATATATCCGTCCCTTCCTCCACACCATGACCTAATGAATGCTGAGTCCTCTTCCAGAACTACCATGCTGGATTTACATCACAAAGAGATTAGGCTCAGGAACCCTCCTTGGGGACTCGTTGACACTTCTTAAAATCAGCCGCTCTGAAGACACAATGAGAAAAGGCACGTCCCCAGTGACGGCTGTGGACAGGCTGCAAAAGGAGCTGTCGATAAGGAGCCGTAAATACCATGTCGGCCCTATGCCACCAGACCGATGGTGTCTCTCATGGACCATGTGGTTGCTGAGTCTCAAAAGTGACCACAATCTTGACAGCCCCTTTCCACTCCCCCTGAGGTCCTTGACTTTCTCGTGTTTCCTCATTTGAGGCCCTTCTCTGAAATATTTCCCCTGCTCAGCCTTCCCCTCTGCTCTCCACACTGCTCTCCGTGGTATTCATCTGCAGGGAGCTTTTAAACCGAAGGAAGGGTTAAGGCTGTCTCTGGACAGCTTTGTTCTTTCCACCCTCCAGATAGCAATGGCACGCAGAGCAGGGAGGCAGGTGAGGGTCTCTGCTGTGGGTCTGACCCTCTCTCTGAGGGTCTAGTGCAAAGAGCTCTGTCCTGTGCTATCTGTGCCAAGAGCTGAATTTGGCCCAGAACTGGCACAACTTGGGCTATGGGTGTGTTTTCAGGTGGTCCCTTCCACACTGCGATGGGATCACGCACCACAGATTTGCACCCAGAAATTACATCCTGCTGCACACTGAAACTATTCAGACAGATGATATTTGAGTATTAGCAGCCCTCCTACTTCTGTCTCCACTGCAATTGCTGCTAAGTCTTCCTGATAGTCTTTTAAATGAGGAAGAGGTCAAATACGTACAAATGCTTATGATGCATTGTAAAATAACAAGCATTATATATATATATAAAAATATATATAAAATAACAAGGAAACATTAGCCTTTGGCACTGCCTGTGGGTTCAGCTGATGTTGAATTGTGCTATTTGCAAGCACTTTTGCTGATTTTTTGTGGCCTTCTTGGAGGGGAATAGGAGAGGAGGAGGATGGTGTTAAGCATTACTAGAAAGCACTTTAATCCACATCCACAACTGGTCCTAGTCCTCGGCCCTGCTGAGGCTGTTCTGGCCGATTCCTTTGGTCAGGAATGCCTGTTAACCAGCTCGCTTCTTAGCCCACCCAAGTTACCTCTTTTCAGTGTTAAGTAATAAACCCTCTGGCCTTATGTGCTGCAACTCTCTTGAATATAGCTTAAAACACTCCCATAACTATGCAACCCCCCCCAGCTAAACCTGAAAGTTGCATTAACTTTCCTTCTTTAAGGAACAGGGGAGACCAGACCCTTTGGGACCATTTCTGTCTAGTTACAGTACCTGAAGACATGAGCAGGAGAAACCTGTAGGTAGAGCAATTGTCTTCATTGTGTTAAACATGGCCTAAGACAAAGCTTTGAAAGCCCTTAAGATGCCAATGCTCCTGGCTGCGGCACAGGTCAGAGACTATCAGACTGATTTTAATCTTAAGAAACAAAATATTCCAGGCAGTAAGAAGAGAAGACCCCAATTCCTCTCCTGGAGCTCATCCTAATACTGTGTATCAAGAAGAAAAACACACAGAGCAGGTACTATAATTAGAGAGGAGCATTACAAGAAAAGCAGCGAAAATGGCTCTGTCAAGCTCAGTTCTGTTTAGGCTGCATCTACTTTCTCCATAATGTGCTTTGTCAGAAATACTACACTGGGCTTATAATGGCTGCAGAGTCTGATACTAATAGCAACACCAGTGCCTTCCCCTGGAGCCACACTGAAATTAGAGGTTTCGGTGTTATCTGTAATAGGAAAACTAGCTTCCATTACCTGGGAACTGTCTTGCAATGGAGCAAGCCCCATCACCAGCAGAGAACCCAAAAGACAATCAATTCTAATTTTTTGATGAAACAAGTAACAACCTTCTTCTGTGCACTTGGGTTCATTAAACAGGGCACTTTTCAGAAGTGCCACTCCGTCTCCTTTCAAAAATGCATGCAATGAAACTCACTTTTCCCTCCTTCTCCTCTGGCAGAAGAATGAAAAAAACTTTCTTGCTTTTCTGCCTAGCCTTGAGAATTTCCTGAGGAAAATCTGGATAGCACAATCCACAGCGTCGTGTCCTAATGAGGCATTAGGTAGGACAGATGTGGATGCTCTGTGCTGCAAGGGACCACAGTGTGGCATTTCTATGGATATTATTCTCACTACGGAGACCAGACGTGAATCACTGACTTACGGGCAGGCACACAATCGCGTTCTGTGGCCACTACATTTTTTTCCCCCCACTTTGCAGATGTCTTATGGCTGGTAATTTCCTCTTGCATTATTTCAGATATTTGTGGAAATTGCCTGAAAGCTGTGGTGGCTGACTGAACCCTGGCAGCAATGCTTTCTAATGGTTGGAGCAGTTGTCTAGCCAGTCTGCTGAGTTAGGCTTGAAATTTTTACAAAAACCTTCGTATCCGCTACTGCAGTGGATCTCATTGTTTACAATGTTTTGTTCCTTCCTTACCTGCAGATATATTTCACTTAATGAAGACAATGAAGTCTTTACATCATAACATTGTAAGACCAAGTTTGTTTTGTGATGCTTTGTCTGTAATTGCTTTTCGGACCCGCTGAGAGTGTCTGTCTTTGTTGTTTTATGGATTATGTATCTTGGGTATATTTCTCCGTATTTTCATTACTGTTTCTATTGCATTCGTAGAGCAGGGCTTCTTCCTTCAACTCTCCAAGAACACCTTCACATTCCCATGGGTCGTGCTTAATGAAAGACTTTGTAGCTTAATTTAGTGCCAACAGTATTTGTCTTAAGGTTTTGAAGGTAGCAAGATCAAATCCAGAAGGAGTTCTATTTTTATTAAAAAATAACTCTGGTTTCTTATTGTCTGCATGTCAAATGGATCACAACAGTAACACTTAATTATCTTTATCTACCCCTCTACTCTCTTCATAGCATTATTTAAATTGCTCGTGTTCAAGATGCAAAACTTAATCTTCAGCAGGTGCTTGATCCTTCAACCCTTATTTATATGAGGAGCTGAAATCAGTGTCAACTGGAATTTGTACAACAGTGAGTTTCACTTTCTCTCTGTCTAATCAGCTCCCCGACGGTGCAGGGGTACTGCTGGGGATTTGCACCCTCCTGCTCTTCGCTGCTGACATACAGAGTAATATGTGAGGAGCAAAACATTTAGCCTGCTGAACGCCTTTGGGTACCACTGAACGCGGAGGGCTGTGATAGACGAGTGCTCGGAGAGGATGGTCCTTTCTGGCCCCTCACTCACGGGTGCACGTTTGTGGCTGGACGGTCCAAAGTCAGAGCAGCAGATGAAGTTTTCGCCTGCACCCGCTGACGGCACAGACGGTCCATCGTGCTGATTTGAGAGGAGGCGATTTTTCAGCTGAGTCTGTGTTTTGTCTTCTTCCGAGGTTTCACTTCTGTAGTTACAGGCTTGTACATCCTTGCAAGGAGAATAATACATAACCACAGGTGCTTATTGACTGGGGCACTATTGAGTTACAAATAGACTCGCCTGTGCCTCCGACGGGAGTGGGGGAATGAATTATTGATAAGGGCTGCTGGTGTAGTGAAGGAGGGTGGAGATGGCCCCTCTGACTCACACACCGGCTTTCCCGCTGCAGCTAAAACACATCAAAGGGATGCAGAGAGGAGTCGGCGCTCGCACGGCAGTGCCGATGGCGGCGATCCGTCTGCAGAGGCAGAAGCGAGCACCAGGCTTAATTACCAGACGCACGATCCCAGAGTCATTAAAGGGGGATGAGGGTAATCTTCTGGTTCCTCCGAGCTGAGCACAGCCTGCCAGGGTCTCGCCCAGGTCTCTGCACTTCTCCAGCGAAAGCAGAAATTTTCATGAAATGCCAGGGCTGGTGATAGGAAATGAACTCTGCCTCCAAGTGCTCCCTAAACATCAATCAGGGCTTAAAAGGATTATTGACCTGAAGGAAGGAGAGATGATTTGTGAGTGATCAGGAAAATCAATTAGCCACAAATCATTCCAGACCCAGTGTCCTCTGTAGATGAGTCATGGACGAGCTCTGACACCTCAGAACGAGGAGGACTCATCTTCTGCATGTGTCCCTGAAGATTTTCAGGTGCAAACCTGGCCTACAACACAGTGGGTATGAGGGGTGATGGTGAGTGCACTGATTTATTGGAGTTGCTTACACAAGTTTGCAAGACTTGGATGGAGCAAGGGTTGAAGAATTGGTCCTCCATGAAGAGGACATTTTGCAAAGTGTTGGTTGTGAATTTCAGACCCAGCCCTTGGCTTTTTCTCCTGTCTTGACTGTAAGGTGCATAAATTATCCAGTTGTTTCTGGGTGTCTGAGACAGTAGGTGTTCAAACTTCGTCTGGCTTTGCAGGAATATTTTGCAACCTCGTGATTATAAAAACCCATCAGTTCCCTTCCCATTAGAGCTTGTGTAACTCTTTGCAGGGTAGAGCGTAACCAACTGTTTTACACCAACTGCTTTCAGCTCATGGCTGTGTCCAAACGTCAAGATGCAAAAAGATATTCTCATGGCATATACAGAAATACTTAAATAAGTGAAGTGTTTTCATTACAGCAAAAAGCAGCTTGTGTGATTCCTGAAATACTCTCATTTCGTCTTCCAGACACCAAGAAATAACAGGAAAAAATTCAACTCCGAATTCTGATCCAGTCAAAATTCTTGTAGCTTGTTTCCATAGAATCACAGAATCACAGAATCACTAAGGTTGGAAAGGACCTGCAAGATCATCAAGTCCAACCATTAATCCAACACCACCATGTCCCCTAAACCATGTCCTGAAGTGCCACATCCACACATTTTTTGAACACTTCCAGAAATGGTGACTCCACCACCTCCCTGGGCAGCCTGTTCCAATGCTTGATCACCCTCTCAGTGAAGAAATTTTTCCTAATATCCAATCTAAACCTCCCCTGGTGCAACTTGAGGCCATTTCCTCTCGTCCTAAAGGAAAGATTCAGTTAAAATTTGCCTTCTTAAGTATATTTTTTTTCCATCACCTCCCTTCCACTGATGGCAACTTTCTTTGCTCAGACACCTATCAAATAGCCTTGATGCCGTTGGAAGATTTTAAAATGAAGATGTAGGGTTAATTCCAGCTATATTTAAATACATTCCAATATAAAATGTAATTCCTATCATCATCAGCTCTCATAAATGCTACTTTGCTAAAATGCCGTTTCCAAGCTGTGCTTTGATATACAGCGTATCCATTCACCACTCATTTTTGATTGGTAGTAAAGGCTTTTAGTAAGGATGACAGAAATGTTTTATCCACCATCATAAACATGGTTTTATTAAAAAGGAAAAAAATGGAAAGGGTAGGAATGAGAAGAATGCAGGTCCCCAGTCCTCTTTTCATAACTTATTGGGAAAGACTTCATAGCTGAATCAGCTGCTGAGTTGCCATGTTTTTGCCTAGGAGGATGCAAATTTAAGTGTTTCTGGGCTGTAACTGCAATACGTTCAGGCTCTGGGGTACCCACAATTACTGTCTGAAGGCTTAGTATTGTGGGAGAGAAATAGGCAGTTTATTGCATTCATCCTACCAGCCTGGATATTTAGAGAGAATGCAAGAACAGTCCTGCTGTCTTTTACCCCAGCCCTCTTTGTAATGCACAGCATCTGCCTTTTTGGACTTCTCTCTCAAAAAGCCTCCGTGTATTTCACTTTTTTTAAGCTCTACTATGAAGGAGGTCTCTCAGGACCCACACTAAATTAGGTGAGGTCTTGCAGCAAGAGGTCTTGACCTGTTGGATTACTGTGGACCCTTCCAGAAAGCCATCGGACAGGGAATTTTTACACTTATTTCAGGAGCAGTCACTTCCAGAGAAAATTCCAGATTCTGCTAAGCTTTTTCCAGCATTCTCTATGTCAAGTCTTGGTGCAAACGCTTTCAGAAGTACTCTGGTTGGGATGTGCCCCAGGCAATATTGGGTAGTGTCCACCAAAGGACTATGGTCAGATTGTCTCTTCAGTGGATGAGACTGGGCCTGTCTGTGTCTCATTGTAAACCTTAACGCCATCCACTGCCCCTCAGTGTCTGGCCCTTAGCCTGCTCATGGAAGTCTTCTGCAACTCCTAATGAGCAACAGTGCTCAGGAGACCCTGGACAAGCTTAGAGATCTGCCTACCTTGGTGATGTTCTTGTATGAACATCTTTTAAGCTCTACTGTGAATGAGCTCTTCCAGTGAGGTCTTGCAGCAAGAGGTCCTGGTGCCTTGGATTACCATGGACCCTCAACATTCCAACAGCCACGACAATGTCCATCCTTTGCAATGCAACGGCCAAGTCTACCATTCAGGAGAAAGCAACTCACCTTTCCAAACCAACCCTTCCTGGGGGTCTCTTCCCGTTTAAAGGCAGGGAGCTGAATAGTTTATTTCATCGTTGAAGGTGCACAAGGAATGAAGCTGGGGGTGTTGTTTAGTCTCTGCGAGAAATTAACAAGGCGCAGCCTTGAGGGAGGGAACAAGATAACCACAAACTGAACGCAACTACTGAACTTTGAGTGAACTATCTTAATTGACATCTAATTAAAATATAATTGGCATAATAGAAAACTGCCCCCTCCTGGGTGGGGAAAGCCCCCTCCTCACAGAAGACCGTTCCTCACTGAGCATGCCTGGGAAGAAAGAAGGCTGGCGAGAACCAAGGGGAACAAGGGTGACGGAGCCAACTTGCAAAAATACTAACTGTTGCTCAAAACGTATAAATATTTCCCTTGTGTTAACCGAGGTGTACGAGCTTTGTGGACCTACCACCTCGCACCCAGCTCTGCGCAGATTTGGAATAAAAGCAAATACCTGGGCTCTGTGTGTTTTTCGGCTCTCTGCACACCGGGTGGAAGAGCCCGTATTTGGGGCATTATGGCTGCAGATGTCTGGACTGAATCCTACCAGATGCTTTAGCACAGGCCATCTGCCCATCTGTCAGAGAGTCGGCATGGTGAATCCTGACACTGTGCTGGGCTGTACCTTGCATATTGATCCAGATCTAGCACCTTTCTTGATCTGGAGGGGAGACAAATGTGTGGCAGCTCCTGCACTGCTGAGTACTGACTTCGGTAGAGTGCCACCAGGCCTCTGGAGACCCTGGACGTCTCCAGAGAAGAGAAACATGGCGTTGCTCGAGAGAGGGATTCGTCAGCAAAAGAGAATGGTCGTGCTTATTGACATCAATTGAATAAATAAACAAGACAATGAATTTGGAATTGCTGCTGAAATTACTTGGAAATGCTGTATATTAAATTTTACCTATTTTTATTGCTTGTGGAATGGGCTGCTTTTTAATGTATCATCATCTTTTTGATATACTGGTCTCTGTGGCTCCCGTGCCTCTGCTCCACCCCTTGTGGGGAAATATATTAAGGAATTTAATATTATTTGGAAAGCTGGTCACAGGAGTATGTTTCTTCTCCCCTGGGCACCACTGCAGTCACAGAGTGGCATTAGCCTTCCTGTCCAGAGGCCAAGTGCTGGCCTGTCCCGCTGCTCCAGCATATTTTACACTCTTTTCAGTTTTATGCTTTCCTTTTTATTTGTTATCTCCCTGTGATACTCCTCTCCTTTTTTTCCCAGCATCTGCAGTCATGCAAAAGAGCTGGAGAACACCGGTTCCCTGAGGTACCTCCAAAGTTTGAGTATCTTCCTCCCTGTCACAAGCCTGTCAATAAGGAGCTTGATGGGGTCTCTACCTCCCAGTCAGGGGTGGGATCTGATTTCCCAGGTTATCAGCGTGACACAAGAACAGATTTGTTTTCAAGCCTCTTTATTAAAATTCTGTCTCGCACAGCAGAGCTGAATGTTCTCTCTTTCAAAAGTTACCTTGTAGTTTGTGTTTGTATAAAAAATGGCATTAGAGACTGGAAGCCTTTTTGGTATTTTTGGTCTTCTGGCTTTAAGGACAATATAGGGAATTTCCATTTCAAGGCTTTGGAAGACTGAAAGTCTCACCAGGCATGCATATTATTGACTAAAGCAGGACTCTCTGAAAAATAATATACTCCAAAGTACACACATCTCCCTCTGCATAGGTGAGAGAATAAACAACACATGACTATTAATCATACTGCTTAATGCGTTACTGGGTAGTACTGGAACACGGTTGTGCCGATCACAGTGTAAGAACCCATTTAGAAGAAAAATTAATAAACCTGAGAATGTAAATTTAGATCCCTAACACTATTTAACCAGAGTGACTGCTACTTTCAGAGCACAGGACAAGAAACTGAGCCTTACTGTGGGCACTGCAGCTTTCCATGCCATGCTGGAGGTTGACAGTAGTTGCTTGCCCGCTTTGTTTTTCAACGGTTATGGTAAAAAAAGAAAGGGCACTCAGAAGCTGGAAAAAAAAAAACTTCACTCATGTGAAGACTGCACTTAGTTATTTAAAGCTGGTGAACAGCACACTCCCTCCAATATATCACACGATCAGCAAATTCATTTAGTAGTGAAGCCAGTGAACATTTGCTTTGGTAAATATGGACTTTTTAAATTTGTGTGTGTGAGAAAAGCCTCACATTTTAGCCTTGTTTCCCAAGGAAATGACTTTTATGTGAATGGGATGCCTGTTCACTTCTCTGTCTCTTAGCTCCTTTTCCTGATTATTAGAGGATGCATAACGCAATTGAGTAAATTGAACTAGAGGTTTCAACGACAAGCAGCTCGAAAAAAAACCATAAACACAGTTAAAATTCAGGCCTTAACTGTTTCCACAAGAAGTAGCCTGCTTAAAACACCAAGCCACTGCCTGGGTGTTGGTTCACGCAAACAGAAAAAAAGAGGAAGATGGAGGGCTGAAAATGGAGGAAAATAACAGGAATCCAGGAGAATTGTGGAAGGAAGAGATTGGGGATGTGGGTCAGAAATCCATAAGGTAATAACATGATAAATTGTTCTAAACTGGAATGCTGGAAATAAAGAAAATAGTATTAATTAATTTTCCAAGTATATTTGTATTTCACTTTGGGTCTTGAAAAGCCAAGAAGTAAATGCATTAATTTGGAGACTGAAGCAAGAATAAATAAATAAATCCCAGAAGAGGAAAAGCCAAAACACAGATTTAGATAAAGCTCTGCTTTTGAGAAATATATTTTGCACTAGATGTAAAGTGCAGGACTCTCTCTTACAGTTCAACATGTATACACGGGCCCAGACACAGGTATTTACATTAGCAGGTTTGGGAGGATTTCTGGAGAAAGCAAATTTCAGGAATTTTCACTGTCCTGTCCACACCTGTTAGACTACTCATGCTATAGACTCCTGAATGATGGAGTTCACTACCAAGATGCTTCCTGGAAAATCATTTTGCTATGAGAAAATCCTAAACACATGCTGAGGTCAAAATTAAATTGTGTTGGTCTTTCTTATTGGTGTATTAAGGCTAAAAATTATGACTGCAACCTCAACAACATTTTCACGGGGGTCGCAGCTATGTAACAGTCCCAACAAATTGCAAGGTCCCGATTCCCATCTGCGATAATAAAGTTACAGTAGCACAAGACCACTTAAAACCATAACTACATAATTTTAGATATGGGATCAATCTGATTTTTTCACTACATTTAGACAGCACAAACTCTGCTGAAATTCATTCATTCATTCATTGAATGACTACTGTTAAATTCTTTGCTCAGCCCTGCTTGTGGCCTTGAAAGAACACAAGGTATAATCAGTGCAATTCCTAATTAATGATACCTTTCCAGACACTCCGGATCTGCAGTTAAAGTTTGGGAGGTTTATTGCTTCTGAGAAGCCATCACATGGCTGGGAAATGAGGCTGCCTTGTGCCAGGGCTTCCAGGAGTTAGTGGTTCTTGAAAAGACACCTTTACTGATGATGAAGCCTTGGAAATGCCCTAGGAAGGATTTTGCTGCAGCAGCCTTAAAGGCAGGAAGGGTAATTCCGTGTTCAACTACTACAAGAGGTCAATCCAAGGAAAATTATTCAGCAGGCTTTACCAGTGCTGTCAGGATGGATAAATCACACAGGTGACTGGAGTCTGTTGGTAAAAAAAAAGCAGGCTTTCATTGCAGCTGCACTGAGCATTTAGCACCTGTTTCCACCTTCCAGACATTTAGGACTCCCAAATTAGGCAACCTGGCAACGTTGTGGTGGCTCCCCTTGGCAGGTATGCTCTGAAACCACTTTGACTACTACTTCTATCGGTCGATGAGTGAAGGAAGGCAGGGAAGGGGCCATGTGTATTCTGCAAAGGAACCTAAGGCTACACAAGTGCACACATGGGGCTTAACCTCTCTTTAACCTGATGGGACCCAAAGATGGAGACGAGGCTACACTTTAGTCCCACAGACTGAAGATGGGCCTCAGTCCAGAAAAGTATAATGAAAGTCGTTGTTCTTGAGAAAGAATGAAGACAGTGGCTTTAAAACATGTGCTCTGTGTCACCACTTTCCTTTTCTTTTGACCCTTTTCTCAGATTTCCATCACCTTGAATCCTCACCTCTGCTGCTGTCTCCTTGCCCTTTCCTGCCCTTTCCTTTTAGACGCTGGCTACCACCTCCTCGTATCTCCCACTCCCAATCCCTGCTCCTGCTTCCTCAGGCTGCCACAGATAACACCTCATCTCCTTCCCTGGATCCTTATCCTGCCTCCACATCTCTCAGACTTCTGACATTACCTCCTCACACTCCCTCGTCAGCCACAGGCTGGATGCTTCGCTGAGAAGGTCATGTCTGCCAGGGGACATCAGAAAAGCTACTCTGAACATGCGTGTCAGGAATGGGAACCGGGTGCTCAGAGCAGTTGAGTTCCTGGGCAGCAGACAGATTTGACGATACCTCGCTGGTACTGCCACAAGTTGATGTCAAAGCAACAATGAGGATAAGCTCTTGCTCAAGTTCAGTTTGCTGACAAGAGACTGCTCATGCCCAAGGTGTCTTGCGGAACTATTGGAGTGTTTTGCAAACAGCTGCTGGACAAGGAGACATGGACACAAAAAGACACTGCTGGACAGCCAAAACCTCAGGCCACTCTTGCAGATCTGGGAGGGGAGCTTAGTGCAAGGCTTAGTGCAGAGGCTGACTGCAGTAAACTACACCTAGACCTACAATTCCCAAAACTGCCAAAGAGGCTGGAAAAACTGGAACCTCAAACTCCACCAAGTGCTCAAGCCTTTGTGCCCACAGAACCTTCCTCACTGCTCCTTCCTGTGACTGACACTATCAGGTAAAAAACCCACCACAATGGGATTCACAAATCCTATATCAATCAGCCAGGTGAGCCTCCTTATGTGCATATTCCCTAATTCATTGGGACAACACCTTCTGGAGCTATGGTCACCTACTTGGATATCTGTGAGTGTCATGGGAACTTGACTTTGTGTCCTACTCCGGGCAGGGAGCTGCACAAATCTACATATCCCCTACCGACATGAGCACGCAGTCTTCGGCAATCTTGATGCTCAGTTGTCAGACAGAAACTGTCTGCTCTGTCCAAGAGCTATCAGCACTCAGAAATCTGTATCAGGAACTGCTCTTTGTACTCACAGCCACATACCAAGATAAATAACAGTGAGCAATTCTTAAGCATGCAGGAATTTTCTCTCCATGACGGTGTTTCAGTACAATTCCCTTCACAGAAAGATAAAGATATCACATCTTTTCTTGGGGTTTCCAGCATTTCCTTTCAGGGTTTGTTGTTAAGTGGTGAATTTGATCAGTTATTACTGGAATCCCCCAAAGAACTCTGTCACACAGTTCTGGTGGTTTTCCACTGTCTTCCAGGAGTAGGAACGGAGCAGTGCACTGCAAGGAGGCAGCGTGGCTTGGTCCATTTACAGCTTTCTGCCTCCGACATTTGCTCTCAGCATTGCTGCAGAAGAGGCTTTGAAGTAGCCTTTGAGCAGAAGCAGCCAAATTAAATTCCTGGGCCCTGTACAATCGGAAGTTCGATGGTGTTTTCTGAACACCACCAGCTTGTTTGACAGTGACAAAAATGAGCTGGTGATCAAGACCACGAACCTTTTGAGAAGAAAATGAGAAAATGCCATTGTATTGTCTAGGAAGATTAGAGGAACAAAGCTGAAGAAGGCATACGGCCAGAGCCAGAAGACCAAGAAACTGAAGCCCAGACTGTAGAAGACATCATGAAGCTGCAGAACCTATTGCAAGTTAGGAGTGAACGGTCTAGAAGAGAATAGGTGTGGAGGCAAAACAAGTGGGACATGAATATCCATATTTCTGAGGTGCAATCTGGACATGGAATGACTGGATATCATGAGTTTACTAATGTGTGTGTGGGCTGGCTAGCAATGGTTGAAGGACAGGCACTTGAGAAGTGTCTGCCCTGGGCCAGGGACAAAGAGTGGACTGGGGCTCCCATTACCTGCACTGCCTCCACAGCACAACCAACGATATGGTTGTATAAAGTCTGCTTGGGTAATAGGCTGCCAGTGTCTGCTTGAATCAGTCGAAGCAAAGGGCATTTCTTCATTGTTCTTTTTAAGAACAAAAAATGTTAATGAGCTTAATTGTTTCCCTGAAACAACAGAGTAATTATCTCACTCAGAGATAGGGAAGGGAAGGGAACGTAGGTGTGGATTCAGCACTTCTGAAGGAAGACCCCTGAGAGTTGCCCAGCCTTGCAAAAAGCTTGAGCTGGATTTTATAATGAGGTTTTGCAGAAACATATCGCTGATTTTTCCTTTCTTTTTTTCCTGTGCAGAGTTTAGACTGAATGACTGCAGGATAGAAAAGCGCCCAGCCACAGATCGCTTTCTGTGTTATGTTATTCAATAATAATCAAAGTGCTCACTCATTTAAAAACAAATCCCTCCAAATGAAACAGTCCTGCCTGACATGTTGGATATGGCCCTGGATGCATGCACAGAAATGGAACAGATTTCCAACCTGAAAAATCATTTTTATATTAGTATGAAGTCATTCGTCTTATTTTATGAGAAGTTTATAAACAGACACAGTTGAAAGAAGCTTAATGAGGAAAATATTTTAGACTGTGAAGACCACATTTGGGGAGATTTTAGGATGAATTATTCTGTTCCCAGAATCAAAATTCAATGCCACTGGTATTTGTGTAGACCCAACAAGAAAGCTTTCTCATCCACACTGCTAGTCATGTTGTTGCAATAAATGCTATTTCCTCCAGCTGCTCTTACAAACCATGATGCTGATCTGGCATGCATCAGCACAGATGTTTTGGCAGGAAAAGGTATTAATGAATTGAAATTGTTGCTAATATTAAAATTAGCTGTTTTCATTTCAACTTCTTACACAACCCAGGAACAAAATCAATCCCTATTTGCCAGCTGAAGGTTTTGAAAAAGGAAGCAACGCTCATTTTCAGCCCTTACAAGGGTTCTGCAAACAACAGAGAAGGGAAAAAATGTAATCCCATTGCTTGTTACAGCTTTCTTAAGGCAGCAAGTACTGAGGATCCTCTGCAAGTCTGAATGGCTTTCCACAACAGAAGACAAGGAGGTTGCTTTTTAAGGAGAAATTGGACAGGCTCGGACACAATGACTTTGTGGTCTCCCATCTATCTAAAGCTTTTACTACTATGGTTTCTAATGGGAAATGAACTCATGAATCTACCCTGATAGGCAGTCTGCTCTTAGTAGGAGTGGGAGATCTTCCTCCCAGACATCAGCTGAGATCCTCACCTGTGACCATTACTGATGCCTCCAAAGAGCAGAGCTTCAATGTTATAAAGCAATTACTGCCAGCAAGGTGATGCAGCTGCTGATGTCAGCTGAGAAAACAAGCCCAGATGGGGGTAACTGGGACATGAACTGTTCTGGATCATCCTCTGTGGCCACCTTCCTCCTCAAAATCTTTAAAGCAGGAGGTGCTCCACAGGGAGGAGCCACTGAGGATGAAGCGAGAGAAAAGGAGTTACAGCAGGTATAGAAGTATTTACTCTGAGTTCTAGGATGCTATTTAGCAGATACGGGAACAAAATCCTGCTGGGCTCAAAGGAGTGCAAAGTCCTCTTTGTTTTCATCTTTGAGGAACTCTGGGCTAGACTCCCCAACATCGCAGCACAGGCTGTGTCACGTACTATCACGGAAGGCCACAGGATGAGACATGAGAACAGCCTGATGCACTCTGGGTTGTATATTATCCCAGCGTTGTTTGTCTACAGCGGCGGCGTGTGGGGAAAGCTGATAGTGGGGGTGTCAAGCAGTGCCTGTCCACCCACACACAGTATCTCCAGGCAGTGATGGTATAAAGCTGCCGCAGGTGTTCTAGGTCTCTCCTGCTATCGAAGACACAGAGTCAAGGAGTGGTATTTGAAGCACTGATGGTGGTGCTACCAACTGGGAGAGGAGTAGCTATTAATTCCCCAGTCTGAAGACAGTGCTTAGAGAGATGGAGATTGCAGCTGGCTCTCCCTGCCATGTATTAGCCCTGGTAAGGCTGCACATCACAGCAGCAGCCAGGAGGTAGCCAACCTCTGGGGAAAATGCTTCATTTGTCACCCCTCAACATCTTCTGCTTCTCAGATGTGTTGTTTGTTGCTGTCTCTAGCCAACTTTTCTCCATCAGGGATTCCTCACCCTTCAAAGGTTGTGTGCAGTGAAGCAGGTGTAAGATGGATCTTTAAAAGCTTTGCAGTAAGTTAGAGAGTTTCGATTTTGCACTTATAATTAGGAGAATATGTCTTCTGAGGTGAGATTTGATGTTTCTTTGTGCTGGGTGGGCCAATGTGTGGCTTGAATGTGGTGGTTTAGAGATGCCTGGAGGTGATGCATGTATGCTCTGGTGGATTTTGACGTAGGTCAGTGTGCAATTCAATGCCAGCACCCTGTGGGGATCAGGTTTTTGTCCCTTAACCGGAGCTTATGTAGGTGTGAAGATGCTTGACTCGGAACTTTGCTTAATGCTACGGTATCCTATGGGTTGGTAGCAAGGAAGGAACCTCCTGTGCCCTAGATTTAGTGCCTACTAAGATCACACAACATTTATACCAGCAGCAGGAAAACAAAAGAGTAGGTAGCGAAATAGGACTGAACGCTCGGCACATTTCTGTGTTGAAAAGCAGCTTTAACTGAGGAGTAATTTGGAAGAAAACCACTACAACCAACACAAATCGGAGAGAAGAAAATGGCACATGGCTGAAGCAGAGAACTCGGTGGCCCAGAACAAGCTTGGACAGGATTCTTAGTCTAAGGAGAGACCTCCTGCCTAGCTGTTTATCTTCCTGACACTGAGTATAGAAGAAATTTGCAGCCAATTTTCCAAAGGTGTTGTTCCATCATTTCCAGAGTGCAATTTGAACCATTATTATTATTTTCATTTTCCCTGTCCTATTAAACTGTCTTTATCTCAAGCCACGAGTTTTACCCTTTTTCATTTCTGATTCTCTCCTCCATCCTGCTGCGGGGGGAGGGTGAGTGAACGGCTGTGTGGTCGTTTTGGCTACCTGCTGGCTTAAACCACAAGAGTGACTTGCACAAGAATGGAAAAATAAGCAACAGGAGCAGGTCTTGACCCTGAGGCTTTGGTCTCCCCAGGGGGGAGATTACACCATAAAAAAGGCAGGACTTGTGCTGGCAGGAATCTGTGTCCTGCCATGCAACCAAGAGAGACATGGCTGCAGCCTACTGTAACTTGGTAGCCATCAGCTTCTATGTCTATATGCCAGATGGCATGACTATACCTTCTAGCACCTTCCTCACTGGTACCTCCTAACCGCTACAACACATTGTGCCCTCTCTGCCTGCACTCTTGCCCTCCTGTGCCCCATATACTGCTTTGGCCATTGCAGTCCCTGTTCCTAGCCCTTAGAGTGTTTCTGATCTCTGACTTCGGTCTTTTAGACAGCAGCATTTTGTCATCAGTAGCAGTGTAGGCAATAACCATTCCATAACTGCTCTGTCTTGTATAAAACTAAAGTAGTTCTGACCTGGACTTAAAAGAAATGTCACATACCTCAGGCCAATGTGGGAGAACTGATCCTTGTGATGACAATGGAACAATCATGGAATGTACTTTTGCCAGTTGGAAATGTCATCTTCTCTTTATTTCATGTTCTCACACGCACTTGTAGGGCTGTCTTGCATGTGCCATGCAGACTGCTTCTCCCTTTATCGGTGACTTCCCCAAACGCATCTTCCAACTCCATGTCTTGCCTTATTAAGACTGCAGTAGGACTATGTGTTCTCATCTCTGACTGGGCAAGACCTCCAACACTTCTCAGGCTTGTTCAGGCCTGACAGATAAGCTTCTGGGCTCCTGCCTCACCTTTTCCAAGCTGCAACCTTGCGATATAAGGGTTGTGATCCTCTTCATCATCTGTATCATCCACAGTTTTATCTTCCCATGACCGTCCTTTCAGTCATCCTGCTGCCAAGATGCAGCAGAGCTGCCAACACGGAAATGCTTGGAGAGAAGGCAGCTGCTTTGCCTGTAATCCAAGCAGAGGTGCGTGTCCCAGGGAGAGGATGTTGATACACATGACAATGCCCTGCAGAGCAACTCCATTCACACTTTAGCAGAGAAGCATTTTAATTAATTGTCAACAGTTTTTTAATATATAGATTTAGCAGCTCTGCCTGAGTAAATGCTGTTTGAGAGATTAAATTCTGTTTGGATTAATGGCCTCTGACAGCTTTTCCTCCTTTGCAAACAAAGTGGGTTTGAAGTGTAATAAAACAGAGCGTGGGATGCATTGAACATGGAGAGCTGTTCAAGCTGGCAGCCAAGTGAAACATCACCAGCCTCCATCCAGAGGACCCTGCAGACAAACACACCTTCCAGGCACAAAGGGTTTTATCTGATGTGGTTTCAGGCTCTCCAAATGCCTCAGCCTCCCATTGTTGCTTGTGGCAATGCACAGCGGTCACGTGTATGGAGTTTTTGAACGTAAGGTTCTGCAAACTGTGGGGCTGACATCTGCAGCATTAGCACAAGGCAGATACTGAGCAACTTTGTTTATTCCCCTTGTGTCATGGTTGAGAGGACACTAATCCACAATATGGCCACATAAACAGGTGAGATCTGCTTCCCAGGAAAGGTCAAAGAAGACATAGATGGCTATAAAGGACTCTGAGGAAGATGTGTTTTTTCCCCATGCTTATAGACAGCTCTCAGCTAGGTCAGCGTTTTAGATGGATCATAATAATGATTAGAGAAAACCTTCTGCCAGGGCACTGTTTCTTTTTCATATGCAGTCCAAATTCCATGTTTTTGAGACTGAGGAGCAATTGGTTTAGCACCCGGGCTGTTTAGAGCGGGGAACAAATGAACAGACTCACCATGAACCTTAAACCAACCATCCTGCTGCACAAAGTCAATCCTACATGGATAGGCTACAACCGTCTTACACCCTCAGGCTCGAAAGCTAAGGCAAAAACCCCTGATATCCTCCTTTCCAGGGTACAAACAGATGTTCTCTGGGCCTGCTGAGAGAAAAGCAGGAAAGACGTTGGAGACAATGCCTGCGTCTCCAGGGGCACAGCGTACAGGGAAGCATAAGGCACCTGCTCCTTTTCTCTCAGGGGTGTTTCAACTCTCCTGGGCTAAGGCTGAGGCTCAGGAGCAAGCATCTCTGGAAAGGATATGCTACCTCCTTAGTTCTGGAAATAGTTTTTTCATTTGCATGGAAGCCTGACATGTCTTGTCCCCATGGCACTCTGTGCACAAACCCTGAGGCAAGTTTCAGAAGAATATCTCAGTGATAAAGTAGTTCTTACGGTTAACCATGCCCAGTAAACTACGTACAGCTTGTTTGAATACATGTAGCTTTAGCTTTCAGCCACTGGTATCTCAATAAGGGCTCTGGTTCTGAGCCCACGTACTCTGATGGTCATCAGGTGGGTGAAAACTGGGGAAACTGCTGTGAAAACCACATCAGCCCTTAGAAACCTGTACACTCCTGACACTTTTCCAGTACATCATGGTATAGGGCAGCGTTTGAACTACTGAATATTCTTTGGAGCGATCCCTTTTTCATTGTTTCAAAAAGAAGAGAAGGTTGCCTTCAATAAATAGCGGTGCCTTAGCCCTGTGAGCTTCTGGGAAACACTCTTCACCATGATTCGGTCACATGGGTGCGTCTCAGCGAATGCAGGCATGCGTGTGTACGTTGCCTACATTTCCTTAGATATGTGTCTGAGTTCAAAAGTGACGTAGCTTCCTGGGGTTTGTGATAGGCAGCACATACTCAGTACAGCAGTTTTGGTTTCCCCTGTTGCATGTAGTCCTTCCAACACGGTCACTATCTCACCACTCTTTGGATCTTCAAGCACCCTCCACAGGGCCTCGTACCACACTTGAGGGCACACACCAGGAAACCCTGATGTCATGCTATTAAAAAGAGCACTCTGCTCAGTCGCTCTGTAGCCCTCCAGGAAAACCCTGGTATCTTCAGGTCGCAGGGGGGACACATGGTGCGAAGGAGACCCAAGGCCAAGTGCAGCACAGTGTTGATGTCCCAGTTCTCTCAAGAAAGTGAGTGGCTTTGAGCAGAGAAGGCCTTAGCTGTTCTAGTCCATGGTTGTGAGACAAGGCAGTGGTAGATGAAATGTAGATGCAGTCTTAGACTTTTATGCCTGTGTCCATTTGTTTCTGATTCCCCTCTACTTGGGTCTGCAGGCTGCCCCAAGCCTGCTCCTTTTGCAGCATGCAAACCAGGGCATGGGGGCACAAAAAGCATTAGTGGAAGAAACGTCTGGTACATCACCTTTAGTTTGGGTTATAAGCAATTTTTTTATTGATTTGTAGCATTTCCCTTGAGACAACATTCTTTCTCATAATGATGAGTTTAAAGGGACAGTAGAAATAAAGGGGAAGGGAGAGAATCTTCTTTTTTTTTTCAATAAATTTTGTGCCTGGTGTTTCAGGCTTTTGCTAACCCTCGCAATGACCCAGTGAAAATAAAGTTGCTGTTACTGTATCGTCGTTGAGAGCTGTAGGACATCTTGAGCTTCCTGCTCATGGGAATTGAGAGTTGCAATGCATGAAAACATCAAGAAGAAATCTGGGAGAACTAGTAGCAGCAAACTCATTTTAATTGACTAGTTACTCAGATCATACTTTTAATGAACTTGTTGAATTTCTAATTGTTTTAAAGTATAGACTTGAGAACTCTTAAGTGTCTATATGTTTTATTAATGAAAATAAAACTTAAAGGCATTAAAGAACATGGTTTGTATGACAGTTTTATGAACTTGAAATGAATTATTTTAACAAAGGATTCAAAATGTATTAGGAAGTAATTATCAAATAACTTGTTAATGATATCCAAGAGCTATATGGTATGACAGACCATTGCTCTGAACTCTAAACCCTGTGTGATTATTTTGGTGCTAGGAAGGAGCAAACTGCAGCTTCAAAGGCAATGAAAATTTTCATTAGAAATAACACTCAATAACTAACAATAATCGGGATTAATGGCACTGTCAATGATGATTCAACAAAAAGGAATTTTTAAAGTTAAAAGTGTACCAAAAATCATTCAAAGCAAAAGTTGCTTTCCCAAATTGTGTTATTTCATAGCAAAATCATTTCCTTTGATATACACAGACCTTCTCTGTCTGTCTGAACATGGATTGCCCTTTAATACAGAAGAGGGTGGAATGATTAGAGATAAGGTATACATTTTCAACAGTAACTCAATGAAGCATGTGGTGGATCAATGTGAGTCTTTAAACTTAAATTGCGTGTCTCCTTTCTAAAGGTCTGCTTTAAACCAGCCCCAAGTTGAGACACAAAACACAGGGTGGAAACTATACTAAAAGCTGGTATAAAACTGGAATTGCTATCCTTCAGGAAATTTCAAGATTCCAAAATAATATTTTGTCTTGAGTTACAAAGCAGGTTAGAAAAATCCCCTAAATATTTCGTTTTGACACTAGTTAAAAAATTTCGTTTGGCTGCATTTTAAAACTTACTTTATATATATCAACTCTCTTATCCATAGGCAGATTATTCATGTTATATATTACCTATGCTGTTAGCATTAGGTTGGCCACAGTGCTTCCAGGCACAGCTCTCTTCCAAATCGTTCTGTTTTCCCTCACCGTGGACGTTACCCATCTTCATTCAGGCCAGTTTGTGTTTCTCTGCACAGTGCTGCTGTGTCCAGCCCATCACATCTCAGACAGAGCCCGGGGAGCCCAGGAAGGAGGTAGGAGTTTCCCCGGGGCCGAGAGGAAGAAGCAGTGACTGGTATTTCTGAAGCATGTCCCCTTTCTCTCAGGGAGGGGTTACTGGTGCAGATGTGGTGCACTGCAAACATATAGATACTGTCATTAAGGCAATTAGTGCCCTGGGAGCCACAGGTTGTGAGGAACATGCAAATACACTGATTTCACTCTGCGGTGTGGGTCCCACGTGTCTGAGTAGCTCTGCACCAAGGCCTCAGTGTGCTGGTGTCATCCTTGCATTTCGTTATCCAAGGTATCCCGATTCCCCGTTGCCCTGGGAAATGGAGAGCTGGATGTGTACAGCAGCTTGTTTTTTACTAGCCAAATAATAAGGGCTTCAGATAATAAATCAATATGGCTAAAGCCAGCATAAATAGTCCTTTTTTTTTTACTATGTTCTTGGCAAATGTTCTCAACATCACAGCAGAGCCCAAAGGGAGATGCTCACTGCTGGTAAGGATTTGTATGATTTAGGAAGTCAAGAGCCTTTTGTGTATCAAGCAATGATCTCAATAGAAGGACCCATTTTAATTATTTGCTTATTTTTCTGGGAGTGCCAAACAAATGTTCTTGCCGTAATGAATGCAATGAACCGATGTGACTCTTCTGAACCTGAAGGCGTTTAATCTACAAAGCTCCAAGCAGGCCCTCAGTCTGCCTTTATTTGGAGCTGTGAACATATGAAATAGAAGCTCTCTGCTTTGAATTAGAAAGGTGGATGTGCCACATCTTGCTGCTGCAGAAGACAGTTTGCTTCCACTCCCAGTAATATCTCTGGGGAGGCATCCTTAATTCTTTCACCTAGAGAAGCAGTTTCCTTATCACAGAACTACATCGAATTATTCTGGCACAATTTACTGGTGGTAGACCATGATATATGTAATTTCATTTGCCATTTACTTAACTGGTTTTGATGTTTTTCATTCAACCTTTATCGTACAGCTTTTATTAACACTCAGGTCACAATAACAAGCCAGAGGCACTTTTTTTCTGTTTCACATATAGGTACTACACTTGTTACTCTGCAGTCATACCCAGTCATCCTGAACCTGATAAATCTACTGAATGTCTTTGCTACAAGAAGTGTGGCTTGGCATGCTAAGTCATTCCGAATTCTGGATGGAGGCTACTAAGTCCCCTTCTCTGGAGTTTATTATCTATCTCAGTTTTTCTGAGATTTGCTCTCACTTTAATTGTGACCTCTTCTCACACCTATGACTTTGTTCCCGTTGGCCAATCCACGGTGAGTAATTACTACATCATTTGAACACCAAGTACTTGCTTCATTTTGCATGCTGCCTGAACCTGCCCTTAATCTCTTCTCTACCTCTCCATTATCACAGCTACAGATCTTTCCCTGTTCTCATTTTATTTGAACGGCAGGAGAAACTTTACCTCTTTGCCCTTTGTACCCTTCGTAAGGTCCAACCTGGAGTGACATTTGGTGATTTTCATCATATTCCTGCATTTCCTGATGCCAGGAAATGATTCCCTGTTCCTCCAAACCCATTCCAATATATTAAACTTTCCCGAACTATTAATTACTTATTAATTGCATGTTGCATTCAATAAACATGCCATAGCTTCTCACGATCCAAGATTTAGCTCTTTAATAAGCACATCCAGGAGCCTAAACTCTGCTGTTATTAAACTCTTCAGAGACATAGCAAATTGTAAGTTCAGGTTTTCTTTCTCAAACATATCCTTTAACGCTGGAAATTTTAAACAGAAAAAAACATAAAAGAAATTGTGAACAAATTGGTCATGAATATGGGTAGTTTAGCAAACAAAAAGTTCCTAACCAGAAGAGCAATAGCAGCTTTCCAAAAACCAGGGACTGGTCTCAGGGACTGGGAATCCCTCCCAATTCCTTTGCTCTCTTAAGAAATTAAATATTAACAAGATGATACGAAGAACGATATAAGGGAAATAGTATCACATTCACAGGGAACTTGGAAGACCTTAAGTCAAGGCGTGACCTGGTCAGATCATTCAGGTCCGTGTTCTTCTGGATGTCATGATTTCTCTGTGGTTTTCTTTCCCACCTTCAGCTGTGGGCAACAGCAACGCCTGAGGCCAAGAGATGGTGGAATGATTAATGTCTATAAGATAGTGCAGCGTGGTGGTATAGATGTGCCAAGAAAAGCACGTGAACTCCAAAAGCTATTAAGTCTGTCACATCAGCTTCCTTTCACAAGCGCAGAGAAAGCACCAGGCGGAGGAAGGAGCCTGCGTGAAGACCATGTAACAAACTCCACGGGCGCTCTGCACAGGGAAAAGTATAAAGTCTAGGCAGATTTGCTGTGGATTCCAGAGAGCTGGCATGCCTGCCCGGCAGAGGAGTTACAGGCTACTTCGTGGAGCAAGAGAAAGGAAAATAAAGACTCGGCTGGCTGTTGGGAGGACTTGAACGATGTAGGACTGCAGATAGAGAGCTCTGAGACAGCGCCTCAGGACGCCCCTGAGATCTGTTGCTTGGGCTCCTCACCGTGATTTTCTTGTCCAGGGGCAACGTGGGGCTGTCACTTCGTCTCTCCCACCCGGCTCGAGGCCTGATGTGTGTGTTTGGAGAGGGCAGGAAGCCACCCCTCCAGCTGCCGTGAGAGGAGTCAGACACGGGAGACCTGAGAACGTCTGGGGTTGCCGATGGGCTGCGGTGGTGGCCGGGGACCTCCGCTTGGTCTCAGCTGCCTGCGTTGACCTATGCTACACCCAGGGCACCCTCCACCGAAAGGATGCCCAAAAGGAACATCTCCGCGACCTTTGCATTTCACAGCAAGGAACTCACCAAGCCCCCACGGTTCCCCGTCGGGAGGATTTAAACAAATCCTCCAGACAGCCATCCAGGCGTGATTTCAGGACCAAGAGACTCTTTAACACAGCAAAAATGCATTACTTGATGTGGAGATGCTGAAGTACTATCACGCTAAGAGAACCAAATTGCTATACCTGTTAGCGTACAACTGTTTTCCTCAGATAATGGGTTTTATCTTCAGCAAATTTGATGGTTTGTTATAAACTAATGTTAAGCACAATGAAATTATAAGCAGCTGGCATGTTTCCTTCTTTAAAAAAGCCATTAAAGTTGTAAACATCATAACAGCATAGCACTGCTATTGAAGGAAATGGGTGATAAAACAGGGTTTTTTTTCCAATAAATATTTTGTAGGTGATGTATTTGGAACGTATCAATTATTTATCTCCCTATATGGTTGAGATGTGCACTTTAATAAAATGTAGAAAGGTTTTTAATTTTTCTGAACAATAAATGCAATTGATTTTGTGACTAGCATGAAGAATAGATTGACTCTAATGTCTTTTGCTTCTAGTATTTTGTATTGTTTTATGCGGAAATCTTGAGTTTAATAGATTTTTTAAAAATATTCCACTAAAATGGTCAGAGAGAAGGATAAATCTCATTAACTCAAAATTCTTCATTTTCCATATGCAAATATGTAAGGATTATCATTATCTTTTCTTTCATCTGAATCACAGTGTTTGTCATGTTTATTTGTTCTGTATTTTCATAAACATTTAGGAATATTAATAATTTAGAAAAGATGTTTAATTTTGGTGTAATGAATTCATGTAGGCAAAAAAAATATGCAGGGTACGTAGTCAGTATGTCTAGTAGCCATTAAACATACTTCACTCTTTCTGTTCATACCCACTTGAAATATGTGAACGGGGCTTGAGCAGGCAAGAGCAGTCCCTCACCTTAATGCCTTATTTTAGTGTAAATCCAGGGTAGCTCCCATCGTCAGGGGAGTTAACTCTAATTTATATCTGCGCGTTCCAGCAGCGGGCACAGTTCCAGACACTGCATTGAAATTGCTCCTTACTTACAGCGCACTGAGCAGCGCAGCTTCTCTTTGGACTGTCACGTAAGCGCGTCTGATAAGCTCAGCTCATATGAAGGGTTGTACTCGGTCAGGCAGAGGCTCATTTACCTGAGCCTCCCGTCACCAATCATAGCCAACAGCAGAAGATTACAGGGACGGGGCAGGCATATAAAGACAGTTCCCCAAGGAAAAATCTCCCGTGGCACAGGGAATTCCTACCTGTTCACAGCCTAACTGGCTTTTCTTCCAGCAGTTTGCTGGATCTCTTCAGGACCAGTGGAGGCTTCAGCAATGGTGCTCTGTGTCTTTGTCCTGAGACACAAGACATGTGCAGACAACATATTGCTTCAGTTAGCTCTGATTAAAGCTTAGATATATGAAATTTGGGGTTGCACATGGTCTGTCCTGATGCTTGACATTTTGAGCTTATGTTACAAAAGACTCTACACACAAATTACAGAATTAAGACGCGAATAACACTTTAGCTCTAAAGTTGCCAGCTCTGTATATTTGAGATTTAACTTGAAATTTTGCTTGTCACTATCAATGGCAAATGACAGCTTGGCCTGAAATACCAGTTCAGAATTCCCTCTTTTTTCTTTGCATATAAATTTGATATCAGGCTGAGCCTGATATCTTCAGGATTCGGTCCCCTCTCGTTACAGCAGTGCTTGAATGTCAATGGCAGTACATGACAGCTTTTCTAAGACTCGTGTCTAGCTGTTTCCTTTACTATTAAAGTCAAAACTTCTGTTCCTCTTTCATACACTGTCTTCTGCATGCTGAAAAGCCATGATATGTACCAGCAGAAATTTGGCCTCATGTGATCTTCCCTGCCATGGCCAACGTTTCCAGCCATGCTGCTCCCAACCTGCCTCCACATTCCTGGCAAAGTTCAGTGCTTAGGATGAGACTGAAGCATCCCCCCTCCACCCCAGTTCCCTGGGTTTCTCCAGTTGACAGCAAAGCTTGCAAACCTTAAGATAAACGTTCAGCTCTCCTTCCTGGTAACGGTCAAGTTCTGCCCCTGTTCTGGAGCTGTTCAGGGCTGAAGCCCTGCAGCATTTCTCAAATTTTATTTCAATACACTTGAATCAACAAGAGATTTCTTGGATAATTATTGAGTCTGGATGAAGATATTTGTGACATCCAAAGTTTCACAGTTCAGTATGATTCTTTATTAGCTTAAAAGTTCATCATAATAGCTTGTTACATACTGTTCATTGCTCTCTTCTCTAAAATCTGCTATTTGTTACAGGTACATAAACCCACCTTCCCCTTCCCAAACAATTATATTATTCAACTGACAAGGGATATAATTTCAAACCAAGCCGTGAGCAAGTAGTTCTGAGTCTGAAACCTGTTTAACAAAACACCCCAGGCAAAAATCTAAATTGATCAGAGAATAGTTTCGTCATTAAGACTAGTAAGGTCCTGGATAGTGTTTTTTTCTTAATGAACAAAGCGTTTTCTTATGCTTCTCTACAATGACCAGCAAGCAAACAGCCAATAATGATAGGCACATAGGATGTGTACAAACCCCATGCTGTCACCCTCCTCTCACGGATGCAGAACACAGACAGGGTGCAGACGTGTCCCCACGGCGCAGGCTGCGGTACATCAATCTCTGCACCATATTACTGCAGCAGTGTGTCAAGAGTTTGTAACTAACTCCTGCATGGCATCATGGAAATAATGTGAAACGAGGGCCACTGCAGCCTATCAAAGTGTGTAAAGGTGAAGTACAGCTCACCAGTCTTGGAAACACTCTCTGCACTTACCATCACCTCTATAGTCAGTGGGGAGAGATCACATCACCCTTGGGATGGGGTGAAAGACACTGTGGGTAGTGCCTATTTCTAGTCACTGTCTGACTTATAGGGGCCTCTCTAGAAGGCTCCCAAAGCCTTGGTCCAAATTGTAAGCACATCGTGCCCCCTTCATGCACGGGTTTTGAGCGCGGCCACGGTTGGGGAGTTTGCCATCACCTGCAGGAGCTGAGAGAGGAGAGGCAGAGGCAGGCATCCAGGGCATGTGGAACTGCAGAAAGACTTTTCAGGGTGAGTGGTTTATGTCGAGCATTTCCTTTTCTTCCTGATTGACCAGGGGTTGGGGGGTGAGGGGGAAAAGGTTGTGATTCAGAGCAGATTTATTGACATTTAAAAGTTGCATCGGCTGACTGCCTTCTAGCTGTGAAGGAGAGAGCTGTCAGCACGGTAACGCTAAGATATACAGGCTTGCACTTTAACCCGACCCCATGGGAAGGCACCGGCTAATGAACTAGATGATTAACATGTTCACCTGTCTCAGAACCGGGGACGCCAGTTAATGAAGAGCAGAGCTGCAAGATAGCAGCCACGGGAGAGCAGGGACAGCCACACGTTGGATGGACAAGTTCAAGGTTTGTGCAAGCTCTGTTCTACCCTAGCGACTGAGGCAGAGACAAAGAAAAAGTGGAACTTGACAAAACTAGCCATTTCAAAACACACCGTTGGTAAGAACTTTGATTTTCTGATTGAAGGAAGAAGATACACAGGTGTTGTTATTTTCCCCACTTCCATTACTTTCACTGGGCAAAGCCCTAGTTTTTCCAACCAAAATGAGATGTTTTTATGCAGATATCTACTTGGCTCCAGAATCCACCTCCCAGCCTGTTCAGCTGCCCTGGGATGCTATGCATGAATGGCCATGATGCTGCACACCCGCTGGACTGGAGCTTGGAGGCAGGGCCCACCATCACTGACCTTGGAGGTGAGCACAGCGGGTGGTGGAGAACGTGAGGTAGTGCCACTCTGACCCAATTTGGGTAAAAACCATAGGAAGAACCTGACACCAGAGCACAGCCTTCCCAGGCACCCTGAGATCTGGGCATTAGGAGGTTCATCCTTTTCACCAGATCTTCATTTCTACTACAGGCAGAACGAGGACCAAAGTGGCGGCAGTCGCATCTCTGCAGCGCTGCTGCCCCTTTCAGTATTCCTTTTCCACCAGCTGCTCCTAAAAAAGCACTGGTGACTCAGTGAACAAAGCTCTATAAAGCCTTCCCAGTTCTCTGTATGAAAATCATGGCTAAACTGTGCCTACCTGGAGTTTCAGAGACCAGATGCTCCTACACGGGAGCGTGCCTGTGTGTCCAGAACCGAGCTGAGGTCCGTCCTGACTGGTGTCCCAGGCCAGCCGGGCGCTGCCTGCAGTTCAGTGACATGGTTTCTATTCCGAGTTCCTCCCCTCTCTTCCTAAAGACATCATTGCTTTGCTGCAAAAGCCCTTTGTAGAAAGGTAATTTGGGGAAGAAAGAGGAGCCAGCTTAATTGATCAAAATGTCATCTACCTATATACTCCTTTAGCTTCTAAAAATTAAGATGAATATTGTGTGTGTTTTATGTTGAAACAGACCATTTAATACCAAACCAATAATAGCTGAAGACTAAATATGCAGCCCAGGGTGTCCATGTGTGGTACAGTATCGAGCAAAAAATTGAATGAAATAACAAAGTTTAAGCACTCAGAATCAATATCGAGGAGGTGTCCTTTAGACTGGAGCTATTTAACTGCAGCCAGATAGCATCAAGGTTGAAAAAGAAATTGCACAGAAGCAGGGAAAAGACACAAGGACATGAATTTTAAGGTCTCTGTTTTAGCACAGATGTAACTTTATACCGTGGCTGGACTGTGGCTGATCAAATGACCCACAGCTGGATCTCTGCCGGTGCACAGCATAAACAATGTCATGGGGAGGGCAAGTGGTGTATTTCTGCCTCAGATGGAGCAACCACAGCCAAGAGGAGGAAGGGGAACCACTGGCATCCCCAGATGTGGAGCCTGACCCTGTGCATGCACCTTTCTCCTGTGATGAGAGGAGCCAGCGGGAAGCCAAGAGGCAGGGCTCCCCTTTCCTGGATAGTTTGTCCATGTGTCCAGAGAAGCTCTGCACAGGTTGCAAGGCACTCTTCGTCGGGCAGACTTAACACAATAGCCTGTCTCTGCTAGCGCTACGAGGAAACAGATTCAGTGTGTCCACACGGTCAAAAAAAGTTCTGTCCATGGATCATAAGAACAATGTCTTGGCTATAACCATCATGATCCACAGCGCATCTCACACTTTACGCTTAGGCACCTCAGCTCTGCTGTTAGTCCCACCATGCAGAATCATCTCACTAAGTCCTTTATCAAGCCCAGCCTGGAAATATTTTGCTTTAATTTGAAGCTGATTGATAGACAGGTTTGCAATCCAGTTCCAGTGTTGCAGAGGAGCCCAGCAACAGATAAAGAGGTGCCAGGATTTCCTTTAGCCCCTTAATGTTCGCTTTACTGGCAGGCACGACAGGAGTAAACGTTTTAAACTAGGCATATTTTTTCCCCTTGAATATTGGCTGGAGAGCAGACACTGCTTCTTATAGTACCGTACTTTCTGGCTTCTCCCACTGTTCCCATCAGATTGGCTCCACTGAGCTTGTGTGCTCTCCCATGCTTTCTAGATGCAATAGAAAATCTAAGCGGATTTTAGGTCCAACATGCTTTCTGCACTACAGCTATTGTATCTGGAGAAACAGCAGACAGGAGGTCACAACTTAGGAGAGGAAAGGTCTAGCAGATCCACCAATGCTGGTGCCAAAATTAGTGCGAGTTTCACAGTGTGTCCTCCACTCTGCCACCTTAATGTGCTCGTAGAGAGGTGGATTAGACACCAAAAACTGTCCATACTGCCTGTGACGTTAACGTAACATTGTTAACGTAACACCCATAAGTTGACTGTGTGTAGGTGAAAGAGGAGTCTAGCTGAAAGCTAAAAAGAGCCCTCTTTAGCAGGAAAAAGATCCTGATACTGAAAAATGACATAAAACAAATTTCAAACACAAATAAGGTTCAGCTTTTAAAAGTGAAACTGCAATATTTATCATTATCCCACTTGGGAAGTGCCATTTGGTTTGAAAAGGTGGCTATGATATCTACCATAGCTCCCACTAAAAGTGCATCCATCTTATAACTGAAGGTCTCTCATTCCAGTTTCCAGCTGTTAGATGTCTTGGAGAAATGACCTGGGGACAAAGTGTCATTGGGCAGCAGATTCTTTTCTAAATGGAGTCTGTACGTTTAGAGATGCCACACTACAGGCTGAAAAAATGTGCAGCAGTTGCTGCTTAAGGTACTTTAGCCTAGTTAAACAGGCTGAGATGCTGATAAAGAACATTCCTGGGTTTAAAGCCTGTTTATCCTTGAGACAGCAAGCACAGCAATCCCATACCCAGGGGTTATGCCAGGGTTATTCCTGCTGAGAGTTACTCTTCTGTTCTTCACTGTCACAGAGGAATTTGGTTCTGGATACCTTTAAGGTACATCTTTTGCTGTCATGGGACTGGCCTTTTTTGTTTTTTCCTTTTTCTAGAATCCATTCTCCACAAGGCTCCAGGGAAAGCAGTCTTTGTTGGTCAGAAAGTATCACATCAACCCAAAGGCAGAGCATTTTGGAAACTAGTCAGAAGCTTCTGCTTGCATGCCACCACCAGATCTGCAGTCCACAGAACCACTAAAGAACTCTGCTGTTCTTACCACACTTGCAGAGCAAGCAGAGTTTTCTGTATCCTGAAAATGGGGAGAAGCCTCATGATTAAATGTGGAGGATGCCCAGGAGCTATGACGTTGGGCAGCAGCACAGTCCATCGAAGACACAAAGTAAAGAAAGAGAGGGATGAATAGAGAGACTGAGTCAGTGTGCACCAGGTTAACTCCTTCCTAAAATGCATGAAAGGTAGGTAAGGACAATCCATGCTCTGGCTAGGTCAGGGAAAGAGCATCTGAAATCGTATTCCACTCTTGTGCATGTTTGAGTCCAAGGTACAGACCCAAGTGAAGTTACTAACTTCCTCACAGCTGACCACACCAGCAGCACCTGCCAGCAGCTCCAATACCTTAATCTTCTTATGTGCCTTACAAGCCCAAAAAGCACCTGGAAGAAGAGACGATAATCATTCAGAACGGATACACAAGAATCCACAAGACAAAGCAAATGGCAGCTTATGGGAGATGCGGGTTAACAGACAATCTTGGTGGCAGGAGCTACGGAAAGAAGACCGAATGAGTAAGAAGGCGTGTTGCAAAAAAACTCAGGCACACAGACTGAGCTGGGAATGAATCCTTGGCAACCAAAACGTAATGCTGAAGCTCAGGGGATCCTTTGCGGCAGAGGAATACCTCATGCACCGCCCTTGGAAGAAACATCAAAGCCAACTGCAGTGGTGTGGGGATCGCAGCACCACTGGGCTGGGCACCTTTGGGTGTCTGGAAAAGCACAGAAGGCAGCTTTGAAAAATACCCCGTTCTCCTCTTGGTGCTTCCCAGAGTGGGAGCTGGAGTGGGAGTGAGAGAACAGCAAAAGGAGAGAAAGGACTATGCTTAAATCAGTCCTTGTATGTTACCTGAGGCTCAATCTACATGCAAATGTAGAGCAGAAGCTGTGATGATCCCAGTGGGGATGTAGCACACTATTCCCATCAGGACAGGAAGAAAATCACTATACCTTCTCACAGCTCTTTCCCACCCCTGCTCTTCTTTTCTTAGAATGAAATTATATTGAAAAGGAGGTCTGATTTAGTCCTGTGCTTGCACTGGTTAGCCCAGAGACTCCTCCTGTAGATGACTCTCAGGACACCATGCACCAGGCACAAGTGTTTATCATTGTATTCACCCAGCAGAACATTTGCAGTTAATACAAATCACCCTAACTAAAATATCTATATTCATAAAAAAACCCAAATCTTCAAGTAGGCAGTTTGATAGGTTATCTGCTTGAAAAGTAACTCACCTGGGACAGGTATTTTGCAAATGCCATTAGCCCAGCAGGGTTCAGGAATTTTCTGATTTTGCCAATGTACCTTTTCTTTGGTAATGTGGTGTGGAAGAGGAATAAATCCCCCCAGCCTGTCACTCTGTAGATACACATTGCACCAAGTTCAATTGTTCTAGCTTTCTGCCAAGTGGCAGGCTTGCCAGCTAGAGACAACAATGTTTAATTTATGAAGGGCTGAGTTTTAATCAGTTTTTTATTGTTTGTTCCAGCAATAGATCAGTTTAATGGCAGTCTAAAAAATGCACCATAAGCAAATCTCACACATGCCATTCTTCTCCCCGTTAGATATCTCACATCAAAAGTTTGACAGCAATGCATGCTGGGAAATAGGCAACCTGTGAAACTCTGTGTTTAAAATAAGTGGCCAAACTGCAGTTCTTATGGCATTTGTGGGTTGGTGGATACTGCAGCAATAAGGGCAGATCTAGAGATAAATCTGTATTCAGAGCCTTTTTGCACTGAATCATGAGATTCCTTTTTATAACCAAGAAAGCAGGCACTATTACCGGGCACCTCCCTCGAGCTTGCTCACGGAGCTGGTGGTGGAACCTTGTCTTCTAGCAGCAACACAGCTAAGCTTTACTGAAAAGGACCTTTGCTGACAACCCTGGCCACTACTTGTCTTTTTTTTCATATGTGGGACTCAAGCTACAAAAACTACATCGGTCTGTCTCCAAACAGACCAAAATCCCACCATCTCCAGTGGAAACCTAACCTGGCCACTCCATGTGCTGTGTCATGAGCCGTTGTTGTAATAACATTCTGTTTCTTGGTCAGAATTGTAGAGAAGAGCAGTGAGCCCTGGCTAGGGTCATTTATTTTACAGTCAAAGGAAGATACATGAAACGCATTTACTGCTCCATTTGTCAGACCTATTTTCAGCCTATTAAAGATGTAAAAGGTTTGGGTCTGAATCCAGCCTGAGAGTGGAGGGTTTGGTCCAGCCTACACCTGATTTTTTGAGAGGCACTCTCTGAGAAAGAGGAATTAGTTGAATCACATCTTGTGTTGCACCAAAACAAATCCAGTAAGAGTGGTTATTACCACTGCCACGGATGGGCAATGGGAACTGAAAGTCTCATTACTCTGCAGAGCTCTATGAGTTGCCTTGGTTACTCCTCTTCTCTTCCACAGTTGCAGATGTATTCATGTCTGTCCTTGGCTTTCAGGGTGATGCTAGAATAATTGTTTCGTGGTAGGAAGATGGCGATCACCTGCCCAACCAGTGCCAAGATAAATGCTGCAATGAGTGTGAAGAGATTCAAAGAATAAAAGAAGATTAAATATATTTTACATGGGAGAAAACATTTCCCAACAGATTTCTTTTGTGGAGAATAAACAGCCTTGTTAGACAGTTGGGCTATGCTGGTTGTGGCTCTGCTGAAAGTCAACACCTTTCACCACAGCAGGGTTTGACCCCGTGTCAGGGAGCTGGTCAACAGGCGGGACTCATCCAATTCATGATCATACTGGAGGCTGCACTCAGGGGGTGGCACGATGAGACGGAAGTGTCTGGAGCAGCAAATGTGTAGGGACAGTGCAGCCCCTAAAGAGGTGCAGGATTTCTTAGTCTGTGAGTCCCTATTTTCTTAAAGTTTAATTACTACCTCAATCTTGCCTAAAATGGTATCAGAGGTTTAGCTGCTGAGAGAGGAGGCTGATGAAAACAAGGCAGAGCCTTCCCTAAAGCACCTAGATATTTTCGGACCATCCGTCTTGTTTTCAGAAGGGAAATATTATCCAATTGCTAAAGGTACTAAGATCTCTAGAGTTGCAATTGGTACATTTCCACTTTTGAAAAAGACACACCTACCTGCACTACAGACCCATAGAAAATAGGGCTGGAACATATCCAAAGAGATCACCTCTTCCACCTCCCTGACCCGAGGAAAGCTCTGTGGCCCTCAGGAAAGGTGTCTGTAGAGATGATGCTGTTCTTAGAAGACTCCAGCAATATAAAGTCCACAACAAACTCAAGAAAAATATATAGCAGTGCTTAACTATCCTTACATTAAAAAGACTTTTCTTAATAACTAATCTGAATTTCCCTAACTGTGATTTAATTACCCCATCTCAGAATGAACACGCAGAAGAAATTACTCTCTTCCTTTTCACAGAAACCTTTTATGTAACTGCAGGCTATTATGTTTCCCTTAAGTCTTCTCTAGACTAAATAACTCCAATTATTTCAGCCTTTCTTTGCAGGTTACCTCTAATAATTCTCATTCTCACCTCTCAACTTTTTCATTCATCCTTCTTGAACTGCAACACTCCAGACCAGGTCCCGTATGCCCCCTGAGGCTCTCCTGTGAACATACCCAGAACAGTATTCACCTCTTTTTACATTAGCATGCTCAGCTCGTGACACCCAAGTCTTTTTCCACAGTACCATGTGTAGCCAGTCATTCCCTATTCTGTCCTGGTACAGTTGCACATCTAAATGCAGCCTCCTCATTTGCCTTTGTTGAATTGCGTGCTGTATTTTCCAGATCATCTCTCAGATTTCTCAAGATCCTCCAGAATGCCAGCCCTGCTCTCCAAAATGCTGTTGGTCCTTCCTTACATGAGGCAAGAGCAGAGCTTGTACACCCTAAGGTATGTTGGCAGTCTCTGGTCATATGCCAGTCCACTGCAAGACAGCCAAGGAGAAACTTTCTCACAATGACAGCCAAGCATGGGGCAGGTTGCCCAGAGAGGCTGTGCAGCCTCCATCCTTGGAAGTTTTCAAGATCAGGATGGATAAAGTCCTTAAAAACCTGGTCTGATTTCAGAGCTGATCTTCCTTTAAGCAGGCAGTTGGACTAGATGACTCCCAGGGATCCCTTCTAACCTGAATTATCCTGTGAGCCTTTATCTTCCCTTTATTCCACTCACTCCTCTCCCAAAATAAGAACCCCCTTGGTTAGAAAGATGCTCATGCTACACCCACCCATACTTGGATTGATGCCATGAGACAGAGGCTGATCCCAGAGTGTCCTGGATCACCCTGTCTTGGTTGCTGTGATTGTTTCCAGAACTTGGAACCCCATGGGAGCAAGATCTCTGCTACCAGGAGCATACCTGCTACCAGGAAGAAAACTTGTAAATCCTGGAGACGTTCTGAAAGTAAGGCATGAGGAGATTGGGTAGGACTACAGACCCTGCTACTGTGGGAAGACACATTAGACCGAAATAGTCCCCAGAACTATGGGAAGTCCTCAGCTCCATGCAGAACAGCAGTGGGATTGTCCTGTTGTAGGGATATCATACTGCAGGGTCTTGCAGAGACAGGCTCACTGCTTAGATGTCAAGGGGCTGGGGTTTCCATACTTCTAGGTTTTCAGCACACTTGCAAGGCAGATTATCCCAGAATTAGGAACTCAGGAAACACTTGCACTTAGTCAGTAAAACAGACTCTGATGGAATTTCACGACACACAACTCAGGAGCGCAGCAATCGCATGGAGCAGGTAACCTGAACACCTCAGGCTGTGAGTTCTCGCTGGCATGCAGCTTTTTGTTGCACAGCTGGAAACTGCTTTGAGCATCCCTGCCAGGGCGGCAGGCTGCAGCAGCGTGCAGGCTGGGGTGGGCTCCTGGGGTCCCTAGTGCTGAGACGCCGACCTGCTGCGCTACCACGAATCTGGCGAACCATTGCTGTGCTCAGCGAGGAAGATGCACGCACTGAGCAGGAGATGAGGGTATATCTTATTTTGGAAGGGATTTTTTTTTTTTTTTTTTTTAATCTTTGTGAAGTATTTTCACAATACTTCTGGCTCATGGGAATTGGAAAACAAGCAAACAAACAATGTTGCTTGAGTCCAGTTTGGAGCCAAATATTAAGCAAACATTTCTGGCAAATTGGAAACCCTGCTTGCCAAAGATTGCAGGGGTAAGTATGTTTTTCAGAAGTCATATAAACTGCTCAAAACATCTTACATTTTTGCTGCAATAATGAATTCCAAGAACAGAATAATTGGGAAAGAAACCCAAGTATTCTTCAGTTTTTGACATTTTAGGAAAGAGCTGAAGAAGACTTTTTTATATTCACCTCATCCTTTGTCGTGACGGCAAGAGAAGCTTTAATTCCAGAATAGCAGCAAGAAAGGGCAGGGGAAGTGAAGATCTTGGGGTTCTCATTTCTAAATGCAGCAATGGTTTAGTGATGACAAAAAAGGATTCTGACTTGCTAATTAGATTTGCATAATGATGACTAAACTTGATTACAGCATGAACCAGTCAAATGCCTTTGTAGCTCATAGGCTTTCTGTGCGCTCCAATTAAAAGGGTTAGGTTTGTATGTGGCTCACAAGGTGTTTCCTGGAGACTAAATAACCTACAAAAGGGTGCTCCAAGCTTTGTTGTTTCAATTGGCTGCTGCAGCAAATTAACTTCTGAGGAGGAATTTGATAGCGTCTATTTTATTATACATCCAAAAGCACATCACCAATTCTCTACAAGCTCTTGCTCATTTTTTTCCCTCCTAAACAGCTAAACAAATGGAGAATAAAGCCTTCATTATCTGTTCATCAGTTGCCATCTCTGCCAGCAACTGCAGAAGCTCTACCTGCTATTTTTCTCTATTAAGAATTGCTGAGAGAAAATCTGGCCATGAAACATCCCTGACAGTGCGTGTGCGTGTGTGTGGGGAACACTTGGAGTGGGTGACGCATTGACCACCTTCCTGAAATGTCACTCACTGTCCCCTCAGTGAAGGACATGGAGGCTGTTGCAGTGTCTCACCACCCCTGCAGTCCCTCTGGATTCCCACGGACAGAAATCCCAGCCCCCACGGCCCCATGCCAAACTGGCACCCACGCAGAGCCCCAGCCAGTCCCCCAGGCTGGGATGCAGCCTGGGTGCCAGCAGAGCTCCAGCGCTGCGTGCTGGGCTTGCTGTACCCCACTTCAACTTATGCACACAGCTACAGCGGGCACCGAGACCCCCACAAACACAGTCAAGCCCAGACTCGGGCTGCCCCATGGCTGCTGGAGGTCCACGTGTCTTCTTGTAATTCTCAGCGCTGGCAGGGCTCTGGCTGACACTGGGAATCAGTGTGGGTTTGGGGACCGGTGGGGTGAAATCCAGTGATTCACCCTGGCAGGATTCCATCTTGAATCCTTCTTAAGTGCTGTGCCAACTCCACATTTCTCCCTGTAACTTGAAAACAACACAGAGGAAGAGAGAAAACTTTACTTCCCTGCATAATTCCCTTCAGTGAGGGTCCTGCTGAATACAGATAAGCTCCCCTCGAGTGGCTGGTGAACTCTATTGCAGGGCTTGCCCCTGCCTCTGACTGACAGCATCTCTGCCTGTCTGCAGGATTGGAATATTTTTCGGGGGCACCTCATCTTTAGCCGAATATTGTCTCGCTGCCAGAGCAAGTGGCTTGACAAAGTCAGCGAGGCAGGCGCTGGCTTATCGGACCTCCTTCGCTGCGCCGCAGATGAGACCCTGCCGGGTGGTCCCTGCGGTCCAACGCCCAAGCAGGGAGGTTCAGCTGGGGTGGCATTTCGGTTATGAAATGGTTGGGGGGTGGCGGGGATTGAATCCAAGCTGGGAGGTAACAGTTCGCTCGGCAGAAAGTCAGCTGAGCTATCGATCCTGATAGCAGATGCTGTTTGCTTCACACCGCCCTCCCATTTCCAAAATGCCGGAGATTTCAGCATTGCCAACGCATAGCTTCAACCTTCAACGTGAATGGGAAAAGCCAGTAGACTGTCGGGCTTTACAGCTACCTTAGCTTTTCCTCAGCCTCCAAGGGGCTTCCAGTCTAGCACAGCGCTCCTGTGGGGTCCTGGGCCATCTCTCCAGGAGAGGTGGAAAAGTGCCTGACCCCCAATCCTCCCTATTCCCAAATGAGGGACCTTGCAGGCACAAAATGGGCTCAGGCTACAAACCTGTGTTACAACACTGCCGGCTTTCATCCGTCATGGAACAGAAATGGGCACTATTTTTCCCAAAGAACAGAGGAGTTGCCCATAACCTACAAGTCTCATCAGAGAGATGTGGCAAGAGGAATTACAGACCAGTCAACTTGACTTTGATATTGTAAAAAATACTAGAGCAAATTATTAAACAATCACTTTATAAGCACTTAGAGGATAAAAGACAGTAAGAAAGAGCCAACATGGACTTGTCAAGAACAAATCATGTCAAACTAATCTAATTTCTTTCTTTAATGGGGTCATTGGCCTATGGACAGAAGAAAGTGATAGGTATGATATACCTTGACTTTCATAAGGCTTTTGACGCAATCTGACATGAGAGTCTCCTACAAGTAGGGAAATAGGATTAAAAGCAAATCATGCAGCATGGGGACAATCTAAAAAACATTAGACTTTGAATTTAAAACCAGGAATCTATTCTGAGGCAGGGAAAGTGGTTTAAGTCTTTCAGGCATCTGTCCTGGGCCAAGTTCATAGAAAAATTTTTGAACTTATAATTCAAGCAGACCAGCAAAGTCAGACCAATACCCACATACAGATTATACAAGAATTTTGTGGTATTGATGTTAATACTGTTTTACAAAGAGAAAATACTAAAAAAAAAAAAAAAATCCAGACAGAATCACGTGTTCTCTCTCTCATTCATGTATATACCTACATAGATATAGAAAAGGTACCGTTTTAGTTTTGATGAATAGTAAAGTTACTCACTGGTATTGCAAGAATGGGGACAAAATTTTATTGTCTGGTTAACATCTGCTGTCGTTGTAGGTGAAGAACAGATTTCCTGATGCTACTCAATCTTTTACTTCTTTCCCAGCTATCTGATCTCACAGGGAATTAGCCTAGCTGTACAATTTACCACATTGTACAGTGCCACATTTTCACAGAGATTGAAAAGACAGTTATTTGTTTCAATCTTTTTATTAACAGCTTAGGTGATGGAACTGATCAGACACAGCTAAATGCCTAAATAGGGACATCTGTTCAATTTTAGGTACCCCTGGGTATCCCATCTGGCCTCCAGCTGCCAGTTTGGCAGGGTGCTGCTCTCCTGCGAGCCCCACGTCATGATTTTCAGATGCACCAGGTTCTCCTAAGTACCCAAGACATCTGAAGTAGCACCACACAACTACATTGAGGGAACTGAATAAATCTCCTATCATCAGCTTTGTGGATAAACTTGGGGGTGAGGGGTGATGATGTCAACACATAATTCCATTGGAAAGGTCTTGCAAAATCAGTGAGATGAAATGCAATACAGGCAAGTGAGAAGTCAACACAAGGAGAAATCAAACACAGAAACTGAAGTGTAGTTAAACAAGTGGCAGCACCATTGCAGAGACTGATCTGGGCCTTATAATGGGTCCTACAAAGGGGACAAGCAAGGTTTGATGCTGACCCCCCACTTAGCAGCAGGAGGATCCTCAGGGCTTGTCGAGGAGATGATCCCCACTTGGGGCATTTGCACTTGTAAGAATGATAGAGTCAAAATAGAGCTGGAATAAAAAGAGAATGAACAGAGGCTGGAAATAGGTTATATGAGAAAAGATTGAAGAAATTCATCCAGTCTGTTTTCCCTAGAGAAGAACAAAGCTGCCCAAATAAGGATGTAAGAATAGTGTAAAATATGTACTAGGTTGTTCTGAAGCAAGGAGTGAATAATTGCTCTCCATCTCCTCTTAGGGTAATTGGCCTGCTTTGCAGCAGAGGAGATTTAAGTTAGAAATTAGAAAAGTACCCAGCTACCCGGATAATTTTGCACAGGAACAGGCTGCCCAAAGGGGTGGGGGAATCCCTTTTTCCATGATCTCAAGGAATAGATCAAAGACTTCTTGTTTTGCCAGGACCTGGATCCAGCACTTTGGCCTTTTGAGTCTCCTGCTTTAAGACTCTGGAGTGAAAGGAAACATCTGAGCAGATGTCTGCCCATGAATTCCTCCCATGCCTGAATATGGCCAGTCGTTCATAGTTACAGCCATCGCAGCCTTGCACTTGGGCTGATAATCCCTAAACAGGAGGATCACTATAAAACAACAGAAGAGGTACACTAGACAACAGCACAGTGGTAGGGAGAGGCATCTGTATGACAGGAGATTAAATAGATCTGGATCTTTGGGTTAGAGAAGAGAGAAGAAAAATTATGGTGAAGTATATAAGAGCCTGAATTGCCTTAAGAAGGTCCATAGGGAAGGTTTATTCAGTCTCATTTCATACAATAGCGTGTATGCTCACTATGTTCTTACGTCCTGTTCATGGCAGTGGATCAAAGGCTGACTCAAAGGGGTTTCTTGCTCTCTGTGAGTGGCAGGACAAATAGACAGTGGAGAATGTATTAATATTCAGTGGAGCTTGCCTTTCCATGCATCTACCTGAGATAGGGTAGAAAGATAAGGTAGCCTTCAACATCTAGACCACATGGCAAGAAGGTAGGTGAGCCATCTTCTGTGGTACGTGAGCATGATGGAGGACATCCAGTTTCACTGAGGGCAGTACAAGAGGTGTCTAATACTGGTGATGCCTGTCAAGAATGATCTCTGGGGAACTGAGGGTACCTGCTTGTGTTGCACTGGGTCTGTGCAGGGTAAGCCTCACAAGGATACCCTCCTCAAGACTGTTGCATGAATCTGGTCCTTGGAAAATAACTTCCAGGTCTCTCCAGGTCTCAAAGACCTCTGTCAGATCAGAAAGAGCTTGGAAGAGACTCCTCTGCAGGATGTAGTAATACCAGTTATGGAGGGTTATGTGGAGATGGAGGAGAAAATGTGTGCTCTATACTGGATTACCAGTATTACATTTTCCTGTAGATGGAAAGTGAAATGGAAATGTAAAGGAAGATAAAGCCCCGCCTCTCTTGCTGCAGGAATCACAGGCCACATGCAGAGACCCAATGCAACCTCAGTCAGAAACATTCCCTCTGAAATATGGCCAAAGTCCCTGGAGAATGATCACATGGCAAGACATCATCTCAGAGTACGCTGGACCTGAGGACCCTCTCCTGATGGGAAAGACACTGAAGCAGTCCTGCCAACATCTGCAACTGCTTGAACAGGACAGCTTCCAATTTGGGCTATGGGTGGCAGGCAGACCGTGGCTGGGGTATGCAGCCAGTGGACAGTTAGAGCATGTCCTAAGGCAGTGGTTGGCTATGCTGCACTGAAGTGGTGATAGAGTCAGCTGTGGCCCATGCTGTCCTTTGCTCGTCTGCATTTTCATGGGTGGAAAGTGGAGTGATTGGTGGTACTTGCTGCTGTGGTGAAGATGTTGACCGTAACAAAGAGGGAGGTGATATGGGAAGTGGTGGCAGCAACAACCTCACTGTTGTTGTTGATCTCCTCCATATGGAAAGAGCTCCAGCAGTCAGTCCAGTCCTTTGTTCCTGTCCACAAAGCAAAAGACAAGCTTCATCCTTCACTTTTTACTGATTGCTATCACAGACCTGGTTTGGGGGAGAATGCACCCACCTCCTCTGTGAAGTAGCGTCACATTCTCCATTGAGAGGAAGGGAAGCAGCAGTGATTCATGAAGCTTTGAAGACGACAGGATCAGCACTATGAGCAGCAGTAGGTGGAGCTGCCTGAAAATCTTCCAACAAAAAGCTAAGTTTTATTATTATGAGAAATGTGGCTTTATTGAGATAAAAAAAGGTGGAAGAAAGTATTGATCCAGAGAAAATGTTTCAATTTGAGGAAATGACAGTTTAAATTAGCCCAAATGTAAATTTTGACACTCTTAGTGCAATTCCTAATGCTGGCAGTGCTGAGATCCCCCCCATGCATTGAGAAACCATCCCAAATCTCTTTTTTGGCATTTGATGGAGTGGTGAGTTGCAATTTTGAGCAGCATCTAATAAATTGCTCATCAGGACTTAAAAATTAATGGCTTCTTCCCCGTCCCGCTTGATTTGGGCAAAGGACCTTTGCAAGGACATGGCAAACTTTCTTCTTTTGCCATGGGCATGGGCTATGCAGTCTGGAAGAAGTGATCTTCTGTCATATTCCTCTTCCCCAGTTCAGACAGGCAGGACCCCTATGACCCACCACCTCCTCAACACTTTGCGTGCTATCTCTTCCCTTGACGTGACCCATCATCAGCTCCCATGCTCTTTTGCAGTGCAGACTTCATTTCGTTGCATTGACTTCTTCCTCAGTTTTTTATTTTAGACTAATGTGAACAAATTATCGTTCCCCTTGCAGAGACACTGACAGTCAGCTGGGTAATTACTGTCATTTGTACTGATAAACTGGGATGCTAAGGCACCCTCGCTGTCACTGGTAGATATTTCCCTGAAACAACCCCGGCCATTTCTTAATGGCAGGAAGGAGTCAGTGATCCTGGAGGTCTGATCCTGAGAGACACGTGCTACAAGAGCTTGCATTCAGCACTGGGGGTGGCAGAGGCTTGTAGTTTAGCACATTCTTTAATTAATTATGTCATATTAATAACAGTACTTGGATGAGGTCCCACACAGTTCCAGGCTGAGTCAGTGTGAATGCTTCCATTGACTGTAACAGGAGTCGATGTGAAGCTGGTGTGGCCTGCATGTTTACAACGCACTCTCGTCACACAAATTTTGTATTAAGTGGTCTTCAGGAATGAACAAAAAACCCCCAGAAACAAATGCAAGAACAGAGACTAAACTGCAGGTGTGCCCCTCCTGGTTGAGCTCCTGCACAGCAAGCTACAGAGCCCATCTCTTCTTGCCTGCTTTCCTCTTGACTTCATGACTCTACCACACATACGTGCCTCTAGAAGTGTAGGATCTGCAGTATGCATAATGTGTGGAGAGAAGGGTTAAATTCCCACCTGTGGTAATCCCACCGCAATTAGGGATGCTATGTTGGGTGTGGACTTCTGTGCCCTCCAACTGAATGCATTAAAATTTGGGCTTCAGGTACTGAATCACTAATTCTCCCACCTGCTGGGACCCTGGGCGAGACACCACCACTAGGTCCCTGGGCTGGTCCCCAGCACCTGGAGGTTGTCTTGTCATATAGTAGGATGTGCTGCTCCGCAGATACTCCAGGGCTCCGGTGCCCTTCTGGAGCACTGGCTCCTGATAGCTCAGGGAGACCTTTGTTAGCTCCAGAGCTTGACTGACTGGGGTCACCTTAGCAAAAGGCTGGGCTTGAGCAACCAGCCCTGCAGAGAAGATCCAGAGGCATGCTTAGGGATCAAGTAAGTCTCTCTCAAGCACTGACTCACAGATTCACCATCTCAGCCGTGGCAGTACCCCATAAGCAGCACCTCCTGCTCAGTCACATCACTCAAATTGACACTGCAGTTAAAGCCGGACGCCTGGACATCCTGAAGGACCTAGGCTTTGGTCCTGCAGTGCTCAGTGAAGGAAAGTTTCTAGAACTTAGCCAGGCATTACTGCTTCTGGGAGGTGAAGACCAAGTTGAAAATACTACCCAGCCCCTGTACATTAAATGCTGCTGATTTTTTTTTACACTTCCTCTTTAAAAAAAAATGCTCTGTAAGGCATATAAGCTGCCACCCACTTTAAGCATATTGAATCCTGCCTCTGATGTTCCTTGGACTATCCATTCAGCTTAAAACTAATTGCTGCCTGCTCAAAAGGCTTGGTGCTTTGCATCCTCAAACACCATTTCTTATGCTTGCTAAGAAAAGTTTGCTGGTGATAGACAGGCTCCTGTCTCCCAGAGAGTTTGAGAGCTCTTCATACAGCTACACATACTAGCAAGCCATTCAATATTTAATTGCTCTTTCTTGACTGTTATGGGCATTTTCTTAATGTATTAGTTCAGCAGAGTAATAGGAATCTCCCAGCTTGGCGCCTGCATCCCAGCTGTTTGCACAGCGCTACTCACGGAGTAAGTGCTGTGTGTGCCGCTCCTCGCAAGGCTCGCTCCCTGCGGGGCACCTGCATGATGTCTGCACGGCCACTGAAGACACCCGGTCTGGGGCACCAGCACCCACGGGCTGGCCTTCTCCATGGCACACGACCTTGACACAGGACAGACAGCTTCTGAACCTGGACGTTTAGAGGCCTTTCGGAGTTTGGGCAGGAATTTGTCTGCACTGTAATCCTCTTTGCTCCAGATACCTCCTTCCCACTGCACCTCTTCTTGCCTCTCCTCTTCTTTGAAGAAAAAGCCTTCCCATGCATCAGAAAAAGCAGTCAGTCTCAGACAACATTTTGATTTGCTATAAAAACTCTAACAAAACATGCAGGACTTTTTCCCCTTCATAACAGAAAAAAAAAGTTGGTTTTTGGTTTTTTTTTTTGCCAATGCCAGGGTTGCCAGTCCTGGCGCTTGCTCTCCTTTCCCTTTTGGAACACAAGAATGCTCTGGCAACATCCAGTCCAGCTTGCTATGCCTTCTTGCCACCTGAAAACACTTCCCAAGAGCTGCTTTCTGCATCAGCTGAGCACCCAGTGTTGCTTGCCTACACCCAAGTCCTGGTGGCATGTTTCATGGGTGTCCCAGGCTCTTGGATATCTCTAAAGTGCTCAGAACTCCTGAAGCAGATTTTTCATTGCCTGGGGGATGGAGCGATTACTATCTATTAAAAAATTTAAAACCGCTCTTCATATCGGAGAGTATTAAGGAAATATAAACTTGATTCCAATTCAGTGTGCAGCCAGGAAACACATTTTTAGATTTGGAGACAGGTATAAGGCAATAAGCACAATAATACACCTCAGTCACTACTTGACAAGGATATTCTATTTTAATTTGTGTATTTTCTGTTTCATCCAGGAACATGGTTAATTTTCACAGCTTGAGAGATGTTGAGGCCTGACTCTTCAGACAAACTGTTTTACCTGGGAGCCGTGTACCCATTAGGCATCTTTACCTGGGGCAAAGCTCAGCACGTTTTAACTGTACTCTCAGGAATCCCACAGAGTGTGTATATATATAAAAAAATATATATATATATGTCCTGTGGGATTTCTCATAAATTTCCATCTCAGTAGTTAATCAAGATGATATAGCAGCCTTAGTAATGAAGCCTTGGTTTACAAAGATGTTCTAGAAATGTAGTCTCCTACTGGACAGACCCAGATAGGTTAGCATCTTCTTTATCATCTGAGAAGTCCTTCACCACAGTGCAAGTGTCACTTTCCATGAAGAACAGGCTTTCAAGGGAGATTTTAAGCACCTCTCAGCTTATAAATATTTCATCTTTCTTTTACACGTACCTCCGGAAACATTCATTTGTACAAATATGTTAATAGCTAGAGAGAATACGTCTAAGTGCTACCTCTACATATCCAGCGAGAGAAACTGGACGACATGACATCCCACCCCAGAAGGAAGGCTCAGAGATGACAAAATTGCTGATTATTTTCCATGCTTGCAGGAGCTGAGGTGGAAGCCTCTGCCTTTAAATGAATGCAGACAGTCACACACACTCTGAAATGTGAACACGTACCTACACAAATTCACAGCTACCATGTGGGGAGTGGCGCCCAGTGGCCAAGACCAGCTAGAAGCAGGGATGGGAAGCCAGAATCAGGTCTCCTGGGACAGGGGATTTTAATGAACAAGACAGCCCTCAGCAGGCTTGACCGAGTAGACAGAGCAATAACCCTAGACCCATCGTTGAGTCCAGAACCCAAACAGCCAGCTGTTAGATTAACAGGCAAGTCTAGGGTCCACCAAAGACAAAAGTGTCAGGGAGCCCTATCAACAGGGCCAGGTCAAAGAGCAGGACACAAGAATTGTGAGTCAGGTGTGAATTCAGGACCTCAAAAGCCAAACTAATGATTGTACAGCAGGAGGAAGTGGTAGAAACCTTTTAAATGCTTGCTGGTGGGTCAGCGCACTGGTCGGGCTCCCAGCAAGACTCTGGAAGGCCGATGGTGGGCAGGAGGCAGCTGCAGTTTGCTGGCCTGGGTGGGGACAGACGGAGTCTAGACGGGGGTTGTTCTGGTTGACCTGTTCAGAGCCTGACGTAACCACGTACCATGACATAGTGCTGCAGCGAAGTAATGAAGGCACCTGAAGGGTAGGCAGGGCGGTCGGCAGCGCCTCACAGCCGCAAGGTAAGAAGAGAGGTGGAATTACCAGTGGAGCACTTTCCAGTCACTGAGTGGACTCCAGGCTGAGCTGCAGGAGTGTCACAGCCTTTGGAGGCCACAGCATCCAACGGGGCAGCGGCCTCCTGACTGAGTTTTCATCCTGCCTGGATCCAGACAGCCTGGGCTGGGAAACAACGCAGAAAGGCTAAATACCCCTCGGGCAGCCCTGTGCTGAGCCCCACGCCTCTACTCTAAGTCTGCAGTCACTTGCGCGTGTGACTTTGGTGGGAATGGTTCACTTTGGATTACGTTGGTGTGAGTGAAACCACAATCTGGCAGCTTCCAGTGAACCAGAGCAATGGTTTACCTTCAGGGCCTGCACCTCTTGGCCCTACTTCCATCCCTCAGAGGCACGAACCAAGCTTTCAGCGTGAAAGCGTGTTAGTTATCTGCCCGCATCTTTGCGGTACGGGAATATCACTCCAAGATGAACCACAGCAGGTGAAGGACAGATAAAAGCAAGGAAAAAAGAGAAGCTAACTTGGGAGGAGGAGGAGTGGTTAATCTGTGCTTCTCCATGAATATTCAGAACCAGTTCCTAACTTGCATTATGGAGTATTGCCAGAGGAAAAATAGGAACTTTGTGGGGGGGCTTATTTATTGATTTATTTTAAATAGCCTTGTCTAGATCTCACAAATGCTCATAACTTGTGCAATACTGTGTTTGCTGATGGAGTTTTGTGGTCCTCCACAGATGAGCTCTTTCTGAAAACAAGGAAATCTGCCTGCTGATCACCTGCAATAAACAAAGCATCTCCCACCCTGGTCCCCAGTGCAGGAAAAAACTATTCTAGAAATATGTGCTCAGGAAAACTTGAAAAAGGGCTTGAATCTATTTAGAAAACCTGAAAGGAAGACTGATCATAGGCTGTAGGTCCCTACAGAGGGAAAAGATTTCTGATAGCTGGGGGCTTGTCTAGCTAACACAGGCAGCATAAGATTCAGTCACTAAATGTTGGAAGCAGACAAAATCAGATGAGAAATAAGGTGCTACCTGGGAACTGTGAGAAAGATCAGGTTATGAAGTCAGAAATAATTTCTTGATTGCCTGGGGCCTTTGAAGGAAGATTCAAAGTCTTTGTGAAATTTGTGGACTCTAACCATACGCTGGGTGAAATTCTGGAGCCGTGGGGTAGATTTGGGGACTGAGCCAAATTGACTCTCCATGATCATCTCTGCCTTGAAATCTCAGAAAGTCTTCATTTCCTGCTCATTCTCCAGAAGCGACGGTCTATGCATAGGTCCTGGTGACTCATAAACCAGTTTAACCTGAGCTTCCCCAGAGCAGTGCTTTGGAAGCTGGCTCATCCAGGTGAGGCAGTCCAGCTCACCAGTCCAGTCTACACTGGACTGCTCCAATTTGTCCCCAGTGAACAGCCTAGCCTGCATTTAATATTTATCACATTTTTTCCCTGCATTTTCTTTCTTGCAAATCAGGTGACTGAGACTGTTTGCAGCGCTCCAGAAATGTTTCCGGCTGCTACACAACCAGTGCTGGTCTGCTGCAGACCGGTGGGAGAGCTCTCTGCCTCAAAGAGCTCATAGACCTAGCCTGAGCTTGAATTATAGCCACCTATGAACTCTTAAATTTTCCTACTAAAGAACAGAATGAGTTGGGATTGGTTAGACGAAGATAAATAACTCCAGACTGATAGGTTCCCTCCTGAACTATTGGACATGGAAGAAGGAGGAGTGCTCGTGCTGGAGACAGGCCAGCTGATGCCTTATCACTGACGGAAGGTGCTCTGCCCGCAGGCTGTCACCCTGTGTTAGGCACCAGGCAAGCTCTGCTTGCTCTGTGGAGCTCTGCTAGGCACCCGAGGCCGTTTCTCTGCCCATCGCCCTGGGGCTTGGCCCCTGGAAAAACCCGTGGGAAATAGGGTGATTTGGTAGTTTCTTCCCCTTTCTTCCAAGGTACCAGCAGCCATGCCGTACGTGCAAAACAGGGACACTAGGAAACCAAGAAAGCCTCGGCAGCTGCTGCACAACTGAACTGAAATTTGAATTCTGGTCATCTTTATTCATTCCCTGTACCTTGAGGCAGTTTTAAAGGTTCAGGTGAAGGCTGAGCCTGCAAGTTCTGGAAAGACACGTTGCTATTACTCAGAAATAATACCTATCAGAACAGACCAAACAAATGTGACCCTCGTTGTCTCCAGCCCTCAGCTAAGCCAGCTGCCCTATCTCATCTTTGCATTTCTCCCTCTCAGCCGAATCATTTAACATTGTGCAGAACTCATCCATCCTGCTGCATCAGTCTGTACTCTCTTGGCAAATGCAAGGTCTCAGTCAGCCAGGCAGCGACTGGCACCAGTGTTGTAGGTAACAGCAGCGTTCCCTGAATAGTCCCCAAAGATGGGGACAAGTTGTAGGAAAAAATTCCATGCCAGAGGCTACAAATGCTGCAGTGGTTGATAAGGAGGTCAGAGCCATGACTTCTTCCACTTCATCCTGGTGTTGGTCTGTCCTTTGACCTTGGAGGAGAAATCTACTTTTTTGGTGTTTGCTTTTTTGGTTGCAATAATAATCATGTGCAGCATGGGACAAGGAGAGAGGAAGGAAGGAGATGCTCTGAATTTCCCACTGGCTCTGGGAACATTAATTCTGGGGCTGTGCCACTGTGTGTGACCTGAATGTGAGTTTGGCCTCAGATCTCAGCCTGAGAAATTTGCTAGAGCAAGAGAAGGAGATCTGTGGTCAGGCATGCTCCCAAAGGAGAACAGTAGGTTCAGGAGGGAGCTTCACTTGACCATCTAAAGGAAGAAAAAGTGAGTTAGTCCTGTGCAGGGAACCTGCAAGGACACACAATACCTGGGGATAGTCCCATAACTAAGCATGGGTTGGTAGACCAAGAAGACATAACAGAGGGAGGGTGATGCGCTTGCTGATTTTACATGGTGACCTTTGCAGGGTTGAGCTTCCCTCTGAGTGTTTCTTACTGAATTTTTTTATCCCCATTAACCTGGAAGAAGTTAGGTAGCTTTAAAATCCCTCTTGTCTTTATATCATGGAAAAAATATCCTTTCCATCTTTACACTTAGACACATATGACCCCTCAAACTTAAATTCCCCCTCTCTCTGCTGGTCCAGCAGTGTCCCAGTTTCTCCTCAGAGATCCGTGCATGAGATTTAAACTTTCTTAGCCAGCCCCTGCTCCTGTTCCACATGGCTTGTTTTTCCAGCAGTATAACTCACATTTTCAGAGACATTAAGTGCCAGCTGGGCAGCTCATCTTGTTAGTGGGATTATAGCCGTAATAACAGTAGAACACATAGTTATGATAAATTTACTGTCTAAGTTAATAACAGAAAATTAGCACCTGTCATGAACCTGATTTTTCCAGGGCTAGTTCCTGAACTGAGAGGTTTGGCCCCGCATTTTGTCACTGGGATGAATTCTTCTTGGAGACAGATGTGAAGAGCTGAGGTAAGCATCTCCTGGTGAAGGGGGCAAAGTCCAGCCTGCTGAATTCCTAGTGTGGTCAGCAGCGGATGCTCGAGCTGTGCACAGAGGAGCTCTGATGTACCCTTCCAGCTCCCCACAAGCAGAATTAGGAAAAAGTACTGGTGGCATTTCAGGGCAGGGCAGCTCTGGCCTTTGCACATCCACTGGAAAGGAGTGAGGGTGAAAGATGCGTGATCTGGAGGAGGAGGAGAAGGATAAAATGGGTTCCTTCAGATACAAATTCAAAAAGCCTACCTCTGTGAAGAGAACAGAGCTGCTCTTGTGCAACAGACACTCCTGTTGCTTGGAGCCTGAGCTTGCGTTTTACTGTGGCAGAAATGGATGAGGACCAGCCATGCCATGCAGTGCATAGGGCAGCTCTTCCTCCTGAACTCAACTAGTCCACGTGGTATTTTGGAGATATCCATGCTGGATGCCCCTTGGATGGCCCTCCTGAAGGTGAGGATGAAGATATGTAAGGACAGGGTGCACTAACTAGCCTGGATAAAATCCTCCGCCTTAGTATTTTTATACAAACTCTCACTTCAGCTTGGTAACAGCCAAGCCTTTCCTGAGGGTCAGGCAGTCAGTGCAAGCCCCTCTCCTGTCAGCAGCCTCCATTCCAAGCTGCCCCGACGCACTTGGGGCAGGGATCGCATGCTTTAGTGGGCAATTACCAGCTGCAGTGCCTGGGATCACATGCCTTGCACGGAAATTACCATGTGATGATGCATCCTGGGCTTGATTGGGAACAAATCAATATTCATTGGGCTAGCTGGGTTGTTATTTTTCCACTGCTCCACTAACATAACAATCTGACTGCCCTGTGTGTCTCTCCCTCTGATGCAGGCAGACACCACGGTCAGTTAAAACATGCATATTGGAGGAGTATCCTTCACCTTATGTCTTGCAAGAGTACTAGAATGAATTTGCCCAGAGTGCCCCCACCTGCACAGCCCTGTCTATGCAGGGAGGGATAGCGGTGGAGTCTGCTTTTCCAAATCCCTGCGTCTCTGCAAGAACAGCAAGAATGGATCCGCCTAAGTCCCATTTCTTATTTGATATTTGTTTGAGTTGGGCAGAACCTAAAGGGAGTAAAGGAACTGCGAACTCATACCCGTGAAAATATCTTTAGGAGAGTGGAACATCAGCTGAGAACTGGCATAATGTCTATGTCTCCCTTTCCTTTTAGCCAAGGTGCTTCTTGGTTGGCATTAGTGTTGATTTACGTGAGTCTAGAGCAGATGGCTTTTCCCTCAAGAAAGGGTCTGTTGCAATGCAGCGGGAAGCAAGGCCACTTCTCGCTTGGCTTTTGAAGCTGACTGGGTTGGCCCCGGAGTGCAGATGAGAGACAGGGACCTTCTGCAGAGCTGCTGATGCGGAGTTCCCCAAAACATATCAGTTGTAGTTCTGGATGGTAGGAAGTTCTACATGGCACAAGTTCAGCCAGCACATAGTTGTGCCTGCTCACTTCTTGCACCCAGGAGAAAGGAACAAGTAGGCTGGTTCTGAGGTTTTCAGAAACAAGTTGCCTGATACTCGTGGAAGCAGAATAAAGCTGCGTCTGCTTTCACTGTTGGCATTATCATACTGTTCTGAGCCTGAATCCATCACAGAGTTCGAGAGGGACTCCTAGACCTTCAGAGGCAATCAGAATCAGCTGCAAAGGACAATGTGTTCTTTTTTTGACATGTACAGGATTGTTACTGTGTCTGGAAAGAGGTGCTTGGGAACTGCTGCTTCTTTCCATGAAAACTTCTGATAGAAACAATATTTTTACATTTACTAAATATTTTTCCAAAGCTTCTGGGACTGTCTTTAAAAACACTTAAATCCCTAAAACCCCCAAATTGAATATCCTGGGATTTAGAAAGAAATCCTGAGGAAAATGTCACTGAAATTGGAGGCTTCAGGGGGAGAAATTTCTCTTCCTGTGAAAACCTTAGTTGAATAGCGCCTTGAAGGAAAATTTCGGTCTCAGCTGCTAAGTTTGTTCTCCGGGGGTGGATCTGCAGGAGCTTCCATCAGGTCAGAGACCACAAAGATTTCCATTTGAGGAAGAGCTGGTTGTTCCTGCTGCTGCTGACCCCTGAGCCTCCTCTACAAGAGCTGTGTCTTCCATAAAGTCAGGAGGACCTGGAGGGCTCCTGTGCTGGTGGGGAGGGACAGCAAAAGCAATTGGCATGAAAGCTCAACTATTCATAGTTTTCTCACACACTGTCTCATATTTGTTGTTCTCTGCTGTTATAACCAAGATATATCACAGTGCATAAGCACCAGCTTGGACCCCTTGGTGATCTCACTGTTCAGCGCATTTAGGATACCCCCAGTTGACTCTACCAGTTGGTCTCCAGGACCTGCTGCCTGCACCCTCTGCCTACACCAGGAAGGCTGCGGGGGGGATTTTTTTCACACCCCTGTGCAATCTTGCCTGCAGTTTAGCCCCCCAGACCAGAGCTAATTACGTAAAAATGGTAATTGGGACGCAGCTACCGCTGCTTTCTTAAGCTCTCAGAGAAGGAGATTTACTCAATTTGAGCTTTTTTCACTAACTACTGCTTCTTCCCTGATTATAGAAATGGAGTGGGTGGCAAGAGACACCATCCACAGGCAGGAGAGTGGAGAAATTTGAGGAGAGATGGAAAAATAATAATCCAACTAGCCTGACAAGCTCCAAACACAGCATCTGCCTATCCCCCCGTGGGCACGCTGCCGATGCAGGGCCAGAGCCCGGCTTCCCCACCCGTAACAAGAGAGAGACGGGGGAGGAATTGTAGCCTCACCGGAGTACAAAGGGTGTTGAACACGAAATTCGGTGGGGTCAGGATTTTAACCAGAGTATAAAAGGTGTCTCAGCAGTGTAATGTGCAGTGCTGCTGAATTAACATATGGCATATTCACTAGGATTTGTCTTCGCTGCACAGGTCACGTCTCACTGGGAGAAACGTGGTAGATTTTGCTGATGGAGGTTTTTGAAGAAAGAGCCTCTGGTCTCACAGCTGGGGAAGAGAATTGTGAGTAATTCACAAACACTGTTTTGGGGAGATGATAACTTCTGCTCTTGATCACTTTTATTTGGTATTGCTGTTTATGGTTTTGTTACAGTATTCAAGCCCAATTCCACAGGGGGAAATTTCCTCTGGACATCTGCAAGTAGTGAATTTTGACCTGAACAATGTTTAATGTCTTTGTTGATGTCCAGGAAGAAAATACTGAGTCACTGCAGGTGAAGCTTGCATAAGGCAAGGAAGCTCCAAGGAGCAGTAAGTAGCAGAGAGGATGTAGAAATGCTGCACCTCCCATTGAATTGCCAGGAAGGCTAGTCATAACCTAATACAAGTAACATGCAAGGTCTTAAGTTTTTGCATAGACTGAAGTTCACAAAAATGTAGGGAGAGTAATGACATGGGAAGAATAAACACAATGTAATGGGAGCCTTTCATTATGTCCATGTGGAGATGTTAGAAGATAAAATGAGATAAGGTATAGAAACTAATTTTTAGATACTCTAAATGAGAACTTCTTGCAGCAAATGCTCAGAGATCACATCAGAAAAGAAGAAATTCTTTATGTTATCTTGAGTATTAAAACGATATTGTTCCAGATGCAGTCATCAGAGTGACACTGTAATAATGATCGTTATATACTTGTATTTGTACAGTTTTGTGGGAGTGAGAAAGCCACAGGTGAAAATCTTCTTTAATAAAGTTTTATTTTAAAAGGGCGTGAAGAAGTAATGACATAAAAATGAGAAATCTTCCTAAAAGTAAGTAAAAGGAGCAGCAGAAAGGGTGAAGTATTTTTGGATGACGTAAACCTGTTTATAGATACAGTGTCAGAAGCGTGCAGTAAGAGCATATCATCCGCTGAAAAACACATGGACAGTCCTAAAATAGGGAGCACCAGTTAAACAACAGGGTAAAGGGAACTGTTAAAGAGGAATTATTTTAAAAGAGTAAGTCATTTCAAAAAAGATGAAAATAGAGAAGAGCTCTTGTGACTTAAATATGAAACCATAATGTTGTAAGTCGAACAAGCTTCTGAGAAACTACCTGCTGAAGAACTAAAGCTTGAAATAAAAGATTTTTTTTCAAATACATTATAAGGAAGTCTACCAGAAAATTGCTAAATTATGGAGGCTTAAAAGGAGTTCTCCAGGAAGATAAGGGTCACAGAAGAGAGGAAAGGTTATTTCTTCGCTTTGGGGCTTGTTATGGAGAGCCTAGGGAAGTCTTTTTTACAGGGGGTGAGTCTGACCAACCGTCAGAACTTAAGGAGGAGACTTTTAAAGAAATGGTAAAATGAACAGTAGGAAATCAGCACGAACAGATGGCATTCACCCAAGAGGTTTAAAGGAATTCAGATATGAAATTGCTGAACTACTCGTTGTGTTCTGCAAAGTATCACTTAAATCAATCCCAATATTATAGCAATGAAAGACAACAAATGAGGAACAAGCTTTTAAAGGAAACTCGGAAGCATTTGGAGAAATACAGACTTGATCACAGTCTGGTAAAACTGGTCAAAAAGAATATTTGAATAGAAATAAAGCAAACTCTTGATTCAAAAATATGAGAAATCTTTGAAGGAGTTAATAGGTGCATAGGTGATAAATCCAGCTGACGTATTTGTCTTTTCAAAAAACCTTTAGTAAGGTCCCTTCATTAACAGCTCTTAAGGAAACTAAACTGCCCTGAGGGAGGTGAGACGCCTCTTGTGAATTAATGAGTGGTTGAGACAGATGATGAGCTTTCATGATGAAGGGAAAATGCCAGTAGCGTTTCCCAAGTATCTGGCCTCGACCCTGTGCCTCTTTACTTTTTCACAAGGGAGTTTTTGACGTTTTCATAAGGACTGGTTATCAAACTCCCCAAATCTGCTGTGGATCAAAACCAGCAACTAAGCCTCTAGGACAGTCAAATCTAAACCTCCTCATGAAAAGCTGAGGGAAGATCTCACAATTCTGAATGATTAGGTGATAAAATGCCAGAATAAGTTCATGGTCAATAAAGACTGAGTCATAAGTGTAGACAAAAACAGCCCTGACTATACGCACATAATCACAGGGTGTGAATGAAATAGATCTGGGTAGTGGGGAAAGTGCCATGAAAACGCCTGCTCAGAGCTCTGCAGTGCCAAAGCCAGCAGCGATGCTCTCAGATTTATTAGGAAAGGGACAACCAACGCAACAGAGAACTGCGTAATGCCACCGTCTAACTCCACGGCACATCCAAAGCTCATCGGTTGTGTGGCTGTGCTCCCCCTTGCCTCAAAGAAGACACAGCAGAAGTGGGAGAGGCTCAGAGAGGGGCGAGAGGTGTGACACAGCCTCTGTGTGGGACAGCACAAGCACTAGCTTGCATCATTGTCTCTGCTTTTGACTGCTGTCTCCTGGGTTGAAAAAGCATACAGACAAGTTGCGGCTGGAGACTTTTTGCCGGGAGTTAGGTAGGAAGATGTATATGTAACTTTAGTTCAAGAAGTCTCTAGTCTGTGGTTGCCTGGAGCAAAGCAAATCAGAGAAGATGATCATAACAGCTTCTCCTGGTCATCATTTATGATCACACGTACTCACGACTTGTGAAGCTTTGTCCATCACCACTGTTACTAAAAGTGGTGTTGACTCTTGCTTCTTTGTACATAAGGCCACATTAGGGGTTTTGACCTCAAGAAAGCTCTTGAAGCAAGGCTCACTGTCATGAAAGCAGGATCACCTGTTGGGACTTACCTTCATTTTCACCCCCAAAGGTGTGTTCTGCAGACAGTCCTATCTGCACCCCAGGTACCGGAATCTCAGCAAATACTCCTGTAGTTGAAGCTGGTGCTGTTTCTATGAAAGTTTTTCTGCAAGGAATTAATTTTAGGGCACAGTAAGACATGAAAGAAGTCATCCAAACACCATTCCTTTTATGAAGGAAAATAACTAGAAGCTGGATAAACAATTCATATTGTTCCTCATTAGTTCACACTAATCAGTAGAGTGTCTCAAATAAGCATTTAATTAAGAATTAATGTGGCAGCTGTTATAAAATGAAGTATTAATTGGAAAAGGAAAGTTTCAGGTTTGTTTAGGTGAAAGAAATCTGCCCGCCTCACGCTTAACTTGATTACACAAGTGCTTTCCAATTCCTGAATTGTTTAATGTATACAAGTCATAAGGACCTGACATTTAACAAGGGAACACTGGCAAATTAATTCCATTCAGTGCTAAAAATGCATCTTGACATTTGGTAGTTGGTGTGTTAACCAGTGCCTCCTCATCAGAATTGCATGCTTTGCTATCTGCTAATTAACTGCCCTGTTATCCCATTTCAAAAGAATTAAGAAACAATTGGGATTTAATGTATTACTAATAAGTGGACCGATGTCAGCTGCAAGGCATGGGCTTGGCTCCAAGGAGAGGGCAGGACCCTCTGTCCTCGCTGGGCAGAGAGAGCCGCTGCTGTGTGGGGGCTTGGTGTAAGGCATCTCTGCTGTCCGTGGGGGCACTTGCACCTCTGCCTGACTTCTTCCCCCGGTTATGACCCAAAGACTTACAGGCACTTCAGCGTGTGCAGCAGAATGGAGTTCACCAAGCAGGAGCAGAGCTCGATGGTTCAGTAGGTGGAAGTCCCTCTGATGCTCCAGGCACTGCAAGCTCTGAAGTATCGAAGCTGAGCCATGCTCTGTGATGAGGACAATTATCTACAAGCCGCAAGTTTCAGGGACTGAAACTTTTATACATCGATGTCTTACCAAGTGCTTTCAGCCAAGAACGTAGTAAAATTGAATTTTTTGAACATGTCAAAACACCTCATTTTCACATTTTCTGGAAGGAAATGTTTTGGTTTGGAAATGAGAAAATGCTTCATTTTGATATTCCCCATGTGACAGTGTTCAGACTTCTTTCTTTCTAAATGACAGGTTCGTTGTTGTTTAAAATTGACCAAAATTTTCCCCAATAGTGAACTCTCTTATTTTGAAGACCCTGAATAGAAGAGACAAAAGATTCTTTTTGTTTGAATGAGAGAGTTTGGGTGAGCCCAGAAAAATATTTCAGTATTTTTCCTTTGCCAATGGCCCCTGAATTCTCCTGTTTTGCATCATCAGAAACAGTTTCCCTCCCGTGCACCTCCTCTCCATTAGCACTTGCCCAGTGTCATCTCAGCATCAGGAGGCAGAGGGAACAATCCTCATGCCCTGAGATACCCAGGGAAAGTTGTTCCTTAGGATCATTTATAGTAAGTGGTTTTGGAGGAGAGGAACACCAGGGATATCAGACTCTCCAGCCTTTGAGCTGGTGAGCTAATGGCTCTGTGCAAGAGGCAAATTGTAACGCCTTTGCTGTGGGCTATGTATGTTGTACTGAGGAGTTGCTACAGGCAGACGGGGTGGAGAGGGTGTTAATCACTGGCAAAAAAAAGAGCTTAAAGCCCTCTAACAGTGTTTCAATTCTTATCACTTTACTCCTCTAATGTAAGTCCTCAACCCTGACAGTTCCATCTCCCCTGGCTCTATCCTCACCTTCCAGATGTCACTTTCTCTGGTCTTTTATCGTTTGTCTCTGAGTTTCTTGGATTTAGAGAAGTAATAGTTCAACCCATCCCTTTTAAGGGTGAGTGCATAGGTACACTTCGTTCTGCTCCCAGCCAAGCTGCAAGAACCAGCATTTCCCCTTTGACTCATCAGCAGGGTTCTCTCAACCCCTTGTGGCACCACCTGACCACTCCTACGCTGACTTGATCCGATAATTGAACAGAGCTGGTGTTGGGTCCGTGAAGGACTAAGAGACTCTGTTACAATGGCAGCCTGTGGCAGAGATTCACTTAACTGCAGGTAGGCAGTGCTTTGGGTAGTGCTGCATATGCCCTCTGAAACACTTTTCTCCATAGGTTCTCAGCTAAGATCTACACACCTGCAATGCTTCTACAGACCAGATAAACAGCCAAACGACTCAAGAAAAAAGGCCAAATCTCAGAATGTTTGGGGCACAATGCACTAAACCCAGAACTAGAAGCTGTATGGTCATGCCTTGCTGAGCCAAAACTGGAGCATCCCACTCAGCTCATTCTAACTTGTGTTGATATCTTACAGATCAACTCACTTGGAAGGCTCTGCCCTGGATGGAGCTGGCTTGAGCACCTCCATCTGACCAAGACTTCTGGTGCTTATTTCTGCCCACATTATTTGTATGTCACCACCAGATGTCACGAGCTGAAGTATGAGTTCACAGCATGTCAGCACCTACCAACTCTTCCAGCTGGATAGCGTAAGCCAGGGCGTATTATGTGTCCAAAATTCAGTAGATTGCCACCCAAAGTAGAAGAATGGTAGGTGAGTGCTAAAAATGGTAGTTTATCACCCAAAGGGAAAAGTTGGCAGGAAGACGCCAACTACTGTATCCTAACCACCTACACAAACTTAGCTTGTCAAAAATGTATTGCTTTCGTTGAAAGAGCATCACATTATCCATAGATTGTTGCAAGGCAGCTTTGCACATTGGGGTTGAAACCACAGTGCTGCTAAAGCTTTGCAAGTTCATAACCTGCCTCACCTCAGCTAATTTGCCCTTGTGCCCGCCTTCTCAGATTTACTGTGGTTTAGCTCCTGGTTTTGTATCTTTCCCAGCTCTTCTGCCCAACCCTCACTTTTTCCTCAGGATTTGAGTGACACGCGAGTCCTAAGCTGTCCCTCTGCTTATGCATGAGTCCAGCTCAGCTGTGAGTGCCTTTTATACTTCAGCCAGAGTACCTGCTCTCCCGTTCTTCCTGGTATACCAGAGCTGTCCTCACTGCTCACTGATTCCTGGCTGTGACATGGCTGAATGAAAGGGAAAAGTTTCTAAAGTGCTTTCCAGTCGATTGCTTTTAAGAGTTGAAAGTGGTCACGTGCTGCCTGTGAAGGTGTGGACCCGGTGGTGGTGCGCTGCACACCGCGGCTTGCACACGCTCAGGGAATTACGGCACACTCTCTCCGTTCATCAGAAAGCACAAGGAGGTCCGTGGGCCAAAGATTAAGTGCATTCCAGTGCTCATAATTTGATTTTTTTCTTGGCTTTCTCCTTCAGGGAGACAGCACCTTGCTTCTGTACAGAGCCCAGCTGGGGTCTAATGTGGCTTGGCTGATGGGGAGGCTTTGCGACACGGAGCAGCCAGCAGTCGGGCGGCTGTTATCCAGGGACAACCTCCTCCTGTGGTGCTCTGCAGCCTGTGCTCTAATATCATAGCCACCTACACATGCCCTGGCTGAAAGTCCCTGCTGAGGCTGGAGGAAGAGCTCAACCACTGGCTTCCAGTTGAATTTGGCAGCTAGCGTCTCTGCCTTTCCTGGGAAGGGCTCTTCATCCTGCCCGTGCAGCTCCAGGCACAATGGCATCTCACCGAGGTGCTGCATATGGGAGCAGAGCAGGAGGTCTGCACACAACCTGGCTCACAAAGCCGTGATGTTCAGCATTAAGGACAGTGTTCCCTCTAACCTTTCACAGGTGACCTTTCCCGAGTGACCTGCTCGGCGTGCAGCAGGGCTTGGGACCGCTATTGGGACCCAGTACCACCTGGACCGCTTGGTACACAAGCAGTCTCAAGCAACAGCAAACAAGGAAGGGCTTGAGGAAGAGGGTTGGAAGGGAGTGAGTGAGGTAACACCACTCACCCGTCACCTCTCTCAGCTTAGTGCACAAGGAAGAAGCCTGGTGCAGTAGCTCCAACAGAGCTGGAGAGTAGTGGTACAAAAAGAACTGGAATTGCACCCAAAGCGAAGGCCTGACCTCCTATCCAGTGCTGGAAACCTCCTAGCTTAGGTCAGTCCCTGTGATATGTTTTGTGACATTGATGTGTCAAAAAATTGCGTAGGAAAATATCCTTGGAAGATGCCTCTTGGAAAGGGCTAGTCTACAGGAAAGACGCCAGGCAACAAGAAGTGGTTCAAGTCTTCCTGCTTCCCACTCAGGAGGAAGCTCAAAGTGACCAAAAAAAAAAAAAAAGAGAGAGAGAAAAGCTCAAAGGGAGCCACACCACCTCCTCCACCTGTGCCCCAGCACGGCCTTCGGCACCTGGCAGGGCACAGGGATCAGCTTCCAAAGAGGCCACAGGAAAGCACAGGTGCTGAAAAAGCTGTCTTCCCTAGAGGAGAGGTAATCCAAGCGGGACCTCACCTCCAGTGGGAGTTAATTTTGAAACGGAGGCACTCACTCAAATGACGGGTAAAAATCCATGTGCTTGTACCACAGCAAAAAAAAAAACCCTTTTCTCTCTCTCTATCACTTGCCTCCATGATGGTCCTGGAACTTCAGGAACAAACTGCTCGTCCTCCCTTTTTGCCTCAGCCTGCCAACAGCGTGAGGGAAGTCAGGCAATCACCTTGTCACCTCCCACATCCCCAGTTAATCTTTTGTATGGGAGAAGAGCCAATCACTAGCTCCCATCTTCAATTTTGTGATGCTCACTGTAAGCATAGATCCTGGCTTGATGGATTTTTTTATCTCATGTTCATGAAAACACCTTCTCCAGAGAAAGGCTGTACCTGTAAGTAAAGACTCTTCAGGGGCGAAAGTCCGGCATGCAATCTCACTTGCAACAGGAAGAAATGTACAAAATATTAGCCATTGTCACGCAAGCCCTTGTGAGAGACATGTCAGCGTACTCAGGCATGACAAACATGCACAGCTGCATTCCAGAATGTGTAAGAAAATACTCTTTCAAATACGGAAAAAGTTACAGAAGTTGCAATCACCTTTCGGTCTTCATAACTTTTAACATGGCTGTACCAGTCAGCATCATGGTCACGCTGAAGCCATCCCTGTACGTCATGGAACATTACTTACAAACACCATTAACAATTCTCACCAAAATACTCATAAAACTTCAGTGGCAAGCATTAAGAAGCTGATGATAATTACCCTCATAATCTCTTATTTCAGATATATAAGTGGTTACATTGAGTCTTAACAAGGCCAAGAATATTCAAGCTCCTGTGCAAATAAGTGTACCACTTCTTTACAGCTTTTTCATAATTACTAATTGGAGCTGGCCAAATTATTTGTCAGGAATAACACGTTGGCTTCATTAAGCCCTTTCCCCTGTTTGTGAATGACTCTCAAGCAGACAGCAAGGAGCGATCTTCACCCACCTGAGAAAGCGTGTCTGCACTTGTCTGAAGACAAAACCAGAGGATACTGAAGGCTGGTAGAGTGGAGACGGGAGTATTGTAATCGCATGTTGGCTATGCCATGCCTGGAGTCGTGGGAAAGTGAGGCACTGTATCCCAGACAGGGCAGGTGAAGGCTGGGAGAAAGCAGCATCCGTGAGTGGCTTGGTTTGCCTGTTTGCTATTTGTTTACCTTCGCATGCAGTGGATTCCCAGGTCACTTGGCATCACTCTTGCTTGACATGACAATCATTTAACAGAATAGGTTTCCTTTCATTCACAGTGACAGAGCTAAATAATGTTTCAGCGTTAAAGCGACTCATTTCTTCTCACTCATGTCTTGCTCTTGCAGACCAAAGGGGCTCACACTGCTCATCTTCTGTCCCTGTTCGTTCTCTTCCAATATCGATACCCCTGTTGGTGTTGATATTCCTGCTGTTTTCCCAGCAAGGCACCAACTTCTTACTCTCCACCAAGGATGTTAGCACTTTCTCTGATGCTTCTCTTTATGTCTGTTAGACCCCTTTGACCAAAAAACATTCTTACAGAAAAGTTACATCTTAAATTGCAATGCTGGTAATCAAAGGAGTATCAAGTCTCACCCTATTAGTGTTGTGCAGGGCAACCTGAGAATAGCCCAAGAAACTTCTCTGAGCTCTAGAGGACCTGTGATATTTAATGGTGTACATAAAATAACCTTTTCAATGCCAAAGACTTCAGGAGTTATGATTTCTACATAACAGCTTAGAGCACCCTATTTCCCCTGGAATTTTTGGAAATAACTTTGTGTTGTATTTGACTGCAGCTGTTATTTACACATAGCTTTATGATAAGATGGGAGGCATTCAAGGACCTAGAGAAAGGTTGGAAACCGCTTCACCTCCTGGGAGCTTTCCACCAAGCATCTTGCCTTGTGATTTGCATTGTCCTACTGATATTTCTGCACTGTCTTAAAATACCTCAGACCATGTCTCCTCCCAAGTGAGTATGAGCAGATGACCAGGGTTGAAGATTCCTTTCTTATAAAATTATGGCCAGCTGGGAAGTTTAGCAGCAGCCTATACAGGTAATAACGGTTCTGCTCCTAACCCACACATATGCACACACCTCCACATGCAAACATCCAAGCCCGTTTGTTTGCAGTAAGTCCCAGAGAAGCATTATTGTTCCTAGAGTCGTTCAACTGAACCATTTCTGAAGAAGCACTTTCTAAAACAACATTTCATACTTGCAATCCTGATCCATTTACACACTTAACAGATTATTATATATTTTCTGAGCCAACAGTTATCAGCGTTTATTCTTGTAGCTGGTGATGAGTGCAGAATGCTAAAGCTTAGATAAAGCTCTTAAACTCAGGTCTAAATTAAGCTGAGTCATCACACATATGTTGTGGACTCGAAGTGCACGTGCCAATAGTTCCTTTGGTTCAGCTGATACAGGGAAAATTCCCCGAAGCTGTGCAACCAGTTAGGTGATTTGGACATTTTTGCTCTGAAGATCCTATTAGGCATGGGAAGATTTCCTTAGGAAATATCCCTAGGAACTGCAGGCAAGACAGGTTGAGTCGGTCCTTGCTCCATGTCAATTTGCATCCCCTGTCAATGCAATAATTTGTGATGGAAACAAAACCCTTTCCAGATTGCTTGTTGTGGAAACTTGTTCCTCTGTGAGGGGCTGGCACAAATACCATTGGCCACTTTGGAGTAATTTAAAGCCTCTACCCTTGTGCCGATTCTCTCCCTGGGACGAGAGTCACCCCTATTGATCTCAGTTGTACAGCCAATTGCCACACTGTCTGGTCAAGTGACCTGTCACAGAATCATTAAGGTTGGAAAAGACCTTTAAGATCATCAAGTCCAACCGTCAACCCAACAACACCACACCCACTAAACCATATCCTGAAGTGCCACGTCTACTCATTTTTTGAATACTTCCAGTGATGGTGACTCCACCACCTGTAGCCCTTCAGCAGATGCCCTTCCTGATGGAAGGACTTCATCTCTGTTCTAATGACTCAGTTTGGCTTGGGACTAACAACCTGCCTGGACCAGAACGTTTTGTCTGGAGACACGAGCAACCACTTTTAATGATTCCTCTCCTGGCTGTGGATCTCTTTGAAGCCCTTTGTCTATCAGACATGAGGAGGCCACTACCTAGTGCAGCTCCCACCTCTGCTGACCTGACTGTCCACACAGGCTCTTCTACTTGTACCCATCACCCTCTTCCCAGAGCAACTGCTGCTGAGACTTCAGTCCCTGCTCTGAGCTCTGACATGGCACCCTCCACCCTGGCACCTAGACTTCACGGCTTTCCAGGACATTTTCCCCATTCTGCATCCTCTGCCGTAGCAGTCTGCCAGCTGGCAATAGCGGGGGTCTGGGAAGGTGAAATGACACCAGTGGAGGTCTCACCCTTCCAGGCAGAAGCTGCTTTTCACGAGAGGGCAGTTTCTCCAGTGCTGAAAGCTGTGTGGCAGAGGATGTGCCTGGGCTAAACTTCTGGGAAATCAGGTTCTGAAGTATTTGCAGGAAAATGGATACATTAATAAATTTTCTTTGAGATTTCAATTTCCTGAGAAAGAAAGCTATGATTTTGATCATGAATATTAATAATTCGAGGGCAGGGGATTAAGAGAAAGTCTGAGGCTGCCTGAGGGGGCCTGAAGTCTATATCCGGGTACAGGCAGGGAGAACGAGGCCGGTGCAGCCATCCTTGATTTCCCCATCCTCTACCCCATTGCCGGCAAAGAGGGGAAGAGTTTGGTCCTGGGTGCCTACGCAGCTCCTTCAAGCTGTGCAATCTAAACCAGCATAAAGTAACGTTGCTGTAAGCTGAACTGGGGGGGGTCTAATTTTATTACTTCATTGATCGGTGAGCATGCAACAAAAGTCCCTGCTTGCAGCCAGGCCCATGTCATCCCCCATCCAGCTGTCACCAATACTGCTGGAGAAGTCCAGTCCCTGGAGCATCCCCAGTATATCAAGAGTTCATTAAAATTAACATCAGCTCATTAAAATTAACATCAGATGTGCAAAGGCCTTCTTAGTCAGGTCTTATAAGCTCATGGTGCAGGTGACCTGGCCCTCCAGGATTAAATGTGTTATCTTTATCTGCTGCTATTTAACATCATCCTTAGCTGCCGTGGGACAGAGCAGCTCAGACTCTATGCAACGTGGCAGCCTCTTCCATCATCTCTCCAAACACGGCACTCACTTAATGCTTTTGCTTGTTTTACTCCGTCTTTGCTGATTTTATCACTGCCGTCTGCTATAGGGTTTGGTTGATTGCCAGACCTACTTTTGGTCCTAATACAGTTTTTAATCTTTCTTGGTTTTTCGTTAGCCTGGTAGCTACTGCTACCTTATAACCTTAGCTATAGCCAAACTCTTAATATTTATTCATTGTTGTTAACCTCATCTCCCTTCTTCCTATTTGACAGTGAAGTATTAGTAATAATAATAATATAACATATGATTATTAGTGTTGCATATTGCTTTTTATCCCCCAGCCTTAGTAAAAGGCTTTTGCAGTGTTCAGGCTAGTGTGCAGGGGTTTATCCAGTGACTCACAGTGCACATTTAAACAAAAAGTAGTGGCTGAAGTGTTCAAATTTTCTGACTTTTCAAATGTCAGAGAATATTCTGAAATAACATCAAACCTTACTTCTGTTGTTCGGAGTGACTGAGGGCTCCCTGAGGACCTAATTCTGCCTTAGCTGATGTTTTACTTGGGAACATCATTTTCCTGTGTTGGGGCTTTTTTTGGGGGGGGGGGGTCCCCCTAAGAAACCTCACATTTACAAAATTATTATTTTCTTTGCTCGTGGTAGCATTTTATGATATTAAATTTCTTGGAGAAGTGCAAACAAACAAACAAAACCTTGTCTAAATAATGAAGGAAAACCTTATTAACCTACATAGAGAGCAACCAGCCAACTCAGGGATAAAACAACTGTCCTACTTTAGGTGTAAACGTCAGGGAAAAAAATTAAACCTGCTAGAAATGAAACAGGCTATTACATATGCAACGACGGTGGTAAGCAAGACGGCGGCAGAGCTGGGAAGTAGAACTAGGGCCAGTTTCTGGGTAAATGCTGGGGGGAAAGAGTGCTTCAGAGCTGGGGCTGCGACGTGGGGGAAAGCCATTGTCCCCAGCTCGCCCTGGTGCCAGATGCTCCACATCGAGCCCATTCTCTTTGCCCTTGCAGGACCGCATCCCCCAGGCAGCCAGCAGCAGCTGGCCTGGGTAAGTGTTGGGACACAGATTTGTGAAGAATTTGCCATTTTCTGGGAAGCGACTCAGCTTTACTAAATTTCTGTGTGTTTACTCTTAAAGGTGTTATTGCCAACAGAATCCTCAGTTAAGCGCAGGGCACACAAAATACTTCCCAGCTCCCCAGGACCAATGCAACTACCGTGGTGATCTCGGAAATTAATGCACCAGTCTTCTGAAAACCCTTCAGAGACCCCAAATCTTGACGGAGATGCCCTTAGGAAGGAAGTCTCCGCTCTATTTTCCATATGCAGAACATTTTGCAGGGTCTGAGCCAGAGCTTGTAGTTTCCATAGCAAGATTACTTGAATCATGGCATTCGCAAGGAAAGATGAAATTGCTACAAACAGCAGCTACATCGATCTCCATGCCCCCAAATGTCACACATACTGTGCCTGTTTACCATCAAACTTCCCAGACAATGACCTTCACTGAGAAGGATATCACACAAACCCTCTCAAATAGATATTCACAACTGAGGAAGCTATAGTGCATGCTCATAATCATTGTTCTGGCATTTTTTTTGCCTTCCCATCACTAGTTTTCCAAACAAGCTCACATACACAATTTTATGACGGAGCTCTACCACGAAGACTCTTTGATACATATTCATAGCAGATTCTTGGCTTATCTCTGAGCAACATTCACACATGCTGCTTACTCGAGCTGTTGTTTTTTAAAATGCTTAACATATAAAAGTTTAATCACAAAGTTGCTTTATGTTTGTTTCTTATGAAAAGCATTATTATTGCTCAACAAAATTCTCTAGAGTTGTTTCATATAGATGGTGCTGCTTGATACATGTTGAATTTGGATCAACTGTACTGAAATACAGCACTGCTAAGGTCCCGCTCATAAGGGCTTCCCAAGGTCAAATATTAGGTGAAAAGCTATTGATGGGACAACAACATGGCATGGGCCAGAGGAACTGTGTGCATCGTGTGACAGCGTATTGGGAGATATTTCCTTCTTAACAATAAGGACTAGGATGCTGGGCTACATAAAGCTTTTCTGTAGCCAGAGTAGGCGTTGAGTCCAGATCAACCAAGAAATAAACCCGTGAGTAGCTGGGAAGGGGTAGAGAACAGCAGCAGGAGTCTGTTTCCTGGGAGGCAATTTCTGATGAGGCTCTGCCTAGAGTCGGTGCAGGCTCGGGGAGCGAAGCGCACCGGGCAGAGGGGAATATTTGCCTTCACAAATACTCACCAGCGACCTGCCTCCTAGAAACCAAGCAGGCTGTTACATGTGCGGATATTTTCTCATATTTCCAGGGAAATACAGCAGCCTGGTGGCTGCTGCTAGAACTGCTGCGGTGGCCTGAGGGCAGGTGTAAGCAGGAGGAAGAGGAGGAGGAGGCTGCGAGGAGCAGGCGGAGGAGGGTGGCTGCGGCACCAGGGAAGCCACAGCAAGGGATGTCTGAGAAACACAGGAAAGAGCCATACCCTGGGTGTGCTTAATGTGGGCTGATCGCTGCAATCCAGGAAAGCCAGATTTCAGAGGGTGTCCAGCAACCCTCTGCAGGACTCCCAGTGCTGCTGGATGCGGCTAGCTCTATGTGGCTGCGTCCTCTGTAGATGCCTCAAATAACTGTGCATCTTCAGAGGGAGGGATGGCTGCTGCAGATTGCTGACATGAGCAAACAGGTTTTCACCTCGCCTTAGCCAGCAGGGACATGATTAGATGGCGGAGAAACTCGGCCAGGCCTGTCGTGGTACTCCACAGAGGAAACAAAGGCAGGAGAGGGCAGCGGTTGGGATGTTGTGTGCTCCAGGCTGAAAGCACCCAACTGTGGGTCAAAGAGAGTCCAGAGAAGGGAAGAACTCTCTTGCAACAGCACTAACATGTCCCTATGCCTCTGCCTGAAGCAATGCTGAGACAGAGAGACACCAAAAGAGCTCCATTACTGTTGCATAGGTGGTTATAGTGCCCTTGGAGGGGTCTAGCTAAACTTTTCGATTTACCCATAGAAATGCTGCCCCCATAGATAGGGAGAAGGACATATGACCTATGAAGAGAGACTGAGGTAGCTGAGGTGGTTTGGTCTAGCAAAAAGCAGGGGGTTAAGGGGGAGGTCTGACAGAAACCTTTGCTTGAAAAGGAGTTATAAAGATGATTCAGAAAATTTCTTTGACAGCAGAGCAAGGGGTAATGGCCACATATTGCAGCTGCAGTCCAGGTTGGACTTTAGGAAAAAAATATTCCCTACAATGATGGTGAAGTCCTAGGACCAAATTGTTCTATGTTTAACTAGATACAGAAGCAGTGACCAGATCTAGTGTTAGTGACAGACCTGCTATGACCTCCAGGGGTCCCTTCCAGCACAGACTTCCAGGACAAAGTGATCCCAGAGTCATTCCTAAAGGTAAGAGGTTTGTTGTCAGGCAAGGTGGTCCAGAGGAGACAAAACATCAGCAGAAGCATCATGCACCTCTTCTCCCAAATCCAGTATTCATTTTCGATGTCAACAGTTGCCTCTCGGTTGGCCTTTCAGCTCAGCTGCCTGGATGAGAAACATTGGTTATGGCATGGGAAAGTGTTCTTAGCAGAACTTCCTTTGCATCGTATCCTGGAAGAGGAGGACAAACAACCGGCAGAACAACCTCTTTTTTGGTGCTCCACCAATCCAATGTACTCCTACACACCTAAAAGTCCACAGGGTGCCCTGCTGTGCCACAAACACATGGTCTGATGGGTGCTCACAGTCAGGTTTCTTCTCCCCCTTTCTTCCCACCATACACAGGCTGGAAGTGTCTCTGCCCCATTTCTACCAGGGACCGGGCAGTTGCTACTCTCCAGGGGCCCCATCTATCCCATGCTTGTGGCAGCCAGCCCAGGGCACCCAGCCGCTTCCTGCTGGTCACGCAGCCACTGCCTTCAAACGGAATATGACATGCAGACATAAAAAAAGCTGAGTAAAACTGTCATATTACAAACATGCTCTAAGACCTTAAGAAAGAGGGTGGAAGACTAAGTTTTAACGATAAAGCAAAAGATATAAATAATTAAGCAGCAATCTAGCTGTTTCTTGACATCTTGTTGAGTGGTGCTACATTGCTGTCTGCTGCAGAAGTCCAGAGTGGGACTTTACAGTGTATTCAGCTGCCTGATCCCAGCATCTCAGCCACAGAACAGCTTTAATGAAAATGCCCTTTCAAAGTGAACGTGCAAATTGAACCAAGTTCCTGAGACGAGTCGGGTCAAAGGCACTGCTCCACAGCATGAGATGCGTTGCATAATTCCTGTCAAGTCATTGCCCTCCTCCTCCCCATCTGCTTCCCCACTCCCTCCGCCTCTGTCCTCTGCACACCCTGTTCCCTCACAGCAGCAGAGTCCCTGGCACACCCCAGCCTTCCTCCCCAGGGCTCCTATATGAAATGCTCATTTGATTACTATGTATGTGACCCCTCATGTCCTCAAGCTATTCGTGTGCTTTGGCTGAAGGGTAAGCTCAGGAGGGAGTTTCTGCCAGGCATCTGTGACCTTTCTTGTGGCCTGAGCTTTAAGGCATTAAAAAGCAAAGCGTCCTTTGCTAATGAGCTGGTCCTGGGCTGGAAGAACAAGTCATCTCTACTCCTCTTGCCTCCCCCTCCCGCAGCCTCCAACCAACAGTGGCTGAAGCTGTGCTGAGTTGCTGGGCATTAGCATGGTGCCACAAACAATGGCTGTTGCAGATCCCAGACCAGGCTGCCCTGCAGAGACATACTACGTTGGGGTGCTCTCATTGCACGGGGTTGGTAGTTTCCAGCAGACCACTTGGAAAGAATTTTTTTTCTTTCTGGTGATAGCCAATGACTCTCAGCCATTTCAAAACAGAACGTCTGGGATGTCAAAGCAGGCAGGAGAATGGGGCTGGCCACAGGAGTTCACCTTGTGGAATAAGTCAACTGTCTCATCTTCCTCGTGACTCTTCTTGAGGATTTTGTGCTGATGTAAACAACCTCAGCGCTTCCAAAAGCAAAGACAACCAATAGGGACCTTTGAGGATGCTGAAAGTCATTTATGAAGCAGGATGAGTCACTCTGTGTTTTGTGGCGTCCCAAACTTTTTCTGTTGTAGTGTCGTATGTCCAAGTAAGTCTCCCAGGCCAACACTGTGGGCATATTTGCTGAAGTCCTTTTCAGAGTTGAAGTAAACAATAGCCATTCAGCCACAAAATCCCAAAAGACTTCCCAAATTGAGAAACCAAGTAACTCGCTCCCAAAATGTAGCAACTGTCAGGCAAGAGCCCTGTAATGACTGCGCTGTGTTGCCAACGTCAAGGAGAGCAAGAACTACATGGACTGTGATGAATGTAATCCACAGCACGGGTCTTAATTGACACACACAGCTCCAATGTATATCTCTGTTTGCTAGGACATTGTTTTTCAGCCTCCTTTAAAAATGTGTGGTATCTCCAGAGGGCAGGGTGTGGTATGGACCAGAAGGGCAATCATTTTCATATTTTCCCTCCCAATACAAGTATGCGTGACCCACATAACCTGTCCAGCCCAAGGAGTTAGGAGGAACAGGTGGGACCCATGCCCCATCTGTAGTGAGAGTGGTCTCGAGAGGAGAGAACACCGTGCCATCAGTCCCCAGAAGGAGCAGCTACATGCCTGAGAGTTGTGAGTGTTGCATGGCCCTTCTGGAAACTGCACCTCAGCCCGTCACCCTGAAGAACAGTCTGTCTGCTGCTCTGCTGCTCATGGCAGAGCCCCTGCACTCTTTGACTTGCTCTTCCAAGTCGATCCTTCTTAAATGATTGGGTTTTCCTGGGTTCCCCAGTATTGAAGACAAAACTCAGGGCTCCTGGAAAACAGTGTACACTGTTAACCAAGCTGCCATGAGGGTTCCTGCATGGTACAAAGGTTCCACAGTGCACTGGTAGATGTGACATCCCTCCTGCAAGGGCAGAGATGCGGAGAAAATAACACATAACTGTAGTACTACTGAGTCCCCAACTACAGTGTTCTGTGCCCGTGAATGTGTTGTTAAGATGCCTGAGCCTCTGCCCCAGATGTGGTATCTGGTATCTTTGCTTCTCCAGCCGTGCGCTAGTTTCCTTTAGGAGACATCTGCCCACATGATGGAAAATTTTCATAGATGGCTGACAGCTTGCCCCCCAGAGATCATCTGCTAAGTAAAAGGTGCTCTGGGGACTAGATCTTGAAGATCTGAGGATTGCTGAATCAAAATTCTTCAGGTCAAGCCCTTCTCAGCAGTCAATACACATCTACAACATAAGCTCTTTGCTCCTGTGCAAAAAACCAACAATCTGGCCTTGAAACTCTGGCTGCTGAACAATCCTGAGCCAAGATCTTGGAGGCAGTGTACAGAAAAGCCCTCGGTTGCCTGGAAATACCCCTTCTGCCTCCTCCCAGCCTTTTTTTGCACTTCAGTTTGCTTCTGCTGCTGGGTGAATCCATTTTATTAACAGCTCTTCATAAAGCCTGGCAGCATTTGAAAGACTGCAATGTTTGCTTCTGAATATCAATAAGCAGCCACCTTTCCAGCCTAGGGAAGATTTGAAGGAAGAAAGAGTGAAGCTCTGAGGATCAGTGATCAATGCCAGCCCCACAGGGAGCCCAAGTTTAGGAGATTTGTTGTTGAAATATTAACTGAATTCCCTCCCGGAGTGAGCTGAGCGGGAGCTCTGAGCTGCTACACGAAGCTGCCCGGCAGCTGGGAGGATTGCAAAGCGAAGTGTCCCCAGTCATGACGTGGACTTCAGCACCGGCAGCATTCCTGGGGCATCTCCTCCCATCCAGCCCCTGATGCCAGCGCCCGCAGCCGTGGTCAGCTGGGCCTGCAATGCATAGGAATAGATCTCTTCTTCCCACCCAGCCTGTTTTTTCTAGGCAAAATGTTGGCAGAATTAGAGGTGAAATGGCCCTTCCTTCCACCATGGAAAGGAAAAGAGGGTCAGGGGCATGAATCTAGACAATGGCCAGCTTGGTTTCAGGCTCCTGTTGCTTGGGCTCAGCTCCAAGCGCCTAGCAGGACTCAGAAGGGCAATAGAGGCATAGCAGAAGTGGGGATGGACAGGAGTTGTGTACCAAATTGTTTTTTGATGCAGTATGTGTTTATTTTATAGAAAAGACCATTTAATTTTTCACACCACACCCCCCCCCCCCCGAACACATTGGTTTTGATTAAATATTCATGGGAAAACAGTTTCTCTGATCCAGGAGCAAACATTAAATGAGTGATGGAACCACAACAACATGTTGCCTAGTGCTTGAGGCATTGACATAGGACTCAAGAGACCTAAATTCTAATCCTTCAGAAGTGACTAGAGCACAGACCTCCCAGTAATCCCCTGCACAAGATACTTGCTTTTTAGGTTGGCTCCCCAGCACATTGTTTTTGACCTGAGATCCCATCCCAGAGCTTGGCAGCCTTCCCAGTTCAGGTTTGATGGAGACTTTCCAGCAAGACATTCCACTTTTGACAAAAATAAACAAACAAAAAAGGCTGGCAAAAATATATTTTATTTAGCAGATTCCTTGATCAGCCTCTTGGCTGTCTCCATCCAGTCCAAAATCTGTTTCTGTTCCTGCAAATAAAGCCTGCAGGCACCCTCCTTTGGCTAGCTACAGAGCTGCTTGTGCCCATACTTCCAAATGGATAGAGCTACAGCAATTAGGCATCTGGTTCTTCTGAGTTGCTGGTACCCCTGGGCTCCTTGGGGGTAGGAACGCCCTACTAAGCCTCTCTGCAGACGAATGGTTTGAGCTTAGTCCTGGACTGCATGGTCCACTTGGCCAAGAGGGAACAACAATTTGGAGGTGATGGAGAAGGTCCCCTCAGGAGCAACTCCTTGCCTGGGTGTCATCCCGGGGAGCAACAAAGACCGTCCTTGCTCACCTCTCTCCGAATACTCACTGACTTGCAGGTGCTGCTCTCCTGGTTTGAAGGACTCTGGCAACAGAGGAGGGAGCACTGATGACACAAGCAGCACTGCCACAGTGGGATGAGCCCTTAGGGACCCAGGGACTACAAGCTACAGGTACCAGGCTGGTCCCCAGTGTCACAAATGCATCTGCAAGGCTGCTTCAGGTCATGTCAGCTCAAACCAGTACCTGGTCCCCCTCTGCCAGGGAAAGAAGCTCATAGAGCAAGTGTTTGTGCAAGCTGTCTTTGTGTCACCTGGAAAGACCCCAGTGTCCCACTCAGAGTAGCTCAAAGGCCACAAGGCTCTGCTGGAACAGGACACTGGCCTGGTACGACTGGGATGTGGTGCCTCTTGCTTTGCCTGTGTTACTAACACCACACTGCAGAAGTGCTATGAAAGACTAATGCCTCCTGCTTTCCAGCTAATTATTATCTTTTTGCATTTTCCTCATGTCAGACAATGAAAATAATGCAGTCAGATTTGTTCTTGCTGAGAGCTGCTTCCTCTTTCAGTCCCTTGGAACCCCAAATTGTGGTTTCATATGCAGCTGGAAAGATTTGCTCCTGATGGGTGGCTCCCTACACTGGAATTTTACCTGAACGTTGTGGACCCCTTTCCTGGCATCCAAGGAGCAAAAATAAAGATACCAAGAGCAATTTGGTGACACCTAACTGCACTGAGTGGGAAAAGGTGAAGTGCCAAAGCACTGTAATTGAAAATTGCAGGGTGGGTCACGAAATGGAGACGTGGAAGATAGACATGGAAATATCTAGAGCTACACAGAGAACATAGAATAGAAGAGCAAGTAGTAAATACAGAGAGAAGAATACCTCAAACATACTTATGAAGGGCTGGAACATGAGCAGGACTGTGGACACAATTGATTTTGCAATGCTCGGTGATGGGCATAACCCCTCTGTGCTTCCTGCTGCGCTCAGCACCCGGTGGAAGAGCTTCAACCCTTCTTTCTGCCACCTTCTGCTGCCGCTGGGTCACCCAAGGAGACAGTACAGCTGATGGAAACATTCGGAGGGTCACTGTTTTGAGGAACTGGACCAGCCTTTCCTCAGTCTCATGCTGATCTGTCTCCCCAACAGTACCAAAAGAAGGAATCTATTAGCAGAGTTGGGACTAACTGTATTTGGATAAGGAGAGGCAGCCACAGTGTCCTGCTTCCCCTTCCCTCTCCAGGCAGAGGATCCAGAGTCCAGAGCATGGATCCCCATGCACAGATCAGAAATGCCGCCATCAGCAAAGCAGCCAGATCAGCGCCTCGCACAATCGGCTGAGGTACCTCCCTGCACAACATGGCTCCCCCCAGTTTTTGGAATGGCTGAAGCATCCCCGGCTGCCAAGCTGCTGTGCTCTCCCTGTTTCTAAGAACAGCCAGTGTGAAGAAACATCAAAGGGGACTTTCCAGTCTTCACTTCCTAAAACACAGCACTAGGCAACAGCAGATGGGAGCTGGCGTTATTAAATATGCATAACCTCACGGATCACAAGGTAGCACTTGGCTATCCTCTAATTAAAAGGCAGCTGCTTCCTAATACAGTGGAAAAAGCCTGCTAGAAGACACTGGATTTTCCCTGCATGGTGGCTGATTGATGAGGAGCCCTGTAGCTTTTTCCTGCCCAGCTCAGAGGTGCCAAAGGGACCCTTCAACCTTCTGTGGCCTCCTTCCAGAGCTGCTGAGGGTCTCTGCTCAAGAGACCCTCCACCCAGGCAGGCAGCTGGGATCTCACTTGATCCACCAAACCAGCACTGAAAAGGTTAATGCTGAGAATAGGTGGAAGCACTTTTGGACACCCATGCCAGCTACAGAGCTGCTTCCTGCACAGAAGCGCTTGGAATGAATAAAAGAAATATTGTTGCACTGAATCAGTCCCTCTAGCGATGAGCTCTGGCTTCCCACTGGTTATTTTCATTAATTAATTACATTTGTATTCACGGAACATGCAAGCGTCCCAATCATGGTCCAAGATGCCACTATGCTGGGGTCTGAACAAACAAACAAAACAAGACAGCTCCTTCTCCAAAGAGCTTCAAGCATGGAAAAAAGAGGTGCGATGGCTGCAGCCAGGGAGCCCCAGGGTGCAGTGAGATTGTCTTGGCCCAGACGGGGCTGCGCTCTCAACATGTTTTGGGGTACCGCTGCGGTATTGCATGCCAGCGTCATGCCAAAGGTGCCTTTTGCATCATTCCCGTGTGCCTGGGATACAGAAAGCTCACGTGGATCCTCAAAGTGATTTTCCCCTTAAAGGACACATTCTGACCCATGGGCTCAGCTGGGAGAGACGGGGCTTGCCCCCCAGGCTCAGCACCCCCTTTTTCCTCACTGCAGAAAGCAGGTGCTGAAGGAGGCGTTGCACCACATTTTGGGACCTTGGCACCCAAGTGCTGACCAGGGGTGGTACCCAGAGTGTCCCTCCTTGCCCCACGCAGATGAGCCCAGTCCGAGACCTTACGGGAGGGAACGGCATACAGGTTCTCATGCTCAGCACTATCCTCCACGGCATCGTGGGATCAAAGAGACACTGACTCACAGTCAGCAAGATGCAGATTGCATGCTAAGTGGCTGCATACAGCTCCCAAATGAAGCTTCCTCTTAACAAGAACAGAGTCATTAGGGATGAGCCAGTTATTTATGCTACAGAAGAACAGAGGCGATGCTGAGATAATATTCAGAGGTGCTTCCCATTCTAGCAGTAATGAATCACAGCCGCTCCTCTGCCTCCCACTTTTGTGCCCCTGTTCCCAACCCCTAGCTGAGAGCATTTCCTGGTGGCCAGTGAAGCTAATGTGCCCCCCTGCCCTCTTCCACCAGCCGTGAAACAATGCCTAAAAGCCAGGCATGGCAGGAGAGAGGTAGGGAAGGGAAAAAACATAAATCAACCTTGAATCATATATATTTTTAATGAAAAAAATAAAATGCAAACAAACCCTGGATCTCTTTCAAAGCCAATGGGATGAAAAGAATTTGCAGTATAAATATACTAGGCCTTTTTTCCTGCCTTCCTATTTATACCATTTCAGCTAAATCAAGGGATAAATTCTGCCCAGTATCTCCCAACGCCACAGAGCCTTCACGGGTAATCACAGGCACCCGGGAGTGTGCGCGGTACTTAAGGTAAAGCACAGCTAAAGGCTTTGCAGGAGCAAGACCTGAGCTTGTTAGTAGATCTCAGATACTAACACTGTATGTGGGGCAGAGACGGCTACAGTGATTTTTGCATAATCCCTCCCAAGGACGTGAGCTATTAAAGCTGCAAGTGTTTGTCAAAAGTAAACAAGAGAAAAGGGTTACTTAAGATGAAATAATGCACAGTGAGGAGCCATCCTGGAACGAATTTAAGAGGGGAGATAGATAGGCTGAAGCGCAGAATAGAGCCTGCTACAGAGATCAGCTCCAGGGAGCGAGGCCAGGATCTCACCAACTGCAGCACTTAGCCCTAATGGGGATGCCTCGTGGAACACGCTGTACTTCTCCGGTAGCTCCTATGATGACCAGGGGAGTCCTCTCCCCTTGCGTATGGGGTTGGTGCCCACCTGGGCAGGAGCTGTAAGATAGGAAGCCAGATCTCCTGCCTCCCTTTTCACAGCTCCCCAGTTCAGAGGTGCTGGCCAGACAAGCAAAAAAAAAGGATGAGGCTGCCTAGGCAGACAGCAAGGCACTGGGAGATGAAGCCCTCGGGACACCGTGTCACCACCGTAGGACTAGAGGGAACGGTGCTAAATTCCCAGATCAAAACAACCTTTCTGACTGGTAATAGCAGCCTGATGCACGGCCCCTTGCTTTGCACATGTAGGTGAGCTTGCAAGGTTCCTTCTCCACCAGGTTCCCTTTACTCTTCCTCCAGGTTAGGTTTCAAATGCACTCACTGCTCTCCCAGCAGAAATCCAGGATGCATCATATGTATCTTGACCAGCTTCCCTGCACCCGGAGGCAGGAGAAAAGGCATGGAATTTATGAGTAACCTTTTTGTTTTTCTCCTGTGAACTGTTTTCAACATTTAGAAATCATTTGAATATTATGCAAATTGGAGTGACTTGGCTTCTAAATATCATGAAAAATGCCCACTCCGGCAGTCTGTGCCATATGGAAATTACCTCTGCTGAGACATTGTGAAATAAATCACCATTAAGGGAAGGATGGATTGGCCAAAAGTGAACAGCTGACATGCGAGAAGCAAGGTTTGTGGTTAACTCGTTCAGTCCGCAGGTCGCCGGGACCCCCCAGGACGGATCCTGCTCCGGGGAGAGGAGGGGGTGCTCACACCGCGGAAGGGCACCGCTCAGCCGTGGGCAGGCAGGTTGCCTCTGCGCTTTCCAGGCTGCCCATTCAAAGACGGGTCATGGGAAGTTGCTGGTTTGCTTCCATTTCAGCAAACCGCGTGACTTCAGCATGAGGCGCTCGGGAAATGATTCAGCTGGAACTGCTAAACAAGCTGATGTGCTGGGCACCACATCAGTCTCCTCGGGAAACAAAGAGATGGTGATGGTCAAACTGCAGTCTGGTGTCATGAGCACAGATGGTGATTGTTGTCAGCCCCGCACCATCCATCCATCCATCTATCCATCCATCCATCCATCCATCCATCCATCCATCCATCCATCCATCCATCCATCCATCCATCCATCCATCCATCCACCCAGCCACCTACAGCCACAAAGAGATGCCCATGCACACATCCTGGCAGCGTAAATGAGACCCAGGAGGGAGGGTGCGGATATAAGTGGTAATAGCTATGAGGAGATTGGGAGAGAGTGCAGAGGGACCCATGAGTCCCCATGAGCATGAATCAAGGCAGGAACAGGAGAATTGTGGCCAGTCGTGGTGCAGCTGCTTCCAAATACAGTGGAAAAAGCCCTGCTAGAAGACACTAGATCTTTCCTGCATGATGGGGAGAGCAGAGGAGGATGGGGAGAGCAGAGGAGGATGGGGAGGCAGAGGAGGATGGGGAGGCAGAGGAGGAACCCTGTGGCCCTTTCCTGTGGAAAGGCTTGGGGGATTCATGCCGTGGGGCTGCCTGCACACAGAGGAGGGCCTGGAGGGGGGTGTGGTGAAGCACATGGTGAGTGGGACCTCTCATGGGCTTATTTTTGTCAGGGAGAACAGATTTATCTGTTTAGCCCCTCTGCGTTTGAAGTAAGCATGCTAGGAATAATCTACTACAGAATTAGCTCTCTCAGTTCTATAGATCCATTAAGGAGATTTTCCACAAGGTTAGAGCGCTTCAGATTTTTTTAGACACAGGTAAAAACTGTGTTATTTACATACATGGGATAAAATCATCAGCTTGGTCTGCACATGCTAAAAGTGAGCTATAAACAAAACGAAAACTGGTCACAGGTCACAAGCCCTGGGATGGTTCTGGCTTTGTCGAAACTGCCCAAAGGACTCTGGGCTTGGGTAAGCTGTATCTGGGAAAATGGCTCAGAAAAAAGAAAAGAAAATGGTTTGGAGCTAGGGGAACAGCGACAGTGGGTGGCTCAGAAGCTGAGGACAGAAAGAAAGAAAAACCTGTGATCCAGCTGCAGGTCATCTGTGGCTCTCAATGCCCCAATGCGTACTGAGGCAGTCGCACCCGATGGGAAGGTCTTTGGCCCTCTCCTCCCTGCAGGAATGATGAGTGAGCAATCAAGCAGGTGGTGCAAAGAGACTTTGGACAACAGAAGCCAGGTATGGCTTCAGGAAAATATGCCCACAGGGGTGAAATATTCGCAGCAGGTGTGGGAAGAGACACCGGAACCAGGTGAGAGGGAAGAGGTTTGGAACTCAGGCTTCTTTCAAGGAAAACAGGTTTGGATGGACAGCCCTTTCTCAAGGGCTACCTAACCCTTGGAAGAACCCCTGGTAAAAGCATCTCACGGTAGCCTAAATCTGGGAGCTGAGCAGAGGAGTGACGGGTGGACAGGTTTGCAGGCGTCCAGTGCTAAAACTGGAAGCTGTGCAATGCTGTAACCACTGCCTGTGCCCCAACAGTAGTCATATATATGGAAATAAATGTGGAGCCAGGGTGCCCTATAGCTGCCATCCCCGGCCTCAGCGCCGACACCGAGGCGCAAATGCAACGGCAAGTGCGCAGGGGTCTGGGCAGCACTGCGAGGCTTTCCTCTGGGGCTGTTAAAGCTGCTCGAAGCCAGGAAGTACTCAATGGGTGCTGAGGATTATCAGGCAGGTATTTCTGTGCTCGTGTGGTAACAAAAAGCTTTGCATTCCCCGGTAGCTGGAAGCCCCTTTGATGCTGAGGACAACACCAATTCTCTGCTTCATTAAATCCCATTACAGACATCCCCCTGCTCTGCTTAGCAGCTGACTCCGACTGAAATTCAGTCTGCCCAAACCATCCGCGGAACTGAGCTCCCCCCACCACCCTCCCCTGCCTCCAGGTCGTGAGCTGTGTTTTCCGCAGCACCGTTTCAGCCGGAGAGGCAAGGCAGCAGCTCCCCGGGGAGCACACCCAGCCAGATGCCTTTTCCCCCCGTAACGAGCAGCGGGACCCTAAGCTGACTGCAGGCAGTGAATCAGAAATTGTAATTCTGTTGCTCTTCATCCCATGGGAATTCTCCTCCCTCCTGACACAGGCTGGGAGAAAACAGCCCTTCCCAGCCCCACCGTGGCCTGGGGATTAGAGCAAAATACAGGGCTAGAGAGACGGGCTCCGGAATCTGTTTTCTCTCCCTTTTCTGCCCCCACAACATCCAGCAGGCAATATTGCCTTATAAGGCAGAATTTCTGACACACTGGGAAGGGGAAAGGTTTATTTTGAGGTTTCCAGCAATGGTGTGAAATTCGAATCTCATTCAATAGCAGCTGACTTGCTCAAATATTAATTGATTTTGCTGCAAGGCTCCCTCATGCCCCCTCGCTGCCTTCCCCCCTCCTTTGCGTGATGTGTGCACCCACTGTGTTTTGCCATCATTTCTGAGCAGACGAATCCTGGGGTTCCCAGGAACCCAGGACCCCAGAACCTCCCCCGCTCTCCTTCTCCCTGCTCCTTTCACCAGCTGGTACCTCTCTTCTTTATGCCTCACTTGTGCCTTCACTGCTGTATCTTCTCTGTCCTTTTCTGTGGCCCACTTGAGGTGGCATCTCTGCTTTGCAGCTCCCATTTTGTCTGGAGAGTCTTGGCCTTTTCTCTACCATGTTCGTTGACCTTCCACCCTGCTCCCAGCATACCAGACAGGTCCTTCAAACCGTCTTTGCTACATTGCCCACCAGACCATAGTCTGGCCGTATCGGCAGGTCAAAGAGCAAGTAATCCAGAAGAGGCAATAAAATGAGTTGTTGTCCCGTAACTCATGAAGCCATGATGAAGCTTACTCTGCAGCTGTATCGTCTTCACACGCCTCATTTGCTTCCTCCCCTTGCTCGTTGGCTTGTGCATTAAACAAGTTCCTCGGGGATGGAGCTCCAGAGCTGCTGGAGCACTCAGTGAGACCCTACAGTTGCCCATAGGCTGCTGAGCATCTGTCAAACACGTAGTCGTACACTCCACAGCCCTTTCCTGATACTGGAGCATGGTGCAGCTTCTGCCGTGTGCCTTCAGCCTTGCCACATGCAGCCTTTTCCTCCTGCACTCACGACAAGAAGCTATGGGAGACCCACCACTGTGTATGAGTCCATCAGGACTTGCCTGGCACAAAGGGTCTCCGGGACTTTTGGATTTTTAGGCATTACCAACTTTATAGAAAAATACAGCCTAAAGAGGCATAAGCAGCTAGGGAAATCTTGGTTTCAGGGCTGGTTGTGTGGTGGGTTTCCTCTGAATGAAAATGTCGATGAAAGTGATTTTAATGTTTCCCTAAGCATCTTCTATTCTTCATTAAAAAATTAAAAAGCGGGGTTTATCTGAAATGTTTTTGTTAAAAGTTTAACGGTCTGCACAAGGAGGAACTTTGAAAAAAAAAAAGAAAAAAGTAGTTTAGTAAAAAATATTCAATTCTCCATCAAAATATAGCTTAACTGGGGAAATATTAACCAGCTGTAACAATACTGGATCAGGAGGGAAATAGCTGCAGATAGAATCTTATTTCTTGGAGCTGACTTTTCATCAAAACTCTCAAGTTTTTTCTGCCTAAAAATTTCAATTGAAATGTGATTTTGTATCCCCACAGGAATCAGGTACTTTCTGAAATCAATTTGGTTTAGTCAAGAATCCAACTTTTCATCCAAAAGCAGTTTGGGCACAAAATGCTTGTCTTTCTCTCCACATTTCAAGTGACACCCTCTTCCTCTCCCGCCCAGATCCCTCTTCTACACATCATAGAAATTGCTGTTGAATTTGTTCTGAAATACTTTTAGTCCCTGAAGAGGTCATTAAGCAGTTCTTGGTCTTTATCCCCTCCTAGCTGTTTTCTTTTTTTTTTTTTTTTTCCCCCTTTCTTTTTTTCTGAGCATGATGAAAGTCTTACCTGTGTGGAATGCAGTTAGGCACATGGACTTCCCATATTTACTGGGACTTGGAGCTATAATGAGTATAATAGTCTCCCTCAAATATTGATCGTTATCAGACTAGATGCATATTAATGGCATAGGCCTGAAGGAACTGTTTTTGCTATAAATCTTTGTGCACAGTTCTGTGTACAGAATAATTGATGGCATGTTATAAATGTTTGATTGGCATGACTTTGCAATGGTGCATTGCAACACATGAGCTGTGCTAGTTATTCCAAGTGAATGCCTGTTAAACACCAGACCGCTTTACACTATGGACACCATCAAGGGAGCTGCATAAACAGGTTTTAGGCTTTTCAGGAGGTTTCCCTTTTCCCTGCATCTGAGTCTGCCCCGATTCTCGTAATACCCAGGCTGACTTCCCAGGACACCGAGGCAATGCAGAAAGATGCCCTTAGCATCCCCTAGGAAGGATCCACATGGATTCTCCACATGCAACGTTTCAGGTTTCCTTCACATAAAAGGAACTGTTTTCTCATTTCTTAATTTGATTTTTTCCGAGAGCAAAATCATTCCCACTTTGTGATGAAAAGGGAGGTAGGTGATGCTGAGGAAAACGCTGACGCTTTCATGCTGCCACCAAAGGCTTTACAAAGAATCCCTGCCAAAGGCAAAGCTCTGGTCAGCTGGGAACCCCTTGCCCTGCACAGAGGGTTTTGGCCTCGGGCTTCGTGTACGGAGGCTCCAATACAACTTTATAATTGGAGAATTAGGTGCCGCATGAGCAAAAGGCAAATAGCAAATGCCTATTTCACAAGGCCTTAAAAGCACTGGAGAGGTGGATTCATATAAAAGATAATGAACCATGGTATATTTGTTACAAAGCTAAGCAGCTAATCTGACATCCCCACGAAGCGACTGCTGTGTTTGCTACTGCTGCTGACGGGGTAATGTGCCGTGTTTGCTAATGAGATTCTGTATCAGGGTGTTTACCAGGGATCCCATTCAGCACAAGTTCAGTTTGAGTGAGTGTCAGCCCCTGCAAAACCCTGATGACTATTATGAGTAGAAGTAGTAGCAGTAGTACTGTGTGGTGCCACGTGCCCCAGCTGTGCACCAGGACCATGGTGCTACACAGCATACAAAGATAACAGCAGTGGAAACGTCACAATTTGAACATCTCATCACCTTAGTGCTGGGCTTTGCCCATGTCCACTGGCTTTGATTGCGCTGACTGCCGCAGCTGCCTTGGGGCTTGGAAAGAAAAAATGTCTCTTCAGAAAGTTGCTCCCCTGAGACGAGGGACTGGCAATGACCTTTGGGGAACTACCGCTTCCACATGGCCATCACCTCCCACCTGATACACTGGGATCATAAGACAGATATGCCTGTAAGACCTGTTGGTGATGGAGCCAAAGCGAGAACATGACTAGTGCCAGAAAAATTGGAATTTGCTTGCTTTGTCTTCAAGTAACACAGCCATATCCATGCAGCTGAATCACAGAAAGGGTCCCCCCAGACTGCATGGACTCCAGGACTGCCACACGGCTACATCCTATTTAGCTGATCCTGCCTAAAGGAAGAACTGGTAGCTCATGTCTCAAGCCTATGTGTTTCCCTTGGCTATGAAGAGTGGTCCTGGATGACCCAGATACAAGTATCTTTACTGGAACCATCTCCAGGTAGTGATCTGGATACCATCTTCAATGCTTGTGTCTCCATGGAAGTTTGGATTTGCCATAACTTCAAGCACGACAACTCCCAGCACCTCTGCTAAAAAAAAACAACCAAAACCAACCAACAAACTAAACAAAAAAAGAAAACATTGAGATTACCGTATGCAGTTTGTACTAACTCTGCCCCAAGAACACCTGGTGGCAACAAATGTTCCCCATTCAACTTCATCCCCACTCTACACACAGCCATCAGTTCCCTTCTTTGTGAAGCTGGAGTATCCTCTGCTCGTATGAGAACAGATTTGTATCTCTGTTCATCCTCGCTGCCCTTTTCTAAACCTTTTTTTTGAAATTCTAGTATAGTCTTCTTGAAATGAGACACCCAGAAAGGCACATGGCCTTCGGGATGCAAATGCTCCTTCGTGCTGCTCTGGTCCTTATTCCTTACACTCACCGAGCGATGAGAGTGCACTAGTGCCTTCATGCCTATGTCAAGCTCTTCTTGACAAGCAAGAGCTGGTTTGGAACTCACCATTGTACTGATGGAAAGGATTGATTTCCCCGTGTGCTTTCTTTTGCCTTTGTCAATGCGAGTGTGTACCTTGTAACTCCCAGCTCTCCTATATTGTTGAATACTGCTCCATTTCTTCATAGCCAGTTTCAGATTTGACTGCTCTCGGTAGCAGCCCATCGTATGCAAATGCTGTGTCCTTTCAATTTGCTCCCTTTTCAGGTAGTTTAGGAACATTATACCAGCCAAATCACAGCACAGGCCTTTGGGGAACTCTACTGGCAACAGTTTCATTTATTCCTGCTCTTTATTCCTCTCCTTTAACCTACATTATGTTCCCACTTAAGCCAAGGCAGCCACTTCTTGAGGAGCTCCCAATGAGAGAGCATGCAGAATGAATTTGGGAAATCCATGTGTGGTATGTCAAGCTGGATCACCCTTCTCTACATGCTTGCCAGTTCCTTCAAAGAGCTCAGATGAATGTCTGAAGCATTTCTTCCCACTGTACATCCATGACTACTAATTTATTCGGCACTACAGCTTTTTCTAATTTTCCCAGTGCAGGTCAGACTTATTGCTCTGTGCTTTCCCAGGTTCCCTGGGAGTTTGTTTTAAAAATTGGCATCTCATTTGCCACCTCCTATTCCTTTGTCACTGAGGCAAATTTAAGCAATAGGTTAAAAGCCACGGTGAACAGCTCAGCAATTTCATATCTGCACTCCTTCACACAGAATCACACAGAATCACTAAGGTTGGAAAGAACCTTCAAGATCATCAAGTCCAACCGTTAACCCAACACCACCATGCCCCCTAAACCATGTCCTGAAGTGCCACATCCACACGTTTTTTGAACACTTCCAGAGATGGTGACTCCACCACCTCCCTGGGCAGCCTGTTCCAATGCTTGACCACTCTCTTGGTGAAGGAATTTTTCCTAACATCCAGTCTAAACCTCCCCTGGCGCAACTTGAGGCCATTTCCTCTTGTCCTGTCGCTGTTTACTTGGGAGAAGAGACCAACCCCCACCTCACCACAACCCCCTTTCGGGTAGTTGTAGAGAGCGATGAGGGCTCCCCTCCGCCTCCTTTTCTCCAGACTGAACACCCCCAGTTCCCTCAGCCGCTCCTCACCAGACTTGTGCTCCAGATCCCTCACCAGCTTCGTTGCCCTTCTCTGGACACGCTCCAGCACCTCAATGTCCTTCTTGTAGTGAGGGCCCCAACACTGAACACAGGATTTGAGGTGCGGCCTCACCAGTGTCAAGTACAGGGGCACAATCCCTTCCCTACTCCTGCTGGCCTCCTTTACAATGCATATCAGCTGGTCCTGATGATTTGTCATTATTCACTTTAACAATTCAGTCTAAAATCCTTCTTACTGATACTTCAGTCTGAGGTTGTTCCTCTGACTTGTCTCTCCCACCACCCAAAGGCCCCAGTGAAGGGTTGTCTCCACATTCCAGCGCAAAGGACCAGCAGGGATTATCCGCTGTCACTTTACCTTGCGAGTACTTCTCCACATTTTGGTCACCTGTTGGCTCCTCCAGGTCTTCAGCAGGTTTCCTGGTGGCTATTACCTGCTGAAGGACTGAGCAGAACTGAGGATTAGAGAAGACTTTGCCTTTTTCTGCTTTTTTTCCATGTGAGCCCAAATGCCCAGCCAAGTAATAAGATGCCCCAGTGAGGACCCATATGAAAGTAGTTCCTTCAAGCTGGCCTTTGCAGCCAGCTGGGACAGCCTCACATCAGCCACACATGAAAGAAGCAGGCTATATCATCTGCCTAGATTTTCTACCAGTCCCTGGTGACCAGGCTTGGAAATGAAGCATATAGTGAACAGGAGCTTTTTAAAGAGTTTAAGGAATCCTATGTAGTTGTCTTTTAGTTTTGAATTTTGTTCCCCATAAATTCAAAAAAGCCTTGGGGGTAAAATGTAATTCTTCCCCTAATGCTACCTGTTTCTCTTGACATTCCTCCTGTGACCAGTCACTTCCAGCAAAGCCTGGAGTTACCTACAAATCCAAAACAGACATTTTCCCAGCCTCAAAATAGTGTGTGTGTGTCTCATTCGGATCCAGCTTGGCTGAGGGACACTGAGGAGGGGAGTGAAATGGGAGTACAGCTTTTAAGCACAATATGTGCATCCCAATCTCCACGATGCCACAGCATGCTTGGCCCTCCCCTCCATCACGGTATTTCTAAAAATGTCCAAAGCCCTTCAAAGGCTGGGAAAACCTCTCCCCTCTACCAGACTGCATTTAAAACGCAAGTCTGAGCTCATTTTCTACCCAGGACCATGCCTTTCTAGTGCACAAAAGTTTGTAACCCACAAATAAATATTATTAAAGGAGTTTTCTGCACCTGTTCACGAGCACTAAGGAGAAATGGCCACGGCTCGCTGCTTGCCATGACAGTGATTTCATGCTCTATTCCACGTAAGCCCCCCTGAGCCAGGGTGCTGAGCACACTACTCAGACTCCTGGAATAAAGGTTTGGGACTGGCATGAGCAGGGAGCTGCAAGAGCCGCACCGTACTGGCATCGCATGCGTAGCCATTACTCAGGCTTCTCATCAATGTTTAATGAAGAGAAATGCTCACTTGCGTTGTAAGTGGGAAGAAACCACCTGGGTTATTAAAGACCCTGTCCTGAGCCTTCCGCTTGCTCCGTTTCCGAGGCGGCTGCCAGGCGAGTGGGTTGCAGCAGCAGAGGTAGACGAGGGGCCAATCTCCCCAGCTTGCGAGCACACGCATGCGCACACGTTCGTACTCACGCTCGCGCTCACACACACCCTTCTGGATAAGCTTGATCAGCCAAGCTGGGAGCTTGTGGAAGTCGCTGTGGCACGAAGACAGCACCACGCTGGAAGCCAGCACCGTGGTGGTGTGCCCGTCATCGGGATGCTGCCGGTGGAAACCGCTGCCTGAAGGTTTGGCCATAAAAGCTGTATCTAACCCTGTCCCAGGCAGAGCTGCGAGACAAGGACAGGCTTTGCAGCGCTCGCTCCGAACGGCTACGGGACGATGCTTTGGCCAAAAGCTGCTTTAGCTGTCCACACAGGCCACAGGCGACGGAGCTGGAGCAACATGTCCTAGCACTGTCAAACAGCCTCAGCTGTAGCCTCCGGAGCATTTGCCACCCTCTGGGTAAATGCAGCTTTTTTGTCTGTCTTGATTTTGGCCCAGAAGGGTGGGAAGGGCCCTTTGGTTGGAGACAAAGGGACCTTTGCAGAATAGCGCTGAGGAACCTGTGCCTCGGTGGTCAGTGCCTTCCACTTCCCGGGTTTCCAGAGTCATGGCTTTTGCTACCATATCCATTTATTTGTGGGGATAAACTTCCCTTCCTGAGTTATACACCACCACCACCTACCCCCGCAGCACTTGTTCCCTCTGGACAGATTTGCCATCCCTGCCTTAATAAAAGAAACAGTCAGAGCGTTAAATGCAGCCCCAGCAGTGTGAGAACCTCCACACAAATTCCAAAATGTCACTTTGGAAGTTAGCACTTCATCTTTTTTAGCTGCGGAGGGTAAAGATCCTCCTCAATGCAAATTAGCACTGCAGCAAAGATGCCAAACCTTCTTTTCCTCCCCCAGCCATGGTAAGATTCAAGATTGCCGCATGATTAAGCCCTGGCAGCTTTCCCTCCCCTCTTCTTTCTAAAACAAACATTAAATTATGAAAATAAATGTAAAAAATCCCTTATGCTACTGAAATCTGGATGTTACGGATCAAATGGACCGAAGTCAGAATATAGAAAATCAAAAGGTTACAGAGAAATATCAGCTCTTCATCCTTCATTTCACAGACTTTAAATCAGTATTAAATGATTGCATTAGGAAGGCAGAATATTAGAGAGGGAATTGGCTGAAATTTTGTAGGGGATACTTTTAGTCAGTGAAAATGCAAATGTGTTAACAAAAAAATATTTTGCAAATCCATATTTGTTTCGCAGATTGTGCATTTATTAAACACACTTGGGCAATGTCATATTCTTTGGCTTCCAATCATTGTGTTTTTTATAGTTTGAGGTTAATTAAAAAAAAGAAAAAAGGATGTTCCAATTTTAAATTGAAATGTTTGTGGTCTGTCAAACAGATTTTCACTTCACCCCAAAAAAATTCTTCTTTGAGTTTCTGGTTTTCAAAAAAATTCAGTTTCAATTTTGCTTTAGCTTGGAATTAAATTCCCTGATTTTATGAAAAAGTCGGGGTCTATACATAAGCTAGGACAGAGTTAAAGTTCCCACCAGAACCTCTCCTTTTGTATTTTCTAGCTCTTCAATTTGCATCCTAACTTCGGGGAGTTTTTGACTTTTATTGCTACAATCTATTTTAGTAAATATTTAGTCAGCAAATTAGTCAGAATCTCTTCTTCCTTTCTTCTTCCTTTCAAGTGCAAAGTGATGAATTCTGCAGTGGTGTGGGGAACTAAAGGACATGTTGTAGCGGCATTCTCCATACTCAGCTACTTAGTCCTGTTTATCATGTTTAAAAACATGTTTGTCATTTTTAATATCTTGTCATATGTTACCCGTGGGCCATGTGTCAGTCATACCTCTACATCACTCTCATTAAGTTCCCAGTGTGTTAGTGTCTTCATCACGGTCATGTTGCTGTCCTCCCTCCCCAAACGTACTCACCATCTCCATGTGCATGGGACGGTTGTGACGGACCAGTGCTCAGCTGGGATGTCTTTGATGAAGCCCTTCTTCTGAGATTCATGAGTGTGAAGGGATGTCCCAGCAAAAGATGGGAGAAATCAGGTCTTTAAGGATGAAGCCAGATACTTTTAGTGCTGAAGGACGTAGATGGGGAACGGACACACTGTGAGCCAAAAATACATGGAAGCACTACGCTGTGTGCTAGACGCTGATGGAGACCAGTGCAACCAGTGTGTAGTCTGTGGGAGAAGGCCAATGGACATCATCACTGGCACAGCTCACTGCATCCCTCACTTCTCTCTCACGGGCAGCTGAGCATTTTGGGTAGGAAGGAGGAAGCCCAGACTGTGGAAGACTGTCCCCAAGCAGATGCCTTCACAGTACAATACAAATCCCATCTCTTCTTATAAGATTTCCACCACACAGCGTGGCAGAAGAGTATTTCCATTTCCTGGGCAGATGATAATGAAAAAAAAAAAAAGGAAAGGAAGGAAGGGAGTAATGCCCGATTGGGTAAGCAAAGCTTCTGGAGCCAGTCCTATATGTATTGTGTGAAGAGGCTAAAACAAAGATTTCTTTTTTCAGGAGCAGATGATCTTATTCATGCTTCCAATCCTCCTGACAAACCAAGGTTTCCAGGCAGAAAACCTAACAGTCACAGCTGGGATTCAGTGAATCAGCCACCAAGTGAGAGAGGAAGAAGAGGAGCTTCCAAACTATGCCTACAAGTGGGACGTGTTTTGGGACTACAGCTGTCCAGTGCCTTTGCTCTGTGTCCCACTCCTCTGTCGGCCTCAGCTTCACGTTGCACAGCAGAGACCAAAGCACAGCCTGTGGGAAGGTGAATTTCTGACCTGTACGGATGGCCACTATGGGCATCTGCCTTCACAAAAAAGTTTTCCTCTCTTAGAGGTCTCCAGCTATGCTCACTTCTTCTTTCTTGTCTCCTTTTCCTTTTCCAAACTCAGTACAGCATCTCCCAAAATGCCAGAGCATTTGGTGAAGAGGGCACAATCCCAGTGCTGTGACCGACCACAGTGGCCGTGTCTCGGGGCTGGGGAGGCATCACAAAGCATGACTGAAATTCATGAACTGTACTAGCTGAGAAAAAAACCTGCAGCTTTTTCCAAAGGAGGATGCTGGAGTCCCGAGGAGATGCAGGTATAACACGCATGAGCGTACGCTGACACTGAAGCTGAGAGAGGTGCTCAGTAGTGCAGCGCTCAGGTGTGGGTGTGGGTGAACTGTGCCCCTCACACCTCAACCCAGGGGTAGGACACTCACCAGTGCTCCTCCAGTCCTGCACCCGGTGTTTCAGCAGTAAAGCTGGACACTAGGGGAGGAGCAAGGAAAGGAGAAATGTATTGGTCCAGATCTACAATTCTACAGTCTAGGCGCATCCAGCCAAGCTAGAGAAAAAATAGAGGTTTCAGCATGCAAGTCACTGCTTTTACTTACTTAGATATCTCCCTGATAGCAAGATTGATGGCTTCCTGGCAGAGATGATTTCTCACTGTTGACCATAATGGGACTCCAGATGATTACTCAGATGGAGACATCTCTACTCTGCATCAACGTTCTGGCAGATGAGTCCTGCCAGGGTCCCAATCACTCTGACACGTGCCTGTACACCAGGAGGGAGCACTCTGCCTCACGTGATTAATGGCTCAGTATATTGGATGTGTTCAGGAAGATAAGGCCCCGTCCTTCTTGCCCAGTAGCCCAGTGTAGCCTCTCTGGAGTCAGGAGTGCTGGGATCCCATCCCAGCTCCAACAAAAGCCAGGTGAGCAGGTATGGAGTAAAACTCCCCCCTCCTGTAAATCAGATTAAAAACAACTCCCCCAAGGTAAAATAATTCACTTCTTGTCAGAGGAAGCGTTTCATTTGGCATTTCAACCCAATATGAACTGTTTCACTTTACCAAAAACTTTGTAAAGTTGTGGTTTTGGGTCAATCTCAAACAATTATTTTTTTCTGGATCACTGGCCAAATCAAGAAAAGAATTACTTGCATATCCCTGCTCGTGACAATCAGACAAGGCAGTCTTGCCCTCCATTTGCAAAAACAGAAGAAGGAGGTGAAAGATCTGAGCTGTCACTAACATACAGGCAATGTTGCCAGCTCCTGCCTTCCAGGGCCCAGAAAAACAAGTGATTTTACAAGAAGCAGTAAAGTTAATTATTTCTTGAGTTCCTTTCCCTGGAGCAGTGAGGGAGAGGGATGGGGCTGCAATTCAGAGAACACACATGGCTTGAAGATTCACGGAAAAGTGTGCTTTGGTGCAGAGGTTAGTGAAGAAAAATGAAATGCAAGCAAAACCACACATCACAGCCATCATTGATGTTTCTAGGAAAGTCAGCGTAACCCTCAGAGTAGGCATGAGCTGAATGAGAGTCCAGCACCTCTACCAAGTGCTGTTCCCATTAGACTTATTACAGAGGCGATCTAATAATGACTGATTCTGGCCCAAAGATGTTGATTATTAAATATTTGCAGTTTCTATTTCAGCAGGAGACATCCTGGTGATTTTTTTTAGCATATGCACTGGAGGACAGCTCTACTCTTGTTGCTGCCATTTCTTTTAGTAAATGAGTGCATGTAAATCAGAGAAATTCAGAAAACAGGAAGCAAATGCATTGTAAGTTCAGTGTAGGAAAGGAAAAATGCTTTCCAAGGCTGTTAGCTGCAGGTTCACATCGTCTTCTTTCCAGCCAACCTTACAGCCCTCCTTCATGCAAGGGGATTCACAATTGCAGACAGCACAGAGGATGCACTGCGTCTGCTCAAGGCACCTATGACTTGCAAAAGGATGGTCGGGGATGTAGATGCCAGGCAGGATGCGTGGGAAGTGTGTTTTCTTGTTCACTGTTCATTCTTGGGTTGATTTCCATTGCGGTTTCTACTATGGCCCTTGTTGCCTTTGGTGCAATTTCCTTCTCCATGGGAAGGGACCGTCTGTGGAAGCAAATTACCTCTTGGAAGGATGGGACTGACACCAGCAATCTTGATCTTCATTTGACCTTGACTTTTATATCTAGGATCAGGAACTAATTTCTCACGATTTGTGAAACGACGTACAGTGGGCTGCACCCAGTGAGCAGGGGATAGCTGGGACTCGGAGTAAGAGAAGCATATCCACACAGGCCAGCCTGACATTCCACACAGCTTGACCTTGCTATTTCCGCCTGAAATGTGACCTTATGGCTTAGCATTTCCTCCTTCCTTGAGAAAACTGAAGGATTAAGATCCACCAAGGCAACACACAATAAAACATGGGTGTTGGACATTCTTCTGGGTGCGATACAGGAGTACACATCCTAAATTTCCATCCTAAAATGCCATCTCAGGCTGCTGCCTAAAAAATCACCTGCTTTGGCCTTTGTGCAGCCGCAGGGCTCTGGGTTTCTATGAAAAATACAGCCCTTCCAACCTGGACACCACAGTGCACAGTTTCAGTGTGCCTAATTTTTTCCTGGTTCTAGCAAAAAGTCCAGCACTTCTTACACAGCTAGCATTATCATAAATTGCAGCCTGTGCCTCATTTTCAGACGCAGTCTTCCATGCCTGCAATTTCCTACCACTGGATCTTGATCTGCCCTTATCTGCAAAATTAGACACTGTTTTGCTATCAGTAATCGGCACCCTTTTGGGTGATTTTTTATGCTGTGACTATTATTCATAAACTTCACTTTAATAAGCGGAAAGATGGAGCTCCTTCTGTTTGTTGCACTCAGGAAGGTTTTCCAAACCTTGACTCATCCTTGCAAGTCTTTGTCTACCTTTTCCGGTTTGACAACGTGTTTCAACAATGTGGATATCAGACCCAGATCCAGTAGCTCATCTTGCTCTCCCTAACATTGTACGCAGAAATCACACCACCTTTTTCTACCCAGTTATCATTTCCCTATGAATGAATTTTTGGCTCATATTCACCATCCCAGTTTCCTTATCTTAGAGTGAGCTTCCATCAGGTGGTTATCTCAAATGATCTGCAAGTCATTTGTGGGGTCATGGCTTTACCATTTCTCCTATCACAAGTATGATCCGTTCTGTCTGTTCCTCGGTTTAAGTCCTTATGTCCGATGGGTTAAGATGCGCATCGTTCACTTTGAGCCTGCCTTATGGGATTGGCCCTTTATAACCTACCAACCTACCGCTATAACCTACCATCTCTCCAGTGTTTTAAGACTACTGTACCTCATTCCAGATCAGCTGTGAAAAAGTTGAATGGCTTGGGGCTGAAGACAGACCGCACCAGCGCAGCTAGGAGGAGAGGGTGGTGGGCAGCTCGCTCTGCTGGGGCCGTGTAGCCTGGGTGGTTGGCTACCTGGCGTGGTCAAAGATTTGCCATGTGGTGTGACACCGCTCCGCAGGGGAAGCAAGTGACTTCCTTACCAGCTTCCCCATCAAGATGAGAGGAATATTTTAGGTGGTTCCTGTATGCTTTGAGAAAGAAGCTGTTAGTTACTGCATAATAGATTTTTTTTTCCTCTGCTGCCCTTGTTTTCCATCGTCAGTGAAGTGTGGCTTTTGCCGGGTACTCGATTCTTCCCTTGTCAGTGGAGAAGAGCAAGTCACAGAGCACCTGGCCGGTTTACTCGCTGCTTCCCAGGCTTCTGGAGGAGGACTGAGCCACTTGACAGCTAAAAATCTACACCCAGCCCCTGGTGCTGCAATCTGGTGCCTGCGGTGCTCACGGAGAGCTATTCTCTTCCTGTAACAAAGCTATCGGAGCCTCAGTGTGGGCTCTCTGCTCTTCACCCAAACCAGGGTGGACAGAGCTGTCGTGTTTACCACACCACTGGGCAGGTGTGAGATTTGGATGCTGCACAGGACACGTGCCCAGCAGCTGGAGAAAGATGCACCAGAGGAATTCCTAGCTTTGCTCCGAGTGGGATAGCAAGACAGGCTGCGCAGCAAAAACATTTTGCAACTTGCTGAGTGCTTCATCACCCGGGTGTGATTAATGAAGGCCCAGCTGCAATGGGACAGACTTGTGGCTCAGATGGACACAAAAACACCCCAGCGGTTCCAAGAACTCTCCCAAAAAGCGCATGTCAGCCAGGTCATTTGAATTACCGCTTGCAAAAAGGCAACACCACAGCAGCTACTTGGGGGAAGGCTTGTGCAGAAACAATAGCCCTGGGAAACAGAAAGCACCCGGGTGAACGGTGCAGCAGCAGGGCAGCACCATTCCCTCCAGCTGCACGGGATCCATCACAGCAGCACCACTGCCAAACCCATCTCTTGAGATCAGGACCAAACCTGAACAGCATTTTAATCAAAATTCAGTCGCATTAGGAAAGAAATATGCTTTTAAGACAAATACCAACTGCAGAGGGAAATAGAAGATAATGGGTTTGCAGAAGACCCCATAGCCAAGGCCAAGAACCCAACATGTGCCCCTGATGGGTCAAGCAGCAGCCATAGGCACAATCCCAGAAGTTACTTACTCATCTTATGGGCTCCTCCTGCCTGGCATTTGCCAGTGGAAACCAGTGAATGAAGTAGTTGTACTTCCCTGTTACAAAGTCATAACCTGAGGGGACTTTTATGCTGATGTTTTCTGATCTCCTGCTGATCACAGAGCTATAGCCATCCAGTCCCTTTTTTATGGCTGAAGAAGAACAGATGCTCCAACAAGATGTTAAGTCATTCTGTAAATGACATATCTGCACCGAATCCTCCACGTTTAAAGGCTGTGGGATAAACTTTGTACTTTGCTAGGGGAGAGCTACTCCCTTACTCCCTTTGCTACTTTGAGGGCCCTTGCTGTGCCCCCATGGAGCCCCATGGAGCTCCATCGGTGCTGGCACAGGGGGGCTTTGCACCGTGCTCTACCGTGCATGGTCAAGATGCCCCAACAACCTCATGGTTTATGTGGCCAGGAGTACTTTGTGGTGTGCAGGGTATGCTGTGTGATGCCATTCACGCTGGGATTTTCTCAAGCCCCATGATTTCCAAGCGCTCTTTCTCAAAAAAAAAAAAAAAAAAAGGAGTATTATGGTGGCTTTCTTCTACGTGTCCCTCCAAACACAAATAATGTGAGTATCATAAGCGTGTCTAATTCACATGAATAATTTATGCAAAGTAATAAGTTCCTGATACCAATAAACAGAATAAATACAATTCCCAGAGACCACATTACAAACTAGAATTCATTTTTACACAGATATAAAACTGTTACGATCAAGTAAGGGGCGAAATAATCTCCATCAATAACATTTCCTTATTTCTTCATTGTCTTATTTGCACAGTGCTACATCCCTGTATGGTGTACAATCCATCCAGCTGTCCTGGGGATGCCTATGAAGCTATTCCAGCGAGTATTATATTAATCATTTCTCATCACCAGACAGACATTGTTGGAGGCTTTTCTTGTTTCGCTGGCAACATTAGCTGACTTTGAGCAACAAGCAGAGGAGGATCTAAACATATTTTCCCATGAAGATACTGAGACATAGTCTTATTTGTAAAATACATATTTTCACCGTTAATTTCATACTGGCACTCACTGCACAAGACATAAAATGCCATTATTGGACACCAGTAGCATGTCTGAATTCAGGAGCTAAAAGTCAGTGAAAATAGTCCGTGTCACTGGTTGGTTGTTTTGATTTTTGCAGATATTTTTTCCATTTAGGTCCAGACCATCTTTTCCCATTATTTCCCAACTTCTACCATTTTGCCATTCATTAAAGGATATGAGAGCTCAACAGAAACATTTTGATGCAGTGTACCTTCTATGGCTGTATTCTGTGGACAACCCTAATATCCTACCTTTCACATAGCAACCCTTTCCTTAAAATGGATGAGGGGAAAAAAATCCTGTACAGGGTAACTACTGTTTTTCCTCATTGTTTACTCGATTTTCTAAACTGGTTAGCAGCTCTGAGGAGCACAGACTGTGCAACGATCACCTAAAATTCAGGTACTTTCATTTTTTATGGGAATTTGGGGTTGTCAATAGATAGGTAAAACAACCTGATTTAATACTTTGCAACTTTTCGGACTTAGCTAGCCAGATTACAGCAAGGACAACACTCATCTGCATTTACTGAGCAGCACAAATCAGCTCCCTCAGTGGGAAACTCATGCTCAGCATGGAAAACATCAAGTCCCTTTGGAGGGGAAACACCTACCTCTGCAGCTCTTAATTGCGACGGTTAATTGTCGGGTGGAAGTGCTGGCTGGCTGCAGGCGGGGGCTGTAGGTAGTAAAGGGGAGATGAAAGGAGAGCAGAGGCAGCAGCCAAGCGCAAGCCTGTGTGCTCCGGGGGGTAAGGCTGGGGGGCGGGCAGCCTGAGGACGCAGCGGGTCCTTGGCAGAAGGGCCAGTCCGAGCAGAATTTGGAAGTGCAGCAGGTTGCGTGCGGCAGAGCGGAGCCGCAGAGCCCGCGGCGGACGAGCCCAAAGCGCCCGCAGGCGCTGCGCTCCTCGGCCTCCCCGGCGCATCCCTGCTGCTTCCTCCTCCTCCTCCCAGGCCTCCCGGCGGCAAAGCAAGCCCGGGGCCGGCGGTGCGGACGGGTGTTGCGGGAAGGCGAGGCAGGAGGCGGCCGCGCCCGGCCGGCCCCGGCGCGGGGCGAGCGCGGAGCGGCGGGCTCAGCTCCGGCGGAGCTGCCCGCCCTGCCCGCTTACGCTCGGGCCGCTCTCCCAAGGCTTTAGTCACGCGGGAGGAGATAAACGTGTTTTACCGATGAAAGCTGCGGTGCCAGGGCGGGCTTTTTACTGAAAAGAAAGAATGCCGCAGCAATTATCTCGGACACCCATCAGGGAACCTGCAGCTCTTTGCCACGTTGTGCAGGTGTTGCGAATAAACTTAACTTGGTTTGTCTCCGTCGCTAGTCTGAGAAAAAATCTTCCAAAATGGCCCAGGGAAATAAAAACAGTAAAACTGCTAAGAAAACTGAGGCGGTCTCTGATTGTTTTTTCAATTACTGTATTTTCAGGAAGAAATCTCCTTACAATTACTTTCATATCAAGATTTCGTTTTCCCACACAGAGTTTGTGATTTTCCCTCTCATTTGATCTTTGCCCGGTTCAAAAACATGGGCAAGTGGAGGAGACCTTCTCATTTTTAAAAGGCAAAGTTTTGTTTTTAATTATTCATGACTTCATAGAGAAAGCTACGCTTGGAAAAGGTTTGATTTTATCAGGTGGTATGAGCTAGGAAGCCAATATCCACCTGGGAGAAACTGAGTTTTCTCCATTCTCACAGGTTTTTTTCAGTGGCTAAAGGGAAAAAAAATCCACACACTCAACTAAATGCACTTTCAAAGTCTTGTAAAGAAGTTTTGCTTCTCAAATATTTTGCTTAAAAATAGAAGCAGGGCATGAAAAAAGTAATTGAAAATTAGTGTCACTCCTTCAAAAGCAATTTCCTTCGAGAAACACTGTTTCCTGAATAAAAAAAGATACTTATTTTTGGAATTTTTTCATGCTACTCCAATTAACACCATCTAGACAAATACTCTTATTTCTGAGTATGGGAAAAATCTAGCCAAATCCACACATATTATTTTTATCACATTTCTATGGCATTGGATATGGATCTTTTCTGTCCTCTAGCAGATCTAATGCCACTATTTAAAAATCCCAATGGCAATTTTCCTGGGCGAAGCATGTTTATGACCCACCTCAACACAGAAGTTATATTCTTCTGAGAGATTGGCTGATACCGCTACTTTTCTTGGCATGCTCAACAGAAACACGTTTAACAGCTCCTGCCATGGATCTGCCCCCCACTTTATATTTCCTTCCCACACCACACTGAGGACCTGATCTGGACAGTGGTTTTACCATGCAGCCCCAGAAGCACAGCTGGAGGAAGCCTTGGTCCTTACAAGACCAGATGGTATTTGTAGTTTGACCTGGGGTTCCTCCACACTAACTTTGGCATCTGGATATTTTTACCTTAAAATAGGTACTAAGATGGTTTGTACGGGTTGTCCTCCAGAAGTCCCTGGTGCTCTGGGTTCTTCTGCAAGAAGCAGCTCAGATTTGGGTAGCTACCTTTAATTTCTCAGCTCGTCAGCAGCACTGTGAGGATCTCAGTGCTCCGTTGCCCATGCATATCTCTACCAAGTGTGGGACCTGAAGAGGGGATGGTCACTGTCCCTGGACAGTCCCATCATCTGAACAGGAGCCTCTACACCAGTGTGAACATCATGCACATGGTCCCTCCCGGGATTTGGCTTGTGCCAGAACTCAAAGCAGCTTTTGTGGCTCCACGAAAGCATGATCAAAGCTTCCCTCCCTTGAGCTGATTCCAGCAATATTCCTCATCAAAAAGCAAGTTAAAAAAAACCATATTTGCCTGTGGTTTTCTTCTAAATAAATCCCCATGTCTCAGGAGGCTTGGGGTTGCTGTCTCACCCCCAGTCAGCTTCGGTGCTGCTGGAAAAATTCTTCTTTTCTCTTCAACACCTTCAGAAAAAATCCCCCTATTGTAGGAATTTGAGATGTTTACATCTGCTTATCTTGTGTCTGATCTCAGCGTTCATATAATGCTTCAGCTCCCTCTTTAGCTGTATCATTAATTCTTCACAGATCACTGAGAAAAGCCTTCTTGCAAAGCTTTGCCTCTGAAGCCAGCCCAGCACTGGTGCCCCAGTGAGAGCATTTCCACCTCCCTCTCCTCTGGCCTTAGCTTCCTATATTTATCTTGATAGCTTGCAAAAGATCTCACACACTTGTTTTATTAAGCAACCTGCACGGCAGTGGCTGCAGCCAGACCCCGTTCCTTCTGCACCTCTCTACGTAAGGGAGGTCACGTTGCCTCCAAGGTCTACACGGACAGTTCCTGTAAAACATGATATTTCTACTAAAGTTTCTCTTTCAGAGGCATTTGCACCATTTCTTTGCATCCACCTGGCGCCTGCCTGTGCTGAAGACCTGCGTCCGTGACAGTAAATGGCAGTTTCTTTCCATCCATGTGCTGATCAGGCAGAGTGGAGATCCAGCTCTAACCTCAAAGCTAAGCAAGTTGTGCCTGAAGGCACATAAACTCCTTCATGGGACATCTATAACCTTCCTCCAGAGCAGAAGCAGGTTTAAAACACACCTGCAAAATTGCAGGGGAGCCTGATGCCCGGGTACCCAGCTTCAGCCAGGGATGTTCATGATCAGGCATAAAATTGAAATTTTCTAAGTGAAGAGAGCCGAGACAAAATAGACTGTCCAAAAGCCTCCCGGGCTACTTCTCTAACTGCCATGATGGGTGCAGCCAAGCTGAGACTGAAGCTCTTACTCCAGTGGGTGTTGCAGTCCTTGATCCCATGCCAAATGAAGCAACCGAGAGCTGGGTTGTGGTGGTTGCTGACCTGCTCCTTTTGGGGCTGGGTTCGTGTCTTGTCATTCCCCACCCTGGGAAAAAAAAAAGTTTTTCTTAGGGTTTTGCATATAAATCCATACCTTTATTGTCTCAGGGAAGCTACCCGTGACGTGGTTATTTCCTTATGTGCCTGTAAGACCACACTATGTGGCCTGATTTTTATCTTCACTCACCTACTTAGTATTGTGTTGGGCAGGTGAGGTGTGAGACCACTTCAGGGGCAGGAACTGACATTTCAATCCACTGTGAAGATGATACATGATACACCGAGGGATGTTTCTACAGTCGTCTGCATCTACACTGCCATGCTGGAGCATTCCCAACTCCTACTTGTCCTCATTGACCCCATACTGTTGACCACTTGGGTCCTACCTTGATACACACTCCCTTGGGAAGAAAACGCAAATGCAGCTGAAAAGCTTGTGATACATTTGACTTCTACCTCTTCAGCCCATGAGGTCCTGGCACATCAGATCTGGGTCCTACAGCTGGGACTGTGTGTCAAACCCAGAGCCAGGACCAGCACCCATGGCAGCCTGAGGTTGTGTGGTGTCTGGGAGAGCCTGTCCTGCCTGATGGAAGCACCCCGCAGTGGTCCCACGCAAGGCGTGTCTGTGTGGGGTACCCTGGGCACTGCCCTCTGCCCCGTCCCAGAGCATGGACTGTCACATAGCCCATCACCAAACAGCCTCTCCACGGCCATCTGGCAAGAATTTGGGGTTGAAGTCACCCTGTGATGCCTGCCTGAGGAGGGCTGCGTAACCCAAACGGCAAGGGGGACACAGGGCTGTCCAAAGCAGAGGGGTGGCAATGAGGCTGCAACGCCCCAGCTCTGCGAGCGTTCAGGTCTATGTGCTTACAGCATATGGCCATTGCCTGCTCACCAGTAACACCAGTTACATGCCATGCTCAGGGAGATGGCAGTAATCCCATAGCATCAATATTCCCTGGGACTCACTAAGCAGAGAGTATCAAAGGAAGAACATCTTTCTACCAGTCCCATCACTGTCTTATACAAAAGTTAAAATTACTCTCTACCCTGTCCCTGATCCTCTCAAATCCTACCCCAATTTGCTGGCCCGGGAATGACGACCAGCAGGCTCACCTTTTGCAGATCCCTGTCATAGCTGGTGCCTTCAACAGCTCGCGTCTGCCCTGCACGAAAGCAGCTAACGTTCATCTGCCTGCGAAAACACACCTTAATTGAGCAGCCCCACTCACCCAGGAAGTTAGCTAAGCCTGTAAGGCTGTTTGCTTTTATCTGTATATACCATCCTGCCAGTCTTGATGTTATCTGAAATTTTAGATTTATTTTTAGATAATTGATAGAAATGTTGAAAAGTACAAAGGCTTCACTGTTTCCTTGAGATCCTGACAGAGATGTCCCCATTCAGTGACAGATTTGTGTTGATTACTAGTGTTTTGTAGTCTGTTGTCACTTCCCAACCCATTTAACATGGATTAGGTAATGCCCAATACTAATGTTTAAAAACAGAATATGATGTCAGATCCCTTGCAAAAACCTTTCATGGGTTATATCTGTCAGATCCATGCTGAGGGAGACTTCAGCCCCATGAAGGCCAGCTATTATGTCAGCATGTCCCGCTTTATTCACGCCATACACCGTGGTCCTTGACCCTCATGACCAAACAGCACAGAAGAAAAATTCAGACATCAAGGTCCAGGACCCTCAGTGCAAACAGGAATTCGCTCTGCCCTGAGGACTGGTGGAAGCAGAGCTCCCGTACTCCCAGACACGGCTCCTCTTGAAGGGGCTCTCGTGGTCCGCCAGCAGCAGCACAGCCTTTCTGCAGGATTTTGACCCGCTCCAGCTGCTTTTTTTCAGCACGCCCCTATGGTGCTGTCAGCACAGCGAACGGGATACCCGCAGGGAGAGGGGAAAGGAGCTCTGCAGGGACCGTGAGCAGCAGGTTTGCACCTTCTGGGAAAGCCACGGCCACTCGGTTCTGTATAAAAGCAAAGTTAGGGCGAGGTGCTGCCGCACTCCCCACGTACAGGTGGGCTTGTTTAGTCACAGCTCGCAGAGACCACCCTCTGCAGCAAAGCATCCCAGCATTTTCCATGGGGGAAAATCCCTGCACGATGCTGTCGCCCTGCTCCCCAAAGCCATCCTGGGTCTGACCCCGCGAGCGTGGCAGCATCACGTGGTGCCTGATGCCTCCCTGCATCCCTCCGTCCCCGTAGTGCTCTGCCCGGCCCCCTCCCGCTGCACAGCTCTGCTCTCGCTGTCCTGCCCACCCACCACCAGGACAGAGGGATGAAGGCAACTCTGATGGTCTTCCTCCGGAAGCCTCGTCTGGGCTCACTGCAATTAATTCTCCCTCCTGTCCACTGGCTCTTTAAAGGTGTAAACACCGGGCTGTACGATTCCTGGCAGCAATCCAGGAGGAGCTCGATGTGTCCGGATGAAATAGGCACTTGCAGTGGGGATTTTTTTTATCATCAAGCTCAGCTACAAACAAACCTTTAATTAATTCCTCCACAAAGTTCTGCTGAGCTTGTGGCCTCCAATTCTTCTGGGAGGCTAATTAACCTGATCCTCTCCCTCCGTGCTCCTTTCTCAAGATTGCCAGTTTTCACTTGTTGAATCTTAATGCCTTTCGCTGGTGTAACAATCCGCTCTTGTTCACCAGACGCCTCTCGCCCCCAGTGCACAGGCTACCTTTCTTTTTTGCCTATATGAGCTCATGCTACAGCTGCTTGAAAAACAGCACAGCTCACACCTCTTTGCAGGAAAGATTGACTTTTTTTCAAAATTTCCCCTTCGCATTGAAAAGGAAACCGCCCAGGAATTTCAGTTTTCCACTAAGATTTACAGTTTTCAAAGACTGTTATGTTTTTTTTTTTCCTGTGAAAGCTAAAGTGCTGTGGAACATGTTCCTGTTTCAATGCTTTCAGCAAAAACTCGAGGAAAAAGAAAACAAACTGATATTTGCACAGATACAGATGTATGCAGGCGTTTTGGGCAAAAGCCCATTTGGGGTGGGGGGGGAGACTATTTCACTCAGCTCCAACTTGATCAAAAGCCCATTGATTTCAGGTGTGAGGCACCCAGGCTGTTTTCGACATAGATCTCCAGCCTTCAAAAATATTTCCTGAAGCTGAAAAAGAGAAGCTCATGAAAGTAATCGAGATGTTTTGGAGACCGTGCTTCTCGTCTTCTTGGGACTCATTTCCCTAAGACTGATGTCGGAGCACTGAGCTTTCCAGCCTGCCCCAGGGAGCGACACCGGGTGCAAAAACGCCTGCAAAGCTTCAAGACACTGATGTGCACCATGAGCCAGTGGCCATGGAAATGCTGACGGCAGAGGTGTGGGATCCAAGTGCAAAGGAAAGAACTGGCATCCCAGAACCAGGGAGTCCAGTGTGGGACATGGCATCACCGTGGGACACATGGGCACAAGACCCATGTTGGGACCTTCTGGGAGAGCCATGGCCACTTTGTTCTGTATAAAAGCAAAGTTAGGACAAGGTGCTGCAGCACCCTGCAAGTACAGGTGAGCTCACCCTCTGCAGCAAAGCATACCAGCATTTTCCATGGGGAAAAACCTTGCATGATGCTGTAGCCTAGGGACAATGACCCCCATCCAGGAGGGACTTCAGGGATTTCACAACAAGCCCAACATGCAGCATGAGAAGGAGCAAGGGGGATGCCCCAGGAGCTTCCTTCGCCCCCAGCATCCCTCTCCCCTGGCTGGCCACTGGTGAGATTGCCCTCCTGAGGGACAGAAGCAGAGGAGGGACCAGACCTGCATTCCTCGTCCTCAGCAGAGCTCCCAGGCTGGGCTGGGAGGAGAGGAGATCGTCTCTGCTTGACTCTCTTGGGGTCCGGTGCCTAAAGTGCAGGCTGCTATATCCAAGCTTTTGCTCCCACAGGAGAAACCTGAAATAGAATCAGTTTAACAGATTATTTTGTTGAACACACAGTTTTCCTCTTTTTAGCCCTCTCGAGGAAAAAAAAAAAGTGGAAAAACACTGACATTTCTGTTGGGTCTGAACTCTTTTGGCCACTTGATGTCTCAAAGTTTATTTGCATGTTGGTATCATTTATACCACTCTCATCAGAGATGGCTGGGAAATGCTGCCTGTTAGCTAAATGTCTGAGGAGGAAAAGAAAAGAAATATCACAATTTTGGGTTTCTTTGTTTTTTCTTTTTCTTTCTTTCTTTCTTTCTTTCTTTTTTTTTTTTTAACCTGTGTGGCATCCCCAAAGCAGTCAAATCATAGAACTTTTGTTAGCTAAAAGGGAGGAGGTTGGGAATAACTTTCTGGCAGTTTGCTGCTCTGACAAGCCAAATCCCATATGTGCTTTGAGCAGATTAGAGGGCAGCAGCACCAAACTTTGCTCTCCAAATGCCCTGCTCTCCAAGCACCTGGAAAGCGCTGCCTACAATGACGTTAAAATAATCTCTCTATTTTACAATGGTCTTGAAAAAGTCCAGGACTGGCTGGGAAGCACTCAGATACCATAGCAATAAGCACCAGGCCATCTATAGTGCTATATTCAGAGCAGGGATGGGTGAAACAGGCCACACATTAAGTGGTGCCCATGGAAAGGAGGAGAGAGCAGTCGTTCCACACCGAGTGCTCTCCAGGTTGAGTGAGGTGAGGCCATGTGGGAAAACTATGAGAACATTTAGCATCATATGAAGGCATGCTTGCAAGGAGTCTGCAGCAAGAGTGCGTGGAGAGGCAGCCCTGCTCTTCCTATTTCTATAGCGTTTGATTGAGCATCACCCTGCCACAAGGTTGCTCTTCCAGCCAGGCTTTCCACCTACAGCTGTCCATCTTGTGTAGGGGAAACGAGTGTCTCCAAAACTGACTCAGACCTGCTAAATTCCACTCTTAGTGAAACATGAGACTAAATGCAAAGAAGAAACCATATACAAGTGAACATCAGTTTTCAGCCTTATTCAGGAAAGGTGCTGATTGTTGCTCAGTTAAGGATTTACATTCTCTGCATATTGTTTGGTCAGCCCTGGATGAAGATGCAGCAGTTTCTGCCCAAATCCCACTTCTGCTGTCACCCTTTAAGGCCACTCGGGGCATTTTATATACTCAGAGCCTCCATTTCTCCCATGAGCAATGACAATATGGGGCTGAGCCCTTCCTAGAGAGGCTGAGGTCTGGAAGAGAAGTACTGCGCAGGAGCTCTGCCTCTCTTCATAACTCTTGTGACACGCAGGGCTAACGACTCTGTTAACCTCTCTGCTTTGGCTAAGCTTTGCTGTTGCAGGTTGTGGCAAAGGATGGAAACAGCCTGGCAGCCTAGCAGCATGGTCCTGGGTCTCCAGGTACAAACACCCTTCCAGGGACTGGTCTCCATTCCCCGGTGAACCTCCTACGGCCAGCGTAGCACCTGCACTTTGTCCCCCCAGGTAGCCTGCAGCCCCCCTCAAAACACCTCTGAGTGCAGGTGCCCACACCTCAAGTGGGCTAACACAAGGCAAAACAGACCCGGAGGAGGGAAGTGGGGGAGGACGGACTTAAAATAAGATTGTTGGGAAAGCAAAAAAAAAGAAAAAACCCCACCACACACCCTCTCAAACTTGCATGCTTTGAAAATGTGTGAGTTTCTCTGAGGCTGACAGAGATGACAAAGAAGGCGCTCCAGGGAATGGGTGTAGGGAGGGGCCCTCCATGGGAATGAGAAAGCCCCACATAACAGCACCACTTTGCAAAAGCCCTACAGGGTTGGAGGGGGATGCCAGTCATCCCATCACAGCATACTAGTGCACTTTGTTTCTATATTATTATCCTCCTGTTGCTAGAGCCATTAAAAATTGTCTCTAAATAGCTCGGCATGGTGATTTGCTAATTGAGTTAACTTGGCTGCAGTGGCTCTGGTGCTGAAGGATGTGGTTTGTGATTAGATAAGACCATCACCCCTTTCAAAATGAACAACACATTAAGAGGCTTTTCTAGGTCGTGCCAGACTGCTCAGCACAGCACTCTGCTAAGCGCTGCACAGCACAGGGCCCGTGGCCCCAGCGCAAGACAGACAGTCGTTACAGCTAATGAAGGTCTGTGCTGTCCTTCCCCTGGAGGAGGCACGGAGCCTGAGAAAAACCCAGGAGCTTCTTCAAGATGGAATCAGTCTCTTCTGCCTCAAAGTCCAGGGAAGGCCAGCTGAGGGTGCTTGGACAGTGAGTCAGGTCCTGCTGCACAGTGCGTGACGGGTCCCCATGCTCACAGGGGAGGCACGTGCTCAGATCTCCCCACAAGATGAAACCCTCCTTGTAGACCTCAGTCCAGAGCACAACAACGCTGTGGCATGATGGTCTTTCAGGGCAAAAACGTCTGGTCCCTCCCCTGCATTTTTCTTGCTGTTTCTCCCCCACATCTGCCAGCACCATGCTGACCCTGGCCAAACCACTTGTTCTAGGAGCAGCAAATGCTGCGTCAGACTGTTCCTCACTAGGACACATCTCAGATGCATCTCCCAAGTTGTTGAGAGCCAGCACAGACCCACACCAGGGAGGACCTGGCAGATGCAGTCTGTCTCATTTGTGCAGCAGTTGGTGCACAGGGCTCCTGAGCTGCCCACAGGAGAGCTGATAGAGTTGACGGATCTCATTGCTCTTCCATGCTCATGCCTACAGTGTTAGGTGAGCTGGTTCTTGAGTTCACATGAGGGCCAGCCTCCTTGGTTGTCCATGGCAGCCAGCACTGGTGAGCATGTAGCTCAGCTTTGTTGAGTCTTCCCTTGGCAGGAAGACACAAGGCTGCATGGGGCTCAATCATAGCAATGCGTGGCGCAACCTAGAAGGAAGTTGTGTGATGCTGAGGTCCCACCAAACCTCAAGAGCTGCACCACTCCACAGAGTCAGCCCAAAAGGAAAATAAGATTGCAGAATGGAGGTGTGTTCATTTAGGTCTTCCCCAGTGTTTCTCCCCTTGTGTCCTCCAGCTCAGACTGACAAAGAGTTTGAGGCAAACCCTACATTTTTAACATTGCAGAACTCCATATAAAGAGATTCTTCTTCCCTCAGCGGTGCTGAGGCTGACACCTTTGCCTGCACCGCTATCTGAAAGGAGCAGCCAAGGGAACTGCAGAGGACAGGCATGGGGGAAAGCAAACCTGGAAAAGGGCTGGAGGCAAACCAGGAAAGAGGAAAGATGGTTCCTGGAGCCACCGTTCCACCAAAGTGCTTTCACCAGTGGAGATGCATTTGATAAGACCACCCACTGGTGAGCAGGTCCTGTGTCACACCTGCCTGTGCCTGCACCACTCCAGAGTGGTGGCAGCGGCTGAAGCTGCCCAGCTCAAAGCACGGACAGCGAGTGCTGCAGTACATCAGAGGAGGCGAAGCTGCTCTCCTTGCAGCTCAAGCACCGGCCAAGTGGGTGTACTGGAACATGAAATAAAACCCCATTTAACAAGAAAGCCTGAAAGTTTTTAAGACGTGGTATCATCTCGGATGGAGCCTGGTTGGCAGCCACACGGGCACCTGTCAGGGCTGGGCTGGAGTCATTAGCAAGATCAGAGTCCTGGCAGGACAGCGGGAGGCTGGACTAGATGACCTAATTTGCATCCCTTCTAGCTCAAAAAAGTCTGTGATGTATTTTTAATGAAGCACACACAATAAACTGCTAACATAATATTAGAGGCTCATTTCAAAGCTCAAATAGGCAGGGAAATCAAGGTGAAAGTTTCTGAATTCATCATTATTATGTGTCACTCATCTTCACTACGACAACCCCTGGGCACACCAGATGCTTCCTTTGCAGTCTTTGGTACACGGTTTGGAGCCTGCCCTCCTCATTTTTTTCAAGCAAACCAGAAAGAACCGGGCAAGTATAAAGTTTGACTAGACATCCCTCACACGTATAGGCATTGTTCCAGCCCCACAAAAGGTTTTGCAAGCAGCAAAATTTAGTGACTCTGGAGAAGGCTGGGGTCATACCTTAGACAAGCTTCAGGCCACCTGGGTTGCTTTTTGTTCTGCTGGCCCCTTCTCATCATATTGCTGGTGTCTGTGAGGTTTATAATTTCATGAGATGTGTCAGGGAGCAAGAGCAGGGCTGCTCCCTTAGGAAAGGCAAGCCGAGAGCTGAGCGGGATCCTACAGCTGAAAGGTACCCCACCAGCCACCAGCCTGTCCCAGAGGACCTGAGTGAAGAAACAAGACCAAGAGATGGTGGCCACGTCCAGCCAAGAGTCCACACCATATGGCAACATCACAGCAATGAGGCAGGTCCAAGGTGAACTCAGGAAGCATCCACAGGTCAGGACCAGGTCCAGTGATTACCAAGCAGGTCCATAGTGAGGTGACACGTCCAAGGTCAATCCATTAAATCAGCGCACAGCTGAGGTTCAGAGCATCAGGGCTCCATATGTAGGCAGGGACATGACTATGGCCGAGCTGCAGACCGGTGCTCCTCCAGCATGGCTCCAGCAGGGACTGAAGGTACGAGGCTGAGCTCCTGGGCCCACAGTTTCGTTGAGACTCCAAACAAGGCTGGTAAGGACCATTAGGACCTACTAGTTAACTCAGTGCCCTGGTAAGATATATGACCTGCACCAGTGATATGGAAACACACAATGGAAAATGGGATGTCCATGTGTCACAGTTTTCTTCTTCCCAAAACTATTAGGCCACGCTGGCAGGAGATTTTTTCCCCACTAACACCCATTCCTTCTGGGATGTCCCCTGTTTTACCCAGTGGTTGGAAATAATCTCTTAGGTTGTTTAAAGACCACAGCTCTGGTGGAAATAAGTAATATTTTCCAAGGGTGGAAACAAATCAGAAGCCAAATGCTCCTCTGACTGCACCTAAATATTCTTGACCTCTCCAGGTTACAAAAATTGGCCAAGAACAATCTGGTCAAAGACCAAAGCACCCCTCAGGTCCAACCAAACCGACAATGCCACAAGAACTTACCTACATGGAGTCCGGAGGACCTTGGTATTGAACCCCTCTGGTGAGCTGCTGTTGCTGGAAACACTCCTAAAAGTGACACACAACCTCAAAAACATACATAGTAAAGATAAACAGCATAGTCTCCACCCCCACCCCTAACTCATAGAAATTATGTGTGCATCCGAACGCATTCCCAGACCTCCTTGTTTGGGAGACTTCAAGTCGCTTTCCCTTTAACACCTTTCACCCCCGCCAGCCTCGTCCCCACAGTCCCGGCAAGGTCAATCTGGCAGCAAGGGAGGAGCAAAAAAAAGGGTTTAGCAAACTACAGAATTTAATAGTCTTGCTTGGAAACCTTGTTAAAATTTCAGCTTTTACTGCCCAACGAAAATGGGAACATTTAGTCCTAGCGTCTTGAAGTCAACTTCAAATTCGCGTGAATGTCTGGGCTCGTGAGGCTGCTCACGCCGGGTGGGGAGCGTGTCGGTCATCCAGCCTGGCTGCTTGTTCGAGCTCAGCCTCTAGTTGTGATGCAGAAGGGGACTGAGCCTTCCGGGTAACCTGGTGTTCGTTTCACCACGGGGTGGAGGGGAGGATGGAGGCAGCTAATGAACGAGCAAAAGTGATTGATTCCTGTCTCAGTGTCAGGACACTGAACGGCTGTTTGTCAAGAAACAAGAAAATGTCACTGGGATTTGTAAGCGCTTGTAACTATTACATAAAGCACTTTGACTAAGAATCGCGTAAGATAACTTTCCGAGACGGATGCTCTGAGAGTGTGTTAATACAACCACTGGCCCTTCTTGACATTTCTGCAAACACCTTATAAATATTCCATGGGAGCGGCTGCTGCTGCCGCCGCTGTTGTTGTGGTTTGAATGAAAATACCAGGGGAGAAAAGAGCAGCTTTGCCCTTATTTAGCAAGCGTGCAGCTAAGTAAGAGTCCTCAGCCAGCCCACTCCAAGGATTTGCTCCAGTGAAAACAAAAAGCAGTTGAGCATCCCGCCCTTCTCCTGACGAATGTGTGTGAAGACCCAGCAGAGTCTTCTACCACCACACCCAGGTGGGCACTGGGAAAGGGGTTAAATGACGCACCCGAGGTCTCATGTTGTTCGTGTGACACTGCTGGAAATTGCAGCTCAGCCAGAGCTGTCTCTGTTGCTTTACCCCAAGGCTCAGAGGCTAAACACAAAGTTCCTCAAGCAGGGCAAGGCAGCAATGGGGAGGCTGATGTCTGAGGGTCTGTGGGGGGCAGGTCCATGTGTATTTGGGGACCGTCCATAAAAGCAAGATGCCGTGCCGCTCCTCCCGGGTGTGGACTCGCTGGTGCATAACACGCCCTTCCGCTCACGGGCAGCAGGGAGGATCCCCGGCCGGCTGGGGCGATGGGGGGATCACGCAGCAGAGCTGGTGAGAGGTGCTGCTGTGCTCCTGGGCCACATCAGCTGTCCACGCCATGAAGCTCCTGGTCCTTGTCTAGAGGTGCTGGATCAAACTGCGCTAGAGAGGCTTGTGCAGAAAGCAGAGCAGGCTCACACAGCCCAGGCAGCAGCAGACGCGCATGCAGCGAGTTGCAGGACTGCTGGTTTAAACGCCACTGACCACAACCAGCCAAGAGGTGCAGCTTCACTGCTTTAAGATGTTAGCCACCACTCACCCGTCCAGCGCTCCCTCCTCACGCCAGATTTTGCAGTTGTGCCCTTTCTGCTTTAAATCCAAGCGATAATTCTCAAAACCAGCCACAGAACAACACATGCAACTCGGAGCCAGCCACAACCACACCATCACACAGGAGCCGAGCCATGGGCAAACCACTGCCGACAGACCCGACTCACAAACAAACTGCTGCAGATGGACCCTGACACAAGAAAACCGCTGCAGGTGGAGCCACCCACCACTGAAACGCTGCGAAGAAGCCCAGCCCGTGACTCATCCCAGCTAGCGCGCCTGAGTTGGGGCCACGTGGAGTGCGGCAGCCTATCAAAAAGCTATGATTTCATCCCAAAAGACGTTACTGTTTTTATGCTTGATGACAGCTGGGCGTTTTTGGTACCTGCTGACCTAGAACAAGTCTCTCAAACTGTACTGAAGGTGGGTCATTTCAAGATTTGAAGTGCCTCATTGTTTAGTGAGTGGGCAGTGTGTGGCTTTATTTTCATCACGCCTCTCTTTGCCGAGTCTCCATTATCCCTATTTATAAATGCCCTGGGAAGCAATTCCATTAAGTCTCACCTGCTTCAGCATTTCCCCACACGGTGCCCTAGCTATGGCACAAATCAAAGGGTCTCTAATTAGCGTTTCTGTCCCTAGCCAGATTCAAATGTTTGGGCTTGGCTTTATAGGGAAGGTCTTTGCATAATTTCACAGATTCCTTGCCCAGACCATGGTTGTACCCAGAGTTCATTCTATCTCTGGAGCTTCCCATCAGCAATCGTGACACCATAGTCTAGCATCATCCCTAAGAAGCCTTTGCCTCTCTTGCCTGTTCTCTGTTCTCCTGCCCACCCCCATCTTTCAATGACTCTGGGGTTTTTTATCCTTTTCTGATTTTGAGAAGGAGGCAGAATAGCAATAGGTCTTCTCCCTCCCTGTCTAGTGATAGGGAACTAATCCAGAAACACAGCTTTGAATTAGAACTTCCCAGCCTTTATTATCTCTATGCATCATGTCTGTTTGTAGCAAAACTCAGCAGCTTAGATAATCTTCTTGCTGTCAGAGCAGAGAGATGTGGAAACACCACTTGCTCACAAGGTTTAGGGGATCCTGTTTAGGAGCAGAGATCTCAGCCCTGTGGAGTCACAGGCAGCTGGGCATTTGCCCCATGACTTTTTATGAGCTATTGGGGAAGGATGGGGCAGAGATGCCGTCTGCCTGCAGCTCAGGACCAGGGTTACAAGCAGGTACTTGTCCTCACAGAGAGGTAACTGCAGGCACTACTGCCAGATGCAGGTTCCAGTCCCTGACACAGTGTTGCCCACTCTCAGCACTGTTCTGAGTCTTGCGAGATTTGGTGTTTCTCTGATGGTTCCCTGACTCAGAGGAGGAGTGGGGAGACTTCAGCCTCAGATGAGAAAAGCTCAGAAACATGGTCTCCAAAACCAGTATGCAGCTAAGCAGAACTCAAATGAGCTTCAATAAGAAGGCCCATGTATTTAAGCTGATTTCAGTATGGGGACCTGAGTGAACTTTTTTAGCAGTTGGAGAGTCACAGTGCTGCTGTCTGGAGGACCAGCTCGGAAATGGGAGTCCCCTGTCTCAGAGGAAGAACAGGAGAGGCAAAGGCAGCTTTGCATGTCCTCTCACGTCCAGTGAAAGAGGGGCAAGAGGGGAGGAAAGCAGCTGCCACAAACACACTTGGGGCAACTGTAGTCTCCTAAAGTCAAGGGAAACCGCCCATTCTGCCTGAGCTTCTCTCCCTCAGAGCGTTGCACTTCTAGATCCCCTGCATGCAGCAAAATGACTGTTCCTGAACCACTGGTGGGAATGCAACCTGCTGTGTGCAGCGGGCAGAGAGCAAAGCTACCAAGGTTCAGTGCTTGGCCATGGTCAGCTTTGGCTGGTCTTGTCCTGCTCCTAGCCTCTCCGGGTGACCTGATGATGTGTTTCCAAGAAGGCTGATTCAGCAGCTATAGCAATGAGGTTTAGAGCCTGCCATCTGAGGGACTTTCAATGCACAGACCCAGGCTGTTCATCCTTCGAAGGCTTGGAGGTGCTCTGGACAGGGAAAGTGAGGAATCCTCAGGGGACCACAGCTGATACTAGAACTGCTTGAGCTACATGTGTCAGAACATCTAAGTCCTTTCCAACCAACATCTAGAATTTCTTACAAACCAGGCCATTAGTGGGGTTTCTTTCACACTGCATTACCCCTCTCTTCCTCCCCGGCTTTGATCAAAAAAGTCTGCTGATGGAAATGGCGTCAAAGCCACAGCATCCCTGTATAGACTTTTGATCTCCGTGAATCACAGTTATCCATTAAAAAAAAGAAAAAGAAAGCTTTCAAATCCAGTTTGATTAAATTACTTTTACATAAAATGTGTCCATGTCAGATGTTGCAACTTGGCAGCATGGTAGAGAGAGATGGGGATCTCTGGAGTTAGGCTCGCCATACCCGCGTCAGGCACCACATTTAGGATGAGACAAATCACCACCTGGGGACACGCGCTGTTGGATTCCACTTCCCCATCCACAGGCAGAGGTACAGCCCCCTCTCCCTGCCCTCTGCAGGAGGATGGGAAGATGGAGGGAGGGGGCAGAGGATAAATACACCTCACATGTTACCATGACAAGGAGAGGCATAATCATCTCCTTGGCTAGCTTGGAGCCCGGTGGTGGTCTTTTCACCACTGCCTGTGTTTTTACTGCACCTTCAATAGTGGGCACTGCATTATCAAGGGTCTGCATAATGACACACAGGGGACACTACCTGCTGAGTTGTGCAGCTCTGTGCTCTGTGATGGGGAGTTCATTCTTCCCAGGACAGTCTGGACTGCATCCCTCATCTATCCAGAGCCGTGGCTTTGTTTATTTGACTTCAATCCTGGCATCAAGGACGTAAGCAGAAAATTGACTGTGACTTGCACAGCGAGAAAGGAAAAGAGAGAAAGTATCATGAGATGGGGAACAGTCAACACGGTCCTGAGCCCTGCTGGGTAAATCCCATTTAACTCAGTGACATGGGAGTGTAAAATAGGTCTAGGAATATCTGGAAGGCTTGTGCCAACTCAAGCAAAGCACAAAGCAGAAGCGAAACTGCCTGCCTTTGAAGTCCTCGAGCCCTCCTTACCCTCACCAATACCAGAGCTCACCCTTTGCCTCTTCCAACTTCCTACAGGTGTTCCTGCTGTCCACTGCGTCCCCTTCTTCAATAATTTGTCATTCAAATGGCCTTCTAATGCCTGTAAACACAGAAATTGGCATCTGAACAGCAGGAAATCTAGGAAATTAGCACAAGGGACTCTTCTGGGCTTGTGGCCAATATATAGTCCTAGGAGCCACTGAAAGCACAGCAGAGTCAAGCTCTAGAAAGCAGGAAGAGTGTCACTGGGTTGGCATAAAACGACTCCTAGTCCATTCAGGATAAGTGACAGTAATGCGCTAGTCTGCTTTGCGTTAACCACAGGGAGCATGAAAGCCAAACTCCCTGTGATACTGATTTGGGCATGGGCAAGCGCAGATCTCAGCTCTGTTCAGGGCCCATTTAGTTGCTGTGGGGAAATGCCACTACACGCAGCTGTTCTCTTTTTTCTTTTTTTTTCTTAGATTCAACCTGGTTTTTGCCACCTCATCTGGCTTCCTCATGCCCATAGAGCTGTGGGCACTGGTCCAAGAATTTTGACTACAAGACTCACTAACTACCGGACAAGGGAGACACATGGTGTGCCCCAAGACTATGACCAAAATGGGAGTTTCCGCAGCAGCCCATCACAGCATCCAGCAATTCTCTTGGCTTTTCTATGGGCTCTGGAGTGGTGATGACCCTGTGGCTGAGCTGCTCTCTGCTACGGTGCTTCAGCTTCAGGTGTAGGTTTGAATCCCTCAAGAGTTTGAACGATGCTTTTAGATGAGTAGGAAAGGTCAAGGCCTGCTTTGGTCATGCAAGACCTCCGAAAATCCTTCAGCACTGGCATGAAGGGGACAAATCCTAGCAAGCATGGCAGAAAGCAGCTGGTAACGTTCCGATCACTCACCTGTGTGTGTGGATAAGTATGCACACAAACTGGACATGCATGCAGGCATCAGGATTGTCAAGGCTGTCTAGCTTACCCAGGCACTTAGGAATCCCACCACAGGGCACTGACTTCTTGCTTCATCCTTTGGGCAGGACAATGTATTTGCACCAAAACATGCCTGGCTCCTCTGCAGAGGCAGATGCTGGTCATGGAGCTGGGATGGCAGCAGTCAGATCTGCTGGGATCCCAGGACCATGCTGCACAGCATCTCCTGCCCAGCAATACAGCTGGTGCTGACAGATCAGCCCCCATCTCAGTGCTGAGTGAGCTGTTCACCAGTATGGGTCTATGCCACATCTTTTCGGCAGCCCCAGTGATGGATTTGGAGGACACAGATCATAAATGCAACAGTTTGGGCATTTCCCTCCCTATCATTCACACAGGTTGAACCTGGCTGTGTCAGAGGTAGAAAGTACCCAGCAAAAGCCCATGAAGTTGTTGCAGGTGGGTCTCCGATACTGCCACACTGGCTGCCCAGCTTGCAGCATCACAGTCTCTCTGGGACGTGAGCCATCCGAGCATCCTCCACTGCTTCTTCCCATGGTCGGTGTTCCCTCCTCGTGAACCATCAAGCCTAGAGCATGGCTGGCACTAAGACATGGCCCTCCTGATGTCCTTCGCTCCCAGTTTGTGATGGTCCCTCCCTCCTCCACATGTGGTTGTTCTGTGAAGCTGAGCACCAGTCCCGTGCTGTGAACCCCAACAGTGGCTGGTACAGCCTCGAGACTCTCAGCCTGACTTGCACACATAGTCCTCTAGTGCATGTGCCCAGGACCTTGTTACACCCATGACACTGCTCTTGCTCTTCTCTGGTCTATGCTACATGCCACCAGCATGTGACAGGCTGGTCTTGCATGCATAGACCTCAAAACCTCAACAGTCATCCAGTAGAGAGATGCACAGAAGAAAACACACAGTTTGATAAGGAAGAGCAACCTCCTGGCAAACTCTCTGCACAACCCTGCCATAACCCAGAGTAGATGCAGAGGGCACGGTGGGCTGTCTGCAGTACAAGGAGTGCAGAGCTTGATCAAGGCAGGTGCTTTATGGACCACTGTGTGGTATGGGGGCACCCAGACACCAATGGTTTTATTTTCATAGCATCCCAAGGTCAAAAATGGGGGTCATACAGAAGATGAAGTCACTTGCACAGTGACTCCATGAAGCACTGGTGGCAGAGCCAGGAATGGAAACCAGCTCTCCAGCACTGCCAGCCTGAGCTGCCAGGCCAGGAGCTGCGTGTTTGGGGAGATACACCCTGTTTCGTAAATCCAAGCCAGCGTGCTTCTCCATGCTGGAACTACTTTCTGGTTCATTAATCACAGAGCTGAGTCTAGTTATCTGTGCATATCGGAAGAAAAATGGCCCTGCACGACTTCTTGGGATTGCTTACTAACGTTCCTCTACCTGCAACTTGGAGTCCTCAGCTCCAAGGGGCTGGGCTAATATTTCCTGCTATCCTGGGCATCCTGAAATACGAATGATGTTGGGCAAATGCATGGGGCAGTTTGATGGGAAACAGGAGCATTAGCAGAGCATGTTCCATGCAAAGAAACCCTTTGTTGGCACCAGTTAGAGATTGCATAAACATGCCGAGTGTGTCTTACTTATTACTGTTGTGTTAGATGCTCAACCTGCCTTCAGACCATGGATTACTCAACATCCTTTTAATTTTTCAGCTTTTTAGCTGGTTAGCATACTTCACTCCTTGCAGATGACAATAACTTAGGAAAAAGAAATCTTTATTTTATATTTTTTTGTATACTTGTACACAAGTAAAATAAAATGCATATCTATATATACTGCAATTTTGTGAAGGAAAAGGTAGCATTCTTTAACAAATGCTGCCTGTAAACATGGTGTGATGGAATGAATACGGAAAAACTGCAATATTCATAAACATAGGATTAAAACAGCATCAAATTCATTACCTCTGCAAATGGGAACCTGCAACATTGTTCAGTGTGATGTCAAGTTACAAACAGATTTTAGACATTCTTTTCGGAGCATTTCTTACACTTTTTTTTCCTGTAAATAAACCGTATTTCTTTACCACCTGCTGTAGCAAAAGCTGCTTTGTGGGCAAGTGCAGTTCCAAAGACCAAAGGTATAATTCACAGGTTTCAGGACAAATAAATTATGTACATCTTGGCGCTTGTCTTTTTAGTGTTTTGTTTTGTTTTGTTTTTTATAAAGGCATCCAGTTAACTTTTGTGTAACAAAGCTTTCTCAGGGTGGACGGTAGTTTTGCTGTTGTTTGCAACATTTATGGAGGTCAGCAAAAGTCTAGTATTAAAGTGTCATCACCCCAGGAAAACAGTTAATTTTAGCAGAATAACAGTAAGCTCCATACCAATGGGGGGATCAAAAGGCTGAGGCTGAGCTGTAATGTGGAGCTGTTTCCTTGCTGGGTGAGTCGGCACTGGGCCTTTGATTTGTTCTTTTTAGAGCAGCCCTGCCTCTTTTTGGTTGGGACTGTGGAAGGTTCAATAGGCTCTAGAAATTCTGGTTTCAACTTGGTCAATGGAGGGTCTACAATGCTGGGGAAGGTCCCAAAGGGGGAATCGTTTATCTGCTTGTTGCTTCCATTTTTTGAAACGTCCGTCTCAACGTACTTGGTTTTGGACATATTTTCCTTATCCTTGAGAGGGTTGTTGGAGGATGGCCGACTGCTGTGGGAAGAAGGACCTGTCTTGCCTTTTGCTTCATAAATAAAAGACTTATCCATTTCTGCCTGGCAGCACTTTGGGGAGCCATCATGGGAACCGAGCGGGGGGACGCCGGTTGGCAGTTTACCAGATCTGGTCTTAGTGCTAAAAACACTTGTTCGTATCTGGTTGAAGGAGTCGACGCATCCTTCCAAGTCGGCGCTCTGCAGCCTTTTGAGGTCTCTCCCTGCCAAGCGGGGGGGAAGGTGGCACTCTAGCTCCGAAGATGATCCTTTAAACTGCTTAAACCAATTCCAGAGAGACCGAGCCTGGCAGTCACAGATCCACTGGTTGCCATTCAAGCGCAAGTACTGGAGGGACACCAGGGGAGCCATGGTTTCCCCCGTGAGCACAGTTAGGTTGTTGTTAAACAGATACAAGGTCATCACTTTCCCAAGGTCATGAAAAGACCGGCGGTGAACCACGCTGACCTTGTTCTGGTGCAGAAGCAGCCGGTCGAGGTTGATTAGCCCACGAAAGACATTCTCTGACAAGCTCTTGATTTTGTTACCATGCAAAAACAGGTAGGTAAGGTTTGCGAGATCTATGAAGGTGTCATCCAGCAGGTTCTGAAGATTATTATCCTGAAGGTAGAGATATTGCAAGGAGAACAACCCTCGAAAAAGCCCTGTGGAGAGTTCCAGGAGCCCACAGCGATCCAGGTGTAAGGTGTGGAGGTGAACAAGACCCCGGAAAGTGACGGGGTTGATAGATTTCAGGTTCGTGTTGTCACTGAGATCTAGCTCCTCCAGTTTGTTGAGCCCATAGAAGGCTCCGGGTTCAATGAGGCTGATGTTGTTGGAGTGAATCCAAAGAATCGTCATGTTGCGGCAGGAGGTGAAGCTGGTGGACCTCACAAGGGTTATCTTGTTGTTGTGCAAGAAGATGCGCTGGCTCTGGATGGGTATCTCAGTGGGGATCACCGTCAGTCCTTGCTGCTGACAACTTATTGTAATCTTCGGTTCACTGTAGCATACACACGCCCCAGGGCAAGACTCCACTTCTGACTGGATGTTCAAGCAAAGCACCAAAATCAGCAGTTTGCTTCCTAAAGGATAACAAAAATAGTATGCAAATTAGCCAGGGTCATGGGAGAGTGCTTTCTTTGCAACTAATAGATGAGCCTGAAAATCACCCTTCTGAGTGCATTGCCACTAACCACAAACAACATATGCCAGGGGAGCCAAACAATTAAAATGCAGAATTAAAAATGCTCTACCACTCAACACGATAGCTAAACTCAATATACACTTGTAGTGACAAAGCCTGAGCGTCTCCTCAGCCTTTCACACTTGGGAGGCCTCTGACTTTGGTGGTGAAAGAGAGTGATCATCATTATGTGTTTGTGTCATGGGGTCCTGGATGCACATCTAACATAAGCCCCGTTCCAAAGAGCTTACCTCTGAGCAAAGGGGCTGTCTTCTGGGGGGCCATTTGTCTCTGTCACAGGCACATTTAGCATGGTTCAGCCTATGGGAAAGCATCTGCCCAGCTGCGGCTGATGCCTGCAGCCATGGGGTTGTATTAGGCAACGCTGCGACCCGTTCCAGCCGTGCCACCAGCCCCTTGCTTTTCAAGATCATTGAACAGCTCTCCAAAACAGCAGATGTCCCAAGATTGCACTCAAAATGCAAGATGGAAATGTGGCTTCTGTGACTTGCCATGAACAATTTCAGACTGATCTGGTCTTCCCGTAAGAAGTAACTGAGAGATTCCCAGAATAACTTACAGGTCAGAGCCGTCTGTAGAGGTCTTGGGGCCAAGAGCATCCTTTCCTTCTCTAGGTCAAACCCGTACGCCACATATTCTTGCTTCCCTTCCTCTCTCTCCTTTTTTCCCTTTGAATCTGTGCAGCCACCGAGGAAGAGGGGAAAACAGCACAGTTTTCCACAGAGGGAGGTGCTGTTGTTGGAGGAAATCATGTGCAATGCTCGGTTCAGGAATTTGTTTGCAAGTCAGAAGTAGATTTCATGTGTCCCAAGCGTGCAGGCAGTCCACTGGGGTTGAATAGCCCCTGAGAGGAACATTTTTTCACAGTGATGACCACCTGCTTCCCCAGGAGCTGGGCTACACAGAAATCACAGGGAAGCATTTTGATTCACCAAATTCACCAGCCCCAGCTGGGATGCTGGGAAAGGGCCTGGAGGATGGGTGGAGATGTGCAGAGGCGGCTGTGCAGCCAGCATCATCTTCTGAAAGGGGACCTGTTGTGGTTTAGCCCCAGCCGGCAACTAAGCCCCAGGCAGCTGCTCGCTCACTCCCCCATGGTGGGACAGGGGAGAGAATCGGAAGAGTAAAAATGAGGAAACTCACGGGTTGAGATGAAGACAGTTTAATAGGGAAAGTAAAAGCCGCGCACGCAAGCAAAGCAAAACAAGGAATCCATTCACCACTCCCCGTGGGCAGGTGGGGGTTCAGCCACCCCCAGGACAGCAGGGCTCCGTCACGTGTAAGGGTGACTTGGGAAGACAAACATCATCACTCCGAACATCCCTCCATGCCTTCCTTCTTCTTCGTCCCAACTTTATATACTAAGCATGACGTCATATGATATGGAATATCTCTTTGGCCAGCCTGGGTCAGCTGTCCTGGCTGTGTCCCCCCCAGCTCCCCGTGCACCCCAGCCTGCTTGCTGCAGGCCAGCACGAGAAGCTGGACTGTCCTTGACTGCTTAGCAACAACCCAAAACATCAGCACGTTGTCAACATTTTCTCATCCCAAACCCAAAACACAGCCTCACGCCAGCTTCTGTGAAGAAAATTAACTCTACCCTGGCTGAAACCAGGACAGGACCTGGGAGGGAGGGTCAGCGTGAACCTCCAGCTGGGATACCTGCAGAGAGACCTGCTGTTTCCTAGAGGGAGGGGAAAGAGAGGCAGTTTCAGCAGTGCTTTACCAGCAATTAGCAGCAAGTAATTAGATTGTTTCCCCTAAACTGCACACGGGAGCTAAAATGAATGGGCAGCAACTGTAGCAGTGGGGGGCTCCGTTTGTGAGGTACCACGTGCCAACAGGAACACACGTGTCTCCTTCCCAGCTCATCACAGCACCTCTGCCAAAAAGACACATTCCTCCCCACTGCTGGGGATCTCCAGCCCAGGGACAAACAGCAGCTTTCACTCTTCGCTGTTATGGGAGGTTTTTTCTTCCTTGAAGGACTGAAAATATTGTTCAGGCATGTTGATGCCTCATTTACACCTTAAGGTGAAATAGCGGAGCTCAAAAAGCCAGGCGGAAAAGGACAACGATACAGAATGGTATAAACTGGGGAGACTGGAGAGAGCCCAGCTGCATCCAGCCACACATGCGTGGTGCAGCACGCTGGCTCCAGCGGGGCCAAATCCTGGAGACGGCGGTTGCCTCTCGGAGAAAAGCCTGAAAGGCGATCGCGTTGCTAATGAAATCACATCATCTCTGCGTCGAAGTAGCAACTTCAAACCCCAACGATAAAAGATTAATCATATGGAAATCTCACCAAACTGTTTACTTGAAGCAATAACAAAGGTATCGGAGAAGCCAAGGTGGGAAAGTTGTTTTTCTGCGGTAACAGGCTGGGATCTTCAGTCTAGTCAAAATAATTCACGGTGTGCAGCTGATAAATCTGTGGTGATCCAGCAGTCCAATATAGGTGGGAGGCTCCTATGTATCACAGGCCACATGAGAGAAAAAAATAACAGCTCAGCATGCAGAGATAATTTGAGCCTGATATTATTAGCTGCTGAGCATCCCTGGAAGGCAGTGTGTTGAGCACAGTATTATGACACATTCTGGCTGGCTTGTCATGTTTTGACACATCACGTCCCATTGCATGGAGCAAAGTAACACGAGACAACTGAAATTCCCTGCTGGAGACATGTCGCACCAAAAGGAGCCTCCTGGGAAATTAAAACGATGCTGGCAACCCTCTGACCAGCACAATTCCTCTGCAGCTGATAATGAAAACCTGTAGCCAGAGAAATAGGACTTTCCGGAGCCTCCTTCTCCAGTTCCGAGGTTCAGGTGATGGGGGCTGGGGTGGCACCGGAGCAATGGGGTTCACCGGGCTGTGCAACACCACCCGCTCCAGCAAAACAGCGCTCGGACTGCAGACACCACTGCAGACCCCACGTCCCTTCCCGGCTGCTCCTGCCTGCCGTGGCAATACCGCAGGGCCGACAGCCTACTCGGGGAAAAGCCAGCCACAGCCCAGCTGCATCCCACATGCCTTATAAATATGTGACATGCTCACAGCAGAGTGAATGCAAAGAACCATTCCTGTGGGAGAGGAATCACAATGACAACACTCTTGTTCCAGCTCCAGCCATGGGAGGCAAGTACATAATAAATATATGTATACACGGGGAGAGAAAGAGAGAACACGAAGCAGCCGGCAGAGAACAATCCATGCATACGAATACCAGCCTGCCCTGTGCGACCCCGTCCCGACAGCCATGATCCTGCACCCTCTGGATCACTTGACCACTTGTGCCCTGAGCTGCACTGCCAGCCCTTTCCTACGGGCAGCAGGGTCCTGTCCCAGCTCCTGGGTGTGTGCAGAGCTGGAGACACGCTGCGGCTTCAGCCCAGCACAGAGCAGCAGAAGGGAAGGGGCAAACCCTGCTCCACTCTGAACCACGGCTTTTCTTCTCCCGCTGCTGATGCCTGTGAGGCTGCCGGGAGCTGTGAGTCAGTGGCACTGATAGCTGGCTGCCAGCGGAGCAGCACAGGGAAATTAATTACAGGCAGGGCTAGCCTGTGTGCTTTAATTAGGGACCTGGTGTTCATGAGCTGCTCGAATTAGCTCCTTCCACCAGAGACAGTTACTGTCAGTCATCCCCAAAGCTTTTTTCCAGTTTCCCGCCGTGCATCTCAACCACGTCCTGACTGATCCCTGACAAAGCTCAGCACCCAGCTGTCGTCAGAGAGTCCCCCGCAAGTGCAGGGCCTGAAGCAAGTGCAGGAGTCCGCAGAGAGCCTTGGGAAGTCAAGGTGACCCTTTCTTCCCAAGTCAGACTGGGGTGTGCTCTGGCAGAGACCAGAGGGACCACACCTTGGCCTTCCCCTGCTCCTCCAAGGAGCTTCTCCATCACTGGTGTTCAACAGTAGCTATGCCTTGTGCCCAGGGTGTCCCAGAGCACAGTGGCCACCAAGTGCCATGAGCCATGCAGACCTTGCACCAAGATAGTTTCATCTGCCCAATTCCAGCCAAATATTACCTTGCTTTTTCTGATCAGGTGCTGAGAGACCACTTTAGGACAGAGGTGAGCGCAATGCAAGGTCCTGAGACAGGAAGGTTGCTAAGACCTGATATCAAGCCACCTTGACACAGCCACACAGTTTTAGGATGGTTCGAAGCACAGCAGAGCTTGTTCCTTCTCTGCCTGGAATATACCCCCATATTTTCAGGTAATGTCTTACTCTAGACCAAGCCCTGCAAGACCGAGACTGCCCTGTGCCCCTGGGGCTGGAACCCATCAGTTGGAAACAGACACCTGTCATTACACCCAATGTCATTACGCAAAGCACAGACCCAAGCCCCTTCATGCTGAGCTGAGCACCACATGGTTCTCATGGTGTGGAGCATCACCTCACTGAGCCTCATGCTCTAGCGCAGAGCTGGGGCCAATAACGCAGAGGAAGCAGCTGGAGCACCAATCCAGCACTATTTTGCAGAGGTGTGTGCAGAAACAGGGCACCCCAATGCCCATCAGCTGGGCACCCTGGCACAAAACCAGGTGCTCCACCTTCTGTTCTCCTCTCCACCTCCCCTTGTTCCTTCCCCTTTCTGATGACCTCCTCCTCTCCATCCTCCTCCCCTCCTTCACAACCACCATGTCCCAGGGCTTGTCCACCTGAGGCGAAGGCAGCAGAAACATCAGTCCATCTCCAGAGAGGATGGGACACATCCTGGCAGTGCCCAGAGCCTGTACACTGTCCTGTAGACCATGCAGCAGCTTGTTTCCCTTGGCACAAAGCAGAGGGGAATGATGAAAAGGGTGGCCAGGCAAAGATCACACAGCCACAGCTTAAAACTTGCCAGGAATAGTAGGCATCATATATGCCCATATCATAATATCATGGGCTTCTGCTCTTCTTGGGAGGCATCAAGCTGAGGGGTCCCAGTGGGTGCTGCCCTGAGCGGAAAAGCCAAAGCCCCGGTTGAGGGCAGGTGACAAGAATCCAGAGGACCTGGGCAGAAAGAACCCAGCTACCCTGCAGCCTGGCTGGCACAGGCAAACGCCATCGTTTGATTTCTTGGAGTGCTTGGTTCAGCTCTGGCTGTGGGCTCCTTCCTTCTCCAGGAAGGAAAACACCCTGCCCTTAGGCCAGAACTACAGGAGATATTGACCGGTGTCACAGGGAGGAGGGAGGTCAGAAGGTCCACTGCCTGCCTGTTCCCAGAAACATGTGCCGAGCCCAGCTCCTCCAGTGGGGAACTAGAGCATCCTCCCTCGACCTGCCAGATAAATCCATCCGGAGCCCTGTGTATGCAGTGTGTTCCCCCCATCACTGCTGACTGACTGATGCCCGACCCTCCACTCTTCCACTTGCAGGACTCAACCTTAGTGCCCATCCCTGAGAAAAATGGTCTTGGCGTGACATCCTCATCTCTCAGACGAGAAACCATTTCTACCCCTTCCAGAACATGATTAAAACTTAACTCAGTAGTTCCACTCAAAAGCAAAAGATGAAAGAAAATCCAGTACCTCAAACCTTCAGTCCCCCCAAGACTTCGGCTTTGAGTTTAGCATTTGTTCCTCCAGAGCTTTCTTAAAAGCCAGAAACCTCCTTCAGTCAAACTGCCGCACTTCCCCTTTGCCATCTCAGAAGTGTTATGACTCATGGAACTGGGAAGTAATTAAAGTGGGTCCATTATCTGTCTTTCCGCCAGTCCCCTGTGCGATCACATTGTCAAACATGGCAATTAGAAAGAAAATGCTCCGGGGGCCTCTAATAGATGCTTTGCAAACTTTTTAAGAGGCCAAAGCAAAATGCAATTTTCTGCAGTTTGCAGAGCCGTGGCCTTTCTCTGCCACTCTGCACTTGTCTCTATTGATTCGGAGATATTATAATGCAGCTTTCCTACAGTGGAGGGTCAATAATAATTTGAATTCTCTCCTGGTTGGACATAAAGGGAGTACTTTACAATACAAAGCCTTTTGCTGATGCATAGAGCATTTTGCCTTTGTTTATAGTACGGAGACACTATAGCTGCTTAATTCCCTGTTCTGAACAGATATTGTTTGAAATTCAGCACATGGCTTTGAAAGACGCTCCGCAAAGCAGCTTCAGTGTCTCCTGCTTTGTCCTGTGGCCAAAGGTAGGTCTGCGTGTGTGAATGTGTGTGTGCCAAAAGGAGGAGGGCAGCACTTCTGTCCATTTCAAGTTGAAGGCGAATTGAGAGGTGAATGAGGAGGGAGAATCAGTTTGGACTAGCCTCACCCCAGGCTGGAGCTTCCCTCCCTTCTGCTGCCTCCTCCCTCCCTCCGCTGCGGAGAGGAAGGCTGGTTCGTGACGGTGCAGCTGGAGTGGCTTCAGGATGAGAAGGAGAGGAGTGATGCTCTGCCACCACGCAAGCACCTGGGAGAAGCAACCGGTGTTACAGCCCTGGGAAACTGAGGACGCAGCGCGGGAACGCACGGAGCAGGTCTCGGCGCAGGGGTGCCCGCTGCCCTGTACCCCTCCTCAGGCAGCCGCCTGGCAGCCAGCTGCAGCAGCAGATTTCAGGGCTGCTGCAGGTCCTGTGGCATATCTGCAGCTCTGTGGGGATGTCGGGGTGTCCGGCACCCCTCTCGAGGCAAACAGCCCCTGGGGTCACTGGAGCGAGCGAGTGAGCTGGTCGCAGCTCCGTGTCTGCTCTGGGGCGCTGACTTGCTCTCCAGGCTTGGCTGGCTGGGTCCGCTCCATCTGCACGGCTGTTGCTGGAGCTCAGAGTCCCAGCTCACACCAAAACATGTCTTGTTCCAGCGCCACATCCCAGCTGCCTAAAAATAGGCAGATAATTCCCTTTTAGACACCCTTGAGGGTCTGAGACCCTGTATTGTGTTTGCGTGGCAAGGTTTGGTGGCGGGGGGCTGTGGGGGGGCTGCTGTGAGAAGCTGCCAGAAGCTTCCCCCATGTCCGACAGAGCCAACGCCAGCCGGCTCCGAGACGGACCCGCCGCCAGCCAAGGCCGAGCCCATCGGCGACGGCGGCAGCGCCTCTGGGGGACAGAGTGAAGAAGGGCAAAACCGGCACGTGGCATTTGCAGCCGGAGAGAGGAGTGAGCCCGTGTGAGAGGAGCAGCCCTGCAGCCCCCAGCGCGGGGCAGGAGGGGCAGGAGGGCTCCGGGCGCCAGAGCAAAGGGTCCCCGGCAGCCCCCGGGGAAGCCCCCGGGGAGGCCGGCTGTGCCCCTGCGGCCATGGAGCTCCACGGGGGAGCAGATCTGCACCCGCACCCGGGGAGGGCCCCACGCCGGGGCAGGGGGATGCCCGAAGGAGGCCGTGACCCCGTGGGCAGCTCACACCGGGGTCAGCTCCTGGCAGGGCCTGTGGCCCCGTGGGGAGAGAGAGGAGCCCCGGCTGGAGCAGGTTTGCTGGCAGGACCTGGGACCCCGCGGGGGCCAGGCTGGAAGGACCTGAAGGACGGCACCCGTGGGGGACCCGGGCCGGAGCAGCCTGTTCCTGAAGGACGGCACCTGTGGGGGACCCAGGCTGGAGCAACCTGTTCCTGAAGGATGGCACCCGTGGGGGGCCCAGGCTGGAGCAGCCTGTTCCTGAAGGATGGCACCCGTGGGGGCCCAGGCTGGAGCAGCCTGTTCCTGAAGGATGGCACCCGTGGGGGGCCCAGGCTGGAGCAGCCTGTTCCTGAAGGACGGCACCCATGGGGGACCCAGGCTGGAGCAGCTGGTGAAGAACTGCAGCCCATGGGAAGGACTCACGTTGGAGAGGCCCATGGAGGACTGTCTCGCGTGGCAGGGACCCCAGGCCGGAGCAGGGCAGAGGGTGAGAAGTCCTCCCCCTGAGGAGGAAGGAGCGGCAGAGACCAGGTGTGATGAACCGACCACAACCCCCATTCCCCGTCCCCCTGCGCCGCTCAGGGGGAGGAGGGAGAGAAATGGGGAGTGAAGTGGAGCCCGGGAAGAAGGGAGGGGTGGGGGAAGGGGTTTTAAGATTTGGTTTTATTTCTCATTACCCTGCTCCGATTTGATTGGTAATAAATTAAACTAATTTCCCCAGGTTGAGTCTGTTTTGCCCATGACAGTAATCGCTGACTGATCTCTCCCCGTCCTTATCTCCACCCATGAGCGTTTCATTGCATTTTCTCTTCCCTGTGGAGCTGAGGAGGGGAGCGACAGAGCGGCTCTGGTGGGCACGGGGCCTCCAGCCAGAGTCAGCCCACCGCACAGGCCAACATGAACTCGACAGATTTGACACAGCTCCTCTATAGGAGACCTGTCCTCTTCCAGCAGCTGGAGCTGGGTGTGATATAAACGGCAGCAGGCAGCAATGATTAGACACCTGAACTCCACCCCTAACTTCTACGGGTACAGTCTCTGATCCCACATGCTCTGGGACTGCATCCAGATCCACCAACGCTTGAGACTGTGGTGCTCTTCCTTCTCCTTGGCAGTACAGCCTCATTCCTGCTCTTTGGTGTATCCAGCCTCTACCCTGAACGGGACAGGATTTCAGCAGAAAAAATATCACACGTGGTCAGAAATGAAAGGTCATTTCCGTAATGCATCCAGGCAGGGGATGGAGGCATAAGACGTGCCACTTCCTAACTTCTAGGTGTTCATCTTTTCCACCTAAATCATACTCCCTTAATGTGATTTTTGGACTTAATATTGCAGGGATATTTTTAAGGGAAGAAGGTAAAAGCGATTTATATCATGCACAATTCGTAGAATCCATCTTCACAAATCTCCAGAGGGGTTTGAATGCTGATTCTTCAGCACCGCTTAGGGCCGAGCTACATGACTCATTACGTGAGCTGAGTGCAGCACAAACCTTAACCAGGGCAGTTCCATCCGTTCACGGGCATGTGCCGAAGCAGTTCCTGCCCGGCAGTGCTCCCCATCCCTGCCAGGGGCTCTCCAGCGCTCCCAGCATTTTGGCAGGTTTATCCTAACAACATTTGGGCAGGGTTATACTTTTGGCAGTTTGCCAGCATTTCCCTCAGCAGCAGCAGGGAGAGAAAGGAGAAAGGAAAAAGTGATAGTTAACAGTTTATATTTCAGCCAATTTGAATACGAATTTGATGAGGAGCAAAAAAAAATATAAATGTCTCTTCTCTAGCCAGAGGGTTTTCCTCCCGCTGAATTTCAAAGGCTTGCTGCAAGCTACGGACGTGTGAAAGAGTCTCAAAGAAAAGGTCAGGAGAAACCTTTATAGGGGAAAATATCAAGGGATTTAAACACAGGAGTCATTAGGTCCCTGTATAACAATAACACTAATATCAATTATTATAGCCTAGTAATGCCCTGTGAGGCCAGGAAATGAGAAAGAAAAGCCCTCATTGTTATACAAGAATGTGAGAAGAGCTGCACGGAGTCAGACGAGGGCCCATTTGGGCTCCTGAGACACAGTGGTCAGCAGCAGATGCAGATGGAAAGGCAATACCAAACGGTGTGAGCATTGCCTTGGCATCTTCTCCAAGCCCCGGGCAAACAGTGGCCCAGGGCCTGCCTGAGGCAGAATTTCCCTGTCTCCTAACGGACTATGAAACCTTCTTTCCACTCTCTCAGGCTTTCTCCAAGCCCCAGATCATTGTATGAATGCTGCTCCAGACATTTTTGCTGTACTCCTCTGCATCTTTTCCATGTCCTCTTCACGGCAGGGCTGGGAGGACAATACTTGGGATGCAACTGCAGCATGGACTTATGTAGAGGTTTAGATGTCCTGCTCTGTCCCTCACAGCTCCTGCACTCTGCCTGCCGTCATTCAGCATCGAGCTGAGCTTTTCAGAGAGCCCTCCACAAAGTCCCCAAGATGACTTTGCTGAGTGGCAATAGCTCATTTAGAGCCCATCATTCTGTTTGTTTAGGTAAGGGTCTGGGCTGTTTGCCAGTGTACATTACTTTGTATTTATAAATGCTGAACTGCATCTGCCATCTAGTCTGTGGTTATGAATTTTACCGTGAAACCCCTTGCTGCAACAAATCATGTGCCCAAATATCCACTTTCCTTCAAGCAGAAATATTATCACAGTTCACAGTTGTGCCCAAATCTTAAAATGTAAGCGGATTCTAAGCAGTGACATCTTCCTGATCCAGCAGCCAAGCTGCAGCGGTCGTTCTTAGAAATAAGGACTTGGTAATCCCTACCTATCAACACATGTTAAAGATGCTCCTTAAAATGGTCTACATAAAAAGAGGAATAAACTTTGCTCGCATCTTTGATAGGAGGTTTTTCTCTCAGGCATTAAAAAGCTGATCTGGTTATCACTGTTTCCTATGGATAGGCATAGGAAAATCCTATGGATATCCTAGGCCATGCTTCAATGATTGCTCTTGCCAGCTCTGTGCTCTGCCACCTCACCTGGTGGGACTAAGTCTCTGCCAATTCTATCAGCAGAGGCAGAATTTTCAGCTGTTCTGCGTGTTTTCCATCTGTCCTGTTTCCAACTACCTATCGTATATCTGGAAGGGAAAAGCTTATGACCTTTAAAAGGGAAAAGGTTATGACCTTAAAGTAAAAATATGGAGACTTCCTGTAGAAAAGGCTTCTTAACGTGGGTTTATCCCATTCAGTCCTGGTACTGTTCAGCCCTGGTCCTTTCCACGTAGATCAGGTAGGGCCCAGATGCTGCTGGCCCATCTAAACTCTGCCAGTATTCCCTTTTTCTTCCTCAGAGGTGAGCTGGTTTCCCCACTGTACGCAGAAGTGTGTCTGCTTTCAGGATGTGATCATGTATGGTTGCTTAACACTGGAATAACCATGGCCACATTCAGCTCTCCTAAAGACGCAATGCAAAGCTTGGTCGTTGCCTTGCTCCTGGCCCTTTCCAGCGTCTCCGCCACCAATGTGACACTGCCAAGGTCCCTGCACCACAGCTTCCCCCAGGCCAATCTCAGCACCAGCCTCCGTACTCAGTACAGCACACGGGATTTGTAGGGATCTGGCTCTGAGCGGGTGAGTTTGACATGATGCCGTGCCAGTTACCACATATGACGGCAATAGCTGGAGGACAGGCAAAAATCTCCTGCAGATATCCAATGCAGGGGACAGTCTGTGACAAAGGCAGAAGTCCAAGGCAAAGATCTGATGTGGAAGTCGGTGAGAGGCAACTCAACTCAACAGAAAATGCCCAGTGCACAAAGGGAAGGTGAAAGCACATGGCATGGAAGAAGCACCTGTGGCACCCCTGGGGAAAATGAGCAGAATGGAGGGAAAAGGAAGAGGATGGGCAGGAAGGCTGAAGGCTTGCTGCAGGGGAGCCGGCAGAACAAGGGTAGGCACGCACCCATGAAAACCTGCAGGTACAAGCCGAACTGTCCTAATCCACCTGTCATGAATTCATCTTGGATGACCACTCTGAATAACTGTTGTGATCCTAATCCACCGCACAGAGCTGCAATGGTGCGCTCGCTGCAAAGCTGAGCTTGGCCAGACTGCGCACTGTGAGCCGAAGAGGAAGTGGGCTCCTTCCTCACAGCCTGGGAGAAATGTCACATCTGCATTTTCCCAAGTCATGGCCACCAATGGCCATGGTATTATCATAGCTATCCCTGCCTCACTGCATTTTGCAACGTTTCATATGACTAAAATCCGTACCCGTCCCAGTAGGTCCCAGCAGATCCCAGGTTGCCTAAAAAAGCAGACTGAAGGAAGCTGTGACCAGTCCCCAGCACAGTGGACGAGGCCATCATAAGTGGTCACGATCCTCATTTCCATCTTATCCAGAGGGGACGCATCAACACATTGCATGAACAGGATCATCTGTGATCTTGCCACCATTCAACCCTCATACTGTGAAGAATGAAGTGAGAAAATATGCATTGTGAATCACAACTAGCTCCTACAGAAGTTAGTATTATCTGTGCTATATTTGTAAAAAAATCAGGGACAAACAGGTGTCCAAAGGAAGTAAACTCTGGTTCCTGAGATGACTTAGATCTCCCGTGGAGCCCAAAATATCTCAGCAATGCTGAGATACATCATTGCTAGAGAAGCAAGGTTTCCTGCATATTCAGACCAGGCGCTGGTGAGAGCACTGTGTGCGAGTGACTCAGAAAGGAGAGGGAAAGCTCCAGATGGCATTTACACCTGCTACCCCCCAGCCATCTGGGGCTGCACCCCACCTGGCAGCTGCAAATCCACCCCCACATCTTCTGCACTGGAAGAGCCCCATTGCACTCGGCATCATTTTTCTCAGTTTGCCTCTAAAATGACACTTATCTCAGCTGTTGCTTACAGACTCAGCATCTGCAGATAATGTGGAGTGGAGGAATGAAGTCTAGGAAAGAGCCCGGAAGGAAAAGCCGCTCCAAAAACTTCCCATGGCCGCAGTTTGTCTGCATGGACGCAGACAACCCTTGCAGCTTGAAGAAACGGCTTGGGACATAATGCTCCAAGGCAACACAAGTAGGACGGGGAGAGGGAGAGCATTTTAATTTCAACTTTAGAGGCAACCACTTTTTCAAACAGACGCAAATGAAAACATGAGAGCAGACACGGGTGACTGAAGGTCATATATCTCTACGCTGCGCAAAACTCGATGCGCTCCTTTCTGAGCCTCGATCACCAGAGCTCTCCACACCACCCCATGAGTTGTCACCTTGAAGAGTGGAGTAGCAGAGCCATATGCAATGGAAGGTAAGAACTCTGCCGTGAAGCTGCCTTACGGCCAGCTCTGCGGTGCAGACACAGGACATTTCTCAGCACTCCCCTGGACACCTGGCCCCTCCATCCACGCCGTGGGAGAGAAGCCCAGTCTGGCCATGATTCCCCCTCTTGCCTCCTTTCCCCCATCTCTCTTGGCATCCCTCCCAGCTCCCCAGCACGTAACCCCGCTACGTTCACATGGCTCATTCTTTCATTCCTGGATAAAAAAGGGGACTTGTTTTTAATAAGCGTGCAAATTCAACTGCTGCTGTCGTTATTGGGTGTTGGCTTTGTCTCCTTTGCAGTTTCAGCGTTAGACATGCTTGCCTGCCCTTCTGCAGCTCTCTCATCCACTCTTGCCAGATAAAAAACACGACACCCACAACTCTATAAACGTATTTCTCGGAGATGTGCAGACCCTGTGAAGCCAAGCGACACAGGAATACAATAGGACACTAATGATACGCCTTCCTGTTCGCGTGGGAATCGGGAAACCAGCAATGGGAAAAGGATCCCAGCTGCAGCGAGGCAAGGCTTGAGCCCCCAGTGCCTGGCTGAGCTACCCATACCTCTGACAACAGGTATCCACCCCGAGCTCAGAGACCCCATAGTATACCACCAGGAATTCGCACCAGATTTCCATGCCAAAACCCCTTGGTTCAACTTCCAGCCTTTGGGTCTCATTACAGCTACAGTAGATTACAGCACCTTCCTGCTTTTTAATCAAGGTGGGTAAAAACTCCCTATTCAGATTTCGGCTTCCCCTCTTTATCCAGAGATCATGTTCATCCATTTCACCAGTACAGGGCATTAAATGTTCATAATCACCTGTTATGCAATATGGCCCTTAAATCAATTTTAGAGTCGCTGCCCTCGAGCAGGCAGTCTCCCAGCCTGACGGAGTGGCCTACATTCTGCGCTCGGAGACGGATGACCGAGCATTTAGCTGTATTAAAATTCATGTTGTTTCACTGTTGCCAGTCTACCAAGCAATTGCAATTGCTCTGCATTAGAGACTTGCCTTCATCATTATTTATCATGGCAAAATTTGAGTCAGCTGCAAACTTTACGGGCAACTAATTTATATATATTTTCTGGATCATTCATGAAAATAGTGAAACACACCAGGTTGAAAGCTGAATCCTGCAAAGCTACGGTGCAAGCAGCTTGTTTGGCAATGATCCTCCGACAACAATCGCATTTTGAGAGCTTTTAGCTGCCTGTTTCTTAATCCATTTAATAACTGCCCATTGACTCAATAGAGAGTATATTTTTGACCAAGTAAATCAAGTGCCTGACATAAGTCTAAATATATTATGAAAATCCAGATACATGATCAGAGACTGGTTTTTTTTTTTTTTGCCTACATCTAATACATCAGGACATTAGTCCATGCCTGGGGCTTGTTGGCATTGTGGCAATATGATTAATAAATAATAGTGACAGACATATCTTTAAAAACAATATCAGAAAAAAATGAGAACTCTACTGGGTTTAGGAGTATTTTCTGGGAAATCTACCAGTTGAAATTAATGGTATTTCTATGCCTTTGATCTTTAGCTCTGTTAACATTTTGTCTTTCTCCCACAGCACTGAGATCGAACCGACCAGCCTCTCCTTACCTCCCGGGTTTTCCCACTTGCTGCTTTAATGGAATGGTGAGCACTGGCTTTTCCTGCCTCTGGGACTCCCTGGCTTTCTGGTATTTATAAAGAATTAGAACTGGAACCTTGTCAGCTAATTTTGACAGCACTCCCGTGCACACTCCTTAGGAAGAGGCTTGCACATCCATCCAAGGCTGGATTACTGTCACTCTTCATAAACTACTCCTGATGGATGGTGTCTGACCTCAGCTGGGCATCCCTCTCCACAGATGCTACTTCACAGCCTCCACAGGCAAGTTGCTTAAGCACTCACGATCATTTCAGAGAAAATAAAAGATTTCCTTACCACTAACTCCATAAGACCTGTTGTTGCCAGGACCGGGTATTCATGTCACTCTACCACCACCCTGTCAAACCAATAATGTTTCCTTGCTCTTCCACAGCAGGCAAGGTAGGTGTTCCCATCCCACTGCTGGCCTCATCTGAGAAGGGGATGTAGCAACACGTTTTGCCTTAGCCCCTGAAGCACATTACTTAATTAAAAGAACCAAACCATGAAGCTTATTGAAGGCAATCTTCATCCTATAGCCAAGGACCTGCATATCTCCACGGGGACACAGACTTCACACCCTGCAGTTCAGTCACTCCATGCAGAGCAGTTTTCATGCAGCTGGACTAATTTCCCCTAATACTAAGTGGCTATTAATATTTCATGATTCTAAGTGAACTTTTTTCCCATTTCATTTGCCATCTTTATTTGTTTAATTCACCTCCTTCAGCACTGGGAGGGAGACCAAGGACCAACTGCTGATTTGGGGGAAATATGAATCATGTCATCAAAGGAATTAACGGAAGTGAAAAAAAGGAAGAAATTGGTAAAATTATGAACAGAAATTACATCAGAATCACAAAAATGCACCTGGGCAGCTCAATCCTGCAGAATACCCCTGAGGTTAAGAGCAATAACATCAGGCACCAAAACAGCACCTGATAGGAACTAAATACATTTACAAGTAGAATATCCCATCTCTTACAGCCTGGAAAAAACTCATCCCGGCATATTCACTGTTACTTTCTTTGGGATTTCTCACACTTGATGCAAGCCATGGAAAGAGAAGAGTAAATCTTGTGGATTTGAAGACAGAAAAAAATGAGACCTTGCTTTCCCTGCCAAAATGGAAGCAAACTCTTCTTTCTCTGGGGAAATAGCTTGTGCAACCTCTGACAGGAGCAAGGACAAGGAAAGCAAACCCTGCCGGTTCCAGTGGGCACTATGCAGACAAAACGTTTCAAAAAAGTGGGCTTTGTGCCAGCCTTGGCATACAAACCTTTTCCGTACTCTCACCTCCCAAAACCAAAACTCCACAAAAACTGCCCGGCAAACCATCTCAGCCCAGCAACCCCCATCCAGCCTTGGGTGGGGCCTCAGGCCAGGGATCTCTCAGAGTAAAGAGATCAGAAAAAAATCAGACCACAAATACTTCACAGTAAAGCTAGGAATTTTGGATTGTCCTTTTCTTCTGGCACCTCTGTCTCTGCCTTCCCTCCCCTAGGTATTTTTTCAGAGAAGTAGCATTAAGCAAATTTGGACAACCTCACCATGATCACAGAGAGCCTTTCTGGCTCCTTCATCGCTACTTACATCCTCACGAAAACCTACTTCCACCCAGGATTTACATGCTGCCATTTCTGCTTCACCACCGTTGGCCTCTGCCTTGATATTTTCCTTCTAAGATGTTATTTGGGGTGACATCCCCTTCACTTCCACCTTTTGCTGAGAAAACCATCCAAAAGAGCTTCCCTCTCTGGACAGCTTGGTCAGACCAGCACCATGCAGTGGCATCAGGTAACAAGCAGCAGCAGCCTGACATGCCAAGCAACCGGGGAAAGCACACAGAGCAAATCAGGTTGACAACAAAGGAAATTGTGGACAAATTCTGCAGTGACTGATAAAATGTCACCTCAGGGAAGGGTGTCTTCTCAGTGCTTTGAGCACCAAGCCTGTGCTGTTTCCAAAGGAGGGCAATCTCTTCTCAGCTTTGCACCACTCTTACCCTGGTCTCTGCTGATGTGTATATGCAGCGTCTCCTGCCTGCATCCCTCTCCTAGTCATCACTACAGAGCAGTCTTTCTTCTTCACACTGCCACAAACCTAGGTCTTCCTCTGCCCTGCAGAAAGCCTTGAGCTTCCCTTCGCTCACCGTTTTGGACTTCTGCAGGGTCTGGGTGCCAGGGAGGTCTGTGTCCTGCCCTAGAGCCGTCCACGCTCCCTGTGCCTCCAGCCATGTGTGCTGCTGGGTTCAGCTGGTGGCTTCACGTAGGTCTTCCATTGATAAAATACCTTCTGGATCTTTATTTTTCCCAGGTGATAGTATCCTTTGACAAAGCCACCATGTGTCCCTCATCCTTAAGATAATGCTTTCTGAACCTCTAAAATCCCCTTTATTGTCAAAATATTCCAGCTCTTTTCCCGGCAGTCTAGAGGTCACCTTATGTTTTTTTCATTCCCAAATGTGTGGTTTGACAGCTGCTAGTGTTAAAATCCAGCAGCTATTTCTTTCTCCTCTCCTCTTACGTGTTTAAATCCTGCTGAAGGTGACGCATGCCTCTTAGCCCTTGTGTTAGTTGCTGGTGCCCAGAGGCTATTATCAGGGAACGGGCTAATCCTAGATTTGGAAGGTCCCTCTGGGGTTTTCTCTGACGAGGTAGGGCGTGGTGGCGTCTGATGGCTGGGTTTGCTCAAAATCGCTGCCTGAATTGAAATCAAACAAGTTCAATGTCCTCCTGTTCCTCTTCCCTGGGACTCTGGCCAGTTCCCAAAGCACAGCATCTCCTCATCGCCGGCTGGCTGGAGAGCAGCAAGGGGAGTGAAACAGCAACAGCGGCTGGTCGCTGGGGCAAGGGTAGCTCTGGCCGTGGCAAACCTCCCCAGGAGCTGTCAGCACCCAAAATGCAACGGCCACAGCAGTTCTCAAACTCATCTCAGCTGCCAGCGAAGCTGATGGCACATACATTTTCTTGCCACCTACCAGCATGAGGGTGCACGCTTCCGTCTCCAGGTGTTGATGGACCGCAGCATGCTGGGGTTTGCTTGGCCAGCTGAGTATGGAGAGACTTGCAGAGGTGCCCACTGGTGTATAACCGTTTCACCCATAAGCCCAGTGTGGTGAGAGACCTGGTTGTCGTACCCCTCTGACACCTGACTTGAGGCAGAGACCTGCACCTTCACCTCCAGTTGGCTGGGCAAGGCAGGCAGAGGGATGACACACACTACAGCATCAACCAACTCACTCCTGACACACTACATGAAACAGCAATTCGTACTGGATTGCAGGAATGACTACTACTGGCTGAATGTTCCCAACTGAAGCTAAATGTTAGCGGGTTGATATATCAAGAGGAGGATGTGTGCTGTGATAGGCCATTGGGACCACATTTAGACCCAGACTCATTAGGCACTCTCATTAATGATCTATATGAGAATCGGAGAAAATAGAAGGTTAATTAAATTTGCCCCTGCTGAGCTGGAGAAGCTTTCAGCATTACTGGGGACAGATAAATGACAGGGAGTGTTGTGGAAAAAAAATGGCAGATTGATATAGGCTTGAAAAATGCAGTTACTTCTGGGGAGAATGATCAGCATTCCAACTAATCAGTGTGAAGGGGAAAGACTATAGATAAAAGAGCCATATCTGAGGAGCTGCCAGAGAGCTGCAAGATGATGGCTGATAATGAGTGAAGGGAAGGTGGTTTACTTGGGAGTGAATTTTTGCTCTGTGCTTGCATTGCCAAATGTTAGTTCTTGCCTGGGGCTCCTAGAGACTATCAGAAAGAATACAATTGTTATTATTGATCGCCGTTACAACAGCTCTTAGGGTCTGATGTTCTTGCTTAAACAAAACACCGAGAAACTTATGGAAGTGGTGAGAGAAAGAGCATTATCCACAGGTGAACTTGGAGGACCAGCTCTGTGCACAGGTTGAAATGTCTTAATTGTGTGTCCTAAGGGCTGCAGACTCCTGGAAAAATACAGGCGGAAGCAGAGTCACACAGTAAATTAACTGAGCTGAAGGAGGAGCAACGGCCCTACCAGGCACTACGGCAAGGCTGATAGACAAGGAGATATGGAAAGACCGCAGGGGAAAACATGTTGTCTGTCCTCTCTATTTCAAATTTGAACCTCAGAAATGAGCTGTGCAATGGCAGGTTACCCCAGGTGGTCAGGTTGGTACCCACATGGAGACAGAGCTGCAGAGAGCCAGTGAACCAAACACACGACAGGTCAACCCTAGGCAGGTTTGCAAAGAGCTGGAAAAAAACAAAACCAGAAAGTTTTTGACAAATAGTTCCAGCTCAATTTATGCATTAGATTGGAACAGAGCATCTGGATGTAAAACTATCACTCAGGCCAGCACAGCACCACAGGTCAAGGTTATTTTGCCTCCTTTTTGTCATTGTTACGCAAGGGAAGGGAAGGACATTTGCTGCTCCACAAAAAGAAATTTTTCAGGAGAAAATGTTTGGAGAAAAAGGGACATCAAAATATCACCTTATAGAGGTATAAATACTCCCAAGCCATGACAGATGGTAATAGAAGTCCCCCTCAGCTCTGCTCCACACATGAGTGAGAACTTCACTGAAATCTGCCAACCTAAACCAGCTGCAGTCGAGTGGTCTGTGAAATAACAGCAATGAAAGTCAGGTCCTGTGACACACAAGAAATTTCTCTCCAGAGGGGAAGCAAATGTGAGACAAAACTCTTTAAAGAAGGAGACTAAGTGTACTTTAAACCATTTCTAAAGGGAGTAACTTCAAAAAAGAGAGAGAAGATATTCAAGGCAAATGTGGAAGTCTGACTACTTAAAAAAGCTACTGAAGAACAGAGACAAGTCAACATGGCAATCTCTGAAAAAAAAAATATTAAGGCTTGATAGTAGCATTAATGCACAAAACCAAAGCAATTTTTCTAATGCTGGCAAAATAATTTCTGCATGTCGGGAGGAGCAGACCCACAGCTTCCTGAACCACAGGAGCCCTCACGCCTGGAGGGGAGTTCAGCCATTCCTGATAATCACAACAATATGAGGGAAACCCGCGGCTGAAAGACATTTACAAGAGACTGAGAAGAAAATCTAAATGAGAAAGAGAAAGAGAGAATTGAAAAGCACTTGCAACAAGGGACACATAAAGTTTCTGCTAAGATGCTTGTAAGCTTTGGTGCATCTGAAACTTGCACGGCCTTGCAGAAATTAATAAATGGGTGATGTAGGGTACTGATTTAAAAAAATAAATATATATAAAAATAAATGGTTGTCAGCTACAAGCCATTTATTGAATACAGATTGTGTAACCACTGATCAGATCACATCCAGACACAACCAATTCAGCAGAGGAGACAAATGAAATGCAAGAGGCATGAAATCAGCATTTTTAACTTATAAGCTAGTTACAAACTACATAATCTGAGAGAAGAAACCCTCAGGATAATAGGGCTAGACCAAAAGGCTTCAATTTAGTTCTGTGTTGGTGGATACGGAAAGTACTGAGAATGTGTGGTCCTCTAAAGAACATACTGAATTGGCTTTGATGGAGTGGAAGAATCCATCTGGCCTTCCACACCAGAGACATATCCTGTAAAGGGGCACATCACCACCTCTGCCTCTTCTGCATTTGCTCTTCTGCATCACCCGCCCTTCTTGCAATAGGTCAGCTGGACCTCAGTGTAAATTTGCCATCAATCACCCTGTCTCTGTCGACTATCTGAAGTAACATGCAAAGACGAGGAAAGGTGTCATAGCTTTGTCTAGGATCATTAAGAACATTTCAAATCATATTTACATGAAATTTAAACTAATGAATACACTGACGTGACATTGAGAAGGACCAACCTTTAAGAGGAATGGTCTGAGCTGAACTTCAGATGAAGTCACTGACCCGTTATCCCCAAAAGAAAGTACAAATAGTCTGACATTTTAGAGCATGGCCTCTCCGGTGACTCTGACATTAGAAAGAGAAAACAACTTTAGACTACAAGAAGAGTTTACATCAGCTCCAGAAATCCAGGCTGACTGGAAACAACGAGGTCCAGTGTCATCCCCGTCACATTCACAGCACTGGTAAGCCAGTCTGGACTCTGGAAGAAATGAGTTAGAGAGGGTGGCCAAACACAACACCATCCAAGCAAAAGCAGATGTTGATGGAGTGCCTACCTAAGCAAAAATGAAGAAGTAAATTGAGATTTTCTTGCATATAGAGTACTATATATTTTTAGACACCTTTAACAATAGTGAGTTAGTGGACAGAGCATGAGATCTTGGGAAAACAGAAAAACTATTTAAAAGGGTGGAAAGCAAAGCCCCTGTGTATGAATAGTGATCTTTTAACAACCAAAAACATCCCTCTTAAGACGATCAGATGAAGCTGTCATTACAGTGTCACAAGACGATGCTTTTCACGCAGACTGTCCAGACTGCCCAGGCTCTGAAAACTGGTGAGCTCCCACAGCAAAGTGGTGGCCCCACACATCTGCCCAGAGAGAAGAGCCGTTCCTCAGCAACTACTCAGGGCTGGCCGAAGGCAGAGCTGTCAGATCCCACGTGCAGGCTAAAAATCATCAGCTTCTAGCAAAAGACACCAGTGGCATGATGATGACGATGTAGGAGCATCACAGCACAAGGAGAGGCTTCTTCATAGACCTGGTGTCCATGTAACTTGGATGTGTCTACCTGCACCTCACTGGCAAATTCATAAGCTTAAAGCTATCCTTGCGCATCACTACGCAGCATCTCAATGGTTGGTGGGAGACTCCAGAGAAAGGGAGGAAACTTCAGGCATCTGAACCCTCCAGATCACAACCACATCCCAGTGGATTCAAGAGGAACCGATAAGCACACTGAAGGGCTGCATGAGTAACCTTAGCAAGTAGGACTGAAAAATGAAATGTGCTGAACCACATGCGGTCTGCCATGACAAGTAAAACAAAAACTTGCAAAGAATGAGGCAGGAGATGAACCTCAGACCAGGACAGGGAGCAGATGGGAAGAAGGTCTATTTCAGTCCCTGCTCAGAGGACTGCTTTTGTATTTGGCATGACACATCTAGGAATTAAAAATCAGAAATGTTCCACTGAGGAAGGATGAGGAAAAAGGCCTCCCTCCCCTGCTGTGCTCTCAGGCAGTAAGCTCTGCTTGCTCCCTCGGGATCCTTGCACTGCTGGCTGCGTCCGGGCTCAGAAGCAGAAGCTGCAGAGCACCACTGCCCCCGCCAACAACAGCACCTCACTTCGGGGTGGCTGTTGAAAGCCAGGAGGCCAGGCAGCGTGGGCCACAGGGCTTTCTGACTCAGTCTTGGCTCCTAAATCTCTCTTTCACCCTGATGGTAGAAGCAGGTGGGCAGGCTTCACCCTCAAGCTACCATGAATTATTTGGAGTTCGGTCCTTGCTGGCCTGATTTTCAGCGGTATCCCAACCCCACAGCTGCAGGTGGGTGCCATCAGAGGTGATGAAGCTCGCTTATGTCTGCACTTGCAGTCAGGGCTGTAGGGGAGAGGAGCATCCTGCCTGAGAACATCTCAAACACCCGACAGCAGCCTGGGTGCTGCAGCCCTGCGTGCCACTGTGCCGCGGGAACATACCGTCTCTCACCCAAGACTGAAGAAAGTGATGAGAATCACTAACTTCGGGACGCTTCATGTTCACTGAATACCTAAGAAGCTCTAAGACTGCAGCATGCGGATGCCACATTCCCTAAACAGCAGAGATAGCTGCTCTGCCCTATTATACAGGGCGGTCATATGGCTCAGCACACTGCAGGCAGGGGAGTTGATGTTGGTAGAGTGACCAGGGCCAGAGAAGTATCTTCAGGGTTAGGCACCAAATATGGCAGGCTTCGTGTTGAGAAATAACTAATAAATACTTGAGTGAAAAGATGTCAGGCCCCACGGAGAAGGAGGTCATCAAGGGTTTGCCATCCTTAGGAGAAAACTCCTAAGACATCAATTTCCAAACACAACTGTGCGCTACGACTGCTACTGCAGCCTCTCCCTCGTGCCGAACTGCAGTCCTTGCTCCACTTTCTGCACCCAAAAATGCCCCAGCCTCACTCAGAAACCAAAACAGCTTGCATCTGCGGGTAAAATATTTTGGGGGAGGGACGACATTTTATTGCAAGTCTTTTGACACTAACATTACAGACAAAACAAGAGGGAAGTCTGAAATGCTTTTAAACTAGGAGAATTCAAAGAAGGAAGTAAAAACATTATCTGTGGTTTCCTTGACAGAATATGACTCAGATGATGACTTCCCCGAGTGAGATTATAGAGTTGTCACTCACTGCCACCGCACAACACGGAAATTAGCAGATCAAGCCGATGATGAACGTCTTGTCTTCACGTTAAATGTAGCCTGCTTTGATGCCATTGCCCCCCTCACTTGTGCAGCTTAAGAAAGGCAAGGGGAGGGGGGGCAGGGGGCAGGAGTCCCACCTGAGCCTCAGCCCGGCCATCAAAGGCACGGACATGTGTGGTCACCCACATGCTGCAGGTCTTTGCTAACTTTCAGGATTTTATCACTGATCTTAAGATACACAGTAAATTTTTTGAAGTCCCAGCTTCGCGATTCAGTTCATCACAGCTTTCTTTCTAATGCTTTTTTTTTTTTTTTCCTGGCAAAGAAGATGAAAATGCTAACTCATCTATCTCCCCAAACCTCAGAAAGGAGGTGAATGTAATGTCCCCAAACTGTGTGTTCTCTGAGAATTTATTTCCCTATTCAAAGCTGAGGTTTGTAGTTGCTGTTTGCAAATACGGTGGGTGAGGAAAGGCTCAATGACAGGCTCACAAATCACAGCATCCCCCTGAAGAGAGTGACACCCCTTTCCTGAGCAACAGGGTACCATTTTCCATGGTCTTCTGATTTTCGCCAGCCTTCCCGTGGCTCCAAGCAGAGTGGTGTGGAAAGAGCTTGAGAAGGTCTCAAAATGAGCCGAAGCCCGAGTACCCACTGAAAAACAGTTAGCAAAAGCAAGTTTGAAAAGAGGGAGCAGAACACACAGGGATGGTATTGAAGAGGATGGTTTGAAAGGGCAGCGGGGAGGGAGGAAGATGCTGACAATCTGCCGGCACAGACTCTGCTCAAGGAAGCTTAGTCCAACCTGTGGGTTTTGATTTAAAGGGCTGTGCCTTCTGGAGTCCAGATGACCAATAAGTGCTTGTCGCTTTTAAGAAAGCCCTTGTGCCTTGCAATAATTCACCACTGATTGCCTACATTTCCTTAAAAGAGCTCATTTAGACTTGATTTAAGTACTCCCAAGGAGGGCAAGCAGGCAGGAGGGGGTACGGTGATTTACGGACCTGGTGTCAGCAGCAGAGGCTCTCCTGCCTGCAGCAGCGACGCTGGGGAATTGCCTGCAGGGTGACTGTGGAGAAGGCGAGGGCCAGGGACCCCCCAAAAAGGGTCCTGGAGATGATCCATGGCAGCCAGAGATCTTATGAAATCCTCTGTCCCCCTCTTTAAGGGCCATCTCTGATACAAGCAAGGATTTGCTGTGTACCACAGATCCCAGAAATTAGATGATGTTTGCAGTTGCGTTTCGCTATTCTAATTTAGGGGAGGGGGTCCGATCAGCCTGGGCTACAGACTCCGGGACACAACACAGCTGAGAAAGTGCAGTTGTTCAGGAAGAGAAACATCATGCTCTGGACTCCACTGATTGTAAAGAGTGCCAGGATGACTTGCTTAGATGTAGACATTCAGGTTTGGTCAAATAAATGTCACTGGACAACCAGATCAGATGTACATATCCATATTGGGCTGCTCCGTCTTTCTTCTGAAGTGACACCTCCTGCAAGTGCCTTCAGTGAGAACTTGTGTGGACCCTGGGTGTAGTAGGTTTTGCCCCGCTAGATGCCTTGCTGCTTTTCAGGGGCTCCTCTGATGTCTCCTGGCTCTGCAGGTAGCTGCTGGGCTATGGACAGCCTTGGAAGCAGAGGCAGGGGCTCAGTAACATGTGTAGGAAAATCCCTGCTGGCTTCCTCCATCCCTGATCATGGCACGGCATCTCTGCTGAGCATCACGCCTGTGACAGAGATGAGAATGAGAGGTAAGTGCCCTCCCTGCTCTTCTTTCTCACCCCCAGCACCCTGCAGAGCACGCTCACTCACCGGAGCTGCTGGCAGGTCCCTGCAAAGCTCCATCTCCTGACCAGAGGTAGAAAAGCAGGAATAATCTACCAGGGCGCAAACTTTTAACCACATATATCCTTGTTTTGTAAGTGTGCTGCCTATTTAAAACACTGTGGCTTATATTTCTAGATGTTCCTACCTGGAAGGACTGAAAAAGGAGAAGAAGAGAGAATAGGAATAGCAAGGAAGAAAAGGATCAGTTCAGAAATTAGCAGAATGGGGAGCTTTCTACTGTGCTTCCTCCCTGCATTGAGCCTCCCTCGCTGTTACTGCCCTCCCGAATTGAGAGCCAGGCCAGCCAAGCAGGGACAGACTCCGCGCTCGCCCCAGCGAGGTGCAGCAGAGGATCGGTGCCTCTCTCGTGTTCACTGTTTCCAAGTTGGGAGCCTCGTCTCTGATTCCTCCCTGGATGAGGACTGGAGAGCTGTCATAACAGGGACTGGTTTCCATAGCAAACCCGGCGTTTTCACATGGAGAGGTTCAGCTCCGCATTCACTAGAGCTGAAAAGAAAAGCATTTTTTCCCCCATAAGCATGAAGGACAGGGAGAAGCCTAATGCCATGTGTGGTTTATATTTCATGAGCTTCATCAAAGCAGAAATAGCCTGCTCAATACAGGAGTTGAAGCCTTTGCAATTCAGAGCTGAGTCTTGCTCCCTATTTATCGGTTTGCTGGTTTCACGCAGTATCCGAGGGTCAGCGACGGGCCACGCTGTGCGCAGAGGGAGGATGTGCTGCTCTTGGCCCACGTGCTTTGCTGAGAAGCAGAGATAGAAACCAGCACACAGGAAGAATTGAACTGAAGGCACCGCAATCTCAACAGCAGGCACAGGAGGACGAGATAGCAGGGCAGCCAGAGAACATGAGATGGAGATGACCGAGAGTGCTGCATCCAGCGGCAGGCAGGCACACAGAAAGCAAGGGCCAGGGATGGGGTTAAGACACATGGGATTAAGAGCCAGATTCTGGAAAGCACCTGGTGAGGGCTTGGGCATTGCTGAGGCCAAAAAAGATGAGATCCCATGGATTAAGAAGGGTGGGGCACCCTCATCATCAGAGCTTTGCTCGGCTCTGCTCCGTACCATAGTCCCTGACGGCGGTCACGCTCCATGCTCCCAGGTGAGCTGAGACTGGACCATCAATGCTCTACCATCCTACAGCAGCCATGAAAGCAGCACAGGGGCCACGCTCACCCTCCAGCGTCTCTGCTGCTCGTGCGAAGCTGCTTGCACAGGGACATGACCACGTTTTGGGCTCTGGCTGCACAGCTGCACGGAAAATTGTGGAGAGGACACTTTCCACGTCCAGCTCCTCACGCACAAGCCCATGCGATACACAGGCACTGAAACAGCATATGGCACTTCTTACAGTGTTGTGGATCTGTTGATTTGTGGTTCGGCTGTGTGAATCCAAATGGGGGAATTATTTCATCGTTTTCCACGGCCACCATGACTACAAACCACTTTAAAAATTAAACCCATGCTCCCAGAAGCTAGGGTTTTCGACAAAAGGATGGTGTTACAGAAGGCTGGGAGGGAAAACTTGTTTAGCTGACAAAGAAGAGAGAAAGAGACATACAGTGCCAAGGACATAAAGGGTTACAGAAAGCAAGAGAAATTATTTCTCTCCTCTGTGACTAGGGATCCACAGCTCGCTTCACACAGGCTGCGTGCAAGTCAGTCACTGTGGTGTCATCTGTGGTGTCATCAAAGCAAGGCTTTGGGAACTGGGAAGAGCTGGAGGGTGGTGGGGGCAGCTTTGCCTGCACAGGGGCCCGAGCCATGCTCCCAGGGGCACAGAGGTATCGACCCTTTTCTGGACTAGTCCTCGGCACGCGGTACTGAGGAGCAGCCCAGGGGAAAAGCACTCGCCTGCCCAGCCCTGACCCCGGGCAGTGAGGGTGTTCACCCACAGCGCCGGTCCCCAGAGCCCTTCTGCAGGACTCGTGCAAGCGCTGCAGAGAGTGATGTGTCCCCGTCCTGCAGAATGAGTTATCACGTCTATGCAGAGCAGACAGTGCAGGAGTTTATTCCTCTCCAAATGGGGAGATCTGCATGTGCAGTGGACATTAAATTCATAGCAAGGAAAAAAAAAAAAAAAGAAAAACCGTGCTGCAGCCATAAACCTCCTTCCCTTAGCGGGAGAGCGCAGAGTGCTCGTGGGGGGGTAGAAGGGACATTGTCCAGCCTGTAAGAGACAGGAGAGGACAAGGCGCTTGTCCTCTGGCCCTTCTCACAACAGCTCTAAGGGGAGAATAAGCATTTAGCTCTTCCTGCGCCTGATATCCTTGTGCAGAAAACACACTAAAGCATTTGTAAATGTACTGGCAAGCATCACCTCAACACCCCCTCCCTCCCCGCTGCTTTTTCCTGGCTACAAAATGAACGTCTTCAGTCACAGATCAGGGCTGAGTATTTTGCAGGTAGAAGGGAACACTCTGTTTCCCAGCTTGGTGCCGGCAGCGCGTGGTGTGGCCCCATGCCCAGCTGCATTTCGGGGACGGTCTGCTTCCTCCTTTCCTCTGCCCCGTGACGTTGCCTCTCCTGTGGGAGCCAAGAACAGCCCATCCTGCAGCCTCGTGCCCAAGCCCTCTTCCACGGCCGGGAACAGATCCCCATGCCCTGATGCAGGAGGAGACTTCCAAACCTGTTCACAGGCGCCCGTTGGTTAAGGAAAGGCAATAAAGGGGGGAAGGGGCTCTTTTATATATTAATTACATGTCGACTCATTTGCCTTAGAACTACACTGGGAGCACATGAAGAATTACTGCATTAACTGGAGAGTAAATGACCCCTAACAGTGGTCTCCCAGCTTTGGCAGCCATTTGTTCAGAGCAATGAAAAGCACCAGATTTCATTACAGAATATAACAACAACAGACCACAGGGCTTCAGTATTCCCCTGCCACAGCATAGGAAAGTTCTTTGTCCCACTGAAATCAGCAACAGCTGCTGTATGTAACGCTCCTAGCATCTCGTATTTGATTTTGGGACCAAGATCTTTTTCCTCCAGCTGAAACGTCTGTAGCGTGCCGTCGATGCAGCACATCAAGCAATGACCAGGGGCAGCTTTCAGTCCTCTGTGGCTCTTCCCAAGCCAGAGACCCAGCAGCCTGTGCATTCTTAATTGACAGAATTAGGAAGCTTATTTGAAGAATACTTGAATCCTCAGAGTCTAATTTCCTGCTGTATAAATAATACATCAGCAACAGCAGTCTCCAGGAAAAAAAAAAAATAAATAAATAAAAAGAAAAACTAAGAAGCCCAGATGAATATTCTAGCTTCCATCACACTGTGAAAATCCTTTGCAGAGGTTTTTCACAATAGCCCCCAACTGCATTGTACCATTTCTCACCTCGTCTGATTTAACGAAGGGGATAGGAGCTGAAAATTACAGACGCGGGCCTCGTCGCTGCAGGCGTGATCACACCTTTTGATGAGTGCAGCGAGAGCCAGGGCTCTCTGGAATAGACGCTCCAGCCTCCCAGCACGAAGCCTTCAGCTGTTCAACCAGCGGAGCCCACTTCCAGCACCGCCAGGAAACCCCCTCATCGCGCTCGGTGGGCGGCGAAAGGCCCCACGACAGCAAAGCACCACGGATCTCCTGCCCGGTGCCAAGCCCGGCGCTGCTGGTTCGGCGCCCACCGCTGCCATCCCCTCCCGTGGCAGCCTCGGGGCTGGCACAGCTCCGGGAGATCGTGTGGCTGGTGGTATTAACAGCCATACATATGCATGGGTGGGGAGGGGATGAGAGCTGCACAGGCGTCTATAATTTTGGCAGATCGCAACTTTTCAGGGCTGGATTTGCAACTGCAAACTGCCCCGCGAGGTCCAGGTCCAGGGTGCAACGCCAGGCTGGCATGTCGGGCTGGGGAGCGCAGCCCTGGTCTCTGCGGGCCTCTCCTTGCCCCAGCACCGTCCCGTGCTCGCCTGCTCCGTCCTCAGATCGTTTTGCGCCGCTGTTTAGCGAAGCTGTACGCAGCGGCTGACGCTTGGCCTTACCACTGGGATCGCTCTGTCTCTGTTTCACTCTGGCTTTGGCCCGACGCAGACAGTGCCGAGAGCTGCAGGGAAAGCGGCGGGGGCTTTGCCGGCTGGCACTGAGATGCTGGTGCTGCGGCCGTGGCCGGCGGGGAGCCAGCACTGCCGCGGGATGAGGAAGGAGCTGCAGCGTTCGGGCGTTCAGAGCCACGCTGTCTGCAGGGCTCCCGCAGACCGGGAAGCAAACAGGCCTCTGAAAGGCTAAAAGGAATTGAGAAGGGGAGCTCCAGGACTTCATCGGAAGTGTTTCTGCAGCACAAGTATTTGTATTGCTCCGATGTGGGGTTTACAAGCACGGGCTCCAGCAGGGAGAGCCTGCAAGTATGAGCGCGGTCTCTATGTACTTACCGCTTGCTCCTGCCTTCCTCTGTCTCTCTGGCTTTCTCTCGTGTTATCTGTTATTTTTTGTGTGCCCGAACCATGGAAACGTGGTTAAAGTTAATGGATGCTCTCACTAGAGGCAAAGCATCCCGGGAGAAGGGGGGCACACGGGAGAGCTCGGGGTGCCCAGCTGCAGCGTAGCTGCTCACAGCCTGCCCCTCTGCGTCCCCGCAGCACGCGGGGCTGCAGAGGTATTGCAGCCCGTCCCACGCACAGCCCTGACGGCCCACGCGGGTGCCAGGCACCCCGAGCCCCTGCTGATGCAGCGGCCGGAGGCGTGAGGCAGTGCAGAGCCCGCAGCCCGGCCGTAGGCTGCGGCTGCCCCGCTGCAGGCAGCTCCACGGGAAGCTTGGCTGCCTGCACGCTCATTTCCTTCAGCTCGCTCTCGACAGGCAGCCCCACAGTTTCACGGGAGTTCCCTTGTTTTCACCTGATGGGCAGAGTAAAATGAAGGGCTGTGGCAAATGGAGTTGTTCCTTTCCTCACACTCTGCCTCGGAGGACCACAGCATCCTCTCCGCCTTGGAGAGACGGAATCTGGAGCAAACGCAGCAGACAAAGGGGCCCGTTTGAAACAGCGCTGGCCATAAATAATTCATGGGAGAGAAGTGGCGAGTCTCAGGGGAGCCAGCACAGGGATCTGTGAATCTGGATGAGTTTGCAGTGCTTTAATTATGCAAATTGACAAATGTCTCTACACTGAGAAATTCTGCTGGTCCTGCAAAAGAGCAAGAGCTGGAAAATGGCAAGAATTTCCCAAGGCTGCGTGCTAGCCAGCTGCCAGCCACAGCTGGCAGGGTGAATCTCGCAGAGGCCCCTCTGGAGCTAGCTCTGCTCCTCTGAAGGGCAGCCAGCAGGATCCCCCATGCAGCAGACAGACTATGGTGCCTCGACGGCTTCAACTGCTCTACGTAGCCACGGCCTCAGCCCCAGCCCCTCACTTGCACCAGCACTCTTTGCTCTCAGGATGAGCCAGTTCAGGGAGTGGGAATGAATCGCCAGCTCAAGGCTGTTGTGGACCACAGACCATGAGTTAACACCAGATAACTTCAGCAAGGACAGCGGGGGACCCCCCCGAAGACCTTTCCCACTGATCAGCTCAGCTGTGATAAAGGCCAAGGGTTGTGTGGGGAGATGCAGTCTCTGCCCCCTCCCAAAACACATGGGTGGGAATGAGGGACGCTTTCCTCTGCATGTCTCAGAAATCGCTGCGTGGTCCTCTGCTGCTGTCCCGTGGCCGCAGCCAGGGCGCTGGGCTCTCCCGTGCTGGCCCAAGCCCTGCATCGGCGGAGCCACGCGCCCGGAGGATGGGGGACCCACCTGTTCAGGGATGCTCGCTTGTGCCCGGGTGGATACAGGGGCCGTCCATCACGGCTTTGTGAAGCAAAGCCTTTGCCTTTGCAAGAGACTTTTGTCACACAGCTTTTGGAAAGCCGAGCCTTCCTTGGCCTGCCAATGGGCCAGGCAGAAATCAGGCAGAAGGAAGCCAAATCTAGGACACCAGGGGCTGGCAATCTCCCCAGCAGCAGCAATCAGCTCCATTACAGAGCGGGCGTCCCCCGGGACCCCAGACACTGCCTCCTCGTTCCCGTGCAGAACATGCTGTTTGTCACCAGAGTAGATTAATTTGGTGCCCGATGCAGCCTCGTTAGGATCGAGAGCAGGACTGGGCACAGCCTGCTGAGAGCAGGAGGATGGTTGCAGTGAATCCGTCTGGGAGAAGGTCATCTTGGGCTTTTGGCCACAAGCAAGAGGAGGGACCCAAGGCGACTGATTGTGTTGTCCCCAACATGGTCAAGGCTGCAGAGCCTGGGGGCTGGGTGGGACCCAGCACCCTCCTCCTGTGCTGCGGGCTGGCCAGTTACAGACTCCAAGTTCTCCCTGCAAACTATTCTCCAGACAATCATCATTTCCCCACTACATTAACAGTTGTTGGTTTCATTTCTGAAACCTGACTTTTCTGCTGTTTTAGTGAAAAATATTTGATTTTCTCTAAAAATATGCAGTCCTCTGTTACCCAAACCCAGACACTTTCACTGAAAAATTAACACTGCTTCTGAATTATTTTTGTGCTTGTCTCTTTGGAAGAGGGTGGGAGAAGAAAGGAAGGGAACTGTATCATTGAAAAAAAAAGGAAAAATGTCAACGCAAACAATATTTTATGCAGAAATGCCTGGTTTGATTGAAAATCCATTTTCTCACAAAATAAATTTTTCATGAAAACTGTGTCAGAGCCAAATCCAAACAGGGACAACCTGCAGCGGGGACAAGCCACCTCATTCCACTGATGCTGATTTACGCCAGGCTGCCTGCAAGCAGGAGCTGGTGGCAGCTGTCTTGACCTGCCAGGTGCAGAAAAAAGTGGTTGAACCTCCCAATCCCAACACAAAGCACAGCACCACGTGGCTCTGGTTTTCGCTCAGGTTCTTCCCAGCACCTCGGTGGCCAGAGCATCACGTTGCTGGCTGCCCTGCTGCCTCCCTAAGCAAACCATCCTCTCCCCTCGCATTTTTGGCAGCCTGATGGTTGGGCAGGATGAGGCCAATGGTTGAGGTGAAATGCAAGGTTTGTTCAGGGGTGATCTGCTCTGCTACAACCCAAGCTGACACAGCTCAGACCAGGAATAGTGGGGCACAGCCTAGCACCACCAGGATCTGACTGGGAAACGGTGGGCACCATGGGAAGATGATGGGGAAGGTGGCACCCCAGAAGTACTGCGCTCCACTCTAGGGCTGCAGAGCAACTCGTATGAGGTTTGTCCGTTTCCCAACGCACCCATCACTCCGTGGGTGGAAAAAGCCCCCAGGGTTGCATCAGCAGCATGTGGCACATCCCGGTCTGCAAATGCCTGCGGAGATGTTCAATCCAAGCAGGACGAGCAACCAGCCCTTCAGGGGACTCAGGATATTCTGGCACCAGCCGGACGGGGTACCCAGATCCCCTCTGTTTCTCAGACAGTCCCCCTCAGGGGTTTGCTAAGAGAGCTGCTGGTGTGTTAAAGACTCATCACTCACTGCAGGCTCAGTGCTCACCAGGTCAGACGCTGGTGTCTCGGAGGTGCGGGGTCTGCCAGGGGTCTGCCCAGCACATGGCGCAGGTGGCTCCATGCCAGGAACAGAGCCGGGCAAGAGCACGCACCTCCCAGCACCCCGCGCACAGTCACTGGACCTGCTGCTCATGTGAAGAACAAGGAACACATGTGAGAAACGCGTTCTGGCCACAACCTCCTTTCTGGCGAACAGCTCCCATATACTGGGATATCCCAGTGGGTTATCCCCTGCAGCTCCGAGCAGAGGTTTGGATGCCGCACTGTGCCGGCAGCCCCAGGATCGCTGGCAGCACTCAGGAACCTTGGCTGGATTTGGGTAATTCTTGGGTAGATTTTTGGGTAATGTCTTCACGTCCCTGCGTTCCCATTCATCTGCCACAGTCATCAGCCCCGGGAACACATCAACTTCAGCCATGCCTCCAGCTGCCCTTGCTGTTGCAGTTGTGCTCCAAGATCAGAGCTGTGCCAGCAGGACACAGGTCCCCACGTGCAGAGAGCAGCAAAGAGCACAAAGGGGCCAAGAGCATCTCACCGCGGTATGTTCAGCCCCAGACCTACCACCAGGGCAGAGGAGCATGGGTTGGTCCCACTGCGGAGCCAGCATGTGTCGGACACACCAGCTCCTTTGCCCTGAAAGCAGGTGCCCACGCACGGCTCCTGGATGGCTGGAGGGGTCCGTGCTGGTAGCTCTTCTTCTTTGTGACCACAAAACCTTTGCAGGATTGCACTGCAAGCTCTGGCCCTTCCGCAGCACAGCCGGGGAGTCCGTTCTCCCCTCCTCCTCCTGGGGAAGAGACCGTCAGGGTCTCTGCCAGGTCCCTGGGTGAGCACAGCCTTATTTTGCAGTTTTCTTTCTGGGCGGCTTGGCCAGGTAGAGGGAAAAAGCTGCATCTGCCCTTGAGTGGGGATCCGAGGTCAGAGCAAACTTGCTTCATTCGGCACGGCCCAAAGAGGCGAAGGCCCCACTATTTTTTTCCTCGGCACTGGAGACAGACAGCAGCGTCTTAAAACAGGATTCTCTCATCAATCATTTATTGGATTTATGCAGCTTCACTTAGGAACCTGATTTATATTTCCTCTCAATTTACTGCATTTGAATTGTTTGCAAATAGGCACGTGAATCATCGGCTGGAGCAGAAAAAAAGCTATTTTCAAGCTTCATTTAGGCCGTTCGAAGCATTAATTTTTAGTTGCAAAGGCTATTTTTTGCTAAATTGGTTTTTAGATCTTGTCTTCCTTGTGCTGGGTTATAAATTTAGTGCTGCTGGAGCAAAAACGATCAGAATTGGATTTTTCAGCCTTCTGAGGCAGGTGCAAGGGCCCCATTCTGTGCTGGGTTGCACTGCGGCACCAGAAGAGATAATTTGGCTCTTGCTGTTGAGACAGAAATACCCATCCTCCTCTCCCAGCACAATTTAGAACAAGCTCTTGAGGACAAACTGAAGCCCTGTGCACACTCTCCCGTCTTTCTTTGGCATCAGGATTGAATTTTTCCTTCAAGCATATTCTGAATCCTTAAGCTACCCTCCAAGGCCATCTTTGGTTCTGGAAAATCACTTCTAAATCTAGCATGGGAAAAGCCTTCAACTCAGCTGTTTTAAAGGTGAACTTGTTTCAGGGCCACAGCATCCCGGCAGCATGTGTGGGTGGTTGGTGGATGATGTTTTATTTAAACACAAAGGCATGAGATTCCAGCTCATTTCAAACAAATCCTTCGGTGGGAAAATATGCACATATTTTTGACACAAATCTGTCCGTGGCTCCATTAATTCTCTGCCAAAGTGCTTTACCTGCTGGAGCAGATGATAATTCAGCAATGTAAACAGAGCCTTTTAATTTCATTTTGGGATCACGAATGGAAACAAACTGATTAACAAAAGCAGAGTAAACAATGGTTCTGTCTCCTCCTGTTAGTATTAATATTCACCTAGTGCTGATGCCATTCTCCCAGGAGCCTGTGTCAACACGGCGCGCTGGGTGCCGCGATGCCCGCGCGCTGCGCTGAGCCGGTCGCACCCAAGGACAAGGTTCAGCGCCAGGAAGATGGCTCCTGCAGCTTGCATGCGGAGAGAGCGCCTTCTCCGCAGCGAGGTACGCCGGCAGAGAGGGGAACGCATCCCCTTGGCTCCTGCTGCCTTCCAGGGAGCTCCACCTCCCCACGGCCGGGGGCTGCCCCACCACCCCGGGGGTCCGCATCCTCACACGCCGGCTGCTGACGCTGCAGGGGAGGGACTCTGAGGTGGGACGTGAAGCTGCCTGGCGGGTGAGCCTTCAGGCATCCCAAGGCAATGCTCAAGGGCGAAGGGGAAGGGATAAACCTGTGATGCCGCAGAGTCCCTGAGAGCAGCCCAGGGTGGCAAGCCCAGCCTCCGTGCCGACGTGCACGCTTTGCCCTGCTCCGGCAAGGCAGAGAGCAGAGTTTGGGAGGTGACATGGCACGTATACAGGTGTCGGTAATCTGCTGTACATTATTTAAGTGCAAGCATGGGGGAGCGCAAAAACATTATCCCAGCTTGAGCAGGGGCAGAGGGAGGTGTTCAGAGCGCTTGGTTGGGACATCTCCACCCACGCTGCAAACCCAGGAGAGGCCGTGCACCCATCATCCACAGAAGCATGGGGAAGAGTTGGCTCCCTCCCAGGGTTGGCAGGGTACACAGTGGACTCAGGACAGGGGTACGTTACAGCTGCTCCTTCTCCATACCACGTGATACAACAAATGCATGTTAAAGCAATAAAAAATAGCCAAGATGTGGCTCCTGCCTGGAGAGCAACTCCACCACAGCCAGCTAACTGGAATTTGGCTCATGCTGAGATGCACACAGGGGTTGCAGATGGCTTGTGGTAAATGTGCCACTGGCTCCTGAGGAAGGGGAAGGTCTGCAGGAGAAACTACAGACATCATGCCCAAGCCACACACTGAATTAAAACTTGATTAGGTCTGTGTGCTATGCCAGCTGCCAGAGAAGAGAAACCTAGAAGAAGGCAGCAAAGTTGTGGTGCTACAAACTCAGTTTTTACTTGTTCTCCTTTTGTGCTAAACACAACAGCTGCTCTTCTACTCTTTGCTTTGGAGAATGATAGGCTGGACCTCTGCAAGGGACTGGCACATGTAGGTCACTGCAGGGAGGACAGAGTAGGTGAGCACCTCTTAACACACCGCTCAGCCCAGTATGAGTCATGAGCACCATGTTGTGAGAGCTGGTTTGGGGAATGCAAACACTGGCATCAGAAGGTGCCATCTCCGTCGGTAAGTGACAACTCAGGAAGCCCTGAAGGAAGGGCTCATGCCCAACCTGGTGTGACAAGAAGGAGAACAGAAAGAGAACCCTGCAGGTCTCGTAGTGAGGGGGTAGATGCTTACAAGAGATCAGGAAGGGAAGACAAAGGCAGAACATCCATACCAGGCTTTGCTGGGCCTGGCAGTTAAGAAGGTGATGCCTAGACCAAAAACTCGCTGAGATTACTTACACAGATGGCTGTACATATATCCTAAAGCTCATGACACTTTGGATCCAAACAACAGATTTCTCTGGCTGTTGCAGACCACTTAACCCTGGGGCACCAAGGTTAAGAGGTTAACACCCTCCAAGATGTTGGAGATGTCAAGCGATTTGCTGACCTGGGTCAGAAACCTGGGAGAGGTCAGCATGCCACCTTCCTGCTCAGGCTGGGGCAAGTCAAGGTCGGGGGACAACAAGTCCCTGTTGGAGAGACTACGGAAACGGGTGGAAGTGAATTCAGGGTGAGTGCTGAAGTACAGCGCTGTGAGGCAACATCAGCGCATTGCAACACTGGGACTTCGAAACCATGAAAAACAAGGGTTCCAGGAAGGTAATTTAGAAATTGTCTAATAACACTGTAACCACCTGTGTGCTAGTTTGTTGCAACTTAATTTGAATTCCAGGGTTGCCATAAATATTAAATAAATGATGATTTCTGAAATACTCCCACTGCAAGCTCTTTGTGAAGTACTGAAAAGGTTCATGGTGTAAGATGTGCTGGTAAGGAGAGGGAAAACTGAGCTCGCTGTGAGAGGACACCAAGGACCTCCTATAGTGTGTAATCTGCAAACGGTTACAGTATGTTCCTATGACTGCAGTTCAATTACCTCTTGCAAGAAGAGGTAAAGGGGTTGAAAATCAGCACTTGAGGGACTCTTTTTGTTCATCAAAGAGATTTCTTCTCAAATCAGCTTAAGAGCATTTCGTTAGCAGGCCAGCAGATGCTCAAAGGCTAGCAGCAAGACCCCAATATAAGGAAGCTCCAACAGTAGTAAAATAAAAAGATCCTTGAGATGGTGTCTGTGACGTGGATGGAAATGACTCCAGAGTCCAGGACATCTTTGGATCCTGCGTTTAAGCCCTGTGGCTCCCCCCACCAAGGGCACATCCGAGCGGCCAGCCAGCCCAGGCAGGCACCCGGTGTCTCCACTCTCACTTTGTCCAGGAGGAGATGCTCGGACGGGTGGTTTTGGCAGCGCAGAGGCCAGAGGGATTCATCCAGATTGAGGGCCGGGAGTGGAGCTGAGTTTGCTGGTTGGCTTTACCTACATGTTATGTTCTGTTAACTTTTTGTAATAGGTTTATGAAGGCTGTCATTAGGAGGATCCCTTTGACTTTTGGGACATGGTTTAGTGGGCACAATGGTGTTGGGCTGACGGTTGGACTCGATGATCTTAAAGGTCTTTTCAAACCTCAACAATTCTATGATTCTATGACTTTGGTGAAATCAGCTAAACTTACTTTTATTTTTTTAACCCCGCCAAGAGGTAGGTGTGATCTCCTGGCCAAGCTGGTACAGACAGGACAGCAGTCCCATGGTGACAGCATCTTGCTAAAGGCACCGGGTGGTGGTCCAGCCAGAGCGGCTCCTGCCCCAGCACACACAATGAGAGTCTGGAAAGCTGGGAAAGACCCTCGTCACCATCCTGCAAGCGGCATTTGTGAACTGGTAACGTCGGATGTCCTGACTGCAAGGAGAAACATCCTTGGGAGGAGACAGCCAGGCCCCTCCAGCTCGGAGACAGCTTGAGGAACGCAAGTTACCATTCCCATCACACTCACAGCAAACCTTCTATCTGATAGATCATAGCACAACAAACTAGGAAATCCAATACAACTGTTATTTGGGAGCTTTCGTTTAAAAATAATCCATGCTGTTTCAGAACATCTGCAATGTTTTACGCTACTTACGTCCGCTGTGTGATTTATGTATGTTTTACCAAGCAGCTGCACGGTCGGTCTGTCTGTGAAAACTAAGCAGTTAGCACCAATGTACCGTGGATTTTTCACGCCCATGCACACGCGCACACACACACACAGAATAAACCAACCAGAAAAAAAATCCATGGGATTCTTTATTGTAATTTTAGAAAACCATTTTAGAAAAAGGTAGTCAGGAGGTAGAAAGAAATCTCAAGCTTCTAAAAGTTAAATCCCTGCTTCTGCAACACTGAAGCAGCTCTGAATCTGGGTCTCCTGTGAACCCTTTAAAAAATTCTTTTTCGTACAAGAACTGGCATATTGAACCAGAACAAAGATCATCAGAGCTTTCATTCTGTCTCTGACACAGCCAGCGGCCTCCACTTAGGTAAGAGTAGGAGAAACAGGGCAGGAATATTATAGCCCTTCCCCTGACACACTGTCAGAAGTAACAGTCAGTGGTTTGGAGACTTCCAGAACCAGGATTGCACACGAACCACCCACTTTAAGGCCACCAACGGATCCCAGAAAGCCAGTTTGCCTTTCTTCTCTTCAGACTCACTCTCTCTTTTGACTCCCACAGCATCCTGGAGCAAAGATTCCCAGAAGTGATGGATGTGCTGTGAGACTCCGTCCTCCCCATTTTACGGATTGCCACCAGCATTAAAAATAGCGACTAATTACTCTCTGCTCATCTGCCCTGCCCCGCTCGTTACTTTTTACAAAAGTGTAAAAACCTCTACATGGGTCCTTCCCCATCCGAGACCTATTTTGTACCTCTGATCATCCTGGCTGCCCTTCTCAGAGGCTCTTCCTTTACTACAGCATCTTTTCTGAGGCAGGGCAACACAAAAGACATGGATTATTCAAAACACGGACAATACCGTGGGCTTATTATATATATATTAAAAAATCTTCCCTCTTAGTGGCATAAAATCTTTGCACATTCAAAACAAATTGATTCCTTGTTAACATTAAAAAGGGATCTCAGTTTTCAATGCATGAACAAAGTAAAATTCTTACACACACAAGCTGACATTTCCAAATGAAGCGGTATAAAATTAGCCTCATGCTCCCAGCCACGAGGAATTAGGAAGGCTTTTCTAAAGCATTTAGCTGCTTGAGGAGCCAAAGTCCCAATAAATTCAACCTGCAAACTCTGATGATGGGATATGGTCAAATCAAAGCCCTCAGTGCATCAGAAAGTTGCTCGGCAAATGTGTCTGTATCATTCCTATAGCAAAGTTCTTCCTTGGGCTTTGGCATTGCTTTTCAGTGTGGATGAGCATTATAAGAACTAACCTTAAGAAATAAACTTCTTCAGAAGAAAAAGTCTCTATGGAAAAGCTGAGAAACTGCTAAGAAACTAATTAAAGAAACAGGCGCAGAACAACCACTTTAGCAGCACAAGCCTGTAAGACGAAAAGAAAATGCAGACCCGCAACATGAAAAGAAATAAAAACTAATTTAAATTTTTAAAAAATCTTTTTTTTCCCCTCAATTGCTTTGTGCTTACCCTGATTTCTCTGCACGTAACAGCCCCTGGCTGCAGCTCAGCCGGCGCCATTTCACACACACACTGGCAGTCCTCTGCAAAGCTGGGTTTGAAGCAGATCTGGGCTCATTCTGACCACCAGGTCCTTTCCCAGCCAGGTCAGGAACAGTGTCTGGGGCAACGTGTGTGCCTTCTCTGAGGACCTGCCTCCTCTGAATCCACGCAGTGCCCTGCAACCCTCTGCAGGGCAAGGGATGGAGCCCACAACCTGGTCACCGACTGTGCCATGGGGTCAGCAGGAAGGTCTGGCCCCACAGGAGGGGGGTCTGGTCCCTTCAAGTCAGGGCGCTGAAGGGAGAATAAACCTGCCCCTAGGGCAGCATCCCTGCCCAGTCCACAGCCATTGGCTGGAAAGCCCTGGGAGACAATCGTGTTCCCTTGATCTCCTGCAATGACTACCTGGATTTAATCCTGCTCCAAGCCCACAGCTGATCGAGAGGGAAACGCAAAATCTGTCCACTGAACCTGCCGGTGACACCAGACCCACCACCCCCCTCAGCACAGCGGCTACCTCCTGCTCCTGTTAAACAACACGTGCTTTAGCTCCAGCGCCTGACACCAACCCTTATCTAACCTTTGCCCACCACCCGAAGAGCCCTTTTCACTCAGGTGTCCCCTCCTGCGAGGGCCTTAGCAGCCGTGAGCTGCTCCAGCGGTGGCCAGCGCAAAGGCAGGTATCTCAGCTGGGTTTCCTGCAGCCGCAGTGGGCACGGGACCCGCAGCTCTGTGCTAGAACCTCTGCAGGCACAGGACCCTGCTGGTCCTGCCTCCTGCACGGTGCTGGGACCTTCCCCTCCAGTTGGGAGGCTCTCAGGTCTGCTCTTGCACAGACCCGCGGTGCTTTCTGCCTCCCGCAGCTCGTGCTGCCTGCGCTTCTGGTGCCACTCGCCTCCGCCGACTCCAGCCGGAGGAAATTACAGACCCAGTACTTGAAAGAGCAGCACAGCTCCGCGAGCGCAATCACACTGTGCCTTCCCGGAGCAGGAGCCGCGCAGGCACGACTCGTGCAGCAGGAACCACGTCGAGCCTGACGTGTGCCTCTCTCGGGAGGCACGGCTGGTTTCACCAACACCGTCCGTGCAAAGGGTGGCCCCGGCCTCCGTGGGCCCTGCCGCAAGCACCGGTTGCAGATGCTGGGGCAGGTCCCTGCGGCTGCGGCTCCGGTCTCTGCCGAGGAGAACAGGCTGCGGCGGCCAGTGGCGTTTGCAGCCACTTCACAGCCTGAGCCGCACGCTCAGAAACTGCAGCAAGACAGGAAAGGTCGAGCACTAAGAGTCCCTGATGCAATTCTTTGCAAAACCACTCTGCAACCTAAAAACACTCAGGCTGCAGTTTAAAGAGGGGACTTTCCCAGGGCACAAGCCTGGCACAGAGAATAGGAGAGGAAGGAGTTACTAGGTTTCCTATACGTTGTCTAGGAGAGCTTTGCTGCTGGCAGAGCCCTGGCCCGGCTTTGCCTGAAACCCATAGAAATGCCTGAAATAGGTGTGGCAGAACCTGTGAAGGGGGAAACTCCTGCAGAAAGCGTGGTCAAGCACGGAAGGAGAACAAGCCTGGGCAGCAGTGCCTGCCTGGAGGTATTGTGCAGAGCCAAGGGTCACTCCCTGTCTGCCAGCTGGAGAAGGATCGAGCTCCTGGCTAAGGGAGATACAGACCTGAGCTCCCTCCAGCTGAGCGCGGGCTCGCGCCTGCTTCCTGCACCAGCCATGGCATTGCTGGTGCCTCTACTCACTGCTGCTCTCCTTGCTGCCAGGGACAGGGAGGAGAGCTCAGCATGGGACATCCACGCAGGGACATGGACAACAGGGCAAGTGAAGCTGAGAGTCACCATACGCCTTCGGGAGCAGACAGACACCGAGAAGCTCAGCACAGGAGGACAGCAGGACCAGGCTCCTGTGGGTGGCCCATGGGTGAGTGCCGTCCCTCCCGGGAGTCTAAAATCAAACACCGCTGCCCAACTGCCCAAGTTCGGTCTCCGTTCAGACACCTGCAAAGACCTCTGCAACTTCATGGCTCTGCTCGCTCCCTGCCGACAGGGAACTGCGTCCCGGCCTGTCTGCGGGGGGCCGGCGAGGACCACGGGCCAGGTCCTGGGCTAGGTCACAGGCGGGGGTCCTGCCCGTCCTGGAAGCCCAAAGGAAAGCTGTCCACCCGCTGGAGTCTGCCGCGGGCAGTGGCTGCAATTCTAGGAAAGGGTCCTGAGCCAAAGAAGAGGTGCTGACCTCTATTAGCAAGGCTCCTGGTCCACCCCCAGCCCTGCTCATATGTTCTCCCCCTCCCTCGAGTGCTATGAAAATGCTGATTTTACACTTCGCTTGTGTTTTCACAGTGAAAGGGAGTATTTCTGCAAAACTCAAAGAGGTCAGTGTGAACGAAGGAGGAGTCAGCAGAACCAGAGGGGTCTCCACGAGACAGATTTGCAGGGCAAGGAAAGAAGAGGGAGAAGCATCTGCGTCCGTGTACACCTGCTTTTGCTACACGCCACGTGCACACACACACCTGCAGTTCCTACTACGTCCCTGCAGTTTAGGCACCATCTATTTTTCCCTCAAACTTAAAACAGGCAATTGAAACTGTCACTGCCCTGAAGGCAGGCTCACCGAAGGACTCCCATGGTTCTAGCTCAGCATTCCAGGATAACCATGACCAGCAGGCTCCTGGGAATTTCTCTGGGACCTACCACAGCTCCCAGTGATGGAAAAAAATAGGGGGACCTGCTATCCAATCCTGGCTGCAATCCGCATGGCCGAGGAAAGGGCAGCCATGCTCTGAGAGTAAAGCGAAGGAGTGAAGACTGGCTTGGGAGGGGGCAGAGGTGGCTGAGCACGCACCAGGGCAGTCCCTGGTCCCCGCAAGTTGGAGACAGGTCCCAGGTCAGTTCTGGCCCAAGCCTCGGTGCCGCTCTCCCGTGGCGTTGGCACGTTACTCTCAGCTAGCCTCAGCTGCCTTTGCTCTGCCAGCAGGAGGAACGGGCTGGGATGCTGGGCTGGCGAGAGCAGACGCAGCCCAGCAGGACTGTCGGGGTGCACAGTGCCAGCGTGCAGGGTCATTGCCCTACGGCTTGGGCTGCGCAAGTAGGTTCCCTGGTTTGGCCACAGTCTCCAGCTCTCTTGGGCGGTCCAGGGCCCTGGCACGTCTTCTTTCCCCAGCTGAGCCTGGATTTCTGACTCATCCAGGAGGATGACATTTCCCTCCCTGCGCCCAGGATGCATCCGGACGCAGCTCCCTGCAGCTCCCATGAACAGTCAAGGTACCGGCTTGTCTTCGGGAGGCACAGCAAGTTCACGGCCTTTGCACCGCAGAGGAGGCAGTCCTTGGTGGAGGGACCTGAGACTGAGCCCTGCCTCTGCCACCCTGCAGCGTCCTTGAACGAGCCTTCAGCCAAGACTGCGCGTTCCTGCAGCCTCGGGGCAGTTGTGCAACTGTGCTGGAAGGGAAAGGGCTTGCAGGAATAAAGCCAGCTCACCTCTGTTTTGACCATTTTAACCACCTCCATTTAACGCCCGGGCCCAGGCATTAGCTACGGCTTGAACTCTGCAGTGAGAGAGTGGAGAGGCCGCAGGCATCATCTCCGCCCAGGCTGGGAGAAAAGGCAGTCAAAAGTCCCCTGCATGCCCTGCACCAAGCGCTGGCACGGGACGGTGGATAAATGCAGGGGAAGGAGGGAGAGTGGCTGCTGCTGCCCAAGCAGAGGAAGGGAGAGCTGCTGGCACAAGGCCACCCAGCCTCACGCAGAGAGGAATAAAGCAAAACAAAACTTCATTGTCCGTGTCCACAGGCACCAGATCTGACTCCTCCTGCTCCCCCGGTCTATGAATCCGCCTGGGCGTGACTGAAAACAATAACCGCACGTCAAAAATGCAGCGTCCAGCCGGCGTCACAGCTCAAGTCACAGCGCTGGGATTGAACACCAGCGACAAACGTGATCACGCGTTGGTGGCCTCCTGCAAGTCCGAAGGGAACTGGCCCACACCGCAACAAGAGGAAGGCGGGATCACAGTGTCGCTCCGGTGCAAAACCATCCCAAGTGAGTTTACAGAAAGGTGCAAGCCTGAAGAAGGGGACCAGTTGTAAAGAAGAGCCTAAAACGATGCCAACAGCCAGGAAAAATGGTGTGAGGCTGAAGACACACGAGCTGCCTCTCCTCCAAAGGGAAGTTGAAAGAGGTGACCTGCTAACCCAAGCACTTCCAGGGAGGAAAAACTACAGGGTACTCAGAGGCTCTTTAACCTCGCGGAGGATGGCAAAGCAGGAGCCAGTGGCTTAAGGTTACAGCCAGCGAATTCAAACCAGAAACAAGATGAGTCTCAGTGATGAACCACAGCCACGAACAGTGGAGGGCAACAGCAGCTCCTCCATCTACTGGGTGCCTTCAAAACCCAGACCGCCCAAAACACAAGCTGCACTCCCACACCCAGTCTCGCGGGTGTAGCAGGGCCAAAGAGCTGCACCGGCCTGCAGTGCACCTTTCACGTCGCTGCTCCTGAGCCTTACCGGTGGGAAACACAAGACCTGGCCCGCTTAGAGGGCGTTTGCTGATGCACGCTGCCTTGGCACAGAGGCAGGCCAGGCTCTGGATCTGCCCTTGCAAGTGTTTCCTGTTCCGCCATGGCACGTCTGGGGCACGCCACTGTGCCCCATGCCCCGTCTCTCTTTCAACAAAGCCCCACAGGAAAAAGCCTCAACCGATGGACGTGAGGGATGTGGCAGCCGGTCCCTCCAGCACGGCAGGCCCCGGCTGTACTTAACACTTGCAGCTCTTTCATCAGAGGTGGCAGGTCTGGGTCCTCAAGACGATCCTACAGCCCTGTATGTGTTACAGCCAGTGCCTGACACCACCAAAACTGGGCCTTTCAGGGTGGGACTTCATGGTCCCTTCCCTCCTAAAAGCAGATTAAAACGTGCATGCTTGAGCGGGGGCAGGCAGCAAGCCCCAGCCACGCAGACAGCACACGGCTACTTCTGCCCAGGCCCTGCTCACTCTTGCTGCCCTCTCTGCTCCCCGGTTTCCAGGATTTTGCTGAAATTCTGAAACTGTGTGTGGCCGGCAAGACAAAGTAACACAGATGCACCCGACCTCCTGAGCATGCTCTTGCCTTGGTCTTCGTTGCCGCTTCGTCGCCAGCTTTGCCCTCGGCCACCTCCGTGCGGGGCCACGTGCTCGGGAGCCGAGCGTCTCCCTGTCGCTCCCGCTGCCCAGCCTCTCCCAGGCGCGCTGCGTCGCACGCGGAGCCGCTGCTCGCGACGCCTCCCGGTACCGTGCTGCGTGCGCCTGCCTCCAGCTCGCTCGTGAAGCTGTGACATCAAAGCACAGCAAGTGCCGCGCGTGTCCCCTGCACCCCAGGCGCAGCCTCAGCACCCCGCTCTGCGCGCTGCCCTTACCCACCGCCACCCTCTGCCTACAGCCCCCCGGGCAACCGGAGCTCTTTACCACCGCGCTTACGACCCAGGCTGTTAAAACGCAGCCTGAGACAAAGATTTCATGTGGGTCTGCACCAGATGCTTTAGTAAATCTCAGTCTTGCACAGTCTCTTCGTTTTGTAATTGCAGTCTAAAGGGTAAAGCCAGCTGAGATGCTTTTCACAGAGCATTTAGAAAATGCTGCGCTCCTGAAAGGGACCACAATGAGGAATCATGTCTATTTTGACAGAGCTCCCCGAACAAACGCCTCAACACAATTTGCTTTAATTTCCTTGTTTCCTGAACGCTCAAACATCTACTCCAAAATGGATCCTGTAGCTTTATTTTTATTGGTGAAGAGAATATATATTACTCTGCTTGGGAATTACAGAAAACAAGATGGTCCCCTGTTTGCAAAGCAGCCAGGATTGTATTTCCATGGGAAAACTTAGGAGTTATTTTTGTTCTTCCTTGGGAAATCCAGGGCGGGGAGAATAGGGGGGCTAACATTGAAATCTCCCACAGAATATAAATGCTGGTTTTTCAGCATCTCCCCTGAATAGTAATCCAGTTTTCTTAGAAGGATTATTTCCTTATGATCCCAGGGTACAGTTTGCCCTAGTGTCAGCTCTCTCCTCAGCCCTCGTCCCCGAGCTTAGCAGTGTCAGAGCAGCATTTCCATGAGCTGCCCCTGCAGCAGGACTGGGGCCCAGGCTGCCGAGAGGTCTTTTTCTCCAGTTGCCCCTCATCTACCGGAGCTGGCCTTACAGGCGAAGGGCACGCTCAGCTCCTGCACGGTTCTGCTGGGGTCCAGCTGCTCTGTGCCCGGTCCCACTAAGCTGCACAAGCCATGCTTCCCCCTTGCACAAACCTCCCGACTGCTTCCAAAGGAGCGTGCATCCAGTGGGGCTACGGGACTAAGCAGCCCTGTTTGTACCACCAGGCCAGCTCCCTGTTTCAAGGACAGAGGTCTCCCACACCAGGGAATCATTTATGGAGTCGGGGTTTCAGCTTCAGCAGTGGCTTCCCCAGAGGGGTCCACAGGAGCTGCATTGGAGGAAACTGTCCTCTGGGACCCTGTGCCACCACCCGTCGTTTGTCATGGAGCCCTTCAGCAGCTCAGCGGCAGCTCGGCGCTCAGAACCAACTGGGAGGTGGTTGACTTTGGTCCAGGACACCCAATTTCTTCTCCTGTTTCCTGCTTTAGCACTGGTGAAAGTTGGCACCCAAGCATTCACTGCTGCCATGGGCCATCCTGGCTGCCCAGCCAGATCACCGAATCACAGAATCATTAAGGTTGGAAAAGACCTTTAAGATCATCAAGTCCGACTGTCAACCCAACAGCACCATGGCCACTAAACCATGTCTTGAAGTGCCATGTCTTGAAGTGCCATGTCTACACGTTTTTTGAACACTTCCAGTGATGAAGCACCAACTTTTTCTTGTCCCAGCCTAGGAGAGACCTCTCCATCAGAAAAAAGTGCATCGTCTTTACCTGAAGACAGCAAAGTTACTAGGCAGGGAAAAAACATGGCTGGGGCTGAAGAAACCACTCTGGCTCCCTGCTGGGTGTAAAGGGAAGAGGTGATCACACAGTCTTCTCGGTGGCCAGGTGAGCATGGGCCCTGCAGCATTACTGGTATGAGGGTGGTCCAGGACTGGCCACGGCCAGCGTGGATTCCCAGTGCGGGATTGCTCCAAGAGACGACCAGAGAGGATCCTTCCATCTGGAGAGGGAAGGTGAATTCACAGCTCAGCAGAACACAACAGTACCCAATTGGCTAGAGAACATCTTCTGTTAGTCAAAATAAAATGTAGATGCTTAATTATTAATCAGCTCATATGCAAAATAGGTATCATAGCGGAATGGGGGAGGGGGAAACGCATTGTTCCTTAAGAATAAATATTTAACATGATACAGAACAGCATGAATTTTTAAAGAGAAGTTTTTGTAACTGCTGAAGCTCTTGAACTGCTAAAGAAGCAGAACATCTTCTAGCAGCAATGCCAGCTTCTGTAGTGGGCAACAGCCATTTCCACACAGGGACTGCAGAGGAGGAGGAAGGACGCAAGAGCCTGGGCCCCAGGAGCAGCAGCTTTGCAACCATCATCCTCCTACGCCCACAGCAAAGCAGCTCTAAAAGTGCAGCTCCAGTTGGTGGGATCAGCTGAACTGCCCTGCTGTGTCCATGAAGAAAACCCAAGTGATTCCTCCTGATTTCAAGAGCCTGCACAGTGAGAGCAAAGGTTCAGGGAGCTGAGATGCTCCAGCCATTTATGCTTTCTGGGACGTGTGAGGAAGGTTCTCCATCTTGCGCCAGGGCTGGTGGTGCTGAAGGATGCAGCACCCAGCATCTGGGACCCTGCTTATACCCACCCATGCTCTCACCCTTCCCTTTCCCCACTCCTGCCAGTGCCTCAGCACCCATCAGCTGCTTCAGGTGCTGCCTGCAGCCTCAGGAGCGAGTCAGAAAGGGAGTTATTCAGCTGGTGCCCCTGTGGGGAACACAGTCTGCTCCAGCCCGGCTCAGTGCGCACAGCTCTCCCGGCCCCAGCACTGCCGGGCACCGAACCCAGAGGAGCCTTTTCTCACCCCTGTGCTGCTTGGGGCTCGCCCAGCAGCTCCTGCTGCGGTGCCGCTGTGGCAGTCGGCAGCCGTTGGGATGCCCAGCTCCCAGACAAACTTCCAGCTACGAAGCGCGTGGGGCTGACAGCCGGGACCCTGTGTTCCAGCTTGGGAAAGCAAACAGAGCCGGAGAGATTCCAGCCACCCCCAGCTCAGCTCTCTCCTGCCTGGGGCACCTCCGCAGCCAGGGCATCACCTGGGGCAGCTCTGGGTGGGGGCAACAGGACACGGCACCAGGGACCGAGTGGAGGAAAGGGCTTGTGCAGCAGGGATCAGACAGCTCTATCCCCACCCTCCGAAGGGCTCGCTGGCTGCTTGGGAGAGCTACGGGGAGCGAAACGGGAGCTAATCTGCCCTTTCAGCTTTCTGCTTGTCAGGCAAACCAAGGGACAGTGAAACCATTTCCACAGCATCAAGAAATGATGCTAGCTGAAGGGAGACCTTGGGGCAGGTCCCCAGTGCTGGGCCACGGGGCAGAGAGAGCCCAGCAACGGCAGTACCAGCTCTGGACCTCGATACAGGGAGGGACAGGAAGGCCAAACACGCCCATGGTGGGGGGCATGAGCAGGGAGAAAGGGCATGCGTGGGACAGGGCATCTGCAGAGAGGTCCCCCCAGACAGGGCAGCGAGCCTGGTGGGAATCGGCGAGCTCTCTGGCCCCACATGCTGCATTTGGATGAGCTTTGGGAAATTTCCGCTCCTTAAGTTTCCCATCTACTGCCAGCAGGCAAGGGGCTTTGGATACCACCGCCAGCTTCTTCCCAGCACAGACTCAGCATCTGCTTGCAAGCCGTGCATGGAGCAAGCTGCAACACCACTGAGGCAGTGGCAGGATCGTCTCTTCCCCGCTCCTGAAGTGAAAGAGTTAAAGCAGCTACACCGGTGAATGATCCCACAGCTGCCCCTGCTCCCAGCGAATTCAGGATGGTCCCCCCTCTGCTGATGGGCCACACGAAAGCTATTACACTCTCCCTCAATATATACCTCCCATAAATCCAGGGACTATAAATTGGGTAACCTTCTGCTTTAAGGGCTGTCTGAGCTCTGCAAAGACATCCCGAAGTCAGGCAGATCCTCACCGAAGACACAAGTACTCTGTCCTCACTTCCCTGGGGAACCATGGCCCTGGGACAAGGAGCAAACGCACCCCAGCCTAGGGGCACAGAGCAGCTGTGCCAGCTGCTGTGCTTGCCCAGGGCTTGGGGAAAAGCCCAATTTCTGTCCTCAGAGGGGAGGGGAGACCAAAGCTGGTCTCTGCGCCTCTCCCGCTGCCCCTAGGACCTGCCACCAGCTCCTCTCCGCCACTGTCCCTGTGCCGCTCGTCCGGGTGAGCAGCTCTCGCTGCTGCACAGCAAACTGCGGCTGCGCTGAATGCGTGGGAAGGAGCACCAAGTCGTCACCACTGCCTCTCAGAGGTCAAAGAAGAGGGCTGTAAGAAAGATGCAGCACTTCCCTGCTCATCTTTGAAAGCACGTTACCCTGTAATGACTCGGCACTGTGTCTTGGCAGGAGCGGAGGCAGCTGTGGGCTAGCACAGAGCCTGCTCCCCCACTCCTCCGCTCCTCCACCAGAGATAAGTGCGTCACTGTGGCCTTATGGCATGTGTCCATGCTCAGGACCCAGCCCCAGAGCTGACCCTCACTCCACCGAGGCTTCTCGAGCTCGCTCTGCCCTGTCTCATCCTCCCCTCCACCCCCTCATCCCAAAGGGCATCCCCGCTGCCCACACGGATGCTCCAGGCTGCGCTGGGAGCCCCAGGGCTGCAGGCAACAGAAACGGAAACAGAGGGATCAACCTGGGATTCAGCTCCCTGGATCCAGCTCCAGGCTGCTGGCAGGAGTAACGCCGCGGACCGCAGCCCCAAGGAACTGCACCCACCAGTTTCTGCAGCAGAAACCCCTCGCGGAGTCTCACCCCATCCACACAAGACTTTCACCTACTTCCTTCTCGCCTCGTTCTTTGCTTCCCCCGGGGCATCTCTCCCGCCTGCCAGGCATCGAGTCAAGCTGCGGGCAGCAGCGTGAGCGCCCACCACTTCCGAGAGCCCACCTTAGCCTACGTGCGCCCAAGTCTGCGGGAACACAGCGAGCTGAGTCCTCCGGGCACACGGCACATAAGGCTGATTTACCCAGCTTGGGAGGTTGGACTCACCAGGCTGGGGGGGAGCGAATGCACAGGTGACAAATACCTGCAGGACTGGGGGGCGGCTGTGGCACACGGCTGTCCTGGGTCCGGCAGGACTGCACTGCCACGCACGGCAGCTGGTCCTGCCGTCACCTGGTAGCCATGCAGGATGCGGGAGTTGGAAGATGACAGCCAAGAGCGTGAAGATGCTGCCAAGGGCCTACACCACACGGGGCAACACTTGCCAGCCAGGATCCAGCTTTCTGCCTTGTACCCGTGAGCTTAAAACACACAAGACCACATGCAGGGCGTGACAGAGCAAGATTTCCGTTGCCATGCTGCCATGGGCTGCCATGAACTCCGAGGGTCCAAGGCAAGCCTGCCTAGATCTGCGTGGCATTGCCACCTTCCCTTTCCCAAGCCACGGACAGGCGGCACAGGGGCAAAGAGGACAGGACGCGGGTCCAGAACTGGAGCATCCTGGTGTAAAGCCACGGCAGGAGCAGCCTCGCCCCTGGCTCGGGTGCTGCCGTCCAGCGCATCTCACAGCCTGATCTGGGCAGAGCATTAAGACACACCAAAATCTGAAGTTGAAACTAGGCAGATCAGCTTCCCAACAGACAACACCCCCAAGAACCCAGCCTGCTCATCTGCTTCTGGATGAGAAATCTAATAAAGTCATTGAGGTGAGTTAGGGCTGGGCACCATTATTCTCCCCCAATTTGCGCTGTCAGCCCCTTGTAAAACATGACATATGACTGTGAAAATTCATCTTGGGCACCAAACAGAATTTATTTTGCTGTAAAAAAGAAATGTGTAGAAAGAGATGCTGAACAGTGGCCCAGGGACCTCCAACACCACTGAAAACACACAAGCACTGATCTCAGCAAACAATTGATTTTATTCCCCACCGCCGCCATCTGTCTCTGCTCCATCCATTGCCCGACCTGGCTGGCAGGAGAATATGAGTTTTAAAGGTCACCATTTAATGATGTTAAGAAGCCATCCTCCTTCCCAGATAAAATACTGATCAATCTGTAATATTTCTGACTGGACCCCGCTCACGGAGAAGATACAGGCGGATTCTGTTCCCCTTTATGTCTCAAATATACTTAAAGCCTTTTCTGAAATCAAGCTGATAACTCACTCTGGGGACAGACGCAGGCTGGAACCGACACCTCATGAGTCCAGTTTGCAGGCAAGGAGCCAGCAGAAGGGGGGATGAAGTGCAGTTTGGGTTGCTCTACAACATAAAGTGCTATTATATCCTCACGTAACTTAACGTACAAATGTTCGGCTATCGCCTCTCCCGTCACCTGTGGAGAATTAGAGCAGTTAGAGCAGCCCCGGACCCACTTTCCCCGAGGCATTTCACACTCCTGGGCTCCCAGCAGTCCTCACGCAGCGCAGCGGTGCTGGTGCCGCAGCTCTGCCGGTGTACGGCACCGCTGCTCGGTGCTGAGCAAACCCGTCGAGCTGGAGCGTCACCTCCCCGCACGGCTCTGGGAGGCCGGGGACCCTCAGCAGGCACGGGGGACAGTGTCACCCCGGTTTCCAAGCGTAGCGTCCCGGGGACCTTTTGTCACAGATAGGGTGCTGGGCTGCGAGACGTCCCTCCGGTGAGGTTCCTTGCTCTGGCAAGGCCTGCCCAGTTCTTCGCTGAGCCATCTCCAGGTTGCCCTCAAAGCACGGCCGCCGAGAAGAGCTTGTCTAACAGGCCTGGCTCCCTACAGCAAAACCCCTGCTCCGAGGAGACCCCCCAGCACCACCTGCCTGGTGGGGGAAGCGGAGGGGAGCCCTCCCGCAGCCCAGGCACGGGACCTGGGCTCTCCTCGCTTTAAAAAGCAGCACAATTTCAACATTCGCCTCCCGAGCCCTCTCCAAACACGGGCAGCCTGAGGCAGGGGCGAGAGCTGCCGGCCAGCGCTGGGCGACGCAGCCGGCGCGGAGCCGCAGCAGCACCCGCACCTCCCTCCAGCCCGCTCCGCGCCCAGGCTCTCAGCCAGAGGTAGCTTCTCCTGAGCAGTCCGAGAAAAAGATAAATAATTTGAACGCACGATCTTCAAAACGAAGCAAACAGCTCCATGTGAAATTACACCGACGAGTACTTAATTTGCTTTTGGATGTGCAGCCTGAAACAAGCGCTCCACCAGAGGAAACGTGTTTATGATTTATTTAGCAGCCAGCGCATTTCAGAATCTTTCAGAAGTCCTCGTAAAGAGTGGCACAGACGGGGGGGCAGGGGTATTTTATTTATTTCTTATTTTTTTAAACAAAGTGAGCAGGGTCAGCTCTGAATTTCTAAAGCATCTCAGAGGTGCTTAGACTTTTAAACCTCTCCAGAGATAGCATTCACATCTTTTCTTCCACTCTTGCTCATTTTGCTCTGCAAAGTAGATCCCTCCAAATTTGTTTTGAAAACAAAACAACACAAACCTACCTGCCTTGCTCACAGATCAACCCAGCTCCAAAACTCCTTGGTTCTTTCAGCAACAACAAAGAGCAAATTAACATCCCAGACCTGTTTTTATTCCCAAACAATTCCCTGTGAAAACAATCTATCTTTTACTAATCTAGGCCAGGAGCTTAAAGCAGCCAAGGAGCCTGGGTTGTGTGCACAGGCAAACAAAAACAGGTCAATTTTTTATCTTTTTCCCCCCCCTGGATTTCAAGTGAGCTCCCAAGGGCGGAGGCAGTTTCAGCCGAGGCTGAGCGAAGCTGAAGGCGAGAAAGACCCAGAGCCCGCGAGGCCTCTGGGGGGTGGGATGTGTGGCACGAGCTCCTGGACCTGCCATCCCCAGATGTCCTTGTTCCCCCAGAGCCTCGGGGACACGGCTGCAGCCAAACCTCCAGCTGCCACTTCTCTCCTTCCCCAGCAGAGAAGCAAAACCGAGACCAAGCGTTTTGAAGACCCCTTAATCCAGAGCTACCGCACAAGGCTTTTCCCAGAAATGCCTGGCAGGGACACTGCATGACCACTGCGACCTGTGGCCTGTTTCAGATGCAGCTGAGCAGGGGTTCATCTCCCTTAGTCATTGACGGGGGCTCCTTGTTTAAATACCATCAGCCTTTTACGAGCAGCCAGAGTCCCGGGCCAGAGTCAGGCCCCTATCATGTCCAGTGCTCCTACAGACACCATGCCTACCAAAAAGAGCTGGATTGACCCAGGGACGGGCAGGGAGGCAGCCCCCGCAGCTGGCAGGAGCTGCACCGCACTGCTGCGACGGCAAGACCTCCCGGGGCAGCTGCCCCAGCTTGGTGGCAAAGGCGTGAGATTTCCGACTTCTCCGGCTATCAAAGGCACAGGAGAAACAAGGGATGTGGATTAGCAATAAATATGACCTGTAATTCATGTTTGTTTTACCACCTTCTGGCGAACAGTCTCCATTGTTAAAACCACGACGTCAGCCCTTGCTTTGCTAGAATAAAGCCTAATGCCGAACAGGGAGCCTGCCGATTTCCTGCAAGCAAAGCATAAAACTACACCAGCCACCGTTTCCAACAGGTGTGGGCACCTGCAACCCCAAGTGAGACCACAAGGGTCCATTTGGAGAGCTGGGGGGTGTGCTCTTGTGATGAGTAGAGGGAAAAATATTCCCTTTAGCTTCCTGACCCAAAAGGCAAGCAGTGGGGAGAAAACCTGCAACAGCACGAACGAATGCAAGCTGTCCCAAGGGGTATCAGCCTGAGGACCCAGTCTCCTCACTAGACATGCAGCCTGTGGAGCCTTCAGAGCAGCAGGATTCATACAGCTGGGCAGTTTTACAACCGCTTGCCAGCAAGAAATTTGTAATTGATGGCAGGATAGGGCCCCCGTGAAGGCGAGAGCCACAGCCACTACCACCACGCTGGGGAGAGCAGAAAACATCCAGGTGTTCCGCCCGATCCTCCCTGGCTCAGGGGCCAGGTCCCACTGGCAGCATCTCAGGCTTTAAATAATGAAGAATAACCAACAGTTCTGGCTCCTGAAGTCAGCTCAGGCTCACAGACCTGCGCACAGGCGCAGGGCACCTTCCCGCTCAGGAATAGCGAGCAGAAATGTCACCGCTGGCCACCTGACCCGGGAAAGCAGCTTAGGGGTAAGCACAGAGATGACAGCAGCGTGGAAGGGGCCAGCACACCAGAATTAGCTGCCTAACAAAAAGGGGATTACATGCTCCAGCACGTCCTGGGGGCAAGCCAGCAGCCAGGGCTGGCAGGCAAGAGCTAGCTGGGGATGGGAAGAAGAAAGCCAGGGCTGGGCTGGCCACGCAGGAGGCTGGGGATGATGGGGCTCTGCATCATCATCCCAGCTTGGATGCTGTTGGCCGGGGCATCCTTTGCCTCGGCGCAAAGGGGAGGAAGCACGCCACGCACGGAGCACAGCCCAGCTGGGCGGTCGCAATGCCAGGGGACGCGACCACCGTTGCTTACGATGCCCGGCACTCCGCAGGGCGTTCAAGGAGCTCCGGAGAGCACGGGAGGGTGCGCAGCCTGGAGCCACTGTCGCGCACACAGCGATGACGTTCAGCCACCGAGCAGCAGGGCAGCAGGTGGCAGGACGTGAGCAAATAAATTTTGCCAGAGGTTTCTGCGATGTGCATTCTTCGGTGACCTGCTCACCTCCACCTGCTTATCCCTCCTGCTGCCCACCCAGCTCATGGCCCCCCCAGCACACCAGCTCCACGCCTGGGGCTGCAGCCCCTCTCTCCAGGAAGGGCTGTGCTGTCTCTGCGGATGGTGCTCCCATCCCCAAGCATCTGCCCCAGAACTGCTTCCTAGCAAGGTAGTGGCAAAGTGACGAGCTATGCTGAGAAGCTCTGCTCCATTCTCCTCCAAAAAACCACGATACTGAGCACAGGATCTGAAGAGCAGAAGGTGCTCGTGCCCATGGCGCAGGGGAGGAGCATCCGACAGAACAGGAGCTAGAGGCGAATGTGGAAGGGCTGCATTTACGAGAGACATCCCAACTTTGAAGCAGTGTGGATAGAAAAGAAAGAGAGGCAGGAAATGTGACAGATTAACAGTCGAGGGCTGAAATATGAGATTAGAATTTTCAGAATATGCCTGCATGTTCCAGGTGCTCTTCAGATTTGTACAGTGTAGTTACTCTATTATGTAAAATTTAATTGCCTAAGAAATCCATACAGCTTCATGCTCTCAGCAAGCCAGAGCGGGGGTTTCTTATTTTTGCAATCTCTGTTCAGGTTGGTTTTAAAGACTGAAATAGGAGCTCTCCTGGGTAAAGGGGGTTTGCTAAATCAAGTGCCACTGCTGGGCTGGAGCACAGAAGGACACCGGGTCTGGACACAGGTCTGCGCGGCCAGGCTGCCTCCCTCCGCTTCACGCTGCCGGAGCGCCCGTGCGAGGGCTGTGAGGGGTGCAGGGCAGGCTGCCCAGGCAGCCCGTTTGGTTGGGCTAATCCACCCAAAATCAGCTAGCGGGGTTCAGCATGTCCAGGCACACAGGACCAAGGAAGGGCCAAGCCCTGCCCCAGCCAGGAATGGCACGCCTTGTTAAACCCCAGGCAGCGGAGCCCGGCGGGCACCGCAGCAGGGCGCCGGGCAAGCAGCAGTGTTCCTAACACAGCACCGCGAGGACTTCTGCGGCAACGCTTTGCTCTTGCGTGGAGCGCAGCCACGACCCACAGATCCCCGAGGATGGCCAGCACCGCCCCACACCTCCCCTCACCACCCTCCCCGCGAGCGGCCTGCGCGGGGGCACCCAGAGCAGGAAGGCTCAGAGGCAGTGTGATCACGAGAGACTCGCTGACAACCGCTTTGAGCCCCGGCAGCACTTTCTGAGAAAAGCCCATCTCTTCCGACCCACCCGCACGGACGGGGGGATCAAGGCTGAGCCCGTTCTCGGCAAAGAGCCCGTCTGGGTGGGAAGCAGCTCCCCAGCAGGGGCTGAATGCGGAAGCCTGTGAGTCATGTCCACCGGCAGCGCCCATCCAGGCAGTGCGGCACCTGGCTTAGAGCCTCCCTTCAGCCTTGGGTTCATTCTGCCCCGGTGCTGGTGCCGCCGTGGCGAGCTGGGAAGGCAGCCCAGCACCCACCAGACCTGAGGGCAAGTGAGCAACGTACCAGCAACCAAGGAGAGGGCAAAGAAGGACCTTGTCTCCAAGGACGAGGACAAGGCTGAGGTACTTAATGCCTTCTTCGCCTCAGTCTTTAATAGCCAGTCCAGGTATCCACAGGATATTCAGCCCCCTGAGCTGGAAGACGGGGATGGAGAGCACTCCATGTACTCCTCATAATCCAGGAGGAAGCAGTCAAGGACATGCTAAGCCACCTGGACACCCACAAGTCTATGGGGCCTGATGGGATCCACCCAAGAGTACTGAGAGAGCTGGCGGAGGAGCTTGCCAAGCCACTCTCCATCATCTATCAGCAGTCCTGGTTAACAGGAGAGGTCCCAGAAGACTGGAGGCTTGCCAATGTGACGCCCGTCTACAAGAAAGGCCGGAAGGAGGATCCTGGGAACTACAGGCCTGTCAGCCTGACCTCTGTTCCAGGGAAGATTATGGAGCGGTTGGTCTTGAGAGTGCTCACAGGGCATCTGCAGGACAACCAAAGGATCAGGCCCAGCCAGCATGGGTTCATGAAAGGCAGGTCCTGCTTGACCAACCTGATCTCCTTCTATGACCAGGTGACCCGCCTAGTGGATGAGGGAAAGGCTGTGGACGTTGTCTACCTGGACTTTAGTAAAGCCTTTGACAGCGTCTCCCACAGCATCCTCCTGGAGAAACTGGCGGCTCGTGGCTTAGACGGGTTTACTCTTCACTGGGTGAGGAACTGGCTGGATGGCCGAGCCCAGAGAGTTGTGGTGAACGGCGTTAAATCCGGCTGGCGGCCAGTCACAAGCGGTGTTCCCCAGGGCTCGGTTCTGGGGCCGGTCTTATTCAGTATCTTTATTGATGATCTGGATGAGGGAATTGAGTGCTCCCTCAGTAAGTTTGCAGATGACACCAAGTTGAGTGGGAGTGTTGATCTGCTGGAGGGTAGGAGGGCTCTGCAGAGGGATCTGGACAGGTTGGATCGATGGGCAGATGCCAACTGTATGAGGTTTAATAAGGCCAAGTGCAGGGTCCTGCACTTGGGCCACAACAACCCCATGCAATGCTACAGGCTTGGGGAGGAGTGGCTGGAGAGCAGCCCGGCAGAAAGGGACCTGGGGGTGCTGGTTGACAGCCGGCTGAATATGAGCCGGCAGTGTGCCCAGGTGGCCAAGAAGGCCAACAGCGTCCTGGCCTGTATCAGGAATAGTGTGGCCAGCAGGAGTAGGGAAGTGATTGTGCCCCTGTACTCAGCACTGGTGAGGCCGCACCTTGAATCCTGTGTTCAGTTTTGGGCCCCTCACTACAAGAAGGATGTTGAGGTGCTGGAGCGTGTCCAGAGAAGGGCAATGAAGCTGGTGAGGGGTTGGAGCACAAGTCTTATGAGGAGCGGCTGAGGGAACTGGGGTTGTTTAGTCTGGAGAAGAGAAGGCTGAGAGGAGACCTTATCGCTCTCTACAACTACCTGAAAGGGGGTTGTGGCGACGAGGGTGTTGGTCTCTTCTCCCAAGTAACTAGTGATAGGACAAGAGGAAATGGCCTCAAGTTGCGCCAGGGGAGGTTTAGATTGGATATTAGGAAAAATTTCTTCACTGAGAGGGTCGTCAGGCATTGGAACAGGCTGCCCAGGGAGGTGGTGGAGTCGCCATCCCTGGAAGTGTTCAAAAAACGTGTGGATGTGGCGCTTCAGGACATGGTTTAGGGGACATGGTGGTGCTGGATTAATGGTTGGACTTGATGATCTTAAAGGTCCTTTCCAACCTAGTGATTCTGTGATTCTGTGACCAGCCCGTGGTTTGTGAGCCCAGCCTCCACGGGCGGCCGCGGGATCCCGGCACAGCCTCTCCAAGGTGGAGCAGAGCCGCGCTGCCACCTCACCCCACACACCGTCCCGGCGCGCGTCCGATGGGCTGCGGAATAACCAGCCGCTGAAGGGCAAGCGCTGAGCGGGGCGGCGCAGGAAGCCTGGCCTGCACAGCCATTCGCGCCCCTCTTAAAGCTGTCGGGCAGAGCGGGACACGCCGCGGAGCGATGGCGGCAGGTAATGCCCTCAGCGGACACTCGGCCTCACAGAAGCAAAGCAACCGACACAGGGATATTTAAGGTTGCTACTGAGCACTTAATATAGTTTATATTTACAGCTTAATGGCTTTTCAGCATCGCTAACTTCCATTGCAACAAAAAGACTTCTACTGTATTGCCTCAGCTTAAGTGCTAACTACATCTTCACATTAATAAATATTTTAAAACAGTGGAACTCTAAACTCCTCTGGCATGGAGCCGGCATCTGCTTGGCTGGAGTTTGCATTTGCACCTAAGAGAGAACAGAGGGAAAAACGCCTTCCAGATCCCCAGGACCACATCAGCAAGGAACCTCTCCAGACCCAGAGCACCTCTGCCTGGGGGATAGCTGCCTTCTCCCTCCTCCCCCTCACCCCACGGCCCCTGCAAGCCAGCTCCTCCTCTGGGGTCTGCGCCCGGACACCAGGCCGGCACAGGGGGTAAACCAGGCTCTGCTGGCACGTCCCTTCCCAGGGCTGTTTCCTGGGATTCACCCCCGGGTTGACGGGACCAAGCCCTCATCTCTGTCCCCCAGGTGCCCTTCAGAATTCCCCTTCCCCCCCATTGCACTCATACATCCCACCCCCTTTCACGCCTGAGCCCTGGGCTCAGGTACCTGCAGGGGGAGGCCCCTCTGTGTAGTACCCCTGTACCCCCCAACCCTCACATACACCCCAAAACCTCCTTCCCCTCGCCACTGAGTCCGGCAGATTCAGGCCACAGAGCAGCTGCATGTGCACACCAAGGAAATCACAGGCCTTGAGCAGAAGACAGGCAGAATTAGCTCCAGAAGAAACGATTTAGCTCTGTTTTGCTCAAGCCTGAGGGAGGTCACAAAATGAGCAGGAGACAGAGACACTGAGGGATTTTGTGGAACGGACCTTCATGGAGTTAAGGACCATCTCAGCTTCAGACCTTCCAGACCTTCTCAGACCTTCCAGCTTCTGACCGCAACGCATAGTGCGTGCTTTGAAACCACCTTCATCAGCATGAATTCACCACGTGCAAGAAGCAGAGCACAGAGAGCCATACACACGTGAACTGCTGTCCATGCAGAGCGGAGGGAGACAGGTCAGATACACAGGCTCTAGGAAGATCTGCTCGCTTGTCCAGTGGAGACCAGGTTGAGCAGGGGACCTAAACCATAGTCTTCAGAGTGTCCTTCTGATGAGCCTCTGTCCAGGACCCTCCCACAGACACTGCTCCACAAGGTCTGGATTTTCCCACAGAAAGGTCTGAGAGTGCAGAGTTAGTACTGGCTTAGCAGGTGGGCTGCACTGGCCCAGCCTGGCCCACTACAGGCAGCACTGCAAGGCTTGGGACAGGGGAACGGGCAGGAACATGGTCCCACCTGCCAGACCACAACCCTCAGAGAGGCTCAGCACACTCTGCCCCACCTGCAAGGCTGACAGCAGGTCATTTGAGGGTGCTGTGCCTCATAAAGCTCCTTTCTGGGAGCATGAAGGCAGTTCAGCTCAAGGAACTAAAAGAAAATACAGAGTGCATCAACATGGAGCCACTTACAGCAGGCACGGGTTCTTTCTGCAGCTCTTAGTCCAGAGGTGTCCCTCCAAGCCAGGCTGGGGCTTGGCTCGGACCACGGGTGACTGTGGTTCTCCCATGCAGACAAGCGCTGTGACTTCAACAGCCTGAGAGATGCAAGAAGAAGTCTGAAAAGCCAGTCAAGGTCTCATCCTAAAGGCAGCTCAGGCTCAGGGAATACACTCAGATGCTGGCCTCTAGCCATGGGCTGCAGCAAGGTCTCCTAAAACTGTCTCCAAGCTAGCTACTATATTAATAGAGCCATAGAGAAAGGCATAGAAAAGTCCAGCCTGGCTTAACTGAGACCACTGACAGGAGCTCAGCGACTTCCAGTAGGTCCCTTGAAGCATACGGAAGGTGGTTTTCCCACAGTGACAAAGCTGCCAAGGAACAGCACCAGTGAGACAGGGACCAGGAAGGGCTTTTGAAACAGGCTCTGCAGCTCCACAGACATCCTTCCCCCCATGTGATCGAGATGCTCTGCTCCTCCAGAGACCCTGCATCACCCAAGAAAAGCAAGCTCTTGCAGATCAAGGTCCTGTGGACCATGGGGCTGGACCATGCTGAAAAGTCCTCCTTCTCCTTCCTATTAAGCAGAAATTCTTGCACAGCCTTCGCAGCTAGGAACGAGGCTGTCCCATGTCAGCTTTTTCAAATTTAAAGCTCTTGCTGCAGACTGGTCCTTTGCCTCACATTGGGGGTCCCTGCCGGCAAGGGAAGCAGCCAAGAAAGCAAGCAGCAGTACCGCTTTCATGTGCAGCGATAGGACGGGGTTTTGTGTCCCCTCGGAGGGACCTGATTGCACCAGTCACACACACACACACACATTCCTCCACGAATCCAGCAAGCAAAAGCCATGGCTGAAAATAGCAAGCATATATCAAGCACAAGCTGGGTCATCTTTGCTTTTAATTGTCTGGATGGTTTGCTACAGGAGGGAAAAAAACCCCCACTTTGCTCTCAAGGATCCAGCTCTGTAAATGGCATTATGCCTCAGCTTGTATAGGAAATTTTACAAAGCTCAGCTGAAGGAAAACCTTGACTTGTATAGTGAGAGATAAAAATCCTTAGTGTTCACAAATGAATGTACCCATCTGCTGTGCACCGTATTATCTCTCTCAAAAAGAAAAAAAAAAGAAAGGAAAAAAAGAAAAAAGTGAATTGAACTTTGGATGCTTTTCATTTCCCTACAATGTGCAGCAAACTGTGATTCCTATTCATTAAGAGAGAAGATTGACATTCATTATAGTGTGCATTAAATTCCTCATTCTTCTTCTACCCTCAAAATTAGTCTACAGAGGGTAGTAACTAGTAATTTCTATATTGAATTTCTAGTAACTACAGTGGGTTTTTTCTTCCAAATAAGCAAGGCAATTATAATAAGACACACTTCTTCCCGAAATGGTAAAACAGGCAGCGCCATTTGAAACCTCTGTTGCTTTCCTTTACAGCTGCAGTTATACATGTGCACAAGCAGCTCACACATTTGCTCCTGAATGAATTTTGGAAGAAATGCCTAAACCCCGGAGCACAGGCACTCTGCTATAGTTCCAGCCCTCACCCAAAATGTCTTCCAGCTCTGGATGTGTGCAACCGCCATATGTTGTCAGATACGGGAGACCCGTCAGTCCTGCTGTGCACACATGGGCTGCGGCAGGGAAGATGCAGGTGTGCCCACACCCGCACCGCAGGACGCTACGCTTGCGAGGACTTTGCAGGCAAGCTCCCTGCAAAGGTGCCTCTGCATAGACGAGCCAGGAGTTGGCTCCCCTCTCATTTCTTCTTCCTCAGGTGAATGCCAGAAGAATTAGCCCAACCATGATGCCTTTCACAGAATCACAGAATCATTAAAGTTGGAAAAGAATCACAGAATCACAGAATCACAGAATCATTAAGGTTGGAAAAGGCCTTTAAGATCAAGTCCAACCATCAACCCAACACCACCAAGCCCACTAGACCATGTCCTGAAATGCCGTGTCCACACGTTTTTTGAACACTTCCAGTGATGGTGACCCCACCACCTCCCTGGGCAGCCTGTTCCAATGTTTGACCACTCTCTCCATAAAGAAGTTTTTCCTAATATCCAATCTAAACCTCCCTTGGCGCAACTTGAGGCCATTTCCTCTCGTTGTATTCCTTCACTGCTGGTCAAACACTGCCAGCTGACGGTGGCAACAGCAGACACAGCACACCGCTCTGCTCCCAGGCACGACCCAGCCCCAGGGGCAGGGTGCTTGCAGGGACACCCCAGACTCACGGTCCAAACCCAGCTCCAGCCACCATCCTCTCGGCCGCACATGGGTCACCCCGCTCTCCCCCGGGACTGGACTGTCTCATGTGTAGCTTAGCCACCACTGAGGTCCCCTGTCTTTGGAGATGCAAGAGAGGTCTGTGGCAATTCAACGAACATGATCTCAGCAGTGCCACAAGGATAAGTAATGAGCATTTGTGGTTTTAACTAAGCAGCCCCACCTCTCCTCAGACAGCAGGGGACCTGTAGGCATTACACAGAGATCAGATATCACATGGCAGACCTGGAGAAGCAGAGTATCTCCAGAGCCAAGCGAAGCAGCATGAGGAAGACAGGAATGGGGTCAGACACCCCTTCATCCCTGCAGCCCACAGCTTCTGATGCTGGATGCATGTCCAAGAAACCATCTCAGCCTGGTGGCAGGGCCAACCTCTGAAGGTGTGTGGAGGGCCACCCAACTTCTATGCAGACTTTTTAGCCAGCCTGGGGAGAAAAGCACATGGGACGGAGAGCCTCTGGCCCTCACCTTGCTCTGGAGGACACGCAGCCCCTCCTGCCAGCCAGAGGCACATCCAGGAGGCAAAGCTCTCCAGGAAGAGCCCCACACTCCATCCCGTGCAGCCTCCTCTCCCCCCAGTTTGACGGTGCAGGTCTGCTGCCCCAGCACTCCTCAAAGAGCCCCCGGGTTGCAGCTGGAGCAAGAGCGGTTCCCATGTGCCATTTCTCAGCAGGGCAGACAGCGTGGGAGCATTACACGGCGCTGGGGCAGACTTGCCGGAGTGCTTTAACCTGGCCAGTAATCTGTGAAAGACCCATCAGCACATGCAGCCCATATGCAAAGCCCTCTGCCACCCCCCACCCAGCCCTCGCAGGTGCACTGAGGCCACAGCACAGCTTTCACTGAAACCGGACCTGTCACCCTCCCTGTTACAGTAGACAGTGGTGGCAGGAAACCTTTAGCATAGGTACCTGAGGAGAAGGGCTGGGGTGACCCCCCAGGGTCCCCTTGCTGGGGACAAGGGCCATGGCCACTTAGTGTGTTGCACAGCTGTCTCAGGAACAGCTGGAGACAGCTGACTCAGCACAGCTGGCACGGTGCGTGCGGGTGCCATCACCGCACAACCCACCCGCTCCCCGTCTAGACAGTGAAACTTGGAGCCGGACAGACTCTTTTTACAGAGACGCAGCAATTGTATAAATTGTACCATGTGCAGGACAGACTCCAGGGTCCCAACCTCTGTCCCCAAGGGACAAACTCACGGCTGTCGGAGCTGCCCTGCAAGGCTCCGCGGGGCTGGGAGACCTGGCAGCCCAGCACGTGCTCACCCAGGGCAGGGGATGGTCAGGAGAGGGTGCAGGTCCAGGAATGGACCTTGAAGAACACGAGGGGTTTATGAACAGTCTGCTGGCACAGCCAGCAGAAGACAGATCAATATTTCTGCCCCAGGGCAGGTGGAGAATAGAGTCTGTTATAGAAACCACCTGTCTGGAGCCTGTCAGGGCTTTAAGATGCTATCTGCAGATTATTCAGATTTTGCATCTTTGCCTACCGAGTTCTCCTCCAGCCCTGCTGATTTCTGAGCGCAGCACCCAGACGCTTGTCACACACATCACCTCATCAGCCCTCAGCTGGCACAAATCGGGAGCACCGCAGGGAGTAAAAGGCAGTTTGGACAAGGCAGGCTTTGCAGTGGGCTGAAGCGTCACGTTGTCAGGATCAGTCAAGTAATGAACCTTTTCAGGGACATTCAGAGCTCTGAACTCACCAAGCAAGGGACAAAACTGCCTTCTTGCTCCTGAAGAAACTGCACCATCAGTGCCAACACATTAATTGAGATAGCTCTAGTTAAAGCAGGCTACCTCCTTTTACTGGCTTCACTCCCACCCAGTAGTAATGCCACGTCCCTCTTAGCTGTTGCCCTTGATGTCCTAAAGACAGTGGAGACCAGGAAAGCCCAGCCCATTCAGTAGAAGAGCAACATGGAGAAGAGGGGCAGAGGAGTAGGTCTGTCCCCGCTTCTCCCCAAGCCACGGGCACATTAATGTGAATTGAAATGCTGGATCCCCAGAGACAGCATATCACAGAAGTGGGTGACACCAGCACAGCATCCAGATCTGGGAGAGGAAACGCTTCCTGAAATGGAAGTATTCCTCAGTGAGCTGTTGCTAAAAGGTCTGGGGACAAAGGAGAGTAAACTGCTCCATGTCACTCAGAAGAGCCTGTGGACCTTCCTTGCCAGCTCCCAGAGGAAAAGCGGACGATAAAGCCCCGGTTCTCAGGACCTAAGTTCCATGAAAGAACAACCCATGGGGTTTTCTTGAACTGTTCCGTCTGCCACAGGGCAATTCTCTGCCTAGCTTTCCAGGGACATAAACCGACCACAACCTGGGACTTGAGTTCCCCACCCAGGAACCCACCTCCTTCTTGCGTCTGTGTATTAACCACACCTGCAGCGCAAACACCAGCACCCTTTCTCTTTAGGCAAGTGAGGACTCCCCTTCTGAGAGGCAATTTTTCATTAGAAAATGTGAATATGGTGGAAGCTCCATATATTAGTGCTAGTTTCAAGAAAACTTGATTGGGAAGGGGCGTCTCTGGACCAGGAAGGTGTTCAAGGAGCATGCAAAGCCCAAAGTTGCCCCAGTGGTCAAGGCTGGGGCAGTTGGCTTTGGGCCAGTTAGCCGGTGGGGTCAGAGGCATGCTCCGTGCAAGCCATGGCTGTGAAGTGACAGCACTCCAACCCCCACCTCCGTTTGGAGCCATTCTTCTTTGTGTAAATAATCCAGCATTTTTCAGCCCAGAAAACCCGCGTAGCCTTGCGGCGGGCGGTCTCTTCGGGCTACGTCTGGTACAGGGCCCTCTTCTTGCCGCAGGGGCTTGAGCCAGCGTCCCCTGGGTGACACCTGCCATTGGCCATATGCTCCCAAGTTGCACAGGACAGAGGAACCCACCCCTGCACTGCGCTCATCTTTCCACCCACATGGCCGAGAAAAAGACGTGATGCTTTCCCGGTGCCCAAGCAGCCACAGGGAAACGTCTGGCAAAACCAAGGGCTCTGGCAGCAGCTTCAGCCCTCAGCGATCAGCTGTGAGACCAGCAGCTTTCCTGCACAGAGCCTGCCACGAGTCCCTCTGCTGCACTGCCTTGCTCCTGGGGATGACGACTGAGGGGGCAGCATCCTCTCCACCTCATCTCCTGGTGACTCGGTGTCCATCCCTGTCCTGCATTCCCCTCCAGTGCTTCTCCCAGAGACTGCTGTGTTTATTGTTTATTAATTAAGGAGATTTTAATACACCTTGTGATGGATTGGTAATGGCTCTTATCTGAATTTACAGAGTTGCAAAATACATAGCAGAGCTTCCACATTCTCTTAATTAGCACCTAAGCAAATGAGAGCACACTAGATCTGGAGATCTTCAGGGCCTCACGCTCCCCTTCTCAGAGCCACTGGAGATGTGAGTGTAATTTCAAACAGTCAAGGCTGCTTGGAAGGGCACCTCCAAGGTATTTGTCATCACTTTCAAAACCCTTATTTACTCTCTTCTGTTTCCAAAAACCCCTCTGGGAGCTGGGAAATGAATCTATTTTCCTATTGAAACCCATCACATGGACATCCTGCCTTGCTATTTTTAGGGATGCTTGTGAAGGCAGGTTGCATTCTGCTCTGTTATTTCAGGGTCTCGCTAGCCTGGAGCTGCCCACGCTGGCTGTTATCGGAGGGTCCTGGAGGAGAGCCCAGCTGCACACCTTGGCTTGTTCTTTGAGAGCTCCTGCTCTGTCGGCCCTGAAGCATTTGTCCTAAACAAAGACAGATCTGTACTGGCAACCGTAATAACTCTGCAAAAAGCTGCAGGGAACACATAGCACCAGGGCCAGACAACCAGAGCCATTCACACCACTCTTCAGGTGTATTCTGCCTCCCCAGCGCCACACCAGAAGCTGGCACAGCCCACATAGGCATGGTGGAAATGCTGCAGAGAGAGGCATATCCACGCTGGCAGCAGCTCCTATAAAACCAACAGAGCTGACGTGGCAGGAAAGGCTTTGGCACGGATGGTCCAGCAACCAGGGCAAGGCCCTCCAGGGATGTTGATAGTCTTTGGTTATTCACCTGTGCTGAGATCCATCTTCTTTGCACAGTCACTCCTGCCCATGCTGCAATCACACCTCTTTTTTTTGTTCCATAGGTACCTCCGGGTGTAAACTCAGCCCTTCATCTTAGTCTCTGGTCTGAGCTAGGACAGTCTTATCAGCCACTGCTGGCTTTGACAGCTGGGACTCCCTTCAGCTCTTTGTCTGCCGCACATTCAATTGAATGGGGAGCTCCCTCCTGCCGCCACAGCATTGCCTGGATCCGACCCCGCGGGCTCTCCCCTCCCTCACGGCAGAGGAGCCCTCTCCGGCCCTGGCGCTGGCTCCCACGAGCCGCTCTCGCCGCAGTGAGATATGTCACCACTGACAGCTCCCCCGCCAACACCCAGCGACGGGGACATGATCTTCCTTCCGTCACTCAGGAGCCAGCTCAAGTCACCGAAACATGTTCCAGCCATCACAGCGGTTCAGGGCGGCTTCTGCTGACAGCAAGGCAGAGCACGGGAGCTCCCAGCGCTTCCAGAGCACAGGAGCTCCTGCTCGCAGGGAGCCCCTAAAGACCCCCTGGAGGACCCCAGCTCCCCATGTTGTGGGCCGGCCGGATGCACCCCCAGAGGCAGAGCATATGCCACTGATGCTCACTCCCCTCCCAAGGCAATCCTGGCTGGATGCCCTGGGTGACATTTCCCAGGAAAAGAACAGCACAGTAAATTCAAAGGTTAAATTTGCATATTTCCCGGTGCTGCTCTGAAGAGCCAGACAGCCGCTCAGGACGAACTGCTGCCAACCTGCTGCACAGGGAGCACAAACACGCTGTGCCTACCAGGGCAGAGGGACCCTTTTTGGGTAGCACCATGCAACTTCTTCACAGTGGCCTTTAGTTCTGACAGGGAGCAAACCAAAGGGCCAGAAGCAGTGGAGGGGATGAAGATCTGGCCATGCATGTGTAGAGCGGCCCAGGACACCGAGGAGGAAGACAGGCTTACCTCCATTACCCCATCTGAGGAACAGCACCCTGGGAAGAAGCAACGGAGGCACTTCTGTGTTAACTGGCATGACATCTGCTTTCAGCAGCATGCCTGGGACTCTATCTCTCCAATGATGTGTCCAGGGAGGCCACAAAGAGTCTCCACAAAAAGCTCCAAAGGCTACGGGCTCAGCAGAATGCTGCACATTAAGTACTCCTTACGGTGTGTGCAGAAGGACTGTTACAAATTCAAATGAACAAGCCGCGAGTGAATCACCCGACGGGGACGGGTTGGCTCCAGCTAAGCAGAAGCAAAGCAGCGGTCGGTGAGGGCTCTCAGTGGGAGGGGGCCAGGCTCAGCCACAAGCCACTAAAACACAGGGAGAAACTCTTCATCAGCACACAAGGTGGGAGAAACAGCGAGCACAGAACCATCCTCCAGAACCAGTTTCCCAGCTCAGCAATGCCACACAGCTCGGCATCAGTCCTTGGGTAACACTGAGCAATGCATAGCCTACATTGCTAAATGTCTGCTCAATTTTCATCTTTACCCACCACCTTTTGTTTCCCAAGCCTTGTTTCTGATCCTCCAGATGTTTGTGTTATGCTTTGAAGAATAACCCACTGTCTCATCTCCTTAGCAAGCTCCTCTGAAGGAAAAAACCAAGGTGGCAACACTTGGGAGGGAGCAGGTTGCGAGGATGCACCTGCACCCAGAACTGTTGGGTGAGGAGGAAACAGGGTCCAAAGAGGAGCAGTGCCAAGGCCAGCGGCATCAGCTGCTGGTTTCCCAGAAAGGGCTGCTGTGGCAGGCCCTGGTGATGACCCCTCTTCGCGTTCCTGCAGGCAACAGGGCTGTCTTGTAGCCTCAGCTCTCCTCCATCCCTTCCAGCAGCGCCTGCACGTTGGCACTGCTGGATGTTTTCCTGAAGATATAAATATGTGGCCCTTGCTGCACCTTCTGTGGACTTTCAGCAGGACGTTGTGGGAGGCAGCTCTGGAGGATGCTCCTGCTAGTGGAACACTCTCCTCCTACGCTTTTCAGCGTGTTGCCATCTGGCTGTTTCATCAGAAGCAACAGCCAAGCTATCGTCCCTGTGCCATTTGTCACCGTGCTTTCTCCTATATACTGGCCCATGGTTTCCATCCCCCTTTGACATCAAGTAGCTCCAGACCCTTTGAGCTCTCTTCATGTCAAACTCTCTTTGTCAAACTTTCTTTGTGTTCTCGGTAATTTAGGTCTTTTTGGAGAGAAGGGGGTGAAAGGAACCGTGATTCTCCGAGGGAGGAGGCACCACTGATTTACGTACAGATTTTCCATTTTCTCCTCATCCAGTTTTTATCCCCCTCCACACACGCTCCCATTCTGGTGGCCAGTGCCCCGCACCGGGCCATGCGCCAGACGCCCAGTCCCCGGGAGCCCCGCGCACAGGTGAGGACAGGGCGCACCGCCGCACTTTTCTCGGCGCTGAGCCTCTTGCCTCACCAGCTCCAAACCTGTCAGCTCACGCAGGGCTCAGCCCCTGCAGCAGGCAGCAGCGCTGGCCGCTGCCCGGGTGCGTGGCGAAGCCTGTCGTTAGCCTGTACTCAGCATAGCCATTTCTTTAACCATTTTGGTTTCACATCTCTGATCTTCCCACCTCTTTTGGGTGACAAACAAGCTGCAGCCCCTTCCCCTTCACAAGCCGTTTGCTCATCCCATGATCATTTCTCATCCCTGTCCCATGACAGAAACAAAGGCAGCGCCTCGTGCAGCACTCGCCGTGCCCCGCTGGCTGGTCCAAACACACGTGTGGCCTCTGCTCATGTAGCCCCACAGGCGCGCCCGCGGCTCCATGCGTCCAGGCACATCCACACCCTGCGACGGGCATTTTGGTCTCGCAACCGTGCGCGCAGCCTCACAATCCAGAAAGGCCCGGAGGGCCCCTGCAAGGCTGCACGGGCGTGCACGTGGCCTGAGCGACTGATCTCGTCCACCCCTCGCCCTTCCCAAGCACGAGGGGTTGGGAGGAAGCAGGCGGGGGGAGCTGGGGATCACGCGAGCCGCTCTGGCAGGCTGGCTCCAGCCTCCGCCAAAGGTGGGTCAAGGCTCTTTTACAGGAGCTGTTGGGGTGCACTCGCAAACGCTGTTCATCTCCTTTTCCTCTCTGTCGATTTTGGCACTCACGACGAGGTGCAATTTTCCTTGCCGCGCCGTTTGGCTCCCACCATACTGAGAGATTCCTGTGCCATTACAGCCCTGTCTCCCATTATCACTTCCCATGTCCCCTGGAGCCAAGCATTAGGCTCATTCCTTTAATTCACAGTTTTAGAGAGCGCAGCGAACGCCTGCTCTGCCCCAGCCCTGCACGCTGGGAGTGCTCCCGTGTCTTTTTTAGCAGTCCGGCGCTGCGTTCCCCAGGCTCAGAGCAACTGGGCCGGTGCCTGCGGCACGGCAGGCCCTCGCTTGGCCTGATCTCCCCCCCGGGGATGCTCGGCCTGCACTCGGTCTCTTCTGAACACAGGGGGCGTGCGGACAGGCAGGGGGGAGGCAGACATAACGACTGTCACCCTCCTCTCTGGACAGAAGGACGATGACACGCTGACAAGGATTTACCAGGAGGGGCTGCGTGACTCAGTCACACACAGGGGCGGTGGGAGCCGCCGGCCCGGGGCCTCTCTCTGTCACATGCTAAATCACTCGCCTGACCCTGACTGCGGGTCACCGGTGGAGCTGGGCCTCGCGCCCCGGCCGGGCGACCCCGCGCCCCGCTCGCGGGCCCGTACGCCGTCTGCATCGCAGCAGGCAGCAGCGGGTGCCGGAGCTCAGCACCTGCCTCCCACCAGCACGCAGCGAGTGGAGCAAACCCCAAGCTCGTCTCTGGGTTCTTTGGGCGTTTTGACATCAGCAGTTTTCCCTCGCTGAGCCCATGCCTTACAGGGAGGCTTTATGAGCAGGAAACAGGGCACAAATGTGCATGGCAAGGGAGTCATGCTCAGCTGAGCGGCAGTGAAGCCTGCATTTTAGGAAGAGAGGAGCAAGCTAGGAAGGCAGAAACCCAGCCAAAACCAAAACAGCTCAAACACTTCCACAGGGTCCATCTCAGCTGCAGCAAGAGGAGGGGAGAGGGTGCAGGCAGGGAAAGGAGGCAACAGCACACGGAGAACTGCCTTGGCTGGCACCCACTGGGTGTTTGCCAATAAAACAAGCTCAAAAGGCAGGCACCGAATACATCAGAGGGTGGGGATCCCCCTCCAGCACCGAAGGCAGAGACCACACACTGCAGGGAGTCCTGGGGAGCCCAGCACAGCTCCTCTCAACGCCTGCCCGTTCTGCAGCCCATCCACCACAACGCAACCCCAAGGTATTTCACATAATGCTACACGGGTGGCAAGGCTGGAGCAGGCAAAGTCTATTCTGGTGGATCCTCACGACAGCAAAAACATGCCAAGTGTACCTGGGTGAGGAGTAAGCCCAGCTCTAACACACACGCGACACGCACCGTGCCAACATGCCACCAACTCATGCATGCAGCGACACACAGTTGGTCCCTTCCCCAGCAGCAACATACCAGCTGTCCCAGGGCAGAGCAAATTCCCTGTCCATATGATGGGAGAGTGCCAAGTGGCTTCTCCACCCCTTCCCCACGCAGGCTGCAACCACAGGTACCTCTTCTCCATCAAAAGCAGCATGTGCACATGCCCCAGGCGAACCCAGGTCAAGCTCTCCCAAGCTCCTAGTAAATTCAGGGTCCTCAGGAAATGACCAAGCAAACTGCTTTGAAGAAGACTTCGTCCCCACAGCCCAGCTGGCCACCCAGAAGCTTAGGATTAATTGTAAGCCTAGCAAAATACTAGGAAAGCCAAAAATAAATACAGTGAAAGAAGAGCATTTCCCACTGGAAAGCCATGGCCAAGGAAAGTCAGCCTCTTCTGCGCTGGTTCCCAGGAGGCAGCTCAGATTCATTTATTCTGCCACTCGTACAAACGTCTCTCTTTGCTGCGCGGCTCCCTTGGTGCTTCCATCCAACCTGGGAGAAAACGGGCCCATTTTTCGGACACAATGCCACGCGTCGAGCAGGAAAGCGAAGCCCGGGCAGGCGCATTGCTCGAGCACCAGCAGAACCCCAGCCCCACACAGAGCCTCTTCGGGGGGCTCAGGACCACCCTCCGCTGCACACAGGAGAGGATGCAGCCTCAGGAAAACTGGAACAGTACTCGCTGACTTGGGACGCCGTTTAAAAAACCACTGCCTGATTTCTAGACACTGCATTTCCCTCGGAGCACAGCCAGTGCCCCAGCAGCAAAAATTGTGTCGTGATAGAAACAGCTCTTGCTAAAAAGACCAGGAGAGATGGTTCATCTCTCTTGTGGGTAACATCAAACCCAAAGACGTTACCTCTTCCAGTGTCAGGTTCAAGCCACAGGCCCTTTGGCCAGGCTCTGCCTCCAAGCCCCAGCTGAAGTCTCACTTCACCGCACAATGTCAGAAATGAAGGCTTAAGGATGACATGCCAAAGCCTGCAAGAGCTGACACCCCCGTAATGCCCAGACAAGCTTGGCTGGCAGAATCCCTTTGCTCTCTGCTAACACTGCCTCACCCAGAGAGTCTAAAATTCATTTTGCAGATTGAAATTGAACCAGCCAAGCGAGGGATTCGGCCGCTGTTGGTGTCCACAGAGGAGTGCAAATGTGGGGGCAAGCAGGGTCTGGGGTGCAGCCGTGCAGCCCACCAGCCCAGCCTGGGCAGCTTCCCAGGGACTTCCCCAACTGCCCGGCACACCAGCCCGGCCGGGTGCACAGGCAGGGAACGTCCCACACCGTGGGCAGGGAAAGGCAGCACTAGCACGCTGCCTTCTCACGCCGAAATCCCACGCTGGTCACGCGCTGCTGCTCGTCTCTGGAAAGAGCTGGGCTGCTCTGCTCCACGGACACCCCAGGGCAAGGTCTGCAGGTGTTTGGAAGAGGAGCAGGACCGCTGCAAAAAGGCAAGGCAGATGTGCAATGTCAGGAGTCCGGCAATGCTCCCAGCTCCTGCAGCAGGTCCCAGGCCAGGAGCAGGCAGCAAGGCGATGCCTGCCTGCAGCAGGGGATCCCTGGGCAGCAACTGGGCTCACCCCTGATGCTCAGCCCGGGGACATCCCTGTCCCGAGTTCAGATGACGGCAGATCTCAGTCCACCGCCGATCTCCCTCCTGCCTCACATCTGGCAGCAGCTGCCGTCCCACCCCGTGGGCGGTGGTGGACAGAGAGCAGGTCCAACAGGCCATCTCCACGTCCAGCTTTCTCGTGGCAGAGCAGCCTCCCACCATCCATCACAGCTCATGTGGTTAATGCTACTGCTCAGGACTGTGAGCTGCTGTAATTACCATTATTAATTCCCCCCTCCCTTCAGGGTGTATTAACTGCAAATTGAGAAAAGAGGGAGGGAGAGGAGTCTCTGGACTTGATAAATTAGCTGCTGACAGAGAACCTGTCGGTGTTCACTTCAGTCTGTGCAGGACTCGTCCCCAGAGCGTGCCCAGCACGGCACTCCGTCCCACCAGTGCCTCCCTCCCCTGGCTCCTGGCCACTTCACCGCACCCTCCCCATCTCCAGCCCTGCTCGCTCAAGCAGACTCTTGTTAGCAAAGGCCAAGGGACTTGGCTGCTCTCCATTAACGCCACTGCTGCCCAAACCAAGCCAAACATTGACTGCATAGGCATCCAGGAATGGAAACAAATTCCCGGAACGCAGCTGGCACACTGCGCTTGGACGTCACTGAGGGGCTTGTGTTTGCAGTTGCATCTCTCCAGGCAGCCACACCGCTCTATGGAAAGGTCTGGATTCAAACCAAGTTTCTTGAGCGAAGGCAAACCTCAGCTGGTTTCATCTTCACCCCAGTTAAAGTCAGTCTAGATGAAGGTGAGTGGGGACAGAATTAAACAAACCTGTGACACGAGTGCCTGCGTGGACCTGGAGCAATTTGCCCTCATGGTAGCCAAGGTCCCTACAGAAGTCCCAGCCCTGCTTTTTAGTAGAAAAGCCAGAGGAAGCCATCCCCCCTGAGCTTATGGAACAAAAGCTGCCAAATCTCTTTCATCCCCAGGACACGGAAGACCCTCCTCCTGCCCAGAGTAGCTGTTTCCAAAGCATCTCCCACCTGGGTGCACTCCACAGCTTGCAGAACTGGATCTGCCAACGCGCAGGGCTGCAGCTCCTCACAAGCACAGGGCAGCAGCAGGAGATGCCACACCCCTGGAAACCCAGAGCAAGCACTAACACTTGGTGCTATTACTCCTGACAGCAAAAGTGGCCTGAAGAAGCAGGAGGGGAAGACTACCGCTGGTTTGAAGCATGCTGGTTCTTGCAAAAAGGCTGCTGACCTGTGCAGGAGGACAGTGCCAGGCAATAAAACCAGAGAGGCTTCATGTCACCCGAGACAAACAGCTTCAAAGTGCCCTCCAGACCAGGACACAGATGTTCTCATGCAGCACGAGGAGAGGAGGTGAGCAGTAAATACAAGCCCGCACCGCATTACCCACCTGACAAAATGAGCCGCTGTCAAATTCCGTGGATGCTGTGAACGACAAGAGCGTTCGCAGCACACAGGCTCACGCCTTTTCTCTGAAGGGAAAGGGACAGACAGCCCTCTAGTGTAAAGCCAACGCTAACCATGTTTGCACAGGCATGGGAAGCATTAATCACAGCCAGATCCATGCTGGCCGCGCACACTTGGGAAGGGACCCGTGCCCAGGGAGAGGGGTTTGCTCCCCCGCTGCTCACGCTGCAGCTTCCCACCGCCCCTCAAAACGTGGAGATGTGCAAGTGCTAAAGGTCCCAGTGGCTTCCAGGTGATTGTTCTTCTCTGCAGAGACAAAGACAACGTTAACAAACTCGGTATTTGCTCTTAGGATTTCAGAAGACGCCTTTTGTCAGAGGAGGGCATGTAGCCTTCACAGCCTGATGCCAGCACTCGCAAAAGGCTTCTGAAATCCTGACCTGCCCAGCAGCTGATGGCGTGTCGCTGAGAAAGGCCCCTGCATTACGTGGAAGCAGGGAAAGCTGAATTTGGGGCCTCCAAAGATTTGTGCTTTCCTCTCCCTCCTCCCTTCCGCCTAAGAGACCGGATCCACATCTCCTCCCTGTGCACGGTGCTGTGTTATGCACATGGCGTATTGTACGCGACTCTGATCATCACTCACCGTCTGGAGAAAGACGCACAATTAAAATCAATATTTAAAGTCATCAAACAAGCACACACAAATTTTAACAGCCACACAATTCACTCTGACATAACGACGCAGGGTGCAGAGCTGAGAGCTGTGCTGGAGTGCTGAGAGCGTAGTTCTGCCCACAGTCTTCAAAATTTAATGAAAACACACCAGTTTTAAACACTTTCCCAAATCCAGCTCACAAAATCTGTCACTTTGATGTGAATGGTCCCAGTCTTAGACTAATCAGTCACTTTTACTTTCTCTTTAGTAGCTAAAGACACAATGAACTCCCAGCAAACTGCACAGCTTCAGGAGGAGAATTTAGCAGCCAGATGGTTCTTGCAAAAGATTTGTTCTTAACAACACCAAAAAAAAAGTTAACCCGTTTCCCCAGTGAGCAGCTCACATGATCTGACACATCAGCAAGCAATACTGAACTGTTATCTCGGAGCATCACTCTTACCGTAGAAGTGCCCCTTCTTCCTAAACCATCACATAAATTATAATTATCACTAATAACTGATCAATTAGTACAAGTCCATGCAAGGCACTATAATTATCCTGTGCACTCAGGGAAGAAAAGAAAGCATCAAACTTGAATGCAAACATTCCTTTGTTTCCAGCGGAAGGTGCAACACAGGGAAATAAAAGAAAGCACAACTGTTAAAAGGGCAAAAGATTCAAAAAGCCATCCGAGGGAATGTGTCGAACTCCCACAAGATGGAGCAAAGCTGTGACAGGCTGGAAACTCCCATCTGGGCAGTGAACCTCACTCTACTGGTGGGATGCCTTTGCTTTCTCTGTGCCTTTTTTCATCTCTGCGTGGAACTGCAGCTGCAGATGGGGATCAAAACATAGCTGACAATAAAGACTCTCAAGACCTTCATGGAGACCTCCTTGGAGGAAGTACAGAAATGCAGGACAAGACAGTTTTTCTGAGTCGCCTCCAGGAAGTAAGCAGCAAAACAAGCATCAGTTCACAAAAGGATTTTGATCACCTACAGGTGTCGATGGTGGAAAGAAGGTGGCAACCCATGTCAAGGGCTTAGCATCTCCTTAGCTGTATGGACTGGAACTTGGGCAGCAGCATGGGGAGCCAACCATTCAGCAGGGTGATCTGGAGAATCAGAGTGACCGAAGTTACTGCCTCTCTCCACCCAGGACGGCACCTTGAACACTGTGTCCAGTTGTGGTCCCCTGAGCCCAAAATTAATGTGGGGAAACCAAAAAAGTTCAGTGACGGGTGAGCTAGGTGGTCAGAAACCTACAGCAAATGTCCCTTGTAGGACATTTGTCAGATAGAGGGAGTTAGGATGGTTGGATCTGGCGAAGAGGAGGTGAAGGGGCAATCTAATTGCAGCCTGCAGCTACTCGCAGGCAGCTGTAAGGATGATGGAACCAAACACAGCTTTGTGAGGCCAGATGACACAGCAAGGAGCCATGGCCAAGAACTGCAGTTTGAGAGGTTCAGTTCGGACACTAGGAAAATGTTTTTAATCTGCTCCAATTATGGGAAAGGCCAGCAAGTCTCCAGCAAGTCTCCATCATTGGAGGTTTCCAAGGCTCAGCTAGAGAAAGTCACAGCAGACCTGACCTGACGTCAGCAATAGCCCTGCTCAGGGTGGGAGTCTGGACCCTCCAGAGGACACTTCCCACCAGCGTTCCCCACCATCTCCAGGATTCTGGGATTTGGCCATGCCAAACCATGTCCTCAGAGAAGTCTCTGCCACTGCACAGTGCCCAGGAAAGGCTTCGAGCACAGGGTGCGTTTGAGGACTAAAGAGTTTCTGAGAAACTCTGCTTTAACAAACATAGATGTGGGACACCATGCTGGGAGAGCTGCAACAAGTATACAGAAAATACATCCAAGGGCTTCACCCCCAAACACAAACAGAATAGCAAACACACAGGCACAAGACAGAAATGTCTCGAAGTTTCTGCTGCCTTCCCCAGTGCCCCTGCCAGGGACCCTGACTGTGACCCCCACTCTCAGGTCCTCCTTCGTATCTCCCTCACTGCCTGCTCCTGCCCTCGCAGAAACGAGAACTAACTCCCATCAGGCACAGACCCAGGCACTATGTGCACCGGCACTCTTGCTCCACCACTGCCATGCCTAGTTACAAGACAAGAGGTCCCCTGACCATGCCAAAGGCCAGGTGACAAAGGGCTTGAGCAGCCTTGGCCAGACAGGCCAAGTCTGAGCAATGGAGGAGGAGCGGATATCTCCATCCTTGGAGATGACATCCATCCTTGGCAGAAGCCCCTGAGCAACCTGATCTAGCTTTGAAATTAGCAAATTTCAAACTTCCTTTGAGCAGGAGGTCGATTAGATACCTCCAGATGTCTCTTCCAGACTATTCTGTGATTTCATGAAAGCAAATCTTCTGTAAACCCCTGCCCTGCCTGACCCATGCAGAGAGGACCCTAACGCTGCTGGCTGCCTGGGGGAGAAGGGTCGCAGCCTGCCACTTGCCAGTCGCCAGGCTGATGCCTCATGCAGCCGAGCTACCAAGAAACTGTACTAAAAATCACAGCATTGGGGTACTTTCTTGCTTCCAACTTCCTCAACGTCTTGCAGATGCTTGTGTAATGCTTCTGCTTTTCTTGACAACTAGGAAGGCTACAAAATAAAATTCAGGTACTTTTCTAAGCCTCTGATTCCCGGAGCAGAAACTTGAGCGAGACGATAAATACTGTAAAATCTGCCGGTGCTATTGATCAGGTCCAAGCGACAATGCAAAAGTGGTGAGGAAGGCAGGCCAGACCACTGAGACAAACCTGCTGTTGTTGCAGCAACACCCCTAAGGAGAGGATCATCAGTCTTGTCGCTTGACATCGTGTCACTGCTAAAGAAGCCATTGGCAATTGCAACCTCAACATTCCAGCTCTGGACTCTGACCTTTAAGCATAGTCTGGGTCCCTTGAGAAATAACTCAGCATCACTATCCCAGCGTTAGAGCTGGAAAAGCTGAAACTAAACCACAGAAAGGCTCATTGACCTGGTCAAGGATACAAAGAAGTCAGAAGCAGGGCCAGGGCCAGACTCCAGAAGCTCTGGCTTCCAGGAGCTCTCCAAACACAAAGTAAATATGGACAGAGCAGGTGCAACACCACATGCAGATGTTGCCTTCCATCCAGGCAGCGCCTTTCCATGCGTGCTGCACACACACCGTAGGAAATATCTGTGTCACTTTGACACCACTCTGCTCCGAGTCTACATATCATCACTGAACACCACCGTAACGGATAATCATCCACCCAAAACTCACGCTGCTGTGTGTCCCAATAGCCATAGTAAGACACCAGCACAGGCTGGAGGCAGTTTGCACATTTTAGCAAGGTCTGTATGAATTGCTTTGGCATCTCTGTGCAAACATGGAAGGATTGCTTCTTTTCACTGATTATGACTTTTCAGTACAATTGTCTCCCTTTTCCCTCAGTCTCTGGAAACCTCCAGGAGTTGCAACCACAAGCATGGAAGAGGAGGAGAGGCTGGGCTTTGTCGATCACAAGCCTCCCTCCTCCCTCCCACACCTCGGTGTGTGTCTGTAATGGAGAAGCCCTGAAACCCTGTTAGTCACGAACCCCAGACAGATCCATCTGGCTCCAGGACGCGGCACAAAGCCTGCTACGTGGACAGGAGGGAGAAGCGCTAGGGCAATTCCCAGCCCTTGCAGGGACCATACTGTGACACTGCCTCTTACAGCCCCTCTTTGCAGCAGTACAGGATACTCCTATTCCACTGTGTGCGTGCCTCCTGCATAAAAAATCCAAACTCTTTAGGAACATCAAAAGAGGAGCTTGGCACTCAGCGATATGTCTTAATGAAGGTGACAGCAGCAGAAAGTATTGCAAATCCAAGGGGAAGAGAATACACACCTAATTAGACCGACTCCTTTCTTCTCCACTCGGTTCCGCCTCCGGCTGGACGTGCAGGGTGAATCCTGCGCCGGGACTGTGGCTCCAGCCGCCCCACCGGGATGGCACCCTGCGGCACGGCGGGGCCGAGCTGCGTGAGCAACGGCACAGCAGCCATGTGCAGGCTCAGAGCAGAGATTAGAGCTCAGCTCTTTGCAATCTTCCTTGTCCTGCTTTCTGCTGAGGCTCTGGCTCGACTGATTTTCCCTCTCCCTCCTCCTCTCCCTCACGGCTTAGGAGGATGGGAAGGGAAGGAAGATGTTGCACTTCCCGGGGTAGGCAGCAGCTCCCCACAGCTGGTACCACTGTGCACACAGGGTGTGTAGCAGTGTGCCTGAGAGCTGGACTCCGGAGCATCCTTCCCCTTCCCTGCCCCCATTTCACAGTCTCCCTCGCTGCTTCCAAGCCAAAGAGGGTGGAAAATTCTCAGAGGTGCTTCTGGATTTTCACATTTTGCTTATTCCTTTGGAAGGCTTAATGGCCAAAGTCATCGTTGGTGTCAGAAGAGGATTACACAGGCACAGGTCTTCATTACTAGCATAATGATTGTCACGGAATTATCAAGACATCTGTGAGGATGTGAGCTGTGGACCCCCACATCCTCTGCCAGCTTCCAACTCCACACTGAGCCACTGGGCCGAGTGTAGAGACAGACAACCATTCCCCTGCCCGCTCCTTCCAAGCCCCCGAGCAGGGCAGGTAGCACACAAAAGCAGATGGAGGTATCTCAGCTGGGTAGCAAACTGTCCCCTTCCTCCCCTTGCTCCTTCCCACCAACAACTCCTTCACACTTACAAGCAGCACAGGCTCCCAGGAGGTTTTTACTCAAGCAAAGCCCAGAGCATCTGAACACCAGATCGAGGTAATTAATGAAAGACTGGGCTTGCAAGAACAGGACAGCCGTGCTCCCCTGTGTTGGCGGTGAGCAGCACAGGCACATGCTGCCCATAAGCCACAGCAGCAGAGAGAGCAGCGGCAGCTTTCTCGCTGCTTCTAATTAACTTATTTTCTGGACCAGCTTTCTCTATCGCTCTTAGTGGGGAAAACACCACAGAATCAGCAGGGATGCAACAACATCTGCACTGCTTACAACGCCCAGGCACAGAGCAGCGCAACGGCACCTCCAGCTTTCTGCCCTGATATTCCTCTTTAGAAACCCTCTCCAAACACAGCCCTTGATGGTCCCACGGAATATAGGACTGAGGTATATGCCGCCTGGTGGGGAAGAGGGGACCAAGCCCAGGAAATGCTGCGGCCCCTTGATACAAAATGAACATTATACAGAAAGGAAATACAAAATAATACACTGATGAAAGATGTTTTCTCTTAAGAAAAAGGAAGAGCTGCTCTCACATCAGTGAATAAGTAGTCTCTGAGGTGGTGTAAGTTCTCATATTACAGGGTTTTGTGTTTGGGTTTTTTTTTAATAATAAATTTTATAAAGGGATAAGCATGGAAAGACTTCTTTCAATATAAATAAATTGTGTTAATAAGGCAGTAAGTGCTGAGAATACCAGGCAAAAGCTCTGCCTGTGGAACTGCCCCTGGTGGCTATTTCTGGCTGACAAGGCACTTGAAGTATTCTGGCAGCTCATGGTGGGAAATGTAGTCCAGATACAGTAGGATGGTCACTCATCTAAACATAATGTCCCAAGGTTCATAAGGACTTTACAGTCACACCTACCAGCAATCCAGGCTACCCAGCCTCTCACAGGAGCAATTCATAAACAGCAGGAAAAAAAAAAATAATTCAAACCCAAACCCCTCAAAGCTTTGTTCTATAAATAAAGCCGTTGTAACACAGTTTTTATATTTCATTATCTTCTGTGTTGTTTCACATTATGCTGGTAGCAGCCGGGAATGTCACAGTGTAGAGAAAGTGCTGTGCTGCAGCAGGATGGCGAACGGCGCGGGAGAGGCTATCCTGGGCGCCTGCACCACACCCATGGCTGGGCACCGCTCTGCGCAGCTGACAGCCGCCCGACAGCACCACGCCAGGCAAACAGCCCGCGCCGCCAGCTCGGCACCGTGAGTCTGTGCACAAGCACGCAGCCACTGGGTTCAGATCAATGGGTAACCCATGCACCAGGCTACGGTGCAGCACGTAGCAAATGGATGCTGAAGTATCAGTATCCCCTAAGGGCCCGCAGGAGAAGCCGTCGCTGCAACCTGCTCCCAAGGTGTTTCCCACACAGGAATAAATTGGCCGTTTCGGAATTAAAAATGGTGCAAACTCTCTTAAGGAGGTGGTGTGCCATTTGGACCAGAGCTTGGGTATGTCCTTTGATCATCAGAAATAAATCAGACAGAGTGCCCTCCAAAAAAAAAAAAAAACCCAATTATATTTGTGTCCCTGATGGGAACAGGAAGCAAGCTGGCGATGGCACACACGGGAAGAGACCCCGTGCACCAAGAGGCTCTCTGCATGCCAAACGGTCCCCTGTCCAGAAGCCTGGACAGCGGTGGAGCTCCTACAATGGGTTGATCACTGGAGTCAAAAATTGCAACCCGTGGGCTGGGTTTCCAGCAAGCACACCTGGGTGGCACATGCTTCTCCAAGTGGTCTGAACCTGCAGCGTGAGAGCGTGTGTTCCTCCAAACGCAGGTCTTTAATTCGGGTTTCACCCGGAGCGACTGCAAACGGCCAAGGCTGTGCGGCGGGGCAGCTCTAACCGCGGCCGCAGCCCCAGCCCTGCACACTGGGAGCCGGCAAACAGAGACCACCGCCGGGGCTGCCGGAACAGATGAAAAATGGCTGGTTTCAGCCTGAGGAGGCTCTGCCCGGCCGGCCCCGCCGCATGCTGGGTGCCTCTTCCCCAGTGGGGCGAGCCGCCGTGGGGGTCCCCCCTCCGCACTCCCAGCTCTTTCCCAGCCTCTGACTAAAGGACAACCGGGCTGAGGCGAAGCAGGGGAGACCCCGAGGGAGGGGCGCTGCGGGGCGCACCCGCCGCCCTCCGGTAATCGCCGTCCCTCCGGGCTCCACGAGCCTCCGCAAACTTCCCCGACCGGAGGCACCGGCAGGCGGCCAGGCCCGGAGCGGAGCCGGCGCTCCCCCGCCGGCCGGGCTGGGAGCGGGGGCAAAGCCGGCCTGCCCGTTCCGCCCCCCTCCGCCGGGGCAGCAGCTCCGCGCTCCCGCGGGATGCGGGCTTGAGATCGCGGGATGCCGCTTCCCCCGGCGGCGCCTCGCCTACTCCAGCTTCGGGGGCAGCCCGGACACCCCAAGGCCGAGCCGAGGCAGGGGGAGGCCGACCGGCGCCCCGCGGGGCTGGGGCTGGAAGGGGCTCAGCCCGCTGCTCTCCTTCCACCCCGTTGTCTGGCTCCGCGGCTGGAGCCGAGCCGAGCCGTGCCGTGCCGTGCAGCCCGCTGCTCGCTCCCCTCCGGCCTCTCCCGCGGCCACGGCGCTCCCTTTCCCCCCGCGCCCTCCCCGCCGCCTCTCCCGGGCCGAGCGCCCGGCTCCCGCCGTGCCCCGCCGGCCGCCCTCGCCCAGCCCAGCCCCCGGGGTCCGGCCCCTCTCCCCCGCGGCGGGACCTGGCCGCTCCCGCCGGCTCCGCGGGGGAAAAAAAAAAAAAAGTTGCAGCGAGGGAAGTTCCCGGTACGGTGCGAAGTTGGGGACGCGGCCGCCGCGCCCTGCCCTGCCGCCCCCCGGGGAGCGGTGGAGTCCCGGCGGGGGGGTGGGGACGACGACGGGGACGCACCTACCTTCAGCTATCGCCCTCTTCATCTTAGGGGTCGGGGAAGGCACGTCTGGAGGCGCAAAGTCGAGCGGCAGCGGTACAATCCTTGCGAAAGCGGGGCAGATCCCCGCGCAAAACTTCAGCCCGAGCGCGGAGCGGCGGCGCTCGGGGAGGGGGCTCTCCCTGTGCCGGCGCCCTCGCTCATCGGGGGAGTGAGCAGCCCCCGAGCTGGAGTCAGCATCCAGGCGAGGCTCCCCCTCCCTGCCCGCCTGCCTGCCTGCCTGCCCGCCTGCCTGCCTGCCTCCTCCCTCCGTCCTTCCGTCCTCCCTCCCGCCCGCCGCACGCACGGGGCCGGGGCTGCGGCGGATCCCGCGGCGGCGGGGAGCGCGGAGCCTGCTGCACTGTATCCCGGGAGCGAGCGAGCGGGGCGCAGGGCTGGAGAGGCGATGAATGTTTTATGGGATCATGTGGTTTGACGTGAGAGGAATCAGCCTAGATCGGATTTACTGGCTGGAGGAGTGAGAGGGAGGACGGGGGAGACGGGCACGGGATGGAGAGCGGGAGGGAGGGGCGGCTCCGGGGGCAGACGGAGCGCGCAGAGGCCGCTCCGACGGCGGCGGCTCCGCGGCGGAGCCCCCGCGGTGCGCGGCCGCGGCCCGGGCAGGGCGGTGAGGGGCCTGGCGGCTCATTCCTGGAGGAGAGGTGCCACCTAAAGGAAGCCGCGGATAGGGACGCCCGGGCGACTGCGGCCATCGGCCCCGCCCGCTCCCCTCCACCTCCCGCGGCCGCCGCGCCCGCAAGGCCCGGCCCGGGACCCCCCCAGGGTCCCCCGGGGCGACGGCTCGGGAGGTCCGGCGGTGGCCGCGCCGCGGGGGGCAGCGGGGCGCCGCAGGCCTCGGCCGGTGGCGTTTCCCCCGCTGCGGCCCCTGGAGCCGGGCTGCTCCCCCGGGGGGGCGGCGAGAGGCAGCCGGGAGGGCAGAGCCTCTGCCCGGCCAGGCCCCGTCGCCGCGATTCGCTTCTGCTGGTGCGGAGCCGCTGCATCCCCCGGAGGAAGCCCAGGGAAAACAGGCCCTTGGGTGGAGGCCGAAGGAGAGGGCTCTCGCCCCGGCGTGTCTGAGCCCTCTCACCACATCCCACCCCTGCTCTTTCGGGGTCGCTCTCCCCTCTAGAGGAAGGACAACAGCTTACCTCAGTTGACCCGAAAGCACGAGGTTTGCAGCGGTCGCAAGTGCGGCAAAGTGACGCTGGCTCTCCTGTCCCCCTCGGCCCTCCCGCAGGCTTCCCTTCTTCCCTGTCCTGGAGCGGACAAGTGCTGGCTGCATGGGCGGCTGCCATCTGCAGCGGTCCTGCGAAGCAAAGGCAGATTTTTATTAAGTGAACTCATGTGCTCCGTGGGAAAAGGAGGAGGGAAGGCTTGTGCCAGAGGAAGGCGAACATCTTGAACATGAAGACATGATGGCTCTGTCACTGCTAGCGAGAGGTTTCAAACTGATGCTGGATATGTACATATACCTATGTACACATAGGTATATGTGTGCTATTGAATATTCATTCCTCTCTTATGGTTTATCTCGCTAATATTGACTGTCTCTAGAGCAGCTTGCGCTCGAGGTTTGTGTCATAACATCTCTTGAAGGCCTACCCAGTTTGCATCTTTCTGTGTAGGCATTGCTCCAAGATGAGCCAGGAAACGGCTTCTCCTGTGTACGATAACCCATCTCATCTCACCCAAAGATTTGTGGGGTACTTCATGCTGACACCACAGTCATCTATGGAAAAAAGAAGTGCAACCAAAGGAAGGCCTCGCTGGACATTTGAGCCAGATGGAGATCGTTTACTAAGTGTGGGCTTTAATTATGCAAACAGCCTCAGCTCTCCAAGGGTATCAGGGAGGTACGGCTTCCAGATGCCTTCTAGATATCTTTTTTTGACTTTTTATTAGTCATCCGCAACTAAAGTGTAAGAGCAGAGCAGGGGAAAGGCTGCCGTTAGGATACGTGGGCAGGTCAGCAGAAGCAGCGTGCTGGAGCAGGCCTGAGAGCTTGCAGGACCAGAGCAGGAGGGCTGCAGCTGGCAGAGCTCTGGAATAGGCCCCAAGCTGGGATCGGGGGGTCAGAGCAGGACTTGCCTCACCTGCAGATCTTTCAGGACCTTCAGTGCCACCAGCAGGAGAGAGGTGAATCTGACTTTTCTCAGGACAGGGAAAAGCCTGATAAATGTAAATGCAGCCACATTCTTGTGCAGTAACACCCATCTTTGGAGGCCTATATTTTGAGGATTTGCTCCCATCCTGCCCCTGTAAGCAGGATGTGCTTTGAGGAATGCCCTCACTACATCTTTGCACAAGCACTGGTGCCAGGACTAGGCATGCGGGAAGTCTGGGGCATCTCCCTCTAGAGCCTGGCTCAGCAGCAGGGCAGCGTGGCACCAGGAGCATCAACGAGGAGTTATGAGGGCTGTGCGGTACCATCTTCTACTCAGATAAGCTTTGTGTGTTCAGATGACAAAGAAGGGTGCAAATAAGCCTGTCCAACTATGCTTCACCTGGTTACCTTGCCTTACAAACCCTATAAACCTTTTACTCCTGGTCAGGCAGTACACCTTCCCCTGCATCAGACGACTCAGCCGCTGACTGTTCCAGCTCCCCCTTCCCCTGCGAGAGTTTTCACTCGCAGCTGCCCACCTTTGAGATTCCACCTAAAAATGACCCAGGAGAACTGTAGCCACCCAGACATCCTCTAACACAGTCCAAATGTAAAGTTATAGCCTAATGCCTTGAGCCTCTCTCCTCCCTTCCTCTGGAGATGGGAGATGACACCTGGGGAGAGCAGGGGCTTGCCCGACCCTCTGAGCACTGTCTTTCTGCCCCTCCAGAATGCAAGGGTGCCGGGATGGTTCCCCTCCAGCCCGCGTGCCTAACTGCATCCCAGCTTAGGCATACGCTTACCTTCTCTACTCCTTTTGCCTTGCATGCCCCGTTGCCTCTGCCTGCTCTGCATAGGGGCGATCTCCAGCTGTATCCCTGCCCATCCTGTGTCCGTGCCTGGCCCCTAACCAGTGCGTGCTGCATCCCTGCCCTACCCAGCACATACTACAGCTTGGCACCGTATAGCTCCTCTCTTCTCTGTGAGTCCTGTACACACAGCCCGATAGCACCTAATGAACAAGCTGCCGGGGGAGCACCATGCCCACAAGGTCAAAGGCTGGGACCTTCGGATGGAACTGTGGATTTCAACACAGCTGCCTCCTTTGGGTGCTTGAGCCAATCTGCAGCAGCTCTGCTCTGAAGGAACAGACGGGATGTCTGAGAGTGTCGGGGGTAAAAGAAAGGTGATGTCTGGGAAGAGAGAAGGAGCATTCCCGTGCAATCTGCAGTTGTTGATTTGTGGACATCTTCTGGGGAGGGAGGATGATCCTGCCCTGCCCTGCTATTTCTGCAGTGACAGTCCAGCTACCACTGGATAGGAATATGCTGCTCCTCGCTTTTAAACACACCTTCAAGCACTCGTGTTTCAATAGTGCCCTCTGACTTTGCCATCCCAAGTGGTGCATCAGGAGAGAGAGGTCACCTATGTGCAGAACATCAAAATCACTGCAGATAAAAGGACCTTGGAGCTGAAATTGTCTGGGAGAGTGCTGGAAGGTGAACACAAGCACTGAAGGAGTTAACTGAAGCTATAGTCACAAGGCCAAAAATTACAGGTTCTACCAGGAAGGCAGCCGGCTACGTGTGGCTGTTTGGCTGACATTTCTGAAAGGTTAATCTTGAAATGGAGAGAGCACATCTGTAGAGGGCTGGGACTGACTTTTCTTGCAGATCCCTGCACCATTTTGGGCTGGTTTGAGATCCAACAGTTTGTTACACACAGGTCACCATGAAGTGGTGGCTGTGACCTGGGCATGCAAAGTGGTTCTCCACAGTATGACGGGTGTCCTAGTGCCAGCTTGTTTTCCAAGCTCATGTTACAAGGTACAGGAGACTGGGTCTCCCTCTGTGCCTGCATGTTGGACATTTGCGCTTTGCATTTCCCAACATGTGTAAGCGTTGTCTAGCAAGGACTGGGTGAAGGAGAAGGAGTCTCCCAAGTAGGAGATCTCCTGGGCAAACTGAGGTGGCTTGCACTTACAGCATGAGTAATTCTGTGCAGCTCTTTTGCAGCTTGGAAAGGAGCCAACATTCACTGAGATCAAAAGACACCTTGCTTTGACTGGATAATTACATGTTCGTCTCTACCTAATGCTTAATCACACTTAGATCAATTCTTTTCCTTTGGATTGTGAGTCTTGTTTGCAAAATGTCAACCATTCACTTGCTCTCTTTAACCTATGTTTGTGAACAGAGTGGCTCTAACATGGGTTTGGGGCACGTTCCTGGGTCTAAGGTGGATGAGGAGAGAGGTGGATGTGTAGAAAGAGGGAGGGCACATAAAATGGGAAGCTGTTGCCCTTTGCCATGCTCATACCCACCTCTTTTTTGGAATGGGACCTAATGGAGTTGATTCCTGAATCCCAATATTAAATAAAGTGTAGTTTTTACCCTTGTGCTGATCTGGAAAAGGCTTTTTACTTTTATTCTCCACTGCCCTGTGTCTGCACCTGTCTTGTGTCTGATGTGGGTGTGAGCATCTGAAAACAACTCTTGGAGGAACAAGGAGGCAGAAAAAGGGCACTAAAAGACCACTTTTCTGTTGTGCCTAGGCCAAGTTCTGGAACTGCCTGTGCTTGCAGGAGACAGGAGCAGACATGAGCACGCAGTGCATAACGCAAGCATGGGCAATCAGCAGGTCAGGGTATATTACATTCTCCACTAGATATGGATCCCTCTGGACCCCTGGACACGTCGTCCTTCTGGACATCCAAGAAGAGCTTGTCTTGAAGTAGTTTTCACCTGCTCTGAGGACAGGCATAGGCTGACAATGGGTCAGACTCTCAAATACAAATTTGAAAGGGCTCCCCAGACCCACCAACATTGGGACTATTGTTATGTATTATACCATCTACATGTTGTCTTATATGAAGGCCACATAGATTATGGCTCTCTCTTGGACATTTTCAGCAGCTGAAACACAAACGCTGCAGATTGGCCAAGCATGGAGGCACAGGGAAGCTCTACATCAACAGGGTTCCTTGTCCAGGTTTGCACACATGAGGATGAACTGTGCTGAGTGGCCTTCCTCAGGGGTCGATGTTGGGACCGGCGCTATTTAACATCTTTGTTGTAGACATAGACAGTGGGATCGAGGGCACCCTCAGCAAGTTTGCTGATGACACCAAGCTGAGTGGTGCAGGTTACACGCCTGAGGGACGGGATGCCATCCAGAGGGACCTGGACAGGCTTGAGAGATGGGCCCGTGCGAACCTCATGAGGTTCAACAAGGCCAAGTGCAGGGTCCTGTACCTGGGTCGGGGCAACCCCCGGTACCAGCACAGGCTGGGGGGTGAAGGGATGGAGAGCAGCCCCATGGAGAAGGACTTGGGGGTCCTGGTGGGCGCTCGCAGCCCAGAAGCCAACCGTGTCCTGGGCTGCCCCCAAAGCCGCGTGGCCAGCAGGGCGAGGGAGGGGATTCTGCCCCTCTGCCCCGCTCTGGGGAGACCCCCCTGCAGTGCTGCATCCAGTTCTGGAGCCCTCGGCACAGGAGAGACATGGACCTGTTGGAGCGGGGCCAGAGAGGGCCACAAAAATATCAGAGGGCTGGAGCACCTCTCCTATGAAAACAGGCTGAGAGAGGTTGTTCAGTCTCTGAGCAGCCAGGCTGAAACACGTTGTTCAGCCTGGAGCAGAGAAGGTTCCAGGGAGACCTTATTGCAGCCTACCAGTACCTGAACAGGTCTGAGAAGAAAGCTAGGGAGGGACTTTTTACAAGGGCATGTAGTGATAGGACAAGGGGTAATGGCTTTAAACTGAAAGAGGGTAAATTTAGATTAGAGATAAGGAAGATAGATATGAGGATATGACCACTATGAGGGTGGTGAGGCACTAAAACAGGTTGCCCAGAGAAGCTGTGAATGCCCCACCCCTGGAAGTGTTCAAGGCCAGGTTGGATGGGGCTTTGAGCAACCTGGTCTAGTGGAAGGTGTCCCTGCCTATAGAAGGGGGCTTGGAACTAGATGATCTTTAAAGTCCCTTCCAACCCAAACCATTCGATGATTCTATGATTCTATGACATGATTTAGCCAGCCACCCAGCGTAGTTTCTGCTCCATTTTCAAGACTTGAACTGACGCACACTGGTGGGCAGGTAAGTTGTATGCTGACAGAGCGACCCTTCCAGCAGACCAGACTACCGTGAATGCATCCTACCTGCACACCAAAAATATGTATGTGCACACATACGTATATATGAAGTCCCACCTTACACGTCACATCTGATTTCTTTCCTGCAGTAGGATACTGAGCAATGTGTGCTGGGTACCAGAATGCCTCAGACGGCTGTACGAGCAAACAGCACGCTGCAGGGAGAGCCCAGCAACCAGAAGACTGAAGCATGGCTGGCCACTCCTAGACTCCTTTGGAGTGAGACATGTCATGCCGGAGACATGCTGATCGGGTCCTGGGCCCTGCTGTGAGCTTTGCCTGGCTTGACTCATCTGCATCCAGTATGGTGGGCACGACACTCCATCTCTTGTCAGCTGCCTCAGCTCATTACCATATTGCATTTGTTCAGGAAAAGACACTGAATATCCGTGTTCTTATGTGCTGTTTTGCTCCTGTTGCCATGAAAAACTGTGCCGGAGCCTTGCAGAGCCTGGACGGGCAAGGCAGAGTGAGAAAAGCTTTCCCTCTACCAGTGCATCCACCAGCCAGCGATTCCCCACAGACGCTACCTCTCCCAGGAAGGTGAATTATGAGCCTCATAGCTTCTGCTTCGTGATTTCTCTCAGATTTCAGGCCTCTTCTGTCTGAGCAATAGGGTCGGCTTGGACGAGTCGTTCCTGTAAATCATCTCAGCACCCGCTTCAGCCTGACACATCAATCCCCTCTCATCACACAGTAAAATTTTCCCACCTGGCAGTGCTGCTGAGACTGGGATGCGCCAAGAATCCCTCAGAGCATCATAGGGCCATGCAGAAAGGGCCACAGATTTATTCAGGCATCTCTTGCAGAAAGCTGCTCAGTTTCAAGCCTTAGGAGGACTTAGCACGTGGCTTGGAGCTGCCCTGAGCTCGCTCTGCACTGACTGTGAAGCAACTGGGAACAGTCAAAGATGCCCAATGGACTTTGAAGAAGGGGAAACACAAAGCCTTAGGAGGTTTCTTCAGTAACTTCCTGGCCAGATTCTTGATTCAGAGGAGGGTCCTCCATGGTGGATCTGGGTACTTGTAGGCTCTGCTGAGAAAGGCTCTGCATCCTGAGTGTCTGGCCTTATTAGCGGCTCAGGGGTAGATTGATCCCCTGGATTTCTGGGCAGAATGGGTTTTTTTCCTTCCAAATGGTAGACTGGATAGGATTCATGACTGCATGGACCTATGAGGGTAGGAGATGCTCATCAGAATGTGCAGAGGGAGCCAAGGGAAGTGGGGAGAAGTGCAACCAAAGTCCAAACATGGACCAAGGGCAAAACCTGCTCCTCCTTGGAGCTGAACCAGGGGACACCTGTGTACTCCGTGTGTGTTGACCACAGAGTGAATGAGGGCTGGGTTGAACTGGCATAGTTGTGCATCTCAAAGGCCCACCCAGTGACCTGGTCCAGAGGAGCCCAACAGAGTCATGGCCTCTCCTGCACTGCTGCTCTCTGGCAGCTCTCATCCACAGCTGCCAAACCTCCAGAAGAACAAAGCATACATAACAAGCAGGTATTTGGGGTGGGAAGCCCTCCCAAGTGCCACTTCAAGTAAGACCTGGTGACCAGGTCCTGCACTTACTCTGTGGTTATCCCTGAACCACAAGGATGTGTGTTGGACACGGTGCCCAGGGTGTGGGAAGAGTCCTGATAGTAGCAATTAAAGAAAGGCTGCTCCATCACAGTCACACCAGTATGATTCAATTGGTGTCACCTTCCAGGTCCTGTAACTGCTCACAGTTCTGTGTTCAGGAGCTCTGCTGCTACCAGGTGCAGAACACTGATGGTGTGGGCTCATATGTTCTTTATAGGGGTCAACTTTTTCTTTTCCTCCAAGCTGACAGTATCTCCACTGTGATGGTGCCAATCCTAGATGGACATTGCTGCATATTGTTTCTCTGCCTTGGGTTACTGAGACATGGTTTCTCCTATTTGTTTGTTTGTTTGTTTGTTTTCCAGTTTAAGATGAGAAAGGGTTGCTCTTTTTTTTTTTAAGGCTGACTCCTTTTCTCTTAATGTCGATGGATGTCGTGGCAGGGGCAGTTGTAGGGACATGCAGAAGGGCTACCGGAGAGCACTGGAAAAAAAATGAACATCTCATTTGTGACTAGGAGCATCTGCCCTTACAGCCTGATTCTAAACGTCACATATATTTCATGGAGGAATGAGAGCATGACAGCACCACATGACCAATCAAAACAGCTCTGATTTCAGATCTGCAGTACTCCCAACAGAGTTAGCAAATGAGTTGCAGACCGGGAACTATCTGCAAATAGTTTCCAATAATGAATTGAGGTGCGAAAGCTGCAATCTGCTCCTAGACAATCTGTAAACAGAGGGAAGAAAAATTCACCAAAATAAATTATTCATTTCAGATTACTCTCCTAGCTCATGTCTTAACTTGAAACCCTCCAGGGCCTGCAGAGATTTCCAGGGATGCTCCTATACCTTAAGCAGTGCTGTGTTGGGGGCAGGCACAATGACGGTAAGGCAGACAAGGGTGTCCTGACACCACTTGGCCAGCACTTACCCCTCGCAACTGAAATGGATTTGCTACCAAACATGAACCAGCTCCATGGGTTGTTCAGAGACAGTGACGGTAAGGCTATTCTAGGCCAAAAATTGGACTCTTCCTCTCTCCCTGCTGCCTTCATCAGCGAGAGATGGAAGAAAGAGAACCACCCTGGAGCAGGAACCAAAACAGAGGCGGGATGGGAATGGGGGGGAAAGAGGGCACACAGCTATGGGATAGAGGATCAGGGCAGGCTGGAGTCAAATTATAACTGCAAGCTGGACCAAACCTTGTGGGACATACAGATGTGCCCCATCATGACATGGCATTCCTGAATAAGGGCATCTGTGCTGGATGCTGGAGCCCACCTGTGTGGTGAACAAGGAACTGCACCCAGCCATCCTTTGGAAATCTTCCAAACAACCTTAGGAGAAGAAATTGGCCCTTAAGAAGAATGAGTTCCCCAAGAGTAGCTTGAGGCTTCCTGAGGGCACATCTGACCGGACAAAGACCACTGACCTGAGGCAGACTGTCCAGGCGATGGGGACTATGAGCGGGCTGTGTTTGAATGATGTGAGGGATTCAGTGTCCCATGCCCATGTAACTCTTCCTGATGAGTTTAGGACTTGGCATGGCTTGATGCATGAGAAACTGTCTAAAGAGCAGAAAAACTGTACATGGTAAAGAGAAACATATGGAGCTGGAGGAAGGTGCAAGATAGGAAGCTGGGATATGGCAATGATTATTTGTTCAGTCATCTGCAAAGATTGCTCCCTCTGAAGTGGCTTGAGCTGTTTATGGGTCCTTCTGTGCAGGACCTTCAGCTGGGACAAACCAGGCTTATGTAGCTTTGTCATTTTTTCTGTTGGTGCCCCATGGGTATCCAGATGCCACAGTCTGGCTCTTTTGTTTTCTGAAAACTGTAGCGCAGTCACAAGTCTTCAAAACTCAATGTGTAAAACAGCAGACTGGGCTGGAGTGCATTAAGGTGTTTCACAGAAAGGTGTGAGGCACTATTGTCTTCTTTTATTCAAATTAAACAGCTAAACAAAATTCTTGTGCATGTTTTCCTGAAAGCATAGTGTGAGGTACATTGAGCTGACATATGGAAGTGCAAAGTTCAGAGCAGAATTTTCCATCCCTGATCATGCCAAACTGTGCAGAAGACTTGGGGAACAATGTATTGCTCACAACATAAGGAGGTTTTAGATTAAACATGACCCCAGACATCACCTGGAGAGAATCGGTGGCAAGTTGGACTTTTTCAAACCTCATTTTCTGTCCTAAAATTTGCTTTATATTCAGGGGAGTACAGTAATACTTGAATCGTGAGCTCAAATCTGGTGGATTTGTCCTTGATCCATTTTGGCAATTATTGTCCCAAACTACCATGATCTCCCAAATGCCAGTGTTTGGCCTTTTGGAGCTGCCTGTCTTACAGCCCAGCTAACACTAATCACCAAACCACAGGATTACCACTGCGTTGGACCACAATGATTTTTCAGGAAGATGTGTGCTGAAATTATTGAGGCTTCACAAGACCATTTTGGCTTTAAGAAATAACCTAGAGAAAATGCTAGCAACCAGCTCTTAACGAGGACTTTACAAATTTTGCTGTCAAGGCAATGGCTTTGCTCTGTTGAGAAAAGGCAGGTGAACATTTGGGCACCTGATTCACTGGGGTAAACTGGGAAGTGGCAAGAGGAACGCATGGAATTGAGCATTTTGGCAAAAAATACCTCCACGTACAGTGAGAGGGAGGTGGTGGTCTTGGCAGTGGCCTGAGCCTAGAAGACCTCCTGTGGTTAGGCCACCTCATGAACCCCACTGATCTGGTGGCCACTCAGTCATCCATCCTTTCATATTTCAGTTAAGAGTCTGAAGAAATGACTAAAAGCCTGTTCTTGCATAGTGTATCCCCAGGAAAAAAGAAGTGCCCACGTAGTTTCCTAAAGAAAGTCGTTTTCAGGAAAAGACAGAAGGCTGGAGGTAAGCATAATGCTTCTCTGTGGGAAGACTCAGCGTCCCATGGAAATCAGTTCTTTTCATTGAAAATTTGGCTATCTGAAAACCAGCTGCTTGATTTAGAGACCTAGCAGTGGCAGTAGGAATTTTGAGCCCGATGTCTCTTGTTCCCATCTCCTATAAAACCAGAACTCCTCGAGGCCGTGCTGACCAGTTCCTGACCAGGTGAAGACACTCAGGGACAATCACGCCATGCTAGCCACACATCAAGGGTAAATATCACAGTGCATCATAAGAGGTGAGGTCCAACCACGAACACTGGAGGATGCTGTGAGGATGAGGCACGCAAAACTCATCTCCAGCAAAAGCCTGCCACAACGTTTCTGAGCTGAAGGGTCTCCACAACATTCCTCCTTGCCCTGACTCCTGGGTGCTGATGTTTGTGCCACCCCTTGGGTAAGAATCCTAAAATGGGCAACTCAAGGATGTTGTTGGGGCTTTTTTTGTTCCAGAGATCTCAAAGCACTAGCGAGCACCTCACAAGTTCTCATGCTGCAAGCAGAGGTTCAGAAGCTCTAGGCAGCTGGTGCGGGTGTTACAGCTGTGCCTTAATGTGAGCTCGGGGCTTCTCGCTTTTCCTCAGACGCAAGTCACTCTGCTCTGGCATTGCAGGTGCTCTCCTTGGACTGTGAATCACGGCACGCTGCTGCTGCCTTGCTGAGGAAAAAGTCCCATTGGATGAAAATGCCTTAAGCAAGTGGAAGAGTGCTTGCACAAGGGCTGTGTTCAGGTGGCCAGACCAGGCTGTGTTCGAACTAGGGTGCCATATGGTGCAGAGACAGTGCTGTCCATTACTTTGCAGTGAAATAATATTTTGTTTTACGATTGTTTGCAATTAGCCTCCCGCAGCAGATGAATAATCTGTTCTTGTTGATTCGACAGAGACGTTGTTTGTTCCGCCTCACCCAGCAATCACAGGCATTGAAGGAGAGAAATACGGACACACCAATAATTCCCAGCGACAACTCCAGTAAATTTAGCAATGCTGCCGTAAAGCAAGCAATACATGCAACAAACAGTGATTGGAGGAGCCACAAAACCTGCTGCCACAAGGCAGATCAGCCACGTGCCACTTGAGCATGGCTGGAGAGAGGGGTCAGGGAGGGGAAGGGGACAGACTCCTGCCCCAGGCCGCTCGGCTCTGAAGTGTGACAGCTAACAGCACCACAACCCCTGTGGGAGAGACGCTTTCTCGCAGTCAGAGAATATAAGCCATTTTCAGAAGGCGAACAGATTTTGGTTGGGAGGTGAGGGAAGCGGAGGGCCAAGAATAGAAGGGAACAGTGGGCGTAATTTTGACTCCCTGCTGCATTCAAAGTAAAGTACAGGACAAGTTTCAAGGAAACAGCGGGCCAGACCTGAGGGGAGCTGGCAGAGAAAACCGAGCCTGGCAGGGTGTTGGTGATCTGACCACGCTGCCCCGGGCGAAGCACGAGAGCATCAATGCAGGCAGAAAGGCGAGATACACCACTGCACTTACCTCAAGAAGGGTGCAGAGGTACAAATGATGGTCCCCTTATTAGAGACTATGAAGGAGAGACGTGAAGCAGGAGAAGATGATCCTGGGCGGCCGCGGTGAAGTGGATCTTAAGCACAACAGAGCTGAGCATGAAACAGAGAGAAATCATTCAAGTAGCTGATGACTATCAAAACATAACATTTTCAAATATATGCGTGTGTATATATCTGGCCTTGCAAACCCATGCACACATGGGTGTGCTGCTACGCACGCTGGCGCACAGCGAACTGCAGAGCACAGCCTCAGGCCGTCTGTGCGGTGGGAGCAGGAATTGCATTGGGTCTTCCCGGCGCAGAAGGGGTGGCGGGATGCGGGGAGGACGTTGCTTTCCGCTCTGCTGTTTGCATCTGTTCCTTCCAAGCGCAGCATTTTCGGTAGCTTGGCATGGTGCTGCCAGGTGCCTGGCACGGGCCGTGTGTGTGTGTGTTGACCCATGTGATGGTGGAGACATCAGGTAAAGCCAGCAACCTCAGGGCACAAGGCTGAGAGGCAGCTGCGGGTGCCAGACAAGACAGCCCCGAGCATTCCTGTGCTGCGGGAGCTGCGGCTTTGGCTTCTTTTCTCCGTGAGTGGCACCTGCAGGGCAGGGGACTTTGCCCACAGTCTGCTGGAAATAACCACTCTTGGCTGTTTCCTCAGTGCTGCAGCTTTGGCTTGGGCACCAGCTGAAGCAGCGGTAGATGGGCTGAAGGCAGAAGGCAGTGTTAAAAATATGCTGCTGTCCTGGGCATCCCGGGGATGATGGGCACGGCTGAAGGGGCCTTTCCTGTGAAGCGGCGCAGAGCGGAGGAACCGTGGCGTCTCTGACAGCGAGCAGGAGAGCAGTGCAGGAACAAGGTAGGCATGGAGGAGACCAGCTCCTGGCCATCCCTGCGGATGCTGGCATGCAAAGGAGAGCAGTGAGGGGTGGGAGGGATCTGTGAAAAGCCTCAGCATTTTGGCACAGAAGGAAGCTCCTTCCCTGAGAGGTGGGAAGAAGACCGACCTCCAACCTGGCGCATTGCATCTGGCAAGAGGAGCTGCCCTGGGGGCACAAGCCCTCGTACTGGATACACGGGGGACCATGGCCGTGGAGGTCTGCCCCTGCTACTCCCCAGCGCCCCGGGAGTGGGCAAGGGCTCAGTGCTGACTCCTCGTTCCTCCTTGTCAGGCCCAGAGCCTACCTGGCCCCTTTGGCTTATGCACCCACCTTAATGCCTTTCCCACACTTCACAGTCCTGCCTCTTCCTTTTGTGACACTTGGTCCCACATTCACCGCCCCTGCACGCAGCCAAGGACAGCAACTGCATCCATGAAGGAGCATCCATGAGGATGCATCCCACCCAGCTTTAGCTCCTCTTGTGCAATTAATCACATCGAAACTGGAGGAAGGCAGGTCCACAGGACTAAGCAGGTCCCCCAGCAGTTGGTCTGGTGTGTCTTGTTGGTTGTCTTGCCCACGCTAACCCTGGCTGAGTTCCCACCAAAGCAGCAGGGGAAGGCCTCACCTCTGTCTTTCACAGCTGTTTTCATGGCAAACACCTCTGTCCTGGTCTAACAGAAGCCTTGTGGAGACGGGCTGTCAGTCAATGCGCACTGGAAACCTGCAGGCTGAGAAGTTCCTGCACCACCGCTTGGGTGTGGAAGGACCTTCATCATCTGCACAGGCCTTGGGACTGCTCTATTCCTCAGGCTCCAGAGGATCTGTGAATCACACAGACAACTTGACATCACGCTAAAGCAACAGAGGTGCCATCGCTGAAGGGCACCTTCCTCTGTGTGTGTATGATAATGTGCCCTGAAATATAGAAAATGGTTTCAGAGTGAGGAAGATCATTGATAGGTTTACCAAAATTTACTTGAAAAACTCTTTCAAAGCATTACAAATGTAGCTTGCAAATATCTGGATGTGTTTGCTGTTCTCTGAGAGGAGTGGGTGGTAGGTGCCGTTCTGCAGTGCTCCCAAGGAGCTGCTGTGAATATCAGAGCTTTGCAAACCACACTTTTGAAGCATCCCTGAAATGACAGCCCTGCAGCCTGCACGTCACTGGAGAGGGAAGTTGAGCTCCAGGAGGATAGGAAAGTTTTTTTAAGTCAGACGGAATAGCATCCCACCAGCCTTTCAACTCATGGCCACAGGAGCGTTTTTTCCCCTTTAAGTTGCACAGAGTATCTGATGAGCTGCTGCAGAGCTCACAGCTGGGTTTCCCCCAGACCAGCGGTGGTGATGCCTTGGGAAAAATAGAAAACCAGGAGACTGCACCTCCCTCAGCATCCAGTCATATAGGGAGGTAAGAAGGACCGAGTGGGTTTCCCTGCTGCCTCCGGCCCATCCCTTTTGAAACAGGGCTCAAATGGAGCTGAGAGCATGTGTGAGAGCGGAGTGGGGCTGGGGGAAGTTCCCAAACCTGCTGACTACTCACAGTGGCTACCACCCAGACGTGAAGCATCACGCAGTGGGGTTTCCCAGGTCATTCTGGGTGCCCAGACCGCAGGCAGGTAATGTAGGTGGGCTTTGATAACCTGGGCATGTGGAGAGCCCTGAGGGACATTCTCAGCCATCCCACGGCCAGGCTTTGTCGGTTCTCTGCACCACACGGGTGGCGAGCAGCATGTCGGGCTCACGGCTCCTGACAAACACAGCTCCCCATTCAATTCTAATAACAACGAGTGAAAAGGGTGGATGAGGACAGGTTGTTTTCCCTTCCTTTTTCATGAAACGTGGCAAGATGTCCGAATGCTCCACTGCCACTCTGTGCCTGGAGAATGTTGCCCAGCTCTTCCGCGTGCTCCTTTGCCAGGCCTGGAGCAATTGCAGATCCTGTTTTCAGCAGCTGAACTGGCAGCATAAGCGGGAGGAGAAAGCTTGGCTATCAGTCATCAGGAGATACTAATCACTCCCACAGAGGTGTTTACTGGAGGAGCGTATGTGTGTGAGTGCGTGTGAGATGGGAGATGAACTGCCATTAGAATTGCAGATTGTGCACTTGTTAGCAAAGTGCCTAGACCCTGCTTTACAATTTGCTAATAATAAAGCATTTGTTCCCAGGAAACAAACGCCCAGATTTATGTCTTGCTCACAAAGGACTCCAATAGATATATTGATACCTTGTGAATCTGCAGCAGAGAGAGATATTGAAAAGCGGCTGTTTACTTGACTCCATCACGCTCCTCTATTGATAACTGGGAGGCATTTATTTCACTATGGATATACCACTTAGAATTGCTAACTCTCTGTTGCCAATACGTCCCATATTTAGGGTTATCGTATCACCATAAAATAGCTTTATGGAGCTATGAATATAGGCACACATCAATATCCACAACTGCAGCCACTGCTGTTCCAGTTGCCTGGCAGTGCTGGAGAGCCCAGGCCACCCTGAAGCCCAGAGGATGGGCAGCAGAGGTTTCAGGAGATCAAGCTGCAAAGGAAGAGCTCTTCGGTGCCTTTCAGCTGCCCGGATGCACAGCCCAGTAATGTCCCCCCCTCCGGAGAGCTGGTGTGCCGACACTCTTGCTCCGGCACCGGTGGCTCAGTTTTCCAGCACATCTAGATGCTGCAGTAGCACTGGTGCTCTTGGGCTGGCTGGGAAGATGCCAGGCGCTGACAAACCAGCGCAGGGTCTCTAGTCTTCCTCCGCAGCCATGGCTGCACAGTCGCGGCTAGGGTGCTACCCGGAGCGCGCAGGGGTGAAGGCCGTTTGCGGTGCTCCCACGTGAGCACGGATCGGACACGTCGGAGCACTGTCACTTGTTCTCCCGCTTGGCAGGTGGTGCTTTGCTCTGGGATAATTTTCCAGAAGACCTCAGCTCCCAAGGGAAGTGCAGCATGGAGGGAAGGACCTCAGGTGTCAGCAGAAGGAGTTTCTTCTACAGGAGGAGTTGCAGGTGCAGGAAGGACAGACAGACAGTGCTGTTGGGTTTCCACCGAGGATTTCATGCCCTGTGGAGGTCTGGGCTCTCCCTTCTCACTCCATTCAGATGTTCAAAATCTCTAACCTTATGTTCAGGTATGCCCTAATTTCTTGGTGGTTCCTTAAATCTGGAGTAAGCTCTCTGGGTGGCAGATCATGCATGTAACTGCTACCAGAATGGGCCTCTCTGAGGCTGTGTTAGGCATTGCAGTTTACATCCTCTATTACATTTTAGCTGCTAAATAATGCACTAATGGAAAAGGAAACATTAGTCAGGGCATCTGGAGTAAGATGCAGAGCAACCACAGCTTTTAGCTTTAATTTTCTGGCTCCAAGTTACATATTTCTTAGCTTTATTTCTACATCTGTATGTATTTTTTTGCATGGGATTTCCAAGAAGAGAGGAAACAGATTTTGAGCATATCACTTGACCTTTTGCTAATAGCATTCTCCCCCACAGTAAATTTTTGCTTCACGGCAAAGCTGCTGGATCTAAGAAACCAAATGCAGACAGTACCCAAAGCACAGGAAGGGCTGAGAGGTGCCTTCAGCAGTTTCAGAAAACTCCGTTCAGATGCTATAGCTCTTTGATGACATATTAGCTCTATCAATCTATCCATCTTTCTGCTTACTGCTGTATTCACCTTTGAGGGGAAGTGACCTTATTTTTTTATGACCTGAGAGATTTTTATTCTGCCTATTAAATTAATAATTAACGCTTCATTTACCGGGGATCTCCAATGCCCAGGCAGTATTGATTTGTCAAAGACGGTACAGTGGAAAGATGAAGCCTCTTTCATTGAAGTTTTGAGCAGAGAGTCAACGGGACTTCTTAGCTTTGCACAGGTACCTTTCCCGTGCAGCAGTCCAGAGAGGAAGCAAGCAAGCCGGGAGAGAGAAGCCGAGGAGATTGTACTGCTGCAGGCTGCCAAAAGCCCTCCCTGCCTTTGGGAAGGGCACTGGAGCTGGTAGCACCCCAGGGCTCCTGGTGGCAACCCATTCTCAGCATAGCACCATCACCCATGTTTCTACTGCTCTTTTGATCCCCAGAGACAGCCCATGCTGAGAATCCTTAGGGCAGAAAACAACTTTCCTGCAAGGCTGTGGTGCCTAGGAGGGACTGCAGGCTCAGGACACTCCCCATGGCTGGGCAAGGAATAGCCAAAGTCAACATGTTTGTTTTAACAAGGAATTGTGATTCCTCTAGAGAGCTCTCGGCTGCTTCAGGAAAGAGAAACGAGTATAGGAATTTGGCTAGGAAAAGCAGTCTTACTTACCTTTTCTCTGTCATAATTACTCTTTGCTGCTTTCACCTGATTTTTAAACCAGAACATAACTCACCACCACCCCCCAAAAGCTGACTGGTCTAATCCAAAGCATTCAGTAATTGTGTTATTTGAAGTAGCCATTCATAACCTAGTAAAGCATCACTGAGAAATCACGGCAAACTTAGTTGAAGAGACTGCCAGTCACCAAAGCAAGAGACAAGAGGTTATCCAACTCAGCGTGAGCATCCGCAACCCAGCACGGGGTATCTCCTGCCAATTCCTTTCAGAGTCAGGTTGCAGAATACACCCAAGACCCAGTGCACCCAGAGTACAGCTGGAGCTGAAGCCCATGGGAGTGTAGTAAGGGCATGAAAACAGTGAAGGCTCAACGGGAGGCTCTACTCACTTCAGTTGAAGCTGCAGTGTGGGAAGGAGGATGCTCTGGGCAGAACGAACTGCCATGGAGACACCAAGTGGCAGAAGCAGCACATCGGTGCAAACAGCTGTGCAGAGGATAAGTCAGACTTAGCGAGGCCTTTCCCCACAGCCCTCCAGCATAAAGAAAACCATATGTAAAAAAAAAGTCATCACCAATAATCTTATTCTAATCTGTAGCTACCAACTCTCTACACTGAACCACAATCGCACGTCACATGCAGCGATGCAAAGCGTGTTACTGTGCCATGTGCCGTTCACATGCTGGCTCATAGTGCCTCACAGCGTGTCCTCTCTGGGTCACAGCAACCGGGCCATTGTCACACCGGGCATCTGCGCCCCACTGGCAGCATCGCCCCTGGTACTACCAAAGAGAAGTTCAGTGAGGATGCAGTTTGTACGCATTTACAACATGCCATCTTGAGATAAAGACTGGAGACATCTCAGGGATTAATGGACTTAATTTATCTACAACAGCTGATCACCTTTCCATGGAAGAGCAGCTCCCAGTACAGCATGGTCACTCCGGTGCAGTGGAGGGAGAGTGGAAACTGCTCTGGGCTCACCAGGTATGTGCAGGTATGTGATTTTGAACCTTCTCCCACCAGAGGCTTGTCTCTCCCCATGGTGCCCAGCAGGACAATGTCTCTGCACACTCCACTGTCTAAAGGCTTATCCTGTGCTATCATTTCTACTGGCGATGGATCGGATACCTGCATTTTCCCCTTTGCATCTCAGGGATGCCTTGTGAAACGGGATTCCCAGCTGGGAAAGTAGCCTGCTTTTCCCTGCTTGGCTCCTCGGCTTCGCCAGGCACCAGCCCTGCACTGGAAATGGATTCTGCACCGCAAGTCTGACCAGATGCGACATCCTGAGCAGGGGAGAAGCAGGGACCAGGCTTGCTCTGAGGATGAACAACCCGGCCAACCTGAAAGCAGCTGAGGTCACCCAGCATCTCCAGCAGCATACAGAGCACATAGCAGGAACAGCGGTGGGTTTGGGGCCGTTCCAGAGACTGGAGTCAAGGGATGCCAGCTGTATCCCACCCCTCTTCTAAAACTTCTGGGGGTTTGGTCTGCAGAGCAAGGATTAAAACCCTGAAGACCCCACCGTCAAATGTCCTGGTGGCAGGAGGCAAAGGCAGAGCCTCAAACGCGCGAAAGCAAGCATTGCCTCCAGCCGACCACAGGATTTTGAGGCCCTCTGGACAGCTGGCACCTGACGGCTTGGTGCTGGGAGCAGAGACCTGCCGGAAGAGTCAAAGCCAAGAAAAGCTGGCGCTACCGCTGCCATCGTTTGTCGGACATGGAGAGCTCGTGCCCATCCAGCCACGAAGACCACAGGCGCAGGGGAGGGGGGCACCTCGCTGGGCTGAGACGACAGCGAGAGCAGAGCAGTGGGTCGGCAGGGGACAGCATGAGGCGCCGCGGTGACACGTCCCCTCCGCCGGGCTGTCCTGCTCTGCGGGGTGGCCCTCAGGCTCCTCGGGAAGAGCCGCGCTCGGCGGCTGGCACCCTTGCTGGCGTCACCACCCAAGGCTGGCACGGCAGGCGCGGGAAGGGTTTCCTCTTGCGCGAGTCTGAGCTGTGGCCGTAACGGGCTCTTTGCTGTGCAGTTCAGGAGAAAGAAGCACCAACTACCTTGTCCCAGGTGCCTTCCAGCAGTTAACTGAGTTGTGGGCAAATTGTGCCACTTGGAAACATAATTGAAAATTCATGAAACGACAGGGAGAAAAACCCAACCCTTTATGTTTGAAGCTAATTGAACCAATATTAATTTAAATTAATATGTAAATATAGGCCTAGGCCCCAGCTCCTGCACTTAGGTGACTTCTTAGATGTAGCAAGAAGCAACCATCAGTCAGGCGAGAGGGGAGCTGAGCAGTATCCAGGATGGTCTCCAAATAGGAAGCTTTTACGTTCTGGCCTCGTCATCCCAGATGGACTCAGGACCTCCGCGGGCTTACGCAGAAACCAGTCCCCAGCTGGTGCGTGGTGCAGACACACTGCTCATTTTCTGCTTCAGGGGCTGTGGTTGCTGCCATCAGGAGGGTCAACACAAGCCCTACAAATAGTCCAAACAGCTTGGAGTTAAATTTACAAATGTTTGTGGCTACTGGGGAGTTGCTTTATGTTTTATCGCGGCAGCAGGGCTCAGTCGCAGGAAAAGAAGGAGGAAAAGAGGACAGAAGAAAAAAAAAAATCTGTAAAACTCAAGAATATTTGGAACAGTCTCTGAAAAAAAAATCTAAAAAATTTTAAGTCAGTTTCCTAATTTTTTAGGAATTTTTCTTTTTCATAATTATTGAGCTCTCAGGTTGCCTGAGCTTTCACAGGGGAAATAGAAAACCCTTTGGAATTCTGGGTAAGTAGCAAAGAAAAATGGTATTTACCCATCAAAATCTTTGCATCTTCCATCTCTGTGCAAGCCCTAGAAGTAGATGCCACAGCAAAGTGATCCTACTAATCCTACTGTCCTAAATACTAATTAAATATTCAGGATAATGTTGAACTTGGCAAAAAACAGTTCTGTAAGCACTGGAGGGCCATTTCATTTCTACAAGCATATAGTAAGTTTGGAAATTCTGATGCAAACTGGAGGAGTGACCAGCACCCTGCCAGAGCTTGGAAGGACTGGCAGATCCACCTCACTCCAGGGGTGTGCACACATGAGTACACCGACCACCCTGTACTATTTGTCCGAGGGATGAGGAGAGAAAGGGAAATCCATAATTTCTAAAACCAAACACCTGCCGCATCTGTGGAGGCCCAAGAGAGGATCAACACGGAACATTTTCATTGCTGTTTTTCCTCATCATCTAGTATATTACAGCAAAAATCCCCTGAAGCTGCACCATTTTTTCCTCTTATGCCCACACAGTATAGGAAGGGTAGAAGGAGGAGGATGTGATATTGTCAGTGTTTACTGTAGAAATAGAAAGCTTTGAGCACTGAAGCCACTCCAGAAGCAGGAACAAATGTGCTTGAAAGGATAAACCCTGGCCTCTAGAAAACAAATTTCAGAAAAAAACGAAGTCAAGATACCTTATGATTGTCAACTGCAAAGGACTGCTTCGTGTTTTGTTATTTTTATTTCTTAATTTCTTGTATTATTTTCTAAATTTCCATCATGATCAGTTGATCTTTTTTACAAATATTTCACAGATTACTTAGATTACTTTGTTCCCCCTTTGCTTTCCTTCGTGTTTTCCCTCCTTTTAATATGTATTTCCCTATTTCCAGTTCCTCTGCTGTTTTGTCGCTGATTCAGCTTTCAGGCTGACAAGTCTATCTCCTCCTTTCCTCCTATTTCTTACCATGTTCCATTTCCTCCTCCAGCTTTCTCTCCCCCTTAGGCCAGGTCTGCGCCGAGGCTGCTGTAGCTCTTCTCACTCAGAGGAATGGAAATAAACTTGTTGGAGTGGGGAGGGCTTTTTATTTTTTTATAAAAATGAAAAAGCAGTCTGTGAGGAACAGCCTGGCACGAGCACTCGAGGGCAGTTTAAAGGCTGCAGTTTAAAGACAGAATTCAGCAAGTAGGTTATGATTATCTAGCAGATGTGTTTTGGGACAAAACTGAGCGCGAGCACTCAGGGACAACAGTACGGAACATGAGTTTGAAGCTAGCAGAGGGTGGACAGCAGTAGGCTGACCACAGAGGATTTGGATCTGAGCTCTCCTGGGGGAGCAGGATGGGAAAGCTTCAGAGACTGAGTTCAGGGAGCAGTAAGATTTAGGATAAGCCATCATGGTGGAGTGGGTTTTAGTGAGCTTGAAGCAGGGATGAGGGTGGCCCAGGCTTTCATGGGAAGGTGTTGTAGGGTATCTGATGGTGAGTCAGCCCTTGCTGGACAATGTCTTGGGGTGAATTCTTGGGCTGGAGAGTTTAATGCATCCACCTGGCAAAGAGCCTTGGCAGTCCTGCAGGCTGGAAAGTACTTTAGAGTTTGCACCTTCTGGGGCTTGGGTGGCTATATTTTAGGGTGACTTCTCTGTGTATAACAGCAGTAGAGATTCATTGACCTCAACAGGGATCTCAGCTGATTCCACCACCAGGAAGAATCCTATTAAAACAAATTTGGCACCAGGAACACAAGTCAGTGCCTAGGGAGCAATTGCCAGTGAATTTGGAGACATCACCTGATGTGTAATCCAACAAGTAGTCCAGGGCAAGTGCTTGTGGGGAGGGAGATGGAATGAAGCGCCGGTGAGCAGGGCAGTAGGGTGTCTGAAGAGGACAGTCTAGACCAAGAGTTCCCCTTGAGGTCAGTTGAACGAGTTGGGTGACTTCTGACTCCAATTAAAGACAAGAGGAAGGCCCTAGGGACACTGTGGGCAAAGCAATAGCGCATTGCCAGTGGTTAAGGTCTTGTGTCAGTGATGGCCACAAGAGCAAAGACAGGACCTGGAAGCCACGCAGTTGCCAAACTGTGTTGAGTGTTGGTAGTGGGTCTAGAAAGAGAATGATGGAGCTGGAGGTTCTCTGGCTTGGCCATCTACAATACAATGCTCTGCCAAACCATACCTAAATGTTGCCAAAAACCCAGGCTTTAAAATCAAGTCACTTTTTCACAACTAAATCCCTCAAATGGCTCTGGCATTAGCCTTTCCCTCCTGGCTAGACTCAGTACGTTTGGTGCTCACAGACATTTTGGAACGCTGAGTTTGAGGAAATCCAGGCACCTCCCAGAGTTTGGGGCTGAGCTTATTTACATGTGGTACATACCAGTGGCTCTGCAGAGTGGCTCAGAGCCACCGCAGGTTTCTAGTGGTCTGCAGACAATACAGAAATCTTTGGCCCATTCAGATTAATTCTTGGAGTGTTTCCATGGGATGTCTGATCCTGGGAAGAAAAGCTTCGGCAATATACCTGCTCGGAGCATCTGAGTGCTACTATCAGTGCTCTTGGAAATGAGGCAGTTAAGGACATGCAGAATAAATGTCAAGAAATTGCAAGGAGAGTCACCTGCTCATTATTTTTATAAGTTCTTGCTGAAAGAATGCTTCTTTAGGTAGCAAATGATAGTGCCGTGAGAAGCATAAATGTCATGTCTTTTTTTTCTTAATTCACACTAGGCAGAGGCATCTGCCTGTTACAAGTTTCTGATAATGAAGGGCATGTAATAGTGACCCCATATAGCGTAAGCAAGCCCTGTTTAACATGCTCATGCTTCCCTAGGTGTTCATTACGAAGCTGACTGTGCCTGATGCAAACTCATCCATCCCATTATTGCTCTGCTTTTTATTTGGGGATCACTTGAGGAAGTTGAGAGCTTTGGTCTTTGAGGGAATATGTTTACACTTGAAGCACTTGTGCATTTATTATAAGTGGTGTTCGGGGCGGGAGGGTCATGGCTTCAATCAATACGATGCAGCTGGACTTAGAAACAGGAGGAAAGAGCATCCCATGTACCCAGTTCTCTCCTTCCTGAAGACAGGGCATTTGTAAAGATGTGGTACTTGTTTGCTCCAAATATTACTGGCAGAGGAAGGAACGGTGCATGGCCATCACTGGGGTAGTGAGGCCTCTCCCAGCTTTGAGTACATGCCAAGCAGGCAGGAGGGCAGTTGGGTGTGCAGGGATAGCGGGGTTAGGACTCAATGCAGGTCTCGCCTGGGCTCCAGAGCTGGCTGGGGGCCTGGAAGCTGTAAAGTAAAGCCAGACCAATGCTCTCCCATCTCACATACCTGCTCTTCAGTGGGGGAGCCTGCCCTGCTGCCATGGCCATGCAGCTTCCAGAGCTGGGCTAGCAGTTTCTCTCCTGTCTGTCACTTTGTACTAGGTCGTTGGTAAATTCCTGGTATCCTCTGCCATTCACCAAACTGATCTCCATGCTTCAAGCCACCAAGTCCATCTTTGCCCCTGGCTTGCTTATGGAGATGTCGACTCCTCGAGGAATCCAAGCAGAAAATTTCCCTTGCCCCAAGGTGGGTTGCAGGACTGGCATGGCAGGTCCCAGGTCTATGCAGTGTCTATACTGTTCTGCTGGGTTTGCATGGGGGCAATGGAGGAGGCAAAGCAGAGTTGGTGGAGAAGGCGGTGGGGACAAAAGGAGGCTCTTGTGATATTCAAGGGCAGGGCTGGGGAGCTGGAAGAGCTGAGGAGGGAGAGGAAGGACATTTTCTCTCTGCTACCTGTTACCAACTTGCCTAGCATTCAGGTCTGTGAATCAGGAGGCACTGGTGGAGGTCACCATCTGGATATACACCTGAGAGTTGATCCCCACCCGCTCCCAAGCACAAGAGAGGGTTTTGATTGTGCTCACCTGCTGCCTCAGAGCCAGAGGCAACAAAGGAGGGAGCAGAAATGTGTGTGTGCTGTTTGCCCATCCAGTGAGGAGCAAACATGGCCACGAGCACTGTGCAGCTGGGTCACAGGCCTGGGGATTTCATGCAGCTCTGAGCTCACAACTACCCAATGAGGCTTCATCAACTTCCTTCTATACCAGCACCAGGGGATGTTTGTCAACATTACACTTCCAAGACTGAAGAATTTAGCAGAGAAGAGACCTGGAGAGAAGCCAGCTGCTTTGAGTGTGAGCTGGACACAAGAGAACTAGTGATGTCTGGCAGAAGTTCAGCTAGCTCTGGAGATGACAGCCAGACTCTCCACCATCTCGACCCCACACCACATATTTTGTCTATGCTCCAAGGGCTCTGCAGGGCACTGGCCTGCTAGATGTGAGACCATCAATAAAGCTTTTCACCTAGAGCAATGGGAGTGAGATGCTTTTGAAAATGGCCCCATTCCTCTCTGCACCTTTCTTCTTTTCTCTCTCAGAAGTGCTTTGAGGCGCCAGCTGATCCTGGCAATGTTCTTGAACAACACCTACCACAACGAGGACTGGTAAGGGCGAATACCCCTTGGCATGACTTTCAGATAAATGAGCCCAAGCCTTTCCTGGAAGCTGGCTAGCCTTTGCAAAGCGTAAAGTGCCCCTGCACATGTAGCTGCTCGCTGGCTTCACAGGACACCGTCCTCTGCAGTCAGGTTCCGAGATCTTCCCTCACTTGGACTGAGGGACATGGGAGGGGACACGAGAAGTGTTTCCCTGCAATGGGTGCTGCAACTGGCACGGTGCGGGAGCCATCCAAGCACCTTGCTGATCACCACCAAAATGACGTCATCAACGAATGTGTGACCACAAGTGAGGGATGAGCCAGTTCCCCCTGTCTAGCCCCAGGATACCTATTCCCTCAGCGCCTCCGAAAGCAAGGCACAACCTCCTGCTTTGCTGCAAGAGGCCACTTCTGCAGGCAAGAGGTGATGGGAGCCCTGAGATGCCACTTGCGTGGGCTGCCGCCCTCCGTCTTGCTGCCTCCTCCCCTCTTCCTTCAAAGGTTTTGATTTGTTTTCTTCTCATTTTACAGCAACTGGCTTTCCCAGTCCTAGACGGTGATGAAAGCGCCTGCAAAGCTGCCTGACGGGTCTTTGGGAGTGTTTGATGTCTGTGTGCATTTGTGCGTGCGTGTGAAAAGACGTAACTTGCGGATCTGCAAACACCCGTGGAAACCCCCCGCCGCTGCAGGCGGGCAGCCGGGGCCTCAGACAGCGCCCGTTTGTTTTATGCCTCCCTTTGAGGGTGATCTGTGGAGCAGAGAGCGGGACAGCCCATGCTGCTGCGGGCCACAACACCTTTGTAGCTCCCAGAAAATCTCCGCCGTCCATCCAGCACTCCCACGCTGGACAGGCACGACTAAACAAGGTTTCATGAGGCAAAGAATCAGTGGAAAATACGTTCGGGGAAAAAAAGTCCATACGATTCTGATAAAATGAAATATTTTGGAAGGTATTATTTTCTTTGTATTTTTTATTCAAACATTTCCCGATTTTCTTCTAATTCCACTGTATTTCTTATAGTCAGCTTATTCTCCCTGGCTTTCTGACTCAGTATTTCCATGCTCTCTCTGCTTTTCCTTTTGGACCTGTGAGAACCACTCCCTGCCCCTGTCCTGCAGACGGTTGTATGGAGTCTCATGCTGTCCCACCCAGGGAAAGGGCTCCTGGCTGCTTCTAGGCAGCCTGTTGAGGCCATGCTGGAAGTCAGCCTTTCTGCAGCTGACAGGGACATACAGTAGGGCCACCGATGCAGAAGGTAGTATTTTCGGCACAAAATACACAGGCAACTTTTGGAGGTTGCCTGCCCACAGGCACACACATCCTTTTTCCTCTACTCTACATTGCACTACCAGATGGTTATTTAAGAAGGAGTGTTTTGGGTTTTTTCCTGTGCTCCTCAAATTCTGCCCCATTCTGAGCCCCTTTTGAGAGCGTTAGGGCAAGCAGTACAGTGTCTTGGCCTCTACCAAGAAAGAGGTTGATTTTTCTTGCTGCTGGCAGGGGACCCCCAGTCCCGTCAGTTTTAGTTGGGGTTCTGGCTCACAAGAGCTACCTCCATGAGTAGGGAGAAGAAAGCTGCCCATCTCCTTCTGGAAGCCTGCACGTGCAGATGGTCCCCTGGCAGTTCTGGGACACTCTGGTCCCCAGGAGGTGGGGAAGGGAAAGGACAGCCAGCATTTTCCCATGGCAGACATCTCCAGGGAAGAGACCCAGTGCCTCGCTGCCACCTCCAAGCAGAAATTGTCTCTCTTGGGGATGACAGCAGGGTAGAAGCCAGCAGGGCACTTCCTGCTCACCCAGCTCTGCATGGGGCTCCTTCTCCTGGAGCAGCAGGGACTCCAGGGAGCAATGTGTCATTGCCTGCATCTCTGCAATGTAGCCTGTAGGTGGGAAAATATGTTCTGTAGGTAGAAAAACTCCCACGGTGTCTTTTATTCAGCAGAAAACATCAACAACTGCAGCTCTGCTCCCTCCTGACAGAGTCAGGCAGGTGCTTGCTTGCTTTTGGACCTCTTTCTGATTTGATAGCTGGCGAGATTCACGGGCAGTTGCCAGCTGTGTCAGCAAAGATGTCTGCTAGGCTGTGACCCTGAGCAAAAGCCATCACACCTGAAAAAAGGCATGGCACACAGTCAGCGTGAACATGCCCCGGGAGATCAGCTCCAGAGAAATTCAGACTTGCTTTCCAGCAACCCAGGGCCTGATGCCACCAGGACACTGTGGTGGCCACAGTTACTTCAGCAACAGCAACCAGCAGCCATTTCTGGAGCTTGCTCGCGAGAGGTGAAAACGGGCCAGCAGCCAGCGTGAACTGGCTTCAGGGGCATGACAGCGTGGGCCAGCAGCCAGCCCCTTCTGTGCCCCGTGGAGGATGGGGGGGTTGTGCCCCCCTCCCTCTGCCAGGCTGGCGGGGTGCGTATAATATAGTGTAAGTCAGCAACGGAGACAAACCCCGTGTGCGCTCCCTTAGTTTATCAGCCCCCCGGGCATCCCTGCGAAGCTCTGTGCAGAGACGGGGTGCCCCTCCCCATCCCCACACAGGACCCTGCGCTGAGCAGGCGGCCGCGGGAGAGCTGGGCAGCTCCTGCCGCCCGTCGCGGCTCGGGAGAAGAGCCCGTGCGCAGCCGGGCTGCTGTCGTGACTCCTCTCGCCAGCACTAATCTCACTAGGGATGAAGCCCAGCTACAGCTTTTGTCCACCAATGAACAAAATCGTCTTGGGCTTCCCCCTCTGAACTCACACTGCCTTTCCAAGCTCCCTGATTCCTCCTCTGTGGCTGCTTTGGAGGAGGCTGCTCCCACGCTGTCCCAGTCCCGGCACTGACTGGGACACCTCGAGCCCCAGCCGCCCAGGTCAGGATCGTTCCCAGACCCGGTCCCTGCCAGCGCATCCGAGCGGGCACGGCTGAAAATTTAATCAAATCGCTGGCACCCCGCACCAGGCCAGCGCCTTCCTGATGATAGCACTGGAGGAGATGGAAATGTAGCATTTGAATGAATGGCCCTTTAATTACGCTTTATCTGCCCTGCTCTTTTGCTTCCCGCTGCAGAAAGCCAAGTGAATGTTAATGGGAAGTAGCTCCGCAGGGCGGCTCACAACCTCACACCTGCTTGCTTTCATGCTGCCGGATGCCTGCGCAGAGTATTAATTAAGCAATTAAGTCAAAGGAGGTGTCCGCTGATCCGCAGCCCTAGTGAAATGCTCCCTTCGAGGACCTCGGGCTCGCTTACAGCACCTGCCGTTGGTGGCCATCCACTGTAAGCTCCTGGGACCGGTGCAAAAGGCCGGCAGGAGCGGCCGTGTCTTAGTCAGGCAAATGCAGCATTTGAGCTGCACAATGAAACGGGCTCTTTCAGGGATTTCATCCATGCAGAGGCTTGGCCTGACCTTTCCTTTCTTTTTTGGGGGGGCAAGGGGGGACTCTGAGAAAAGCACTATTCCAGCAGAATACAAAAGCTTTAGAAAAACTCCCGTAGCAAAACCTTCCTAAGAGCCTTTTGTAATCTGCAGTTCGGAAACGAGCGCCGCTGTATGCCGGCCCGGCTGAGCTGTCTTTGGGAGCCCCGGCGAGGGGCATGTCGCACAAGCTGTCCTTGGGCCAGGCTGGCGGTGGAGTGGTGCTGCATCTCCGCTGCTCCCCGAGGATGTGGGAGAGGCTGTATGAGTCAAGGGTTTACCTCACCGCTGTTAAGTTGGGGAGGGAAATGGAGATAAGCCATCAGCCAGGACTTGACTTGAGACCTTGGAGAATTCACTACCTGTTGTCCTTTTAGCCAAATGCAGGAGAGAAGAGCAAAGACATTCAATAGGGATTTGTTAATTGGTGGGCAGGCAGTTTACGATGGCTACCTGGAGGCTTATGTGCGGGATGGGAGGGAGGGATGGGTTCCTGGAGGGACCAAGGCTATTTGCCTCTTGGGAGGACATATCAGAGTGTTTGCTCCTTTGCATCGGCCCTCCACATGGGAGGTCAATGAGATCACAGGCAGCCTGACTCTGACATCATCTCAGTGACATCACAGATCCCATAGACTTGGGCATTGCTGTCCAATCTTGCTACTAAAAGGTGGGACGTCCTGCAGTGCAGGGTGTCCCTGTGACCTAGGGAGCCCTTTGAGATCTGACCAGGAATTTCCACTGGAAGGAGCAGGTCTGGCTGCCCACACAATTTGCCATGTGTGATGCAATGAGCACAGGGCTCACCCACCACATCCTACCTCCCCCTCAGCCCACTCATCCCATCTCCAGGGCTCCTCTCATGCTCCATAGCCCAAAGCCAAGTGCTGTCTTTGGTTGAATCTGCGTTTCTCCAACCTACCTGCTGAGGTCACCTTGCGGAGAGGCCACCTCACAAGCGATGTCACCTCACAAAGTCCTGTGTCCAAAGGAGCTCCCCAGGAAGCCTTCCCAACCCCACCTGCAGCCTGTGGTCCTGCCCATTGAGGAACCCTCTCTCCTCTTATGTTGTCCAGGTAAAGAATCCTGGGCACTGTGAAAAAAAGAAGACGATACCTGAAAGATACCTGTCCATTGCTGATCATTTCGTTGCTTAATTCCAGGGAGAAGCAGGACTGGGAAGAGAATTTTTCCTATCCAGCCACATACAGCCTGAGAGGAGAGGAATCTAGGGCTACAGCTGGGCATCTTCAAAAAACTTCATTATATTTGTCATACAAATAGGCCAAAGAGCTTAAAAGAGTCACAGGTGTGAAAACCAGGAACAACGGCCTAGAAAATGTCTCCTAATGGGTTAACAAATTCATTTACAGTCAGCCATTCCAAATGAGGGGTGCTATTTAGACATGTTCTATAAGGCTGGTTAAAGAGCAGTGACCAGGATCACAGCCGCTGGGAGGGAAATTTAAACCTGCAGCCAGCCTGCTTGGACTGAAGGATTGTCCCTTTTCAGACGCACTGGTGTTTCCTCTCAGCTTCTCTGAACTTTCTTTGTCTCTTGCACATCCCATCTTCTCTTTCTCCCTTGAGCTTCTCAGAACTTCAGTCAGTACTTTGGCTTGGAATGGCTGATATTGGCAAACAACCAGCTAAACCATCGTCATAGACTGGTAGAAAGATTTAGGTTGCAAAGGACTTCTGGAGGTGTCAACTGTTCTGCTCCAAGCAGGGCTAACTCAAAACGTGGACCAGGTTTCTCAGTGCCTCACCCAGATGTGTTTTGACAGTCTCCGGGGATGGAGATCCTCCCCACCTCCCTGGTCCTGAAAGCGAAGAATATTTTCCTTATATTCAACGGGAATTTTCCCAATTGCAACCCCATTGTATCTTAATCCTCATTGTGCACCTCTGGAAAGAGTTTGGCTCCATCCTCTCCATAGCCCCCCTTTAGGTAACTGTTTTCAGACCATTTCTGCATTTTATCATGGCCACTCCAGTTTTGATTCTGCCATTCATTCCAGCTGGGATGAATTCATTATTCACAGGGTTGGAAGCATCCTCTCAATTCTGTCCTGTAAATTGGGAATCAAAACTCAAAAGAGGATCAGTCCTGGGACAGACCTATCTGAACAGCCCTCCTAGTTTGACAGAGAGCTTGTCGGAACTCTCTGAGAACAGCCCTTCACCTACTTGCACCCCCATCCTCTTGAGAAATCTAGACTATATTTCCCTAGTTTCTCAGAGAACATCCTGTTGCACTGTGTTAAAACCCTTAAAGTCAATATATTTCACATCTATTGCTTCTCTTTATCCACTGGGCCAGTTACTGTCAAAAAAATTGGTCTGATTGGAAATGATTTGTTTCTGACAAATCCCAGATGGTTCTTTTTCACCACCTAGAGATATCATATGTACTTATAAACTGAAGGCTTTGTACTTTGTTCTTTATTCTTTCTGATATCAAAGCCAGGCTGAGCCAGTGACGCCATTTACCCCCTCTTACCTCTGTCTCCACGCTGCCCTTCTTCAGTCCTCCCCCATGTCCCTGATGTGAGTTCTTGAAGATATAGCTCGGCTCAGAGGTTAAAGCAGCTGGTGCAAGCTTCACCAGCCCCTGCCACCTTCTACATGCCCTGCTTCACTCATCCCAGGGACCAAAGTGAGTCTGATGCAGCCTGCAGTTCCCAGGTTCTTATTTGTCCTCTTTTCTGAAACTGACTGTGACAGTAGGCTTTCTACAGTTGTTGGGGACCTCTTTTGATCTTTTTCATCTTTTAAAGAAGGTAGAGAGTGGTCTGGCATTGCCATTAGCCAGCTCTCTGAGCACCCTAGATACGTCCTGCTTTGTCCCACAGACTGAGGTTGAGATTTCTCAAGAGATTCAGGTCAGACTTGATCCCCATCTGCTACTGACAGTTGTTCTCCTGGAAACCCTTCCTTAAGCACAAAGACCCGGGTGATCTTGTCAATGGAAACAGATGCAAAGGAGACATTGATATCCTCAGCCTCATATGCATCCCCTGTCACTAAATTACCCATCCCATTCAACAGTGTACTCACGCACCCCTTGTTTATTCTTTCCCTTTTAATGGTAATGCTTGACATCCCTCGGCGCTTTCAATTCAAGATGAGCTTTGGCTTTCCTAACAAGATACCTGCATGCTCAAACAATGCTCCTGTATTCCTCCTGTGTAGCCTTTCCCACCCCTTCCACATCCTCTATGTGTCTTATGTTGGAGCTTAGTCAGGAGTTCTCTCTTCAGCCAAACTAATCTGACTTTCTTGAATGTTGGAAAGAATTGTTCTCATGCTTGGGGGAAGTTGTCCTTAAACACCTGCCAGTTTTCCTGACCAACTTTACCCTTTAGAGCTCCCACCCATGGGATCCCACCTACCAGTTTCCTGAAAAAAAATGAAGTCTGCTCTCCTTCCCAGACCTCTCCTGTCTTGTGGTCACTGCAAACAACACTGATATGATCATTACATCTCCAGTCAGCTCTTCCTTGTTTGAGTAGCACATATAGGAGGGCATTCTCTCTCATTTGTGCATCCAAGAAGTTGTATTAAGAAGTTGTCCCAGACACCCTCCAGACACCACTTGATTCATCTTCTGCTCCATTGCCCTTCCAGCAGATATGAGAAAGACTAAAGTCACTGAAAAGAGTGAGGATCTGCAATCTGGAGACCTTCTCGAGTTGTTTGAAGGAGATGTTGTCTATATACAGTGGCCTGTGGCACACCCCCACCACAATGTCACCCTTAGTGGCCTCTCCTCTGAGCCTGACAAGCAGGGTCTCACCCAGCCTGTCACCCCTTACGTAGAAGTTCTATACACCTCCTCAAACAAAGCACATTCCCCTCCTCTTCGCTGCCTCTCTTTCCTTAACTGCCCATATCTGCCCACTACAGCAAGCCTTCCCACTGCACATCACTTATTCCACTAATATCACAGTTTGATGTCCACACATGGAGATCTGGCTTTTTGCTTCTGATGTGTTTGCATGATATGGGTCCCCTTTGGCCCTACATTATATTTCCCAGGTGCTTCAAGGGCTTTCTCATACCCAGCCCCCTGTCACAGGTATTTACCACTTGAACTTCCATTCTTTTACTCAACTACCAGCTGTTGTCACCATCCTACAACATACCCAGTTTAAACCCCTCCTCCTTTAAACCCAGCTTGGTAAGTCTGTTGGTAAAAATGCTCTTGCCCCCACTTTGTCAGGTGGAACCCCTCCTTGCCCAGCTGTCCTTGCTCATCACAGAGGGACACATGTCATATGAGCATTGCCTGTGACACCAACTAAGTGTTAACTCATGGGGTGAGTCCTTTCCTACCCAAGTCTTTCTGGTTTCCCTTGCAGGACTGACGATAACAATATCTGGGCTTCTAAATCTTTTTGTCTCACCCTTGCAGTCCTACAGTCATTCTTGCTTTCTTATAGGTACCCTTGGCAGCAGCATTGTGTCCATACCGATTTGCAACAAGGCATAACAGTCTGAAGGCCAAAAAAGCCTCAGCAGCATCTCCAGAACATCCAATATCCAGGTCACTGGCAACCTACAAATCTCCTGTGTCATAGCCAGGTCAGCAGGTATGTCCCTCCACCCTGCACAGGAGGGGACCTGTGATGACCAGCACCAGCCGCTTCCTCCTGCTCCCAATGCTTTGTTCAGGTCTGGCTGAAACCTCCTTTCACAGGGTTGAGTCCCCTTCCTTGGCTATGAAGGGTCTATGCCAATGTGCTAACACAGATCAGCAGGCAGAAGAAGGTCATTTCCCATGCTGCCCAAAGTCACAAGTGTCCAGTCTCCCCCATCATGGAAGTCTCTATCCAGAAGTCCTCCTAGCCCCATCTCTTGCTGTCCCTCCTCCTTTGCATCAGTTTTTTTGGTCTCTTTAAGGTCTCTGCAAAGACCCTGCCACTCTTGTGTTCATCCTGCCTGCAAGTGCAGTCTGTTCCTTGCCTCCACAGCTCCTTCATCTGCCAAATCAACATCTCAGCTGGCACTCACCTCCCACCCGGGAGCCCACCATCAGCCTCAGCCCCAGGAGACGCACCAGCTTCTCCCTGTAGTTACAGACCACTGGTGCAAGCCCTTTTAATGAGGGACCCACCAACTGGGAAACAGCCAACAGAAGCAGTTAGCTGGAGAAACCTTTAGACAATACTGGAAGAAAACAGAAGCAACAAACTGCATTTAAGAAAAACAAAACATATAGAAAAATAGAGAGAAAAAGAGAGGTAGATGGACAGACAGATAAATCTATCAACCAACATGCTCATAGAACAACTGCATGAGGGAGAAGAAAGAAGAAACAGAAAATCACCAAAACCACCTTACCTAAATGAATTAAAAAAAAAAGAAAAATATGCCACAAAAAAATGCTGGGGGGAACAAAAAAACAGACTAAGAAAAGCTGCTGCTCTCCCCCTGAGTGGTCTCAAAAGGAATCTAAATGATTAAACAATAGTTGTTTCACCTTGCCCAGTGTCAGCACGTCGCTCTTATGTACCCTCAGTTTCTTCACGGAAAGAACAGCCGGCATTGCAGAGGATGCTGAATATTAGCGACAGGAGCAGGGCAGGCTTGCACAGGTCTGTGGTGTGCAGTGGGACATGCTGGGACAGAGAGTCAAATCAGTCCCAGCAGGTCAAACTCCAGCACGCTGAATCCTGCTGTTCTATACCCTGCGCTGCCAGTGGAGACCTACGCGGCACCGCTGCGCGCCGCGCTAGCCTGGTCTTGCCCCGCACACTATGCTCGTTATGGAGTGACATGGGTTGTGCTGGACAGGGTCCCTCCTCGTTTTCTTGACCAGCTGCAAAATAAGAAGGTGAAGGGAAATTTTTTTCTACCTTCATTGAAATAACAGATATCTGAAACAGAGTTATTATATATACTTATATATAATTCACGTATATATGTATGTATTGATGCACTGTATACATATCTACCTATGTGGCCCTAAAGGCTGTCATTTGAGCTGTGATATAAATGACAATGTTTTTTGGGTGCAGCATTGATCTGACAAACATTTACCCATTCTTGCACTGCACGCTGCAGCGTACGGCAGAGCGGCCGTCCGCGTGAAGCCTGTCCCGCGCCCCGCTGGTGCCCGGAGGTGCAGCCACTGACTGTTCAGCTGCTTTTTAATGGGCATTTCCTATGCGAATGCACCCTTCTGCAGGGTGTCTGCCAGGTGGTGGAGGATGACCATGGCTCATCCACCACAGCTGGCCTCCGTGTAAAGCAGCAAGAGTTAGGGAGTTTATAAACTCTGGGTTTTCCAGTGCTGCTCGTCGGGAGACCCCAGGCTGAGCACTTCAGCTCTGGAGGGCTGCCTGCCTTGCAGTGAGTTGGCAGGCACCTTGGGAGTCAGCTGGTCTACCTGACGTTGGGGTTTTCTTCTCCCAGAGGCACACGTGTGAGTATCCGCATTACCTGGAAATTATTCTCACCGTGGGGCAAAGTAAAAGATGAATAAAAGTGACTTTAATCCATCAGAACACAGATCAAACCTTGATTGCGTTGTTTGCCAGAGATAGAAAACAGGAAACAAATATGTGCACAAACTTTCACGTTTACTGAAGATCCCTTTTTTTACAGTCTCTCCTCTAGTGACTGCGGAGAGATCGTACAGTTGATCCAGACCAGGATGAGTCAGACCTGCTCCCAGGGAATGCACATGTCCGCAGCAGTCGTCTCACTGGACAGGAGCCCTGAAACCTTGCTGGACAGCCTTATTAATACCTTGGGAAAGCAGGGCTCTCTAACGATGGCAGCAGCCTCTCATCTCTCCCCAAGTCTGTCTCTTTCTTGAGTACAAAGAGAACTGGAGACTGGGGAGAGTCAGCATGCACAAATTTATTGCTGAAGAATATCAAGCCCTTTATCTCATTTTCCTAAGTCTTCAGAAAAAAAAAAAATCAGGTCTCTTGTTGAACTTTTTAGCAAATCTGTCTTATGTGGGGCTGAAGGAGAACCACGTGGACTAAATTACGTGATTTGGGTTGGTGCGCACTCTGTCAGACATTGGACCTGGACACAACACATGACATAAGGGCATGCAGAAGGTCAGTTATGGAGTCAGTTCTGCCCTGCTGCTTTGGGGAAATACAGAGTTTTCACAGCAGCATTATTGGCATGGTGAGAAAATGAACTGTCAGTGGGAAAAGAGGAAAGAACAAACGATGAGTGTGAATTTGATGTTATTGACTGGGCAAATATTTGAACTTGCTGAAATTCATCAAACTTTGGGTATCTGTGATGGTTTTGGCTGTTCCCAAGAACCTACCCAGCCCAAACTCTACATCACAGCAAAGAAGCCAGCACAGATTGCCATGCTTTGCCATCACAGGCAAAGAATCATAGAATCATAGAATAGTTTGGGTTGGAAGGGACCTTTAAAGCTCATCTAGTCCAACCCTCCTGCAATGAGCAGGGACATCTTCAACTACGTCAGGTTGCTCACAGCCCCGTCCAACCTGACCTGGAATGTTTCCAGGGATGGGGCATCTACCACGTCTCTGGGCAACCGGGGACAGTGCTTCAGCACCCTCATTGTGAAACATTTCTTCATTATATCTAATTTGAATCTACCCTTTTTTGTTCAAAACCACCACTCCTTGTCCTATCACTACAGGCCCTACTAAAAAGTCTGTCCCCATCTTTCTTATCAGCCCCTCTCAGCCCTGGCAGCTGCAGGAAGGTCTCCCTGGACCCTTCTCTGCTCCAGGCTGAGCCTCCCCAGCTCTCCTAGCCTGTCCTCCCAGCAGAGCTGTTCCAGCCCTCGGAGCATTGCTGGGGCCTCCGCTGGCCCCACTCCAGCAGGTCCATGTCTCTGCTGTGCCGAGGGCTCCAGAGCTGGACGCAGCACTGCAGGGGGGGCTCCCCAGAGCGGAGCAGAGGGGCAGAATGCCCTCCCTCACCCTGCTGGCCACGTGGCTTTGGGGGCAGCCCAGGACCGGGTTGGCCTTTTGGGCTGTGAGTGCACATTGCCGGCTCATGTCCAGCTTTTCACCCACCAGGACCCCCAAGTCCTTCTCCATCAGGCTGCTCTCCACCCCTTCATCCCCCAGCCTGTGCTGGTACCAGGGGTTACCCCAATCCAGGTGCAGGACCCTGCACTTGGCCTTCTTGAACCTCATGAGGTTCACATGGGCCCATTCCTTGAGCTTGTCCTGGACCCTCCGGATGGCATCCCTTCCCTCAAGGCATATCAGCCGCACCACTCAGCTTGCTGTCATCTGCAAACTTGCTGAGGGTGCCTGTGATCCCACTGTCTAGGTCACTGATGAAGATATTAAAGAGTCCTGGTCCCAATACAGACCCCTGAAGGACACTGCCCATCACCGATCTCCATCTGGACATTGAGCCATTGACCACTACCCTCTGGATGCGACCATGCAATTCCTCATCCCTCCAGTCTACCCATCAAATCCATACCTCTCCAGTTTGGGGGACCGTGTCAAAGGCCTTACAGAAGTCCAGCTAGATGACATCGGTAGCTCTTCCCTTGTCCACTGATGTGGCCACTCCCTCACAGAAAGCCACAGAGTTGGTCAGGCAGGCCTTGCCCTTGGTGAAGCCATGCTGGCTGTCTCAAATCCCCTCCCTGTCCTCCATGGGCCTTAGCAGAGCTACTAGGAGGATCTGTTCCATGATCTTCCCAGGCACAGAGGTGAGGCTGATGGGTCGGTAGTTCCCAGGGTCCTCCTTGATACCTTTATTAAAAATGGGTGCAATGTTTCCCTTTTTCCAGTCTCCAGGGTCTTCCCCTGACTGCCATGACTTTTCAGATAACATGGAGAGTGGCTTGGCAGCTACATCAGCCAATTCCAAAGAAGCCAGTTCTCTCTCTGCAAGGACAGCTATGGCACCAGCAGGTAGGTAGGGCCAGTCAGGTCCTCCTGACATCCCTGTGAGAGTTTTAAATGCTGCTCAGCAAGTTGGTACGGTGCTCATGGTCTGAACAATTCCATCATGGAAAGGTATGCCCTGGGATTTTTCTGGGGAGCAGAAAAAGACCTTTGTGTCACAGGAAGGATGATGAATCCCACAGGTTTACCCACATTTATGGGTAAAGTAATTCACTAGGTTCCAAGTCAAAGTCAACAGTGTTCTTAAGAACATCCCCATTCCCATTCATACTTCACCAAGCTGAAAAAGTTGACCAGGGTTGGCAGCTCTGATGACTCAGTCCCAGAGATCTGTTATTTTTCTTACAGCCCCAGCTGCAAGAGTCAGGGGATTACACGAGACACTCGGTTTTGAATGAAAATCATATCAGCCAAACTTGTGACTGCAGAGAAAAGCTGGAAACATGATTCCTAACAGCTCCAAAAAATAGAAGGCAAATAAACAGAGCTGGAGTTTATTAATTTTTAAAATCTCATTATTTTTGGACAGCATAATGTTTTCTGAGACCTGAGTCAAGTGTTTTGAACGCTGGGAGTTAGTGTGGGAGCTGTGGAGTGTCTCAGTGCTCTGCTGCCCACATTCATTGCAATCAGATAATGAGCTATAGACAGGCTTGTCTCAAAGCCACCATCCACAGCGTCTGTTCCCTGACAGCGTTTCTGGTATGTTGCCGGTGCATATTATTTTTTTAGTGTGATAGTGTGTTTGATCTCCAAGAAGAGATTGTAGAAGGAGTTGAATCCAGAAGCATGGCGCATCCACACACTCACCTCGGCATCCCCAGAAGCTGGAATTAAGTCTTGGAAAGGTGAATTTGGTGGCTCTTAGCCTGGCTCACTTGGTGGCCGGCCGTGCGGTCCGCCCTCTCCCCCTTCGCCTGGCCTGAGCCTCGTGGGGCAGTGGGTCAGGACAGGCCCTGGCAGAGCTGGGGCAGACCCCAGCCTGGCACGGCCGCGGTGTGAGCAGCAAGGCGGAGGCAGGGCAGCACCGCGGCGAGCCGACGCACTGCCACGTGCTGACAAGTACACGCAGTGGGCTTCCTTCTGCTGCCCCGCTCCTCTGCCCCGCCGGGGCCTGCCAGCTCTGCGTGCCGGGCAAAGACCACCAGCGTCTGAAGCAGACCTCGAGCAGCTGGAGCAGCAGCTGCGCAGGCGAGGCCGTGCAGCCTGTTCAGAGGCAGCATGGAGGAGCGGGCGCGCGCCCCTGCGCTCACCTCCCCCAGAGCATCCCTGGGAGACCTCGAGCGCCCGGGTGAATGTCCTCGGGTGGCAGCAACGAGTGGGATGGCGCAGAGACTGCCGTGCTGACGTGGCGTGAGCTCACTCTGCAACCACGTTCTCCGCTCTGAAGCTCATGCCCTGGTATGAGCGAGAGGGGCCTTTTCAGCAGGAGCTGCCCACAAGGCAGGCGCAGGCTGAGCTCTCCTGCCTTCACAGGTGGGCCGGGGTGTCGTGCTGGAGAGGACTATTCAGGATACACCTTACATGCTTTTATCAGACAGTCTTTCCAGCGTGTCAAAGGGAGGGGTGAATGGTCTTCAGCGGGGGGTGAAAATGAACGGAAGACTATAACACAAGAGATGTGGAGCACTGTACAATTCAACGAAAGGGTTTGAACTGAGCATTAACTGTTTGGGTGGGGATCCAGAACACATTTATAAGGAATTTCTGCAAGGAAGGTGTGGAGAAGGGAAGGCAGAGGAAGGTGCACATTTCACACCTGTACCTTTGCGCCCAGCAATCTGCCACCGCCTGGTGCGACCAGAGAGCGCAGACCCCTGCCCACCACTCCTGTACTGGTCAGGAAAATGGGCTCAGCAGCATCCTGTCCCGATCTGGTGCTGATCACCCTCATCCTGGCCTCACCCTGTGCAAAGTCTTGTGCCTGCTGGGAAATGCAGGGAGCCCACGGCATCAAGGGGCCTATAACGCCAGTGAAATAGGCACTCTCTATAACCCTAGGCTGAAAAGCATTACTCCATTTGTGGCGTGAAATTCGGCAGCCAGGTCATGGTAACATGCGTTTGTGTCTCTGTGTTTCTCTGATCATGACAGCAGCACGGTCCAGTAAATATAATTTTTGTCATTCCTAGTAGAAAGCCAAAGGTGCTTTATTGACCTGACAGTGTGGAACCCCAGGACTGGTCTGGTCTTGCCTTGGGTTGAGCAGCTTTTAGCTTGTTTTAACAACTGCCTTGCACTTAAGGAACTATTACTGTTTTAGCTAAACTTTGTGCACACCATGTACATTAATGGCATAACAAATCCATGAAATAGAGCCCTTTATGTTAAGTGGGGCTGTGGGAGGCTACTGTGCAGATTTCATACTTTAGCTGGGAGTTGATGAGAAGGGAATATAAAAGAATAACACTGGGGTCTCCTAAATCAAGGAAGAAGAAACCCCACCATGAACATTAGACTTCTCCCAGAAAAGGACTGAGGATGCTGGTAGCTCTCTGTGGCTCCCCACCACCTCTCTGCCTGAGGAAGCCTGGCACTCTGGGCCAGGTCTAAGTACACTTAGGCCCAGAGGGACGTTGAAAGGGTGAGCACAGCACCAGAGGAAAAGACAGACATTGGGAAGTTTTTTGTATAACAATTTTGATTACATTACTAAATAGTATTTTCTGTATGAATTAGATGACTTGGACTTGGACATTAGACGAGATGGCCAAAACAGTAACCGGACTTAGCTCCATAGGTATGGTGCCTTCCCTTTTGCCCATAACGAGATGTTGCGTGTAAGAGTAGCCTGGAGGAGGCGGGCAGACCCTAAGCTTTAGGGGAATTATGGGGTTTGTCCCCTGAGGTCTGTTCTCCAGCTGCCAGGACTCAGTCCTAACATCTCCCAAGCTGTGGTGGTGCAGATGGGTGTCTGCGTGTCCTGGGCGCTGTCTCTCCAGCTACACACTTTGAATAATTCAGCCCCGTATTTTTTGACATATTCATTAATGTTGTATTGGCAATTCACAGCCCGCAGCATCTTGTCAGCTATTGACTAAGACAATATTGCAGAACTGCCAGGAACAACCCCAACCTGACCAGCTCTACTGCTCCTGCTTAGGCAGTGGCTATGATCACCATCAGCTGAATGAGCCTGGGAGTTTGCAGATGGTTTCAGTGTCATCAGGATTAGTCTCAACCAGTTTGGGGATTTAGATTCTCTGAATCATTCCGGACTCCTACACTTAGAAGTGAACTGGTCTAGACTGGACAGGAGAGCCCTTTGTGTTGAGTCCATGAGCATCCAGCTGTGTGTTTGAATGCATCAGCCAAGATGAGCATGACTGGTTGGCCCAGTAAATGTACAGGCTGCACCCAGGGCTTTCATCTCTCCCTGGAACTCCCATGCCTCACCGTGGACATCATAACAGGTTGCAGCTTTGGCTGCAAGGACTAGGTTTCCACCACCTCTACTCAGCACAATTTGCCAATGTGCTTGGGAAAACTCCTCCCTCGGCACAGCCCTTGCCCCTTTCCCATTCAACCCACAGCATGAGCTGGGAAGAGGGTCAACTCAAGCATTTTGCAGGTCTCCATGTGCCAGCCTAACTCCTCCCTGTGCCTTTCTGCAATTTCTAGAATAAATTGGCTCTGAATGACTGACCTGGGTCCTGTGCCCAGGGCTGGCAGCAGAGCCCATACTGCAGCTGGTGGAGGGGGAAAGTTGTTGGCTCAAGCCAACAAGGTCATGAATGAGACACTGTTTTCCTTGAAGCATCCCATAGCTGCTGCTTATGGAGCACGGAAGCACCAGTGTTTGCAGGGCGGCCCAGAGTTGGTTGTGTGCATGAACTCACAGGGTTTCCTGCAGCAAGTGCCTGGAAACGCTTCAGCAAGAATCATGGCTCCACTAAAAAGCTGGGGGAGATCACAGCATCTCCTCTTTGAGTATCACTGTCCCGCATTCCACTTCCCAGAATGGTCCTTTGGGGAAGGATGCACACGATGCACACCGTTAGGGTGGTTGACCAACGCGCTGAGACTGTGACAGGACTATGATTTGGTGTATGCTGTGCAAAACCAGGCTGCGAGTATTTGCTACTCCTTCCCATCTTGCTTCCACTGGTTCACGCCTTTCTCCCTGTGCCTTTACTTTCACCCCATGCCTCCCTAATTTCCCTTCCCAGAACTGGGCAGTGCTACCAGCACAGCTTCTCCTCCCCAGCACTGGAAAGGGAAGGAGGCAGAGCATCCCCGCTGTGGGACCAGGACTGTGGACTCTGGTGGAGGGATGCACAGAGATGTTCAGGACATCTAAAACCCAGGAGAGGCATTTGGCAGAGAAGAAGGCTGTCTGCTGCAGCTCCCAGGAAATCCCCCCACCTGAGATTGTCCCCCTCCCCTGGGGCCAAGCTGGGTTTAGTGGGAAAGTGGGAGGCTTGCCCAGAGGCTTAAGTCATGCCGTGGTCCTTCTGGGTATCTGACCTTCACCTTCTACCAGCAGAGTGACACAGGAATAAACCTGACCAGGAAAAAGCATCATTCTTGAGCCCCACTGTAGTGAGTAATGACCTTCGCATCCCATGCCCTTCCCCAGCTACCAAACCACCTTCACTTCTGGTACCCAGGGCACCAAGCCTTGATGACTCACACCTCTGCTTGCACATACCCCCATGTCCACAGCACACACACTCAGTTAACTGGAAGCATGCACATGCTGGCAGTGAATTTGGACCTTGTCTCACCATTCTCCAACACTGCTGCTCTGCCACACACTCACTCAGTGTCCTGCCAGCACTCACCTGCCCTGCTCCTGGTCTCTCGTCACTAGCAGTGGTCCAGCAGTGAGGATTCAGACCTGGCTGTCATGGGCTCCCCATGGCTGCTGCCAGAGCTGGCAGCAATCTGACAGCCACATGGCACCAGCTCACAGGCTCCTGGAGGGAAGGGCAATGGTTGGACCTGTCAGGAGCATGATAAACCATGTTGTAGACACCAGCACATAAGGGTTGGGGATTATTTATACAATACAAACAGTTCAAGAGGCAGGCCTCTGTCATGTCCCATGGCTCGTGGTGGTTTGACTGTAGGAGAGAGCGGAGCCATTTCAGGAGGGCACGCAAAAAAGGACATGTGGTCTCACAGGTACTGAGTGGTTAGAAACTTGCAGATTGGCAGAATGGAAGCAGGAAAAGTTTGCCTTCTGCACAGAGGAAATATTCATAAAATGGATAAGAGACTTTGTGATGGGTCAGTTGGTTGTATGGGACCATGGGCAGGGGATAAGAAAGAGGAATTGGCAGAAGTGCTGGGTGAGGCTCCTTGTTTTACAGGGCTGCAGCCTGAAACTACTGTGGTACGCCAGCTAGAAACTGTCCCAGCACAAATGGTGCTGTCAGTCTGGCAGACATGGAAATGTAGATGGTGTCCAACGTTGATGGCCAACCAAGATGATAGCCAACCAAACACAGCAGTCGGGAATGAGAAGTGTTCATGAAGCTATAACTCCTTGAGGCCTCAGGGCAGGTTTGTGTGCCCTGCTACCCACCAAAGGGCACGTGGCTGTCAGAACAGGGCACCAGAAGAGGGGTATTTCAGTGCCAATGTCCCCAGTCACATAGGCAGAGAGGATACCTCCTCCCTGCTCTTCCTGAGCATCCTCCATTGCTTGGCCATGAACACGTGAGCTCTTCTGGCATGACACCTTCATCATAACCCCACCACCCTTCCAAGGTGCAGTGAGCTGATCTGAACTCCTGGCTACTGGGAACTTGGCCATAGTAAAACACATTTTTGCTTTTTAAGGCACAAACAATAAGGGGTTCCCATCACCCTGTACTGGTCCTAATATGGCCTATTGCTTGGAGGGTCTGTGCCATCCACCTACCTGGAAGTAGTTTCTATTTTCCCCCAGACCTTAAGGGAAAGTGTTGAATAAGGACTGATCCATATCCTGATCTGCAGAAAGACTTATTCTCCAGGAACTCTTTTTGTGAGATTTGTTAGCCAGTTCTTAGTCCATTTATCAAGTACTTGACTGATGCAATTTGGTGTTAATTTCAGCCAGGTTTCCTAAGGAAGCAGGAATTATGTGATATTACTGCCTGTCAATCCTGCTGTTGCCACCTTCCATCAAGTTCAGCTGAGAGGCAGGGCTCTCAGAGATACTGTGTTCTTACAAAAACCATGAATGTATGTAACCAAGCTAGAGCAAACAGACCCAAATTAGTGCTCTGCTGAGAAAGGCTTCCTTCTGAGATCAACCAAATTGCTAGACACATGAGGAAGCACACAGGAGGCAGCCACAGGGAACCAAGCATGATCATTTCTGCTGCCTGTGGAGCTATTTTTTAAACAGAATAATATGTGACAGTAAATCAAACACCCAAGAAAATGTTAAAGCTTCTCAGTTTGAGAAACAAATTAAGCTTCTGTAAGTAAGTGCTGCTCCTGGAAAGAAAAAAAGAAAAAAAGCGCAGTTTCCCAGGCTGGGGAATTGAATTGGCTTAAAACAAACCATTCAGCTGTAGCTCGCAGGTCAGCTTCACATGGTATGAGCTCACTGTCCCAGTTTGCCTTGAGGGAAAGGATGCCTCAAGACTGGAACATGCAGGCTGGCATGGGGTAGGCAAGACAGCCGCTTTTAGCAGCAATGATGGCTTATGCCACCCCTAAGTGAAGCCCTACTTAGCAAATGAGCTTCACCAAGAACAAGTTATGGGTATTGTTGCATCTTCATTCCCTGAGCCCTCAGATGCCATGTGGCCGTCTCCGTTATTTCCACTGGAAGTGAAGTTGCTGGCCTGGAGTCCCCTTTGTCGCTTTGCTTTGCTCTCCTACCTGTCCAGCATTCACCACATCTGCAGGACGGTCTCATTTGCTAGAGCCAATGAAGAGTTACCACCACTGCCTTCACAAGACAGCTAGTGTGGGACTTCTGGGGAGAAGTACCCTATTGACTGAGCTCTGCTTTGCCACGTTACCAGTTACAGGTTGAAAAGGCTCCTTTTGGGAAAAAGTCTACTTGTGGTTTCCCACATTCCCAAACCACTTCAGAAACTCCTTACTGTTCACTGACTTGCCAGCCATGGATTATGGTTTTTTTCTTCAGTTTTCCTTATAAATTTCCTGGCTTTCCTTGCTGCAATTCATACCAGTAACCATGGCTTCTTTCCCTTTGTCCATTCTTTCCGTGCTGCATTTTTATTTCTAACAGCTTCCTTCATTTTGCCACTAAATCAGTGTGGACTTTTAGGCAAAATTGTCTTCTTTCTTTGAGGTGAAATTATGACCTAATAAGCTCTCATTAAAGAACTTCCCATCTTCATTCACTTTTTTTTTTATTAAAATTTCCCTCCAAATTAATTGCACTCATAATTTTCCCCAGCTTTGGGAGATGAGTCTTTTTAAAGCACCATGTGAGTGTGTGTGTCTATAGATATATAGAATTGGTTGGGACTGTCCTCTCTTTGCCTATATTAAATATAATCAGGTCATGATCATGGGTCCCTAGGCAACCACTAACTTTCAGCAGGGTGATTAATTCATCTTTATCCATCATAACGAGATCCAAAATAAATTACCTCATGTTGGGTGCAATACCTTTTCTGTTAGAAAATTACTGTCTCTAATGTGCAATAATGCTAACGATGTTTGACTCCTGGCTGCACCAGGTCTGTGGCGTACGCACGCACAGGGCTGTGATTTCTCTTTCTGTGCCTCAAGGAGCGGTGGGGATGTAGCTGCTCATCCTCCTGTCTCAGCTGCCTGAAAGACCTGTAGGAAATCCCAACCAATCCCCACTGTGGGGGACATTAAGGAGAAAGAAGGGGAGAAGGCAAAGACCTTTCCCAGGCATGGTCCCCAGGGGACTTCAGAGGGGTCTCGTGTACCTTTAGCATGCAAGGTATGCCAAGGTGGGATCCCAGACCTGCCTGCATCTTCTCAGCGTCCTGCCTGGATTTTCTAAGACTCTGGTTTGTATTTTCCTGCCACTGACGGCCAGGATAGAGATGATACCCAGTCTGGAGCATGCCTGATGGTGGAATTGCTGAGGAAAGAGGTAGTAGAGCTGCTGGCAGAGTGACTAGCTGAGCAACACCAGAGACTTCAATGCCAGGCACCAATCCAACTTGAGAAATCAGTGTCAGCATCAATTGCTGGGGAAAAATCGTCAGCTCCTCAGACAGGAAAGCAGCTGCTGGTCTCTTCTGCCACGTATCTGGTCATCTGATCATTAGGCAACCTGCTGAGATCTGTGTGTTGTCCTTGGAGGAAATTAAGGTCTGGTCCCTATAGTGGCATTGTCTCCATTGCTCTTCTTTCCTCCCATCCTCCAGGGACTTGCAGTCTCAGTGCATGGTTACATTGCAATAACAGGCTGCTCTTATATGGTTTGTGATCTACATGTTTGTCCCAGGTCAAAAAGCATGTGCCATTGACATCATAGTTACATATTGGTGAGGGGAAAGCCAAGGTGTCCACCTGAAGGCTTTGCCCTCTCTTTGGATGTCTTGCTTCCCTTGAAGTAAGCTCTGGCGACACCGCAGAAAAAAATGTTTTGCAATTATTCCTTAGAGCAGGGTCAGGAGCTCAGGCTGCCGCTTCACCCCAGGTATCCCAAAACTTTGTACTGAGAGTCCCACTGCCTTGCTTCCTCCCTGGCATGGCTACTCATTTAATTCAAAGTGAGACCATTTTAGGGAGGAGACTCAGCAGAGGCACAATGTGGCAGGTGGATAAGCAAAGGAGAATTTCCCCCTGGGAAAGTGCAGGTCGACCCACTAAACACACCCATAGTCCCCACCAAACATGGGGACTGATCCTAGCATCGCTGTATGATCTGTGTCCAAGGGATAGGCAGGGAGACCTGGGACACAGGGTGTCTGAGTCAGGGAGCTGTGGCAGGACAAGGAGATGCAGCAGAGGCACCACAACCTGCTCTCCGGTGCAGCGTGGCCAGTTCTATCATTTTCACTCCTGCCTGTGACAGATCAATCTGAAACCCTTATCTGTTGCTCATTTAATAAATCCCCATCCTCTGGTTTTTCATCTTCTGCGGAGATTCGCACACAAAAGACCGCGCTCAGCCTGTGAGATTACTAACAAGAACACAGTGACTGGTCTCTGGCAGGGATGCTCATACGTTATGATTTCCAGAGGATATGTTTGCAGGGCTGGCTAAGCAGCAGGCATGAGAGCAATCAACCAGTCCTGCTAGCCCAAGCTAGGGTGAAGAAGACAGTAACAAGAAGCTGGGGGTCATGGGGTGAGCTTTCTGTCCGTTCAAGGGCTGTTCTGCGAGAAAATGGAGACCTTCAGCAGAAGGTCACTGAATGACAGAGCACTGGAACAGGCTGCCCGGAGAGGTTGTGGAGTCTCCTTCTCTGGAGACCTTCAAAACCCAACTGGACATGTTCCTGCCCTAGGTGATCCTGCCTTGGCAGGGGGCTCGGACTAGATGATCTTCAGAGGTCCCTTCCAACCCCTACCATTCTGTGATTCATTCATTCTCCATTTTTTGAGAAATGGAGAATTCTGAGAAAATGGAGACCTTCAGCAGAAGGTCACTGAATGCAGCTATCTGAGAGCTCAGGGGTGGGAAGTCCCAGGACCCCCCAGTCCCTGTTATCTTTATCTGGTGGCCATGCATTACAGCATTTCCTATGGCTCCTGGTTCTGTCCCACCTCCTCTTTTCTGTCCTGCCTCTCTGCCTCAGTCCTGCCACACTCACTGAATGCCCTTGACTACTGAAATCTCTCCCACACGCTCTCCAGGGTCTTTGCTTCTCACATATTTCTCCTGACAGAGTAACTGGGATTTGAGCACCACTGAGTACAAAGGCGACCATGCCACAGTAGAAAGTGGGACTTTTTGTGGGGCTGTCAGCACAAAAAGTCTTGGCATGCTTGTTCTCAGGGCAATGAGCACCATCAAGAGCTTTAATGAGGAGTTCAGGGGGAAAATAAGGAAAAGTGGTTAAGGTATTTGCAATGTATTAAGCAAGTCTTCCCTTGTAACAGCAACTCTTACTCACTTTTCTTTAGCAATAGAAAACCTTAATAGAGAAAGGTGCCTTGTCTGAGAGCCTCTTTGATGTTATTAAGGAAAGTAATAACTGTGCTTTCCGGGGTGGGGGAATAAATCAGTTGAATGATACTAGGCTAAGGTGCTGTCATTGCTGGAATTTGATTCTATAAGGAAAAACAAGGCTCAAAATACATTAACATGGACAAAAAGAACAGCAAAACAAAATATGTCTCTGGTGAGAGACCAAATTGCAAGTCGTTGTTGCAGGAACACAGCTTCAGTACATACAATGATCCATTCTTCTGAGACCTGGCAAACTTACGTTGCCCATGAAGTTGCTTAACCCTTTCAGTTGCCTCAACCACTGACTGCTTCAGCAATACCGCAAATGATGTAATTACGCCCAGGTAAGCCAGCTTCTTGCTACACAGAGGGAAATAAGAGGGAGAGGAATTAGGGCAGGGGAACAAAAGCACAAAGAAAGGAGAAAAGCCATACAAGGCTGTGCTCCCAGCATTTTCAAGGCTTGGTTCAGGTACACAGGGTGGGTATTGAACTCATCATTTCTGGCAAAGTTTCTCAGGAGCTGGATGATGGAATGATGGATTCCTTCATCCCAGCAGTGGGATGCCAAAATGGCAGAGATTATATCTTATAGTCCATCATTATCTTGATGGATCGTTTCTTTACAAGCCTTTTAAAAGGACCCTAAAACCAACCAGCAGATATTCGGATTTTCTCCAACAATTCAGCCCTGCCCATGGCATGCCAAGGTCTGTCTGTGTGTTTCCAGTCTGGCTTTCTTGGTTTGCCCTCTGTGATCTCCGAGGACAGCTCTGTTAGACTTTTGACAGCTCAGATCTTCACACAGCCTCTGTTTCTCTAGAAAATCCAATTCTTGCCCTGAGTGGTTACTGTGAGTCTGCAGAAAGGGACTGATAGGCCAAACCTATGTGGAGACAAGGCATGCTCCACATAGGACACCTTGCGGAGGGTGTTACTCACACTGCAGAGTGAAGCCCTCAGATATTAAGGAATATCATAATTCAACATATCCTGAGCCCTTTCCTCACATCATCTGTAAATATTTGCGTGGGGACTTAGGTAGCCCTGAGATCTCTTCCAAGGCAGAAGGTGTAAGGTCCAGCACTCCTAAAGCCAGAGGTGGCCTGGACAAGGCTTCCTCTTTCCAAATCTGCCCCCGCGCTGACCGTACTTTGAAGGACACTCTCTATAGTCAAAATAAAGCCTGTTTAATTGACAAAACATGTGCACAGCAGACACTTTTATGGTTTGCAGTGTAAGGAAACTGGCTGAGAGACCTCTGAACAGCAAAGGTATCGCTCCCAGAAGAGAAGCAATCGCTACGTTTCCGTCTGTGCAGCAGCTTGAACCAGGTTTGTAAATAAAAGCAAGCAGGGAGGAGGAGACAGGGTCTGCTCTGAATGGAGGGAGGGAAGGTGGAGGGTCCCTGCCCTCCTGGCTTGCTGCAGGCCCAGCGCAGAGGAGTGGCTGCCATGCGGGTGGCTGCCCGGCTCTCGGGGCTCATACAGGTCTCAGGGACCCTGGGTGAGGGGTCCCAGAGGAGGCAGAGGGGGTTTGCTGTCAGGTCTGCTCTAGGATTGTTTTACACTTTCCTGTTGTTTCATAACTTCATTCCACATTTTGCAGTTACCAACTTGACCTGATGCCCAGGGTAAACACCAGGCTTCCCTCTTTTCTGCCTCCTCAGAGCAGCGTGTCTGGACTCCCATTGCCAGCCGGGAGTGGTGATGTTTCTGGGAGCAGCTCAGCTGCGTTACTTCAGACATCTCTCATGGCAGGAGGTTCCCTGTCCCTTAGAAGTTCCAATTTCTCTCCACCAGCTGTAAAGGCAACTAAGACAACAAGCTCTGGGGAGCAGGAGGAGATGGGATGCATCTACCTTGCAGAGAGCTATGTTTGGACAGATGAAACCCAACCAGTTATTTGCACTTTTAAACAAGCCAGGCTCCGGAGGTAAATCCAGGTAAGGTGAACAGTGGGAGTTATTGGATCTCCTTGAAGATGATGGCTTCAAACCTAACAGTTCATGCAGGCACACCTCAGGGTTAGGTACCGAGGGGACATGGAGCGGCAGAATAATATGTCCTGAGCAGAGAAGTGCCTCGCTGCACCGGCCAGCCCTGATCAGCAGCAGCCGTCAGCTGGGCACTGCACACAGAGTCTTTGACTGGGTTTTGGGCTGGCAAGAGCACGGGGTCGCTGCGTGTTTCCCGTTCCGCTTCTAACCTTCGGAGGTGGGTTTGGAAGAGGCTCCTCGCCCGGGTTAGTCACTGCAGGGAGCGACAGCATCTGTGTCTGTGTTGCAAGCTGAGGCCAGACATCAGGGGCCAAGTGTCAGTCCTGGAGCACCTCCGAGTTTCAGGGCCTCCTCCAGGGAAGCGACCTGCCCGCGCTGAGAGCTGCCTGCCGGAACAGGCAGGAGTGGGGAGCAACCCTTGCTGAAGACTTAAGCTGAGCTGTTCAGAAGACGAGTTAAGTTCTTCACATCATCTAAGCCTCTCTAATGAAACCTCCTCTTCCCCTTTGGAGGTAATCTTCCTTTGATCAAACCCTCTTCTCTTCTGATGAGAACACAGTGCAGTAATCAAGAAGCTAATCTGAGCCAGAGCAGCCTCACAGACCCCTCATAACCCAGAGCACCGTGCTCCCCGCAGCTGCTCCCTCACCCTCCCTCTCCTCCTCGGCCTGTGCCAGGCCGCTCCATCTGCACCCCTGCCCCAGCCCTCCAGCCCTCCCCCGGCACCAAGCCTTGCCGAAACCCCGTACCCGGCTCTGCCGGGGCAGGGCGTTGTGCTCGGCGGCTTCTGCAGGGCACATGGGCTCCCGAAAGAGGGACCCTGAGCCAGCCAGCGCAGAGAGATCGGTCTGACCACACCTTTTCCTTGCAGTGAACTCTCTCCAAAGACTTTTAAAGGGCTTTTAAAATAAACTGTTTTTAAAAAAAGTTTCAAACTTTTTTTAAAGGGATTTTAAACTCCAAAACCAGGTTTTATTAGAATATAAATGTGAACAGCTACATTTCTGAAAGAGGAGGAACTCCGAGTGACTAGGCCAGACGGACTAGAAATAAAAAAGCTTACAAACAACTCCTTCCCTTCCCACTGTGTCCCCATGGACTGGTGGCTTGATTTTATCTATCATCTCAGTGGCTTTCTGAGTTGCAACAAACACTTCCTAAGTCCCTTGTGGTCCCTGGCACATCTTTTCCTCTCTGTCACCTCACCAAAACACTAGTCCCAGCTGGGAAAACACCATCCCACCGCATGGAAGGTCTCACTGTGCAGGATCAGGGAAGTCACTCAGAAAGGACAAGAGCCACCATGGCTGCTCTGGCGCTGATATAAATTACAGCCTACAGCGGGGTGTGTGTCTTCTTGGCCTTTCCCTCAAAGGAAGAACAAAACTGATTTTGTGGGAATACACCGAGGAACTTACCAGGAGACCCTGCCCCTGACTTGCTCCTAGTGTTCGCTGGAACGGCTGGGTAACATAACCTGTTGCCCAGACACAGTGCATAGGCCACGGCGATTTATCCACATCCTCCCCAAGCAGTGGCTTCTGACTCTTGGCATGTCAGAGCATCTTACAAACACTAAGCGGCACTTAAGATGATGAACAAGCTGCTTTTCTCCCAGCATGATGTGCGTACACTTGTTATCCCCCATGCTTCCAGCCTCGGGCATGCACTTACCACTTACGAGGCAGAAGTGTAGGACTTAGGTGCTTGAAAATGCAAATTTGGGTCTGAACACCCACGAGGAAACACAGAAGCAAACACTTAAATGGTCGAGCCCCTGCAACGCTCCTTGCACGGAGAACGAGAGCGGCACCCAAGCCTCCCTGAGCACCAGAGCGTCGAGCTCTGCTCGGCGAGAAGGTGCGGCCCGCAGAGCGGGGCTGGCCTCGCGCCGAGGCGCGGGTGCTGATCAGCTATAGACGGGAGCGTCATCACTCGTTTCCAAAGGTGGGGAAGCCGGGGGGACACCAGCGCGTACGTCCCCGTGCCGCTTGTCCTCAGGCAAGGCAGCTTAATTTCGCAGGGGCAGATCGCTGGCGGGTTGCCACGGCCAGGCTCAGAGATGCCAGGCACAGCGGTGCTGCTCATCTCCCGGCTGCAGAGCTTTTGGGTGCTGCAGTATTGAACTCTCTGGGGTTAGGAGGAATTCCCACCAGAGTTCCTGTCCTGGTTGGAGCGAGGGACATAGATAGGTGTCTGGTGAAGCCTTGTGCAACTGTCCCACGAGAGATGGGAAGTCACGTCCCTCTGCCAGCATCAAGTGAAGAGAGAAGTGGATCATCTCTGCCCTGTGTTTGGGCATAATTTTCCACCTGGGTTTCTCCTGCTGTTGCCCCGAGGCACCTCAGCTTGGTTTGTTCCTTCTTCTCACGAGCATTTGACGAGAAGGAGTCCCTGAGTGTCAGTCAGTCCCCGAGTCGGAGATCCCCGAGTGTGTGGTGCTGCGTCCCACGGGGGCTTTCTGCACTTCCCTTGGGAAGAGGCAGCCTGTACTCCCCGTCCTGCCTGAGCAGTCTTCACTGCCGCAGGACCTAATGTGGGCACAGCCACAGAGCCAGCCTCCCAGGCTCTGGTGTGAGCTGTGCCTCGGCCATGTCAGATGGATCCAGACCTGCAGGGCGGATGGGCTGGGAATCCCGAGTTTGACAGTCCTGGCAACCACACCTGCAAATTACGCCTTTCAGCAACATCTGCGTCCTGCCGAGGCTCTGCAGAACTTGCCATCCATGGAACAAAATGCAAGTGTTGGACAAGGAAAGCTCTGAGATCCCCGGGGAAAATAACTAGTAAATTCAGGTGCCCCAGGTGGCTGTTAAGTCGCTTTGTGGATTTAACCTTTGGTGTATTTATTGTACTCTCTCCACTCAAAGGGGGAATTTCTCCTGGGGATCTTTTCTCAGCACAGTGCTGCCTGTTATCTCTTATTGATCTGCAAGAGAACAATAATAATAAAAAAGGTATTGGTAAAATTAATTTTAAAAAAAAATTACATGGTAAAATCCACGGAGCAGGAAATGAACTGCCACGCACCACCAGCGTGTCGTGGCAGTCGAGCCTGAGCCGTGCCGAGCCCGGCCCTGTGCCAGAGGCTGAGCGGCAGAAAGCAGAGCTGCACTGGGAACCCAGCAAGCATGGCAAGTGGTTCATGACCCGGACCACCAGGCTGGATGGGGAGGGCAATGCTGTTGCATACCCGGCCACCAATTCTGTAAGCACATTTTTCAAAGCGTGCTGGGCTCAGGAAAAACCACTGACTCATCCAGTTCAGTCTTTCAACTGAGCCACTCTGAGGGAGGGTAAAAAAGAGAGATTATCACATGTACGTTCCTGAGGAAGAGGTTTCCAAGAGCAGGGTGCTTTAAATCAGGAGGAAGAGTCAGAACAAAATCCAATGGCTGTAACATGGAGCTTGAAGGAACAAGCTGAACACGAGGACCAAATTTATAACGGTGGAGGGAGTTGATCACTGGGACTATTTGTCAACAGGCACAGTAAATTTTGCATTAATAGGTATTTGTAAGTCAAGGCTGTACATCTCAGGAAAGTCTGCGCTTGCTCCTCAGCCTTCATGAGAGCTGGGTGCAGCATCGCTGGGTGCACTTCGCTGGCCTGTGTTTGGCAAGAGGACGGGCTGGGTCCCGACCAAAGACTGCATCCTCAGTAATGAGCAGTGCAGAAGGTCCTTCAGGCACGCCAAGGTGTGTTGCCTCTCTTGACGTGTGTCCTGCTGGGCTGCACACGATCCTGCCCCCCTCCTAAAGCTTTTCAAGTCTCAGACATTCGTTATCATGTCACTAAACGTCATGGCTTTGGGACTTCCAAGAAAGACCAGAAGCTGGTGACGCTTATGGAGGGTCCACCACAACCATGCTGCTGCTCAGCAGTTCAAGGCTGGGCAGACCTGACCCACCTCTGCTTGCGCAGGGCAGCCACGGCTTCCTGGGCCTGGACCCACCTGCACTTTACAAGCACACGCTGCCACTAAGTGAATGGGATCTGCCATCCTCCCATGTGGGGCTGAGCCTACCTTCTCCTTCCCTCTAGCACACGGCTTCACTTGGCCGGGACAGCAACCTGAGCTGGGAATGGATCCGCCTGAAAAATATCTCGTCCTTCCCTTCCAGTGGGAATATGACCCTGCCCTTCTACACAGTGACTAGCGATGTTTCCAGAGAAAAAACAGTGATGGCTATAGGAGTTCCCTGGGGATTGTGAGTCTCCACTCTTAAAGAAAAAAAGAAAAAAGGGAAAAAAGAAAAAAAAAAAAAGAAAAAAAAATAAAAAGGAAAAAAAAGAAAAAAAAGTAGGGAAGTTGTGTGCCTTTCGTTAACAACCCTCCCCAGCCCAGGCTGGTCAGATGTGATGCTGTCTGGGTCCTGTGCTTTTCTTGCCCAGCCCCTCCCTGGTGTCACCCCAGGGAGAATGGGGGCACTTCCCTGTGGAGGCTCTATTTCCCACGGGAGAAACTGGTGGAAATGAGTAATGCATGGATCAGGCACCCCTGGGGAAGATGTGGTTTGCACTCAGAAGGGAGCACGGGGCCTCCATCCACCCCAGGACACCTGAGCGCTGGGGAAGGGGATACGGGGATAGCTGCTGCAAAATGAAGCTCTCTAAATGAATGACCAAAATCGCAGGTTACTTCTGGCTTTCTCTGTCTGGATGGAGGGAGCAGGCTAATAACTCCGTGGCTCAGCATGTGCTCCCACAGGACAGAGTGGCTCTCTGCTGTGCAGGATGGCGGCATGATAGAGCATAGGTGCATCGTTCAGGACCCACACCCACAGCTTCTGATTAAAGTCAAGGTCTAGCACACAAATCAAAGGTTTTCTTCCAGAGGGGAAAGAGCAAGAGCTGTCCTGAAATTGCAGCCACAGTCAAGCAGGACACAGCTTTCCACTGTGGGAGAGTACAGCCTCATCGCTCCTCCTCTGCTCCTTACACACGTGTGTAAGCCAACATTGCTGCTCCGCAGGATGGAGACCTAACGTGCCGAGCGTGATGCTGTGGGAGATGCCTGCTGAAGCTGGACTGTCTCATCACTTTCCACGGGCTTAAACTCCTCCAGGGTCTGCAGGGGGCAATTAGGAGGGTTCATCCTTGGGCTCCTGGGGTCCAGGTGCCCTCTGGCACCACCTGGACATGGCAGCACTTGGAGTGGCAACCGAGGATGTGGAGCAGCCACAGACTAAAGGTGTAGAGTAACAAAGAGGGCAGGAAACCTACCTCCTGCCAAAAGCTTTGTGAGCCTTGAAGAAGGGGATGATTTAAGGTGTCTCGTGTCACCTCCTGGATCCCAGTTAGTCATTCTGGGACCTTATCCAGGTCAGTATTCCTGGGATACCCAGGTGAGCTCCTCCTTTGCAAGGATGCCAGTTACTATGCAGGGCACAACAAAGCATGACCCATCCTGTCTCCTTCAGGGCTGTGAGAATAAACCCAGGGCAACTGGATCATCCCGCACAGCCACTGTTTTGCAGAGAGACTGGAGCAGGATCTCAGGGAGGTGCTGGCAGCTCGAGAAAGGCCTGGCTTTGCTGCACCTTGTGTGGTGGTGGGGGTAGAAAAAAGCTCCAAAAAGAAGTCTTCGTCTTGAGAAGACTGGATTCAGGGAGTGCTTTTAAATGTAAATGTAACTGCCAGAGCAAAATGCTGCCAACTTCATGGAGGAGATCAGACATCCTATGTGCTGTGGGGTTTCATCCAGATGCTTCAAAAGAGATCTCACCTGCACAGACACCTCTAAGGTTTCTACTGTCTTTTGGTAAACTATGATTAAAAAAGGAGGAACACCCCATCTCCTACCCATATCCCATCCGGTCCATTGTCTGAGGACTGCTGCACTGCCTGCATTTCTGTGTTAGGGTTTTCTTGTTGGCTTCTGCAAGCTGGGCTCATGAGTCAGTGGTCAGGCTCACTTTGCATTGCCTGGCTGCTGTCCGAGCAAGCTGCCTCCATTCCTTTTGCAGGCACACTGTCTCCAACCAGTTTCAGCTGTCGGTTTGGAAATGAGAGGAAGATCTCGCTGCTCTTTAGTGAGTGCAAGGGAACTGGAGCTACCTGGAAAGACACCATCTCTGGACCCTCTGCCGTGAGTCCTGGGGAAGGCAAGGGTGTTGCTGATGGTGGAGTGAAATGGTAACTGTGGAGCTGTGAGAGCAAAGAAAATGGTGAAAATGTCCTTGCCAAGGATTTGGATTAAGCTTTTGAAATAATGCCACATGTTTGCTTTGGAGGGATCACCCCAAAAATGGCAGGAAAAATAAGGAACTTAACAGGGACAAAATCCCCCGAAAAAGTGCTCCAAAATGAGCTCCATCTAGGATTAGGAGGAACACGAAAATATGTGAACAGAGGACATGTTTCTGCTGGCATTTATTGTCCAAAGAGAATAATTTAAAGATTCTTGCTAGAATGAGAAATAAAATCTAGAGAGATAACATAATGAAAAGGCAGAAAATCACACAGCCTTACCCCGAGAGTCAGGCAGTAAAGGATCAGTCAGTTTTCAGCCCTGCACATAAAAGAAGTGGGTTCTGCCTTTTATTGAGCTGATGCAGTGAAAATAAGACCTCAGGCAAAACACTGCTCCCCATTGTACCAGGGAAAGTCCAGAGGGCTCCGGTGAATGGAGAAGCAGCAGCGGCAGCTAATCCCCAGGAGAAGGCTAAGTGGGATGGGACCATGCACACGCTCTGCAAAGAGCAGGCGATGTCGGTGCAGGCACAGCGGGCTGCAAGCACTGCTCCTGTAATGATGACTGGAGCAGCAACACTGTGTGTAGGTAGCAGGAGCTCATGATTTGGGCTGGGAAATTGGAAAAACTCCGTTATAAGCAGGACAACCAGAACCAATTGAGCAAGACTGGAATGGGAGCTGAACGCCCTGTGTTTGCAGACTGGTGGATACACGTGCATGCAGACTTCATTCCTGACCTAAAAAGACACAGCTATTTGTAATGTTTACAGAGCTCTGACGCAATCTCACTGCTTACCAGGTGCTGGGTCTACCCCCAGAGCTGCAGGGCTGCTGTGGAACCATTGCCCAGAGGACACACACAGCGGGGCTGCTGTGTTCAGACCAGAACAAGGCCAGGAATGAGTTTGTTCATGCTGTCCGGGTCAAGAGCAAGGTTTTGCTTGTCCTTTTCGGGGAGCTCAAGGAACACAAGTGAGTGTCCAGCAGAGTGGGGGAGCCTCTCGCTGCAGCCCTTCAATTGCAAACCTCTTGGACTGAGAGGACTGAGCGCTCGGTGCGTTGAACGCTGCTGCCCAAAGCAGCCCAGGGAAAAGCTCTTTCCTGACTCACCAGGAGCCTTGTGGGTCCCAAGGACTAAGGACCCTTGTGGGTTTGATTGCTGAGTCTCCAGCGGGATGGTCAGGTACAAACCACTTTCCTTGCACTCCCAGGGGAATTTGCTGCTCTGCAGCAGGGTCTGAATGCACTTTCTACCTGGTTTTCCTCCCATTCACACGAGACAGACAGACCACACCAATTGCACCAGAATCCACAGAGAGATGGAAATTCTCCCTCTCCCACTGAAAAGCATGTTGGATGGATGCAAGGACAAAGTGTCAACACCACCAGCCCTTCAGGAAGCTATTAAAGGAAGCCTTGATTCCACAGGGCTTAATTTTGTGTCTGAATGAAACACTCCACAAGTACAATGCCACCCAAATGAATAAGATGCAGAGCTTAGCACTGTGCACACTCTGCATCTCAGGTTTGATGTTTAATTAGCAGCTGGCAGTTAGTCTCCTGCTGAGAGAGGCTATGGATCACTGGGAATAAATGGTCACACACAGACTTTGTACTCATAATGCTCGAGGCACAGAGCAGAAACCAAGGAAATTGGCACCTCTGCCCACCAGTGACATCGGACTTTGCAATGACGGTGAGAGTGGCAGGAAATTGCATTAAACCTCTCCAGGTTGAAAAAGCTGATCCCACAGGTGGGACTGCACCACAGTGAGGGGGGCACACAGGACAGAGCATCACAGCCTTGCGGGGACATGAGCGGATGGGATGTGTTAGAGCAGCGTAACCTCCACAGGTGAGCCAGAGAGGGGCCAGAACAGCCCTGGGACCCAACGCACCAGGCGACCCAACTCCAGAGTAGCTCCTTCCCCAAAGCAGAGGACAGGCCTTCATGGGCAAAAATCCACGCAGGGCGGTCACCTTTTTCTCTCTTCACTCATTCTCCATGACAATGGAAACGCTAAGGGAGAATTTTTTGCTTTTTTGGGTGCAAAACCTTGATCAGCTATTGCAGAAAGGTGCTGCTGCACTCCACAGAAACAGTAAAGTTCAGGCTCTCTGCTGCAGTTATTTTCCCTCTGGGATGCGCCCTTTGTAGACCCACCAGAAGGGGCTTTCTCTCTCTGTGCACAGCTGGAGTCCCTCACGCAGCTAGCTCAGAGAGCATTGCCTGAGGATGATGGGGAAGCAGACACACAGACGGACACCAACATATTCCCAGGGCTTCTTTTCCACTCAAGGTGGGTGCTTCCACCAAACTAACAGAACAAAGTTTCCACTGAAAGTATTTGCATCCAGAAATACCTGACCCCAGGGGTCTTCCTGCTCTACCGCGACCTTCTGTAATTTGGGTTCTGCCAATGCCGTCCCACAGAGGGGTGTGATTTCAGCTGCTTTAGTGTCCTGTGCGTTGCAAACAAACCTTCAGCACGATTTCTGGAGGTCAGGAGCCACTACCAGCACTGAAGCATGCCCAGTGATACTCTGGGAAGCTGCTGCTGTTCTTAGACTCTTTTAAACTCTCCTCCTCAGAAGAAAAAGAAAACAGCTCCAAGCTGCAGACATGCCCGGACAGGGTAACGCAGAGCACACTACACAAGCGTGGCAGAGCTATCTCACGCTGCGGTTTCAGGAGGTGCCCTCAGCTGCCACCGGCTGAGGTTGTCTGCAGGCGTCTGGGGGTTCCTGTACAAAGGGCTCCTGGGGGACTTTGCATGTCTGACGTACGCAGAGAGGCGCGTGGTGATGGAGTGGCAGCTGAACCCCTGGGGCAGAGGGGAGAGACGCAGAAGGGACTGCAGAGATGGTCAGGGCGGCGACAGCCTGTCGGGGCGCTCGGGACCCTGACCCACTTCTGGTGCGTGTCCTTCCAGCATGAACTTCTGAACAAGGGACAATAATAAGACAGTTGCGCAAGATCGGCTTCCTGCCACTGCCTGATCTTTGACTTTCATCTCTGGCACCGACTAACAAATATGGAGAACGTTAATCTATAAGAAACTGGAATACTAACTTTGCTGTAGGTTTTTAAACTCCACTGGTCCACAAAGACAGCTGATGCTATTTATTTGTTTTACTGTGGTTTACCATAAATTTTCAGAATATTTGCTGCTCACTCAGAAACAACTCTGATCTGCAATTCCGTAAGAACAGTCACAAACACAATGGCAAACAATTTAAAGCAGGAGCACCTTTTTGATGGGCTACTGCTGAATGGCCATTTTCTAACTGAAAATAGTGACATTCGCAAAGTTTGTTCAATTCTACTGAACGTGAAACCATAAATGGTTTACAATTCAGTAAAGTTTTGATTGTATAGAAATCAACGATTGTGAAGACCCACTCGAGTGCTTACGGGTAAGGATGAGGGGGAAGGCCAACGAGGCAGGTATCCTGCTGGGAGTCTGTTACAGACCACCCAACCAGGATGAGGAGACAGATGAGACATTCTACAAGCGACTGGCAGAAGTCTCGCATTCGCTGGCCCTTGTTCTTGTGGGGGACTTCAACCTACCGGACATCTGCTGGGAGCGTAACACGGCAGAGAGGAAACAATCTGCGAGGTTCCTGGAGTGTGTGGAGGATAACTTCCTGACACAGCTGGTGAGTGAGCCCACCAGGGGAGGTGCCTTGCTGGACCTGCTGTTTACAAACAGAGAAGGACTGGTGAGAGATGTGGTGGTCGGAGGCCGTCTTGGGCTTAGCGACCACGACATGATAGAATTCTCAATTGTGAGTGAAGTAAGGAGAGGGGTCAGCAAAACTGCTACCATGGACTTCCGGAGGGCAGACTTTGGCCTGTTCAGGTCACTGGTTGAGAGAGTTCCTTGGGAGACCATCCTGAAGGACAAAAGGGTCCAGGAAGGCTGGACAGCCTTCAAGAAGGAAATCTTAAAGGCACAGGAGCAGGCGGTCCCCATGTGCCATGAGAAGAGCTGGCGGGAAAGAAGACTGGCCTGGCTGAACAGGGAGATTTTGCTGGGACTCAGGAGAAAAGAGGAGAGTTTATCACCTCTGGAAGAAGGAGCAGGCAACTCAGGAAGAGTACAAGGATCTCGTTAGGTCAAGCAAGGACAAAATTAGAAAGGCAAAAGCCCAGCTAGAGCTCAATCTGGCCACAGTCGTAAAGGACAACAAAAAATGCTTCCACAAATATATTAACAACAAAAAGAGAGGCAAGGAGAATCTCCATCCCTTACTGGATATGGTGGGGAACATTGTCTCCAAGGACGAGGACAAGGCTGAGGTACTTAATGCCTTCTTTGCCTCAGTCTTTAATAGCCAGTCCAGGTATCCGCAGGGTATTCAGCCCCCTGAGCTGGAAGATGGGGATGGAGAGCACTCCATGTACTCCTCATAATCCAGCAGGAAACAGTTAAGGACCTGCTAAGCCACCTGGACACCCACAAGTCTATGGGGCCTGATGGGACCCACCCAAGAGTACTGAGGGAGCTGGCACAGGAGCTTGCCAAGCCACTCTCCATCATTTATCAGCAGTCCTGCTTAACAGGGGAGGTCCCAGATGACCGGAGGCTTGCCAATGTGATGCCCATCTACAAGAAGGGCCAGAAGGAGGATTCTGGGAACTACAGGCCTGTCAGCCTCACCTCGGTACCGGGGAAGATTATGGAGAGGTTCATCTTGAGGGCGCTCACAGGGCATGTGCTGGACAACCAAGGGGTCAGGCCCAGCCAGCACAGGTTCATGAAGGGCAGGTCCTGCTTGACCAACCTGATTTCGTCCTATGACCAGGTGACCCGCCTAGTGGATGAGGGAAAGACTGTGGATGTTGTCTACCTGGACTTTAGTAAAGCCTTTGACAGCATCTCCCACAGCATTCTCCTGGAGAAACTGGCGGCTCGTGGCTTAGACAGGTGTACTCTTCGCTGGGTAAAGAGCTGGCTGGACGGCCGAGCCCAGAGAGTCGTGATGAATGGAGTTCAATCCAGTTGGTGGCTGGTCACAAGCGGTGTTCCCCAGGGCTCGGTTCTGGGGCTGGTCTTGTTCAATATCTTTGTCGATGATCTGGATGAGGGGATCGAGTGCTCCCTCAGCAAGTTTGCAGATGACGCCAAGTAGGGTGGGAGCGTTGATCTGCTGGAGGGCAGGAGGGCTCTGCAGAGGGATCTGGACAGGCTGGATTGATGGGCTGAGGTCAACTGTATGAAGTTAACAAGGCCAAGTGCCGGGTCCTGCACTTGGGTCACAACAACCCCATGCAATGCTCCAGGCTTGGGGAGGAGTGGCTGGAGAGCTGCCCAGCGGAAAAGGACCTGGGGGTGCTGGTTGACAGATGGCTGAACATGAGCCGGCGGTGTGCCGAGGTGGCCAAGAAGGCCAACGGCATCATGGCCTGAATCAGAAATAGTGTGGCCAGCAGGAGTAGGGAAGGGATTGTGCCCCCGTACTCAGCACTGGTGAGGCTGCACCTTGAATCCTGTGTTCAGTTTTGGGCCCCTCACTACAAGAAGGACGTTGAGGTGCTTGAGCGTGTCCAAAGAAGGGCAACGAAGCTGGTGAGGGTTCTGGAGCACAAGCCTTATGAGGAGCAGCTGAGGGAACTGGGGGTGTTCAGTCTGGAGAAGAGGAGGCTGAGGGGAAACCTCATTGCTCTCTACAGCTACCTGAAAGGGGGTTGTGGTGAGGTGGGTGTTGGTCTCTTCTCCCAAGTAGCTAGCAAAAAGACAAGAGGAAATGGCCTCAAGTTGTGACAGGGGAGGTTTAGATTGGATATTAGGAGAAATTTCTTCACCGAGTGTTCAAGCATTGGAACAGGCTGCCCAGGGAGGTCGTGGAGTCACCATCACTGGAAATATTCAAAGAACATGTGGATGTGGCGCTTTGGGACATAGTTTAGGGGGCATGGTGGTGTTGGGTTAACGGTAGGACTTGATGATCTTGAAGGTCCTTTCCCACTTTAATGATTCTGTGATTCTGTGAAAGTTCCTTGTCTGAGTTCCTGTAAGCACTCAAGGCTAGTAGGTGCATTGGGTAGTTTCTAGGGCTTCAGTGAGATGAGCAGACTCTCATTGGGCATTAAATCCTCTCTGAGAACCACTGGCCAGAGTGGGGACCTCGGGGACCTTGGAGACCATCACCAGCCCTCAATACATCCTCGTGGGTGGGTAAAAGGAGAAAGTCATGCACAGATGGGTTTCAAATGGCTGGGGCCAGTTCAATACCCTTATTGGAGAAGTGGGCTGGTTCCAGTGAGGTGAGACCCTGAAGACAGTGTCCATCAGTTGCAGCTCTGTTCAGATCTAGCACACCCCAGTTTCCCACAAATTACAGTTTCACAGCTCTCCTCCTCATCATAAGCAAATATTGGCCAAATGTGCCACTGAGCTGCAAGAAACCCACCTGGAAAAGGAGCAAGCCAGTCTCAAAATGCCTTCACATGAACAGGGTCAAAAGGGGGAAGCTCAGAGGAAACCCAGTGACCTCGTTATAAGAGTGTGCCAACAACATGGAAGTAGGACAGCACTGTAAAGTCAGGACTTTACATTCCCTTATATAAATATGCTTGACAGGTCAGCTAGGCCAAGCCCAAGAGTGAGCTTTAAAATTTCAGTGGTGAGCCTTAGGGCCACGCTGGGACTTCGGAGCAGGACAGGAGTCCTTGGACAACAAGTGACCCCCACAAGCGTGGACTTATGGCACTGGCAAATCCAGAAATCTCCACCAGGAGGAGATGACACTTCTTGGCTCCTTATTTCCTTATTCTTTTACCTCCTGCAGTATCTATACTAGCTTTAGGGTTTCAGACTAAGAAGCCTCTAACCAAGGAGTCTCTGGGGGTTAATTTTTGCTTGACTTCCTTCTTCTGTCTGTCTTCAGTTCTCTTTGGCTCAGTGAAAAAAGTCTTGTCCTGAAGAAGTTCCAGTCTAAGCTAATATTACAAATGAACCGAGCCCTGATACCATCATTTCACAGTGTGACTCTGGGCACAATGAACAAGCAATTTATCTAGACGGCCCTCGCAGAGCCAGGGTGAACACAGATCCTCCATCAGCTCTGTGTGAGTCAGGACTGTCATTTCCTACAAGATAAATAAAAGAGAAATTTCCTACAGGTAAATAAAATGGTCTGTATTCTCCTACTGCAGCCAAACATCAAAATGCCTGTTTCCACGCCAAGCCACAGAGACCAGGAATCACAGCCAGCACTGCTGCCTTCGAACAGCAGCGGCTGGAGGAAATACCAGAGCAGGGCACGAAGCTGTGCATCTCCTCCTGCTACAGCACCCTGAACCCACTCACGTTGCTCATCTTGCCTTTGTAGCTACGCGAGTGCTTGAGGAGATGGAGCTGCCAGACCAGTGAATGTTATTTTCAGCTAGAAGTTATTTCACTGAGGAAAGATTCGAACATTAAAAAACTATGAAATACTTACTAGATCTCTAAAGAGCTTTTAAAGCCCCAAAATTCTTTCTTTCTTGTCTTTTGCTGGCACTGGCACTGAAGGCAGTGGCAGCAGGCTCCTAAGCTCCCCCTGACTCGCCTGGTCTGATCTTCCTGTTGCTTTATGGGGATCTTGGCTCTTTAAAGGAGAGTCAGGACCTTTGCAAAGTAGCCTGGAAGGAGTAGCTCCTTCTGCCGCTGGGGGAAACGCAGGCATTTCCCCAGTGATGCTGCATCCTTAAAATAAGCATTTCCCTGGCTAGCAGGCTTGTTCTCCAAGGGGTTCTTCCACAGCCGACTGCACCCTGCTCAGCTCAGAGGTTTCTATCTGCCGTTCATCTATGTTTTTTCCTTCCTTTTTAACCTCCCCGAGTTAACTTTGTGTTTGTTGTTCGTTTTAACACAAACTTTGTTTGCGTTAACACTTTGTGTTTCTCCCAGAACGTCCTTGTCCCATGCCTGCATCACACGGTGAGATAAAGGACCAGCTGAACCTCTGCAGTTGTGCAGCTTTAGTGATGAGGGTGTAATTAGAATCATAGAATCATAGAATAGTTTGGGTTGGAAGGGACGTTTAAAGGTCATCCTGTCCAACTCCCCTGCCATGAGCAGGGACATCTTCAACTATGTCAGGTTGCTCACAGCCCCGTCCAACCTGACCTGGAATGTTTCCAGGGATGGGGCATCTACCACCTCTCTGGGCAACCGGGGACAGTGCTTCAGCACCCTCATTGTGAAACATTTCTTCATTATATCTAATTTGAATCTACCCTTTTTTGTTCAAAACCATCACTCCTTGTCCTATCACTACAGGCCCTACTAAAAAGTCTGTCCCCATCTTTCTTATCAGCCCCTCTCAGCCCTGGCAGCTGCAGGAAGGTCTCCCCGGACCCTTCTCTGCTCCAGGCTGAGCCCCCCCAGCTCTCCCAGCCTGTCCTCCCAGCAGAGCTGTTCCAGCCCTCGGAGCATTGCTGGGGCCTCCTCTGGTCCCGCTCCAGCAGGTCCATGTCTCTGCTGTGCCGAGGGCTCCAGAGCTGGACGCAGCACTGCAGGGGGGTCTCCCCAGAGCGGGGCAGAGGGGCAGAATGCCCTCCCTCACCCTGCTGGCCACGCGGCTTTGGGGGCAGCCCAGGACCGGGTTGGCCTTTTGGGCTGTGAGTGCACATTGCCGGCTCATGTCCAGCTTTTCACCCACCAGGACCCCCAAGTCCTTCTCCATCAGGCTGCTCTCCATCCCTTCATCCCCCAGCCTGTGCTGGTACCACAGGTTCGCACAAGGTTCACACAGGCCCATTCCTTGAGCTTGTCCAGGCCCCTCTGGATGGCATCCCGTCCCTCAGCCATGTCAACTGGACCACTCAGCTTGGTGTCATCTGCAAACTTGCTGAGGGTGCCCTTGATCCCACTGTCTAGGTCATTGATGAAGATATTAAAGAGTCCTGGTCCCAGTACAGACCCCTGAAGGACACTGCTCATCACCTATTTCCATCTGGACATTGAGCTGTTGACTGCTACCCTCTGGATGCAACCATCCAGCCAATTCCTCATTCCCCCAACAGTCCACCCACCAAATCTATCTCTCTCCAATTTGGAGAGAAAGATGTTGTGGGGGACTGTGTCAAAGGCCTTACAGAATTCCAGCTAGATGACATCGGTAGCTCTTCCCTTGTCCACTGATGTGGCCACTCCCTCACAGAAAGCCACAGGGTTGGTCAGGCTGGCCTTGCCCTTGGTGAAGCCATGCTGGCTGTCTCAAATCCCCTCCCTGTCCTCCATGTGCCTTAGCAGAGCTACTAGGAGGATCTGTTCCAGGATCTTCCCAGGCACAGAGGTGAGGCTGATGGGTCGGTAGTTCCCAGGGTCCTCCTTGATACCTTTATTAAAAATGGGTGCAATGTTTCCCTTTTTCCAGTCTACAGGGACTTCACCTGGCTGCCATGACTTTTCAAATATCATGGAGAGTGTCTTGGAATCTACATCAGCCAATTCCCTCAGGACTCTGGGATGCATCTCGTCAGGTCCCATAGACTTGTGCATGTTCAGGTTCTTCAGGTGGTCTAGAACCTGATCTTATCTTACAGTGGTAGGGACCCCTTCATGGGTCAGAAACACATGCCAAGAATATCTGGAAAACTGAATCCCTGTGACACTGCAGACCCACAGCCACAAGTGTCACCACCGCAGGGGAGTGGGTGTGTCCCCTGTGCCCCAGGTCCTGCTGCCACAGGGGAGTCCTCTCCATGGGGCTTTCTGCATTACAGTGACTGGGGGCTTCAGTGACTGTGCCATCCTTGCTTTGAAAATAGTTTGGACCCCAGGAGCCTGTGGGTGCTGTTAGACGTACTGCCATCGCCAGATTTCTACTTGCCCTTGCTCACAGGAGTTGAGCAGAGTGGGACAGAGAGAGAACAAGTAGACCATGGGGAGCAGGTGAAGAAATGCTGCCTGGTGACAGGTCATCCTGCAGCAGAGCTGACCTGGCTACAATTAGCCAGACTACCACAAATGTGCACCTAATCAGTCTTACAGTATTTGGCCAGGAATAAGCTCTTCTCAACCTGAAGGGCTGTTGTTATAATCTGTGGGGTGGCTGTTATCTTGTTAATTTTGGAATTGCTTCAGAAGTTCAGGTGTAATTACCTAGCAGTTGTGGGGAGAGGAAATCATGGGGCATTGCCATGTTTTAATATATAAGGATTTTTGACCACGCGTGTGCTGTGGAGTGGTGGAGGTGGCAGGAGGGCCAAGCAGTGAGGACTGCAGGAATTAAAACACACGGAGAGAGATGTAGTCACTGGAGAAGCAGCAGCGGATGCATTCAGGAACAGAAGCCATAGCTGGTTTGTGGTCAGTGTATCTGGGCTGTGCTGAACCCCAGGAGCAGATCTGGGCTGAACACGCACTGGGAATATCTCACGTGGCAACTGGGCTTTGCAGCTCAGCTCTGCCTGTGACACATGGGTATTTCCTACTGCTTCCCAAAAAGAATAGCTCTCAAAAGCCATGCACTGAATCAGTAGATCCTTCTGCAGATATTCCACACACCTCCTGATGCTGCCCTGCTTGAACCCCAGCAGAAATCAATGCCTCCTGAATGGACAAGGATGAACTCTGTCCCCGTGGTTCCCACCACAAAGGTCACCCAGGGATGTTACAGAGGGATGACGGGTGCCAGTGCCCTACTGGAAGGACCTTATGGCCACAGTTCGGCACCCAGAGTATGTTCTGCATCCCAAAATACAGAAAGATAAAATAAATGGCAGCACGTGATTCACATGGTCTCTTTGCCAGCACTTCATAGCCCCAATTGCCAGATTGTCTAATTCTTTGTCATTCAGTTTTGAAAAGTGAGCAAAAGACCTGGGGGAGAAAACAAGAAGAGATCATTCACTTTTTCCAGGAACAGTGACTGGAAAATGAAGACATGATATTTGGCATGAAATGGAAAGGCCTGAATCACAAGTTGCAAACCTCAGTGTAGGCTTTGAAATAGCCTCACCGGCTCCTTTCAGGACCAGCTCAGATGAAAAATTGCATGAGCAGAAAAAGCCAAGGGCCAGGCTTTTTTCCAGGCAGGAGACCCACAAGCCTGGGAGGGACCCTGCCTGCAGCCCAGCACTCCCATCACACGGATCGTGCAAGAAAAAATGTGACACAAGCCTGCCAACCCTCTCCTCTCAGCCTTGTCCTTTCATTTACTGATACAATGAGATGATTTTAACTTTCTGGGACATCCTTTGAGGATCCGGAGTGGGAGTCTGGTGAAGAACAGCAGCCAAGCATGACCTGCGAGCGCTGACACACAAACACATCAGAGGATGAAGGCTGGGACAGGTGCCCCGAGGGTGCTGCAGAGCTTCAGGTCCCCAGGAGCCCTGCAGGGAACCGGCCAGCTCACAGCCCTGTGTCATTCCACGGCACTTGGCAAAACTGGAGGCAAAAGAAAGGGGCAGGAGCCCCTGGAAACAATTTATCAGGAGAAATGTGGACGAAGGAGATCAAGGCTGCAGCGAGGCAGGATGGAGGAGTAGGGTGGTGGAAGGAGGACCCCAAAACAGGGCAACCACAAGGGCTGGGTGTGAGGACAGCTGAACTGAACCTGTTTGCATCATGTTTTGGTGAGCAGGACAAAAAAACAACAGTGTGTGAAAAATTTGGAACAAATCTTCCACTGGTTCTCTGTTACACCAGTACCTCCAAAAGAGGGGGGGTGCTCTGGGCAGAAAATGCTTAAATTGATCCCCTGCAAAAGGCATGGGGTGATCTGGGACCTTCTGCTCTCCAGTGCAGCATCCCAAACGCTGCTCCTTTCAGCTGCAGTAAAAGCCAGAGGCCATGGCCGGGGCCGGACCGTGGCTGCTGGAGAAGGGCTTGGATGAGGGTTACTCATCCCGGCTCTGCCGTTCCCAGCTCTCCCCATTTCCTCTGCTCTTGGAGAACTCATTTCTCTTCATGCTGTAAAAAGCACAGCGTGAACTGTCGGTGCCTGGGATGTATCTGGGTGACACAGTTTTCAGCACCAATCAAAACAGACGTGTCAGAGAGCCCTGGAAGGAAAGTCACTCAAAAAATGCATTTTCTCTGTTTTCTTTACCCTGAAAGAAAAAAAATATTGAAACTGTGGAAAATTATGCTAGATGTGAAGACAGCAGCACAGTCCTAGGGCAGAGCCTGCAGAGACTCTGGCTTGGTTGATCTCTATGAGTTCCTGGGTTTTCACACATCTTCCTGCATCTTTAGCCCCTGACACAGATCTGAAACTCCACTAAGCATGATTGTTTAATTCAGTTCCTCAAATTAGCTGCTTCCTACCTGCTTCAGTCTCCTGGTCCTCCCATGGTCTCAGTTTGGGATCCATGCACCTCGGGAAGGATTTTTGCCGTCATCACCCGCTGATGCACTGGAAATGACCCTCAGCTGCAGACAACACCAATTACACTACTGGGAAGATTTAGTCATATTGGTTAAAATTCATGTCCCCGTTGGGCACAGAGGTAATTAAATCTTACTATCATTATTGTGTAATAAAGGGCAACTGGAATTTATTTAATATGTGCTGGGTGAGAGGTGCTTCATTATAAAACTCAGTTATATATCCTCAGGGAACACTGCTCGGAGAGCAGAGAAACGGTAAGCAGAAAAGCAAAGCCGTCTGAAGGAACGCATTTCTGGTGCTAGCATTGCTTTGGAGCCCACCGGGGTGCAGTCGGGACCCTGAGAGGTTGGATGTGGCATTTTGGAGACAGAGGGTGAGGAGAAGATATCGTCACTGCAGACCCCCCAACGCAGCATTCCTACCTGCTGTGGGGACCTCCGGGCTCGTGCTGAGGTCCCCAGCGCAGGAAGCCAGGGCTGTCGTGACAGGCGGTTCCTTCAGAGACGCACGCTTGGAGAAAAGCTTCATTCCCTAGGATATGTATCCTGGGTATATTTTAGTTACATCTCACTTGAATTGTGGCCCGGATGTTGATTCATGCAAAAGCTGTGCAGGAGGCACTGGGAGCATCAGGTGCAACATGACTTGGCAATGCAGCAATAAATCTGTGCGAGTGGTTTTTCAGGGTTTCCCACTAAAAGCAAGCAAGGTTTGTTTTAAATTTGCATTTTCGCAAAGCCCAGGGATGTGTGTGTGCTCACCAGCACGTCTAACCCTGCCATCTGTGGGAACTAAAGCCCATAAGAAATGAGGAAGTCCACAGGCAAGTATTTTTCAAGCTTTGTACAAGTGTTTTTTTCTCAGGACCTTGCTAGGAAAGCACATGGGAAGCAAAGACTTCTGACCATTTGCAGTTATACTTGTGTTGCACCAGCAGCTCTGCTGGGACTATTTCAGTAGGACTAATTACAATAATAACCTGGAGGATCAAGCGTAGGGACTAGTTGGGATCGTGCAGCTGATGTCATGACTCTAGCAGGTAGCAGCAGATGTTAGTGCCTTCTAAGGCCTGTGAGTCATGGCCAGCCACCGGATGAAGCTCCGAGCCATTGTGTGATTCAGGGACTGACTAGCAAGTTGCATGAGCAAGATAAAGGAGCCTGATACAGTGCTCCTGAGAAACCGCCTTTCACACATAAGCTGCACCACAGTGCTTGCTGGAAATGGATGAGGATGGTGAGCCATCTGCACTGACACAATTCCCAGGGCTTGAGTCATCTTTTAATTCAAAACTTTCTTGCTTTTGATAATACAAAGCATGTTTTGGAAGTTGCTTTGAGCTCTTCTCTTGCCACAGAACTAGTGTCATACATCCTCTGCAAAAATACTTCAATTGTGTCTTTCATTCATTCATAGATGGTAAAGGCAGAAGGAACCATTCAATCATCTCATCTGATTTCCTGTGTGGCCCAAAGTAGATAATCCCATCAAGACACCCTGCCTCAAGCCCAAAGGCTTGCCTCTGACTAAAATAAGTCCCCTAGGAGAGTGTCCAGTCACCTTCTCTGAGGTTTTTTTCTGCAGGTGAGTCACCATGCATGCCACGTGCTTCCAGCAGCCCATCACTTCTTGCAGAAAGGGCTATGGCAGCAGTCACCTATAGCCAAGGTCTCCAGCCTGGCTTGACACCAGACTGTGGATGCCAGAGGACTTCTGGAGACTTCCAGGCATCTTCCCATTTCCCCTCTCTGACCATGGCATGGGAGATCACCCACCAAAGGGTGGCTCTGTCCTACGCAGGCAACCAGGACAAGTCCCTGCTGGGGACCTGGGATGGGGGATCAGAGAGTTGTCTGTCTCCCCGTAAAGTTGTCTGGGAGAGCATACGCACTTCCACAGGCGGACACCCTATGGGCACTCTCACCCCATGCAGACCAGCACTGTGTCGTCTTCTGTGCGGAATTATAAATACAGACTTGAGGAGAGAGACTCACTCCCAGGGAGCACACAGCCAGCAGTGATGGGTTGATGTAGAGAACTGTAGGATTTTATGGGGCCCTAAAAAAGTCCCTCAGTGGCAAAACTAGGCCTCCTGTTTTCGGGCTAGTGTCGTCATCATGGGTAGCTCCATCCGTTAGCTAGTGGTTATTTCCAAGCAGATAATACAGCCCAGAAAACCACCACTTGCTGAAAGGCAATTCCCATCTGGAGAAAAGGTGCCTTCCAGCAGCAATGGTTCACCTCTCGTTAGTAAGTGTATTCTCATTTAGACTCGATTAATATCCTTGATGCAAATGTAGTTTTGGACTCATGTTTACAGAAGGGTGTGAACCCAACCACAGATTGAGACCTGTGTATTTAACAGTTGCCAGCAAAGTCAAAACCAACACACGTAATGGGGCTATCAGCAGTCAGTGCATGAGCTGCTTCAGAGCCCCATGGAGCTGCCCCCCAGGAGCGAATAGCTGCAGGAGCCTGGCAGCTGGGCTGGAGCAAATGGGGATTCACTTGGCAAGGCACAGACCTGGATCAGGAGGCCGGGCTGCTCTCCAGGGACAGATTTTTACTCTGGGGCCTCTTTTAGAGGCCACAATCCTTACTGAAAAAAAAGACTGTGCAGAACATACCACAGATAATCATCTGGATCCTGACAGAGGAAGAAGAAAAGCGGTATTGATTTCCGCTCCTGAAATACTGTGGACAGGTTTTTTGGTCCTCCAGGCTCTGCATTTCCCATGAGCTTTCATCTCATTACCTACAAATTCAGCCCAGCTACAGAACTGCTGCCGAGGTATTGTGCTGCTGGTCAGGGTGCAACCTGGAGAGCCCGGCTGACCTGTGGTTAGGAAGCCAAAGGCTACTAGATCTGACTTGTTGCATACAGCTTCCTTCCCACTGCATTGCACCATGTATTTACAAGTTGGCTCCACACTACGCTCACACACTTAACATGCACTAAACATACTCTGTCACTCACACAGCTATTCTAACAAGGGCTGGAAACTGCGTGGTGGAGTGGTACAAATCTCTTAGCCTTCCTATTGCCCACTCCCAACCAATCCAGCCAATTAGCCTTACTAGCGTCAGCATCCTGATTGCTCCATTTCACAGACGAATCTGCGTAGTTAGCTGCTTAACTGCCCTTCTCTGCGTCAGGTTCATCAGGTTTCTCACCCACCGACATGCTCATGGCTTACCCCGACCAGTGCCACATCTGTGACAAGCGCGACCTCACCGTCACGCGGTGGCCTGAATCCAGGAACACGCAACCACGTGCCTCCCTCCACGCATGTCTGTGGTCCCACCAAAATCCACATTAAAAGCAACCTTTTGTATTTCGATTGAAATGAGACTTCTGGGGCAGACCCCAGGGTCCCAGCAGCCGGAGAGTGCCGATGACATCCCAAAGGCTGTCTGTGCATGGGGGAGTCTCTGCAAGACCAGATGCTGAGAACGCCTGGCTGGTGCTTGAGCAGAGGAGTGCCAGCCTGCAGCCTGCACACTTAATGAGCTGAGTGCTCAGACATGCTCTGAATTCCCGTGGGCAATTATTCCAGCGAGAGCCGATGCAGCTCGATTTGATTAGCAGTAACTACAGTGTTCTGTGAAGTTAGTGCAGCCCTTGCTCTAATGGCTCATGTAGGCATGAGATAGCTGTTTTCCTCATGACCTCCTCTCAAAGCATCCTAACCATGAGCTCCCAACCTATATGAACGTATTCTCTGGAGTATTCCTCTGCTCTCTGTGCAACCTGCCAACGGCTGCCATTGCCTAATCACTCCAAGCATGACCAAGCACTCTGCAGTGTGACGCTGCAGATCTGCTTCACAGAAAAGCTGATAGCAGCCTGCCCTTAGAGGAGCAGGGTCAGGCATGCCAAAGCCCTCCTCAAAACCTGCTCTTCAGTGCTGTCCCCCAGCTTGCTTTTACTGTTTTCAAGGGAAAGATTGTCTTGTGACCTGGGACGGTGCAGAGGAGGTGCTGTGCGGCTGCCAGTGTCTTCTCGCAGCAGGAGGACTCGGAGCAAGAGGGCACGGGAGAGAGAGGGGGAGTGTGATATGGGGGATGGAAAAGCCAGAGCAAACCCCCCTAACAGGTGTTGGAAATTGGACTAGGAGAAACACTAAGCATCCCTCTCCATTAAAGTTTTTACTGAAAAGCGAAGTTTTTAAACAATTCAAAGAGAAATATAGTTACCTTTACTACCACCAAGAAATTGCAGCTGAATAGGAGTACCTGCCTGTGGGGGGACAAGGTGGGAGAAGGGTAGGTGGTTCATCCTCTTTTTAAGGCAGCCCAGAGCCCATGTGCATGCTGCACTGCTGTACCTCTTCCAGTCAGATGCCTACTGTGGGACTATGAGACAACCAGAGATCAGTCTGGATCGATCCAGGAGAGCATTTCCCACCTGCCCTCCTCCTGTTCAGCAACTTCAATGCTTCAAAGCCATTCCTGATGACTAGTATCATCTAGTCTGTCCTCAGAGGTCCCCTAAGACAGAGGATCCAGTCACCCATGCTCCTTTCTCTTCATCATGTATGTGTTCTGCTCCATCTTGTTTGCCAATGTGACGCCCATCTACAAGAAGGGCCAGAAGGAGGATTCCGGGAACTACAGGCCTGTCAGCCTGACCTTGGTGCTGGGGAAGATTATGGAGAGGTTCATCTTGAGGGCGCTCACAGGGCATGTGCTGGACAACCAAGGGGTCAGGCCCAGCCAGCACAGGTTCATGAAGGGCAGGTCCTGCTTGACCAACCTGATTTCGTCCTATGACCAGGTGACCCGCCTAGTGGATGAGGGAAAGGCTGTGGATGTTGTCTACCTGGACTTTAGTAAAGCCTTTGACAGCATCTCCCACAGCATTCTCCTGGAGAAACTGGTGGCTCACGCTTAGACAGGTTTACTCTTCGCTGGGTAAAGAGCTGGCTGGATGGCCGAGCCCAGAGAGTTGTAGTGAATGGAGTTCAATCCAGTTGGTGGCCGGTCACAAGCGGTGTTCCCCAGGGCTCGGTTCTGGGGCTGGTCTTGTTCAATATCTTTATCGATGATCTGGATGAGGGGATTGAGTGCTCCCTCAGCAAGTTTGCAGATGACGCCAAGTAGGGTGGGAGCGTTGATCTGCTGGAGGGCAGGAGGGCTCTGCAGAGGGATCTGGACAGGCTGGATCGATGGGCTGAGGTCAACTGTATGAGGTTTAACAAGGCCAAGTGCCGGGTCCTGCACTTAGGTCACAACAACCCCATGCAACGCTCCAGGCTTGGGGAGGAGTGGCTGGAGAGCTGCCCAGCGGAAAAGGACCTGGGGGTGCTGGTTGACAGATGGCTGAACATGAGCCGGCAGTGTGCCCAGGTGGCCAAGAAGGTCAACAGCCTCCTGGCCTGTATCAGAAATAGTGTGGCCAGCAGGAGTAGGGAAGGGATTGTGCCCCCGTACTTGGCACTGGTGAGGCTGCACCTCGAATCCTGTGTTCAGTTTTGGGCCCCTCACTACAAGAAGGACATTGAGGTGCTAGACTGTGTCCAGAGAAGGGCAACGAAGCTGGTGAAGGGTCTGGAGAACAAGTCTTACAAGGAGCGGCTGAGGGAAATGGGGTTAATCAGTCTGAAGAGGAGGCTGAGGGGAGACCTCATCGCTCTCTACAACTACCTGAAAGGAGGTTGTAGTGAAGTGGGTGTTGGTCTCTTCTCCCAAGTAGCTAGCAAAAGGACAAGAGGAAATGGCCTCAAGTTGTGCCAGGGGAGGTTTAGATGGGATATTAGAAAAAATTTCTTTACTGAGAGAGTGGTCAAGCATTGGAACAGGCTGCCCAGGGAGGTCGTGGAGTCACCATCACTGGAAATATTCAAAAAACATGTGGATGTGGCACTTCGAGACATGGTTTAGGGGCATATTGGTGTTGGGTTGATGGTTGGACTTGATGATCTTAAAGGTCTTTTCCAACCTTAACGATTCTCTGATTCTGTGATCTGCAAGGGCATGGAAAATTCCTCCAGACTGAGCCCATCCCATGGTGTCAGGACCTGTTAAGGACTGTCTCTGGGTGGAGACTGGCAAAGACTGTGGCTTGGAGGGTGGGCCATGGCTGTAGGCGTCAGGGTGTGGCCAAACAGGCCTGTCTTTCTGCAAGGTTTCCATATTCCAGGCAAAACCAAGGAAATTTTTGCCAAGAACCACTCGGTTAATTTTAGAAATTGCTCAGTTACACCAGTGCTTCATCTGTTCCCCCAAACAGCCATTCTGCCCTGCAGAGCGAGCAAACCTCTGCCCAAGGCACTGCTTGGAGCACTCTGCATCCTGATGCAGAGAAGAGGCTGGTCGTGCTGCTCCCCCGGGCACAGCCAGCACTGGCAGCACTGAGCAAATGCAGCTCTGCAAAGAAGCTCAGGCAAATCATTTCACCAGCCCTCACTCCGTTTTCACAAGTGTCCCCTGCCCCCAGCCGCAGCCAGGGAGCAGAGAAGAAGAATTCATTGCCTGGTTAAGGCACATAGCTTCGGCTTCCAGCCTTCCCTGAAGAGCAAACGCACAAAGAGCTTACAGAGAGCTGATCTGCAAATGGAGGTGCGTCTGTCCCCGGAACCGACGGCCCCGCTGAGCCGTGCAGGCGTTTTCCTGTGAGCAGACCCAGCTCCGGCACGTGGGTCATCACTTGGGTTAGCACTCTCTGCTAACCAGTTTCACGAGGTCGGGAGTCCTTCAAGAACTGTTGCTCACTCAAGAAACCATCCCAGGGAAGGCAGCCGTACCCCAGTGAGGCTCTGGCTTCCTCACCCCCTTACGTCCCCTCTTTCGGCGACCATAACCTGAGAAGGCGCGTTGCTTGTCTCTGGAGGGGACGTCTGCGTGCACGGAGCACCCAGCACTGGTGAGGTGAGCGCTGCGTTCGCAGCTCGGGCGCTCCTGCTGCACTCTCGCCCGACACAGCAGCTCCTCAGAGATTCAAGCTTTGTGGAAGCGGCATGCCTGCTGTAGCCTGAAAACCCTACCAACTCAGGGGATGAGCCAGCAAAAAATCTCTGTCCAGCCTCCAAGCTACCGACAGAAGCCCTGCAAATCACTCTTGCAGATGCTTTTCCAGCTGCCACAGCCCTCAGAGAGATTTCCTTGTTAAAGTAGCAATAAAAAGGAATGCCAGAGAGCTAATGCTGGAGGGAGACCAGAACAGATGTGATTGGCGTGTGGAAGAGGAGGGGGACAGGAGGATGTGTCTGGCTTTGAGGTTTGAGCAGCAGAGCAGGTAAAAAAAGGCCACTGTACCACTGAACAACTGTCCAATTTTGGGTGAAGCCGAGTGTTACGTTGATCACATAGACAACCTTCATGTTTGCTTTGCAGCAACTCTCCACATCTCACCAGTGCCAGGTCAATGGCAAGAAAATTGTTACATCAAACATCTCAAATGGCATCTTCAGCCTCAGAAGAGACAACATGTGTGGTAGCAGGAGTTGTACCACGCAGGTTGTGCGTCTGCTGTTTTCCAGGTCAGTGGCAAAACATGAGCAAACAGCAAGCAGCAGATTTCATAGCCAACTTTGACTCGGACATGGCATTACCGTGGCAGAAGGCAATTACAGGAAGCACAATGGGGACTGCTGAATGGTCCCACAGAAGTTAAAATGAACAGTTTGTGTGGCACCTTCATTGGCCTTCACCAGATTTTCCCCACTCATCGCACCCCAGAGCAGGTCCAGCGGAGTCAGGGTCCAGTCTGCAGAAAGCGGGCTGAGGACAGCAACACCCAAGTGGCCCATGTGTTTGTTTGTTGAAGGGATGCACAGGTCTCTTAAGCCACTGTTTGCGAACAGAGTAGACTCCTCCTCAGCACCATGCCTAAACCATGGACTTAACTTCTCAAAAACTGTAGCTGAAACATGGCCCTAACACTGTCTGTAACTTGCACATACAATGGGACAACACATTAACCGGAGCTTTGCAGGGCATCTGCTGTGGCCATCTCCTCTAGTGAGGTCTCAAAAAAAAGACTAGAAGTCTTTCAAGCTAAAAATATAAACAAATATTGCCTGGTTTTGTCAGAATAAACAAAGAATAATTAACTTATTTAAAATAATAACCTCAAATCCATTAGGAAAGGCAAAGGAGAGTTGAAAAAGGCTTATCATAAACTGTCTCTTGGTGGTTGTAGACCTTTAGGCAGGTTTTTACCTTGCTGTGTGTGCTGCTCGAAAGTCCAACCCTCTTCTCACTCACCTGCTGCAACCCGGGGAGCCTTCTCCAGTGGGAGCAGCCTCGATAGCTCCCCGGGAAGGACATCCCCACCCCTTCTCCTTACAGAGACGTAGCAGAGCTACAAAGCTGAGCATCAGTAAGCGCTGCCTGTCACAGCATGTCTCCCTGCCTGCTGGCAGCTGGCTCCCGGGAAGCCTGCGAGGGCAGGGCAGGCGCCTCCCCGCAGGTTCATACATCCCCTTTTCCGGTCCTCGGGGACCTTGGCCGTTCCCCAGGCAGGAGGTGCTGCCAGCTCTGCAGTGCCCGGAGGGCTGGGCAGGCCTGGGGGGACGCTGGCAGGCACGGCGCCCAGAGGACCCCCGGGAAGGATGCACGCTGCAGCGGGGAGCAAGGCAGCGCTCTCCCAGGAACGCCCCTCCTCGCCCGAGGGCAGCCCCCTCCTCGGGGCACAGAGCTGCTGCCTGGCACTGCTGACACGCTGATTCCCTCCGTCCTTCATCGCAAACAAGCCGGACCCAATTTCCACAGCGTGGAAGATAATTGACTTGTGACAACTGACTTCAACACAAATTAGCCTGGTTTAGAAAGACAGCTTCATTTGCACCTCCAGCCAGAGAAGGCCAGTTAATCCAAGCAAAGGAGAAGAAATCATTAACTCCCACTTGCTAAAAGACTATTGAGTCTTCTGCCTCTGCCCAGAGCAAATCTGACCAGTTTAAACCTACAAGTGCCTCCAGCACTTAGATCGCACCATTTTCTGCCTTGTCAGGAGCAGCGAGATGGCAGTAAGTGGGGCTGAGACTCAGCGTGCCCACCCTCTATCAGTGCACCTGGACCACATCATGTTTGCAGGTCTCGGACTCTGCATTCCCAGCTGGCTTCCCAACGTGTAATATTTCATGTATTATACCTGGGCTCATTCATCCAGCTGCCCTGCTTTTAGGTCTCTTGGAATACAGTGGAGTTTTCTTAATGTTTGGTACTTCTACTTGCTTCCCTGACTGAAGGCAAAACCCCGGTCTAGGTGAGACAGTGAAATGCCCATGGATGTTTGTGCGGATGCACTTGCAGTAGGGTCACCTTGTGCAGGTGCTGGTAGTCCCCAGGGCAGAGCGCTTGCTCCCAGGCAGACCCAGTGCCACCACCCTCATGCATGGTGGGTCAGTACATCAGTGGGGCTCATCACCTCTCCACTGCCACCAGCTCCATCCACGCTTCTCACCTACCACCTCAGTAGCAGAATTATTTTTCTTTTTGTCTCAGCAAGCATCTCTAAGGAAGTGTGAATGTTTATTGAGAGCATGGAAAAGGGGGTGTTGATAAACCCCAAACTTTACATTTTTTCTTTTCAGTTTTTTAATGAAAAAGTCCTAAGTCACCACTGCACATCTCTCATCTGCTTTCAGAGCGTGCCGAAGTGGTTCTGGCATATGTGAAGGGAGGCCCACCCGCATCCTTCTAGAGATGCATCCAGCTGTGTGGCCTTTCTATCCAGTTGTGGCAATGACGACATCCAATACTGTAAATGAAAAAGAGGCATTTGAGTAATTATATGTATTATTTTACCTATCCAGCTCAAAGTTTTACACCAGTGCCATTAAGACTAATAGGGTGGAAAAGAGCTCTATTAAGCCACCACCACCTGTATCTCCATCCTGCCAGGCCCCTTGATGGTCCACAGTGTACCAGAAGTCTCCTTCCTGCTGAGGAAAGCTAGTCTTTTCTGAGTCCTCACTCCAGAGCTGCAATTACAAACTTCTCCCAAGAAGTCACAGACTTAAGCTCCCCAGCAAGGGCAATTTTGACGTGCTAAGCCTTCTTTGGACACTAGATACCAGTACCTCTCATCAGCTGAGTGATTATCCACCCAACATTTAGCACTCCACAGGCAAAGCCACCCCTTTCATCATCCCTTGGTTAAGTGTCGCTTATCCCTGAAGGAAATTGCCCAGAAGCATCCCAGTGAGGGAATGGCCCAATGGGCTGGGCCAGAAAGGCCAGATGAAGCTCTAGGTATTCATGCAATGAACATGGGCAATAGGTATCCGCCACCTGTACAGACCATGTCTTGGCTCTTAGGACCAAAGGAACTACTGAATCTCTCTGTTTCCCATGCTGGAGGTTTTATCCCTAGTCCCCAGACACAGAGAATCCCCAGGGTGCCATGGTGAGAAGCCATGACTGGTACCTGTAGGAAGGTGTCCAGTGCAGTCGGCACAGGGGGCAGAGAGACCCCACGGCCCTGCAGTGACGAGAAGAGCTTGCATTAGAAATGCGCACGCCAAGCCCTTTCCACACAGTGCCATCCTCCAAGTTGGGCACCCGCAACAGTCCAGACCCTCAGAGCTTTGCTGGAGCATCTGCCACATTCACTAATTAGCTTGCAAGTCTGCGGGAAATTTCCGCAAGGCATGCCAGACAGCAGACCTCTGGTTCTCTTCACTTGCTCTGGAGACAGAAACTCAGCCCAGAAAATCTTAAGGAAAACAAAACAGGCAAATTTGATGCCATTGACGTCCTGACTTCACAGTTACCAGGTAGATCCCTGGTCTGGAACTGGCTTTATTTTAAGTGGTTCCCAAGTAGCAGCAAAAAGCCTCATACCCTGTCACTTCCCTGGACAGAAAAGTGATAAAAGAACATCTCGCTCTCTTGTCATTTGATTTTGCAACTGGATGTTTGGCATCTAATACATGCCAAAAATGAAAATATTGCCACCATTATAAGAGCTCAAAGAGCTTTGCATTAATGCTGTATGCAGATGATGTGTTAATATATTTATCTGATCCAGCTCAATCTCTCCCTAATCTATTAGCATTATTATCTGAGTTCGGGGATAGAGCCACATAGAAAACAAGCTGTGCAAAGCCTGACTTCATCACCTCCAGACACTCTTGATGAAGTGTTTTGCAATGGCAGAACTGTAAATTGTCCTCTCTGAGTTCACAGCATCTTGAATGTGTGACAAAGCAAATATCATAAGGAGCAAAGGACTCCTAGCCAGACCCTCCATTGCGGAAAACCCTCCGGGCTTTGGGTGTGGTCATTTTTAAACACCTTTTTAGCTGCAAAATCTCACTGGCACTTGAGAACATCCCTGCGGAGGGGGAACCCTACCCCATCTGTTCCAGCACAAGTTTCCCCTTTTGCAATTTCCTGCAATAGAAGTCGCTGAGAGGAGAGCTGAAGCCTTTGGCATTTCCAGGCTGTAAAATGTGGACAGAATAAAGCCCTTCCCTACCCACTCATGCGTGAATCCTGAGCCTCCCTGGCAGGCTGCCTTCACGTGTTGGAGCCGCGGATTTTCAGGAGCAGGCAGCAGCAGCAGCAGCTCCCCGGCAATAAGTACACCTGGGGTTTTTTTGGAAGTCGCTTTGCAGCTCATTTGCCTGAAACGTGCTGTCCCATACTGCAGTTTAAAGGTCTGAGACCCTGTTTCAGGAAAGAGGGGCTTCCTCTGACAGCCTTGCAGGTCCCAGGAGGCAGCTATCAGCAGCACGTACAGCCTTCACCACTCGCCAGAGCACAGATCTCTGCTGCGGCGCAGACGCTGGCGCTGGATTGCGCGTGTGGCCGCCTCCGGAAAGTAGCAGCCTCCTGCCCCTCCTGGGGGGTAAATCTCTTCCAGCTCCCCCGGCTACGACATGCTGCAGACCAGACACGGACTGTGTTGTGCTGTGTTATACCTACGAATTCTCTTCCACTTCTGACCTGGGTAGGGAGAGTAATGTCCATTTTCCTGGAAAAGGTACTGCATTTAACAGTGGGAGTGAATCGAGACCGAGGGATAAGAGGCAATACTTCTGCAGTAAAAATAATTAGGACGTGCTTGCTATGTTATTTGAACCAAATTTCTGTGATTCTCCTCAAACGTCCCAACGAGCCCGAATGAAGAAATATATATATTTCTTTGGCTCATGAATCAAAGATATAGAGATAGCCTAATCTGGTTCTGCAGTGTGTCCTTCACCTGAAATCAAAAGTCAAACATTTCTCTGCCTTGTGAATGAGATAAGCCCTTAGCGAATAATGCCTCTGCCTCTATTGTAAGCCCTAGTGGTTCCAAAATACATAATACAAACCTGTGTAACTGTGGTCATTACATTTACAGGAATTATAAAGACCTGTTTTAATTGGTTTTGGTTTGTTTTCCAAATTGTATTTGCACTCTTGAAATGGCATAAGTTGCATGGCATAAAGGAGAAAACAACGTTGAAAGGTGCAGGCATCCAATCACGACCTGTCTTCAGACACTGCTGAAAATGAAGACCTGCAGTTAATGGCCAGGACAAGTAAAGAGCGATGCAAATCAATAGAAAGAATAAGCTATCAAAACCCTCTGACTAACAAGCATGAGAGGTATTTTGTTAGTTGATGCCTCTACAAGTTGGGGGTCCCACAGGAGCTTCAAGCAGCACTAGTATTGCTAGTGTGCAACACAGATACCTGGGCAAACACCTCCAAAAGGGTTTCCATGAACTCATGGCAATACGGGACCCTGCCAAGTGTGGACAACCTCTTGGTTTCTAGGGGGATTCAGGGCCAAGAACACTTTGCTGTCTCTCCTTAGAGCAAAGCCCAAAAATTTCATGCCAGCTGCCTGATAGGACGTTCCCCCTCATCCCAAGGTGACAGCACAAACACAGATGTATATTGTGCTTGCTGTCCTTTTAATCTTTGAAGGGTCTTTTTGTACCTGGGCATTTCCTGGTAAGATCTGATACGGATTTCAGCTGGTGATTCTCTTTTTGTATCTACTTCTTCTGTATCAGCCCAAGAAAACTTCCATCCAAAGGACCCTGATCAATTGTTCTTGATATATTTAATGAATCCTTTTCAATTCAACTGTTCTAACAGCAGGGTCCACACTCCCAAATCTGTCATCATACATGCATGCTTACTCCTTGGCGATCTACTGCAAAAGTGAAAAATATATCAGCTACTAAAGAACTTAGAAACGGCAATTAAATGTGAAGGCAAACAGAAAGCTCATGGATTTGCCTTGTTTTCTGGTTTGCCCTCAAAACTGAATCAATTCAGACAGACAGAATTGGATGTATCTACATATAATCAATGCACTGTTGATTGTATACTTTGCTTCTTGATGGAGTGAATTTGCCAATTTTGTAGGATTTTCAAGTGTCCTGACTTGATATATCGTGCCCTATGGAAAATTCGACCTGAAAAGACACTCATGTTACATTACTCAGTAAATGCTTCTAGGGCACAGTAGAAGGGGTGTCCCTTAGCAAATTTAGCTCCAATATTGCCTCTACTATTTATCCAGCTGACCAATAAATATTCTTGTATTATTTCATCTGTGCAACTAAACTGCCTCTTGGCCAGTCCATGAAGTCACCTTCTACTCCTGCTCCTGCATAGGTGACCAGGGCAATCTGGAGAAGAGACTGGGCAGCACCTTGCACTACTGATCCTGTCTGGCAAGCATCTAGGTGCAGCACGTGAGAATGGGGTGTGCAGGGACTGAACAGATTTGAGGATGTCCCAGTGGATCTTAGCCCTGGTTTCAAGCACACCCATAGGACTGCTGCCAAGTTGGGCTGGATTAACTCTTGGACACTCTTGCCTTCCTCTTCAGTCAGGAATACCGTAAGAACATATTTCTTGCTGGCATCCAGGTCCAAGTAAGCCCCAAAATATGCATAGTAGAAAGGTTAATTTTCCACCATCAAACATCACATGAATGACTCGTACACTGGGGGGACTACACACAACACACAGCCTCCTTGCTTTTAAAACATGTGGTACATCTTTGTCTGTAAGCACTTGCTGGGGCCTGGTGCCCAGTACAGTAGCAATGATGACCCCTTCCTTTAACCAAGGACCTGCCACCTTTGTTCCCTTCTCAAGCATGCATGGCATGCTCCTTTGAGTGCAGTTGGGTCTTTTGCACAGGCAGATATCTCCTGCAGCGTGGAAAGGCCATGGTGTGCTCCAGCTCACACTAGTATCAGCGGCAGGAACAGGGGAGCAGTTGGAGCTCTCATGGCAGGTAACATGGAGAATCATAGAATCATAGAACCATAGAATGATAGAATAGTTTGGGTTGGAAGGGACATATAAAGGCCATCTATTCCAATCCCCCCACAATGAGCATCTTCAACCAGATCAGATTGCTCAGAGCCCTGTGCAACCTGACCTGGAATGTTTCCAAGGATGGGGTATCTACCACCTCTCTGGGCAACCTGGGCCAGTGCTTCACCACCCTCATTATGAAAACTTTCTTCCTTATATCTAATCTGAATCTACCCTCTTTTAGTTTAAAACCATCACCCCTTGTTCTATCACTACAGGCCCTACTAAACAGTCTGTCCCCATCTTTCTTATCAGCCCCCTTTTCAGCCCTGGCCAGCTGCAATAACGTCTCCCCGGAGCCTTCTCTGCTCCAGGCTGAACCCCCTCAGCTTTCCCAGCCTGTCCTCCCAGCAGAGCTGTTCCAGCCTTCGGAGCATTGCTGGGGCCTCCTCTGGCCCCACTCCAGCAGGTCCATGTCTCTCCTGTGCTGAGGGCTCCAGAGCTGGACGCAGCATTGCAGGTGTGGAAGAGTGTGAGCCCTGATGTTTCCTTGGTGGATGGGGGAAGAGAAGAGGGTCCCTCACAGCAAATAAGCTACTCTACCAGAGACCTACATAACCATGGAGATAAGAGGGACAGGGCTTGAGATGATGTCCTGAAGGCACTTGAAGGCAGCCCTTGATGTGTGCAGCTCACATTCTCTGGTTCACAAAAGAACCCAGGTTTTCATGGTCTCTACTGAGATACAGGGGCTTCTGAAAGAAGTCTGCTCTTGGCTGGCTGGCCGTGGGGGACAGGCACTGCCTGGGACACCAACATCTGGCTCCTTGCCTGGGCTGCCAGTTAATTGTATTTTGAATTCCCATCTACTACAACAGAGGGGAAACATTTCTCTAGTCACAGCTGAACAAACACCACTCCAGAGATCAGCAAAGGATCCCAGAGCCACTCTTCAGGGAAAATGTGGCATGTACAGGAAGGGATTGCTTTGGTTTCTGTTGCTAGTGACAGGAGAGTGATCAGGATTTCTACAACAGACCTTGGCTCAGGCTCTAATTAGCAACTCAAACATGTGTTTTCAGTTCTTTCAACTGTTTGAGAAAGACTCAAAAGCCTCAGCTATTTCTCGCAGCAGAGCTGAGTCTTAATGTGACATCAAGAGGCAGGCAAGATAAGAGTCTACAACTCTACTTCATCCTTTAAAGAGATGTATAGGTGCATTTTCCTTTCATTCTCTCTCCTCTCTTTCACAGAGACTTCACCTCCTTGAGAAACACCCTTGTTCTATCCTGTGGTGCTGGAAAGCAAGCAGAGCCACATCCAGACCACAGCTGAGGGGTGCCCTCCAGCTTTGCAAGACGTGAGAGGAGCCACCACAGTCCTGACAACCCGGGACTCTCCTCCTCTCCTACCCTGAAGGAGCTGTCCTCTTCTCTCCCCGCTGCGGGCCAGCAGAGAGGGTGAGAGTGGACCAAGGTGACGCTCAAACCCTGCCCAGTGCTGCACCCTGCCAGTGCTGAGAGGTGTCTGGGATTTTCCTCTAGTCTTTAAAAAACTCTGGAAGCTTTCACACGTGTACGTGGAGGCAGACACATACGCACGCGGACACACGTGGATGCGCTCGCTCATCCACGCGCGCGCGCACGCACACACAGGCGCACGCACAACCCCGCACTCAATACAAGATTGCAAAGCCAATCAGTAGTTAAAAGCGAGATTGCCTGCATAATCACCAGTAAGGCCTCTTGTGAATACTTCTTAGGAGGTTGAGTTTAATCATATGATTATTCATTGCTTTTTACACAAAACACTTTTCCTATTCAGTAAGCAGGCTGGACTTGCCTGGGAATCAGTCTGGACTGTGTCATAAAGGAATCTGTAAATTCTTGTGACTGTGATGTTGAACACAGGTTCGGAAAAAGACAGCCTGTCCCTGCTTCTCCCACAGGATCACATCTGTTTCTTGGCAAGTGACTTAAAGTAAGATGCTATCAAGTGGCCACAAATCACATACCCTTCATTTTCTGGATGACCAGCTTCATAGCCTGGTTTGCAGAACAGCCAAGTACTCGCATCTGCACCAGTGTCAGAGCCACTCGCACTAAACGAGTAAAATGATTTGAAAGATCTACTTACGAAGAATTAGATCCTTCATGTCCCTCATCAAAAAAACAAGGGGAGGCTGTGTCCTGTGTGCCTGGGGAGTGCCACTGTGCCCATGGGACGGTGATGCTGCCCCGCTGGCGGAACGGGATAAAACCTTCAGCTCTGCACTTGGCATTGCAGAGAACCCTGTGCGGACAATTTGGGCCGGGCAGGACTAGTACATACAGCAGAGAAGGGCCTGAGGCAACCAAATGAGGTCAAGTATTACAGAGCTGCTCCTTTAGCACCGTCCAAGCAACACACTGACTGAGTGTACTGTGTTTGCGTGGCAAGGTTTGGTGGCGGGGGGCTGTGGGGGGGCTGCTGTGAGAAGCTGCCAGAAGCTTCCCCCATGTCCGACAGAGCCAACGCCAGCCGGCTCCGAGACGGACCCGCCGCTGGCCAAGGCCGAGCCCATCGGCGACGGCGGCAGCACCTCTGGGGGACGGAGTGAAGAAGGGCAAAACCGGCACGTGGCATTTGCAGCCGGAGAGAGGAGTGAGCCCGTGTGAGAGGAGCAGCCCTGCAGCCCCCAGCGCGGGGCAGGAGGGGCAGGAGGGCTCCAGGCGCCGGAGCAGAGGGTCCCCGGCAGCCCCCGGGGAAGCCCACGGGGAGGCCGTCTGTGCCCCTGCGGCCATGGAGCTCCACGGGGGAGCAGATCTGCACCCGGGGAGGGCCCCACGCTGGAGCAGGGGGATGCCCGAAGGAGGCCATGACCCCGTGGGCAGCCCGCGCTGGGGCCGGCTCCTGGCAGGGCCTGTGGCCCCGTGGGGAGAGAGAGGAGCCCCGGCTGGAGCAGGTTTGCTGGCAGGACCTGGGACCCTGCGGGGGCCAGGCTGGAGCAGCCTGTTCCTGAAGGATGGCACCCGTGGGGGACCCAGGCTGGAGCAGCCTGTTCCTGAAGGACGGCACCCATGGCAGGGACCCAGGCTGGAGCAGCTCGTGTAAAACTGCAGCCCGTGGGAAGGACTCGCACTGGAGAAGTCCATGGAGGACTGTCTCCCGTGGGAGAGACCCCAGGCTGGAGCAGGGCAGAGGGTGAGGAGTCCTCCCCCTGAGGAGGAAGGAGCGGCAGAGACCAGGTGTGATGAACTGACCACAGCCCCATTCCCCATCCCCCTGCACCGCTCGGGGGGAGGAGGGAGAGAAATGGGGGGTGAAGTGGAGCCGGGGAAGAAGGGAGGGGTGGGGGGAAGGGGTTTTAAGACTTGGTTTTATTTCTCATTATCTTGCTCTGATTTTGATTGGCAATAAATTCAACTGATTTCCCCAAGTTAAGTCTGTTTTGCCCATGATGGTAATCGCTGACTGATCTCTCCCCGTCCTTACCTCAACCCACAAAGTTTTTGTTATATTTTCTCTGCCCTGTGCAGCTGAGGACGGGAGTGATAGAGCAGCTTTGAGTGATAGAGCACCAGGCCTTCAGCCAAGGTCAACCCACCACACTGAGGTAGAAGTTTGTGGGACAAATGGTCTGTGGCTGTGACATTTAAGAGTAGAGAACAATACATATAGATAAGGGAGCTGGGATTATTAGCACATAAATCACCCTAAGCCTGGTATTTCACAACTGTTTGGTAGCCACACTCCCTTTTTAGCTAGAGCAGTGACCTACAGACCCAGTGCAGCCGACGTCCAGGTTTTCTGAGGATTTTGCATCCTTCCTTCCTGCGCTGCTGAGACACATGGCAGGATGTACCAGCCTGAGTGCTCCTGAAACCAAAGGCCATTCCCAAAATGCTGACTTATCTTTCCTCTAGGCTTTTATCCTGCAGGCAGTTGGCTCTGTTCAGCCCCAGTTTCAAAAGGTAGAACTTTACTGACCCCACTAGATAATCCCCCCTGCTGAGTGTAGTCAAGTGGTGGCCTTTCAAGAGCTTGTTTCTCTTCAAGACTTTTCTGATCTTGGCACCCATTTTAGGACATCAGCCCTAACTCACCCAAACGGATGTAATTTGTGGGGAATCAGACTCTGCTCCTGAGCTGGGACAGCCCATAGCTGTCCTTGGGGCTCAGGAGAGCAATCAGGTCATGTCCTGTTTTGTCTCATGAGAGCAGCGGCATTCAGAGGTACAGCTGCCCTTAAACACTCTCTGGTGCCTGCGACTGCTGTAGCACAACTCCCTTTGCTCTGTAGGTGCCTGCAAAGCAGGTAGCCCACACAGAGTCACCAGCGCGCAGCAGAAAAGACCCAAAAACTGCAGATGCCTCAGACCCACCCCAGCATGGAGCTCCTTCAGTCTCCAGGAAGAGTCGAGAGAATTGCCAGTGAGTCTTAAGGGAGCAGCACACAACAGGGGAGGGTGGATGGCAGAGCATGGGGGCAGGGCAAGTGGGCATTTATAACTCTGAGACTCCAGCCCAAGGGATGCCCTGCCAGCACCCAGAGTTTTTCTGTCCACCAAAACAGCCTAAGGATGGAGGGGACATCCCAACACTGGTGGTGTTGGACAAGCAACACTCACCAGATTGAGCAGCACTTGCAGCACTTGTGTTGGTGACGAAACCGAAGTGGAACCTAGCAAGGCTATGCTCCTTCTCCCTGCCATCTTCTCCTTGGAGAATGCCTTGCACTACCACCAGCAGTAACCCTCCTCAACCCTGGGAATGGGACTTCTATACACACAGACCATTCCTCAAAGAGGGAATATCTCACTCCCATGGTGATCCATCCATTCTGCAATAAACCTTCTGCAGAGCTGCAGTGACAGAGAGTGATGACATACAGACTCTGTTGCCCTTGAACAAATGTAGTTTTGTGTTTACAGCCCAGTACAACCTTTCCATGTATCCTAGTTGGCCAGGCAATGTACTCTCACAGCAAAGCCTACCTGCTGCATTTTGATGGGCTCTTCAGACAAATGCAGATACTTCAGCAAGAGCTGCCCAGGAACGGTTGCTTCTGGACAGCAGGGAGTGCGTTATGGCTGAGCTTGGGTCACTGGCAGATATACCCAGGGCTCTCCCATCCTGGAAAAGCACCTGTGCCCCTGTCCAGACCCTCATCTCTATCCAGTCCTCACTAGGAGCTTCTCAGCCAACCCATCCCTCTTCCATAGGGCTGCCTGGGCTGGGTGCAGGGTGGGGTTTCCAGCCCAGCTACTGCTGACATGATTTATAGTTCTCATTACATTTTGCCAAAATAATTGGTTGAAATAGCGCTTGGGTTTGTACAGAACAGGGCAGGCAACTGGATCATCAAAGAGATCGGTGGGAACTATTCCTGTGCTGAGAGGCCCGGCCGGCACACGTGGCTGGAGGGACAGAAGGTATATCCAGCAGCCGGAGGGATGCAGACAAGCCTCTGGGCTCGACGTGGACCCACCCTGCTCACAGAGGCTCCCTTCATGCTACAGACTGCTCGTTGCTTTGCCCTCCCTGACAGATTCGTGCCTGTGAGAGGGGACTTGTATTGCCTTCTGTGCTCTTCCGAATGTGCTCAGAGGCAAACTGGCTATTAAAGGATGCCATCATGCAGGATCAAAGCTCATTTTCCAACCCCAGAGTTGCAAAGAAAGGCTGGAAAAGGTGAGTTTGGGGTACGGAACATGAAGGTCAGAGAGGAAGCAATAAAAAAAAATTGGTTTTATTTTGTAAATATCTGGATTTTCAGCATGTATGGTGATTTTTAGAGGCTCACTGGACCCAAGATTCATGAGTCTGGTGAAATGCTGAAGGAGATGGCCTGCAAATTACAAGTACCCAGCTGTCCTGGTTTTGGCTGGGATAGAGTTCATTTTCTTCCTGACAGTTGGTACAGTGCTGTGTTTTGGATTTGGGATGAAAAAATATTGATAACATGCTGATGTTTTTAGCTGTTGCTAAGCAGTCAAGCACTGTCCAGCTTCTCAAGCTGGCCTGCCAGCAAGAAGGCTGGGTGTGCCGGGAGGGGGCACATCCAGGACAGCTGACCCAAACTGGCCAAAGGGATATTGCATTCCATACCATACGACATCATGCTCGGTATATAAACGGGGAGGGGAAAGTAGAAGGAAGTGGGACATATTCAGAGTGATGGTGTCTGTCTTCCCAAGTGACCGTCACACATGACGGAGTCCTGCTGTCTTGGAGATGGCTGAAACCCTGCCTGCTGATGGGGAGTGCTGAATGATTTCCTTGTTTTCCTTTACTGGTGTGTGCAGCTTTTGCTTTACCTATTAAACTGTCTTTATCTGAACCCACAAGTTTTCTCACTTTAACTCTTCCGATTCTCTCCCCCGTCCCACCAGGGGGGAGTGAGCGAGCCGCTGCCTGGGGCTTAGTTGCCGGCTGGGGTTAAACCACGACACCAGCTGAACAGCCTCTCTGTCCCCACAGATAGTCCCTTTCCCAGATGGCATTGCCTGTGTAAATCCACCTCCTGTGTGTGTTCACAGCACAAAGACTGTGAACGTGTCTGGCAGCAGAAGACCATGCCAGGAAGTTGGCATAACAGGATCCCAGAGCCTATGAACCCTTGTTGGTGTCAGTGAAAAGACTACAGCCTTTTTTAGGATCCCCCCCTTCCTTCCAAGTCTGATCCTGGTTAAATGAATTTTTCCCTGTTTACAAATCTGCTGGGAAAAGGTCTTTATCTCCCTTTAGGCTCTGGGTCCAATGTCTGCAGAAACCCTTGCATTCAGTCAAACATCAAACGCGCTCGCTTGCAGGCATGCCAGAGTGTTCATCTGGGAATACATAAGTCTATTAACGATGGATAAATAATCGATAGGACATTACATTGTTACCAGTAGTAGGGCCATTACCACAACAGGGGAAATTTGCTGAGATAGCTTTCCAAACCAGACCCCAGGGCACACGTAGGGTAAATTGCCCATGACATGTTGTTGCTTTGAACATTCCCAGCCCAAAACACACTGTCTTCACAGAAAGAGAATGCACTTTATTATGCCTCTTGCTTGGAGAACCTGCAGATCTCTGCCCTTCTCACTTTGCTCTTCTCCTTGGTTCTGCCCTTAAAGTCCGAATTCCCAGTTCAGAGCCAGCCAACATCTGAATTAATTTACTAAATGAACAGACCTATGAGTCAACGATGTTACTGACAGTTATGCCTGTTGTCCAGTGGAACTGCCCCAATTCAGACAAACATGCTGCTTGTGCTGAAGCACACACTTAAACTCTATAACTTTGACTGTAAAGGGTTGCTAAAGTACTTGAGTTCTCTTAAGTATCTGAGCCCACGCACCATCAAGATGCAGGTGCTCTGGGGTGGAATATGGTGCTATTTGACTTCAAGTGCCTTATAATATGAGGAAAAGGTCGGGGAGAGTTCCTCCAGCTGAACATCCTGGTGGCTTTAATCAGGCCGAATGTTTTATGACGGACTCTGGGATTTAGAGCAAAGCTTCACAGGTGGTCAGTTTTATATCTCGCCTGTAATGTGACAGGTCTCTCCAGCAGTGCTGCAGCTCATGAAGTAACTCACTAGAAACCACCTCCAGCCAACACATGGTCATGAGAAGCTCCTCGTCAAAACACAAAACTACAGAACATGATTTTTTAGTATCTTTTTTTGAAAAAGTGCGTTGAAGTCAACACTCCAACTGGATTAATTGTGCAAGTGAAACCTATCAATGAACATGCAAGAGGATAAGCAGTCTTGCATGTAAAACCAACCTTTCCAGATGCAGCAGCAGCACATGACAAACTTTGGATGGATGGGATGGTAATGAGATATGAGGTAGAGATAGAAAAGAGAGAGCTCAGAAAAGTCTTGTTTATAGTTTGAGGCCAAAAGATGGGCTAACTTAAAAGACACTAATACTACTAGAGGAGGAGGAAGGAGATTTCATCTAAAGATCATCTTGTCTCTTGTTTGCTCTTTCAGGTTATGTCAAACTTGAACAGAATAATTGCAGTATTTAGAAATGCCATAAATTTCAGCCTGTCCTTACAAGTCAAACAATCAACATTTTAATTGCCTATGAAGGTTTTTACATTCAACTACAAGCTGTTTTTCACAAGAAGTCCACAACATGGGGTATCTGTTGTTTCATCACAAACTGAGCCCCAGCTTCCTCGTGTCCCTTTAAACATCAGGCAGCAGCTCACTAATTCTCTTACCTTCCTGCTTGGCCTGTCGCTTTCCCTTTCCATCTTCTGGGCAGTAGAAGCCTGCTCTTGGCCGAGTTACGGCTCTGAGCAGTCTGCTGAATAAAAGCAAGCATCCTAGGGAAGGGAAATGTGCATCTCAAAAACACATTGCCTCATGCCTGCCTCCTCCTTACCCAGCTCTGCTGAGCCTGAGGAGGAACACATTGCTCAGGCCTGCAAGTCTTTCTTAGGGGGCACGAATCGAGGCAGCGCTCTGCCAAAGCATCCAGGCAACTCCCAGGAAGAGAGCGGTCAAGACCGGTCTGCGGTTCTTGCACCATGCAAACCATGGGCGTAAGGCAGCATCATAGTCCTGGGGTCACCAAAGACCAGCAAATGTTGCCCATGGAGAGGCTGGCTCATGGACCTGCTGGGATCACTGCTTATGATTCTCCTCTCAGTTTGCTGGTGTAAATCAGGAGCAACCTGGCATGAAGCACTGGCATGGCAAAGAATTAGTCCTACAGGTCTTATTGCTACATGCTCTAATGCCTCCTCAGTTCTCACTCGATCCTTCACCATCTTGTTGTGAATTCTGCCTATTTTTGGAGCACACAGACTAGCTGCTCAGGGCAAACTCTGCTCCTTTCTTCACATTTCTCAGCTGCCAGATGCTGCTGACACAGCCAGAGGTCCTAGCTATAGTAATGTGGCCTTTAAACTCTAAACCAGGCTTTGCACAACAATTAATTACCTTCTAACACAAAATCAATTGGCACCTTTACTTTGCTCTGAACAGCAGTGATGGATAAGGCAAAGTTTCATCTTCTCTGTGTTAAATAAACTTTTTCATGGTATGTTCCTGGCAAGGGACAAATCTGCATGTGCTCCTTGTAATCACTCCAGAGCTTGGGAAAGGACATGGCTTAGGGCAGATGATAGAGAAACCCTGTTGGAGCTCCTCAAATGACAAGGACTTCAAGTTGCACAAGTTCTGTTGTTGTCTAGGGTAAACAAATTGACCACATCTTTTTTGTTTACACAGGGCTCAAACACTCCATAGTCCCAGGGAAAGGGGTTTCACATATTGCCTATTTTTTAATAGATTTATATACTGAATGTTTACAAACATACAGAAAATTATATTATAGATGTCCACTGCACTTGCACAGCTAAAGGCCAGGGTTGAGTTTTTTGGCTAAATCAAAGATTCAAACTGTTCATTACATGGGAAGGAGGCTTCCAAGAAACTGTTTTCAAGGAATATACAACTCTAATGCTTAATTAATTGCTGTATTAACTTTAAGACGAGTATTTAAAAAAAGGTAGCACTATGTTTCAGGACATTTTGTTCTCTTGAATTCGCACAGATTCTCCAGATGTCCCTCTGAAAGGGAAATTTGTGCAAGTGAAACCTACCAAGGAACATGCAATAGGATAAGCAATCTTGCACCTCAAACCAGCCTTTCCAGATGCAGCAGCACATGACAGTACTTTGGATGGCAGGGTGGTGGTTGGTTGGTTCTTTGGCAATATTTGCAGTTTCACTCTTTAGAATTGATACTCGTGGATTTTGTCCCCCTCCCAAGGTTTTCTTTGTGTCAGAGTCTGATGACTTGTATCTGGCTGAGGCTTAGGAAGCCTGCTCGCTCTCTAAAGGGATGCTGCAGTCCAGCAGCTTTGGCAGCTCTGTGCTTGCATCTTGCCCCGGTTGAGGCCAGAGGCTCTCTGCCCACTGCTGGTCTTGCATGAGGGTGGCTGCCGTCACTCTGGAGTGAGGACAGATGTGATGGCTGCTGGCTTTGCTCTCACTGGGACCAGGGGAGCAGAGAGCAGTGCCTGCCCAGGAGGGTGCAGCGGGACCAGCCTCTTGCATCACTTCACTGCCAGGACCAAAGCTCCTCCAGAGCCCAGGAGCCCACTCCAGGGCATGAAGATACCTCCATTTCTGCAGCCAGCACCACAGGGGAGCAATCTGTCAGCTCTTGACATCCACAGCCAGGCTGCAGTTGGAACGAGCAGGGGCACAAATCCCATTTGAGATTCGACATCAGACCTTGAGCAGTATCCATGGTGCTGCCTTCCCTCTTTGCTTTTATGCTCTGCAGGTATAAAACAGTCTCTCCAAAGCAGTGCCCCATGAGTGCTGATGCCAGGAACAGGTGGGGCCCAGGGAAGACCAGCAGCTGCATACTTATGAAAGTGTGGCCAGGAATGCCAGCTGGCCAGGAACCAAACCCACCTGATGGTCAGTCACACCATCTCACCCATGGTGCTGGAATATCACAAGAGAAACCAGGAGGAGTCACCTGCTCCAGGACCCTCTGCAGACTGCAGTGCAGAGATGAGGACTCTCCCGGCATCCATCAGCCCTGTAGGCTCCAACTCAGCACAACCATATGGTTGTCCTAGAACGTTCCCTGATGAGCCATGCCTGAGGAGGGTTAAAAACCACATACTGGGCAGGTCTGCCAAGCCTGCCAGCTAGCTCATGCTGAGCCTCAGTTGCTCAAGAATAGCCCAGGAATTGCAACAGAGGGCAGCGAGATGCACCTGGAAGGGTCAACTGCAATTACAACAAGGGACAAGAGAAAAGAGGCTCGGCATCAGTTCACCTCCAGCAAGATTTTGGCTCTAGCATTACAGACATGCAGCTGAGACATCATCCAGGGCCAGGCCAGGTCAGGCAGCTGCACCGCTGACTTGGGGCAGAGCCAGGAGGAGGCTTGTCAGCCTCCGCCGTGCGGAGCCCTGCAGGAGCCACAATGTTGGTGCTGACAAGGGACAAGTTGGGGACACACACTGACCCCACAGCATCACCTGAAGAAAGTGTGAAGGAACAGACCGTGCTTTGTGCAAATGGGATTTTCAGGGTGTTCAGCTTTGTGAACACCAACAAACTCCTGCTCACTTTGTTTAGAATGAGGTTTTTCGATTTCCAACTAGACTAAAGCAAACTGAGTTTCCACAGGGTCGGCAAAAGTTGCATTATCCCTAACACCCAGGTACCGCTGGACTTTCTTAAAAAGTGTAGCATGCAAAGGAATTTTTCTTGCCCTGGCTCCATTTTCAAGAAGAACTGAATTGTGTTTTTAATGAAACTTTGAAAACAAACGTATAAACACTCATTTAGAGGAAGATGGTTGGCATAGGAAACATCAGCCCAATCTATCGAAGTGTGACAAAAGCACACACCACTGAAAATAGGAGAATCATACAGCATTAGCAGTACCAGATCCATCTGTCACGTAGCTACAGAGCAGTTAGATATTTTGGCTGAAGACAATTTTTTCCCCCAGAAAATATATATGTAAACAGTTGATGTAAACAGTTTGCAAAGCTGTCAAATTGCTTCAGTCAAAAGATGAAGTTTTAAAAATGCCCAGAAGATCTGAAATTCTACAGTTTTTCTGCATGGCAGTTTTATTCCTGCAGCTCCATCCTTTCAGTTTTAAGTTATTTAAAAAGAAATTGTTAAAAAACTACGCCAACACCACACAAATTAAACATTCCTTGGCATATTATAGTAAAATAGTCCCTTCAACCCAAAATCATATTGGTCCAAGAAATGCAAAATCATAATTGTTTGCCCAGATATGGACAGGAACACACTGTGAATGGATCCTTGCCCTGAAGAGTATTTTTATTGGACTTCAGCAGCTCATGTTTGTTTGGGTATTGGAGATATCAATACAAGGAACCAAAGGTAACCTGAGGTTAGCTGCTCTTCTTACTAAACTGGAAAAAAATAAATATGTCTTTTCCAAAGGAACCCTAATAGTCCCCAGGGGTGACACTGTATTCTAGCAATGGTGATGACTGCAGTTAATCTGTAAATGTCTAATGAGCCACTTCTCCTTCCACTGCCAGCCCAGTGAAGAAAGAGGGCATTGTCAGGGCTCTGTATTGCAGTGGTATTTCCAAGTCCACCCTACACTGAGCTTTGAGACTATTCTTCTCCACATTGTCCAGAGGCTCTCTTTAGCACTCCAAAATACTATGAAGCACTCTGAGTTAATTTCTGAATCTTATTTTCTAAAATCACAGCATTTTGATTGACTAAATTGCAATTAGCATCAGAGTTGTTTTTATTTTATACCCTGCCAGTAGAAACATTTAGGTCAATATCCATCAGATTTGTGAAAAATGAATAAAACCTGGCCCTTTCCAAGCATAATCAGACTTAGGGAATGGTGTTGCTTATATCTGTAGGTCAGTACAAATATTAGCAATTTGGCTGAGTCTTTTCTTTTCGCTTCGGAAAAAAGTCTTTGTAGCCCTAAACAGCTACATACTCCAGAAACAATCTTCTGGTGACATTAGCATGATCCCATGAAGTCCAGGCTGCAAGGACTTTAGGAATTAGAAGTAACACTGATGAAGCCTAAATAAATTTGCATAAAGCTGGACGCAGCTTGGTGGTGTTGTCCTCAGGGGTCATGCATTTCTCCCCTGGAGTGCTGCAGTGTTTTCCTGGGAGCAACTGCAACTTCGATCTTTGGCTAAACAGAGATGCTCTCAGTGTCAATCACAGCTTCGCAGAGCAAGGCTTGCTATGGCAGAGGACACTGGTGGCTCACACCCAGGTGTGAACCACCTCCAAAGGCCAGGAGCCCAAGAAAGGATGGTGGGGGACATGATGCCCACCATCTCTCCCTCCTCTCCCTGTAGCCTGGAACAAACAGAACCTTTGCCTGCCCGCCACCATAACTTCTTGGTAGCATGAGAATCCAGGGGTAGGAGCTGGTTTGATCAAAATCTCTTCAGTACGGTTGAAAACACTCCCTTGCTTCATTTCTGTTATCCAGTTTGAATTCTGAATGTGCTGTAAGTGGTGGTAGAAGGACTAGCATGAGAGCGCATGTTACAGGTGCATCCCTCTGGAGAAGGGAAGACAATCACTCCCTTCCAGAGCACCTCCCCACCAAGTGTTCAACAAGGTATTGATCTTCTGCCTCTGTGGGGTCTCTCCCTCCTTGTGGACTCATGGGCACTCACAGCGAGCCCTGTCCTTCACCAGGGTAGGCCCAGCTCATGCGGAGAAGTCATGCTGAAATCGCTCATCTCCCAATCACTAGTGTCTTTCTCCATAAGGACGGTGGACTACCTAGAGGTCATGATGACCTCAAGTGCCTGTGGAAAAGTGACCCAAAGGAAGATTGTTTATGCAGGAGGGGGTGACACCTGGGGAGAAGCAGCCAGGCTGGGGCAGAGCCATAACCTACCCCAGGTCTGGGCTGTGAGGCCAAAGTCCTCCTCCCAGAACCTCTCTGTCTCTGGGCTGAGCACCACTGAGCTTACTGGCACTGAAGACAGGTGCTGCTGCACCAGCTCTCTACCACATACACATCTGCACTGGAGCCAAAATGTCTTCTCATCCTAGGGAAGGTTGTTGACAGAAGCTGTCCCTGGGCAGTGACTGCTACATGCCAGTGATCACCTCACCTAGACATGCCCGCACCAAAGAGCCTGGGGAGAGGAATCCCACGCAGACACAGCTGTGTGAGGAGTTTCAAAGTGGTCCTGTGGTAGCTGCAGTTCGAGAGAGCCCAGTTTCTAAACCCTGAAGCCCTCTGCAAAACATCTGCTGTTCCCATGGGGGACTCTCGTGCATGGCCCTTGGCCCATGGGGTGGTACTGCCTGCTCTTCCCACTCAGAGCTGATGGGGCAGCACCAGGGGAACAGGAACAGCAAAGAAATGGTTAAAAAAGTGGTCACATATTGAACTGAAGTGCTTTATCCCACCACAGCTCCTGGTGTCCTTGATTAGGAGCCATGGTTCTGGTAATTATCAGTTATGTCCTTAACTCCTGCCCACAGAAAACTTTTAATTCACAGGCAAGCTGAGCCTCCTCAGCTTTGCCTGGCGTCAGAAATAAAGATTTCCTATATTTGATAGAAAAATCGCAGCTCAGTCTCTCATGCCCCAGACAGGAAAATCCAGCCACAAAGTGTTTCCCCCTGCTTTATAGTGGTGGGTTTTTCATTTCTCAAGCTCTGCTACACTGTGTTACACGTCAAGAATATTTTACATGGGAACACCTGGGTTTATCTAAACATATGACCACATACAAAAGGCAGCTTGGTTACTCAACTAAGGGCACATTGCTTTGCTGAATGTTACTCTCCTGGTGCAAAAATAGGCAAAGGATGGGAACAGAAAATCTGTTTTTGCATGAGCCCCTTTGTTGAGAGAGAAAAGTCATTAAATTCAACACCACTGTTCTAACACAGCAGAGAAAATCCTTGAATTGCCACAGAAAGGACAGGATGGGATTGCCACGGGCAGAGCCCACGGGAGGCAGGCTGGGGACACTTAATCCAGCTGTCACACATCTGTCTACACAGGAAGGTTTATAGGGTAATAACGTGTGGTATCACCATGCTGGTAAGCCAAAATGCCTAAGTGAGCTGCTATGTAATGCTGCTGTTAATGAATGGGAGTGAGATCCAGGCCCAGGGATCTCACTGCTATCCTGCAGGAATGAAGATCATCCCAGATGGTAGAGTCAGGCAGACAGAAACAAAAAATCAGTTGTGAATAACCTGCAAACAGATCCTCCTTGACGGGCTGCCTGCCCTTTGCAGTCAGATCACTAGCACCATCCAGTTGCTGTCTTCACAGAAAGCAGAAGCATCCAAAGAGGATAACATTGCGGGCAAAGATGCCACTGCCCAGAAGAGCTGGGGAGCCCTGCCGCTGTTTGGGTGAAGCCCCGGGGCTGTTGCCAGCAAAGGGCTGTTGCCAGCAAAGGGCTGTTCCCATTCACCTGCGTGGGGAACAGGGACGAAGCCTTGCAGTTTGGACTGTCGAAGGAAGTCACATATAGCGAATAATCACAGTTCCTGGTTTGCTGTGGGCCACGGCCAGAGAACAGAGTGCTGCCCTCCCACTGCTCCTCCTCTTAGGAACGTGCAGCCCATGGTCCCTGGTTATCTGTCCTGCTGGCACTGAGCCCATTCATTGCTCATTAGCAGTCCAACAGCAGTCAGAAGAAGGGACAGTACTGGCAGAGCTGGGGGACAGACAGCAGCGATCTTGCTCAGATGGCAAAGGGAGACCACGGAGCTGCTACACAGACCAGCGTCTCCCAATACCAGGTGCCAAGGCTCGGACAGGAGGTCGGGAGCCAGCTGGGGGCCAGCTTGGCCAGGGGTCTTCACACATATCATTGCCGCTCCTGTGCTTGCTTGGGTGTGATGCTGCTCACTGTGGCTTAGGCAATTCTCTCACATCCCTCTTATGGGAAGCATTACTAAGAGCTGGTGTACTTAGTGGTTGCCTTCACGCCCTGAAGAACCACGTGCTCCCCTGGTTCTCAATCTAACTGCAGATGACCAGCAGCCTGGAGCTCCTCAGAGATGACAGTCAAGTATACAGTCTTACTGTGACAAAACCTGATGTCCCAGGGGAAGGATGTACAAAGAAATGGTTCACAAATGAGTTTGTAATGCCTTGGAAGAGAGGCCCGTGTTTGGGCAGAGCTGCTCCAGCACCCTGTAGATACGCACAGCCTGTGGCTCCTTCTTGTACCCCTTGCACTTCTTGTCACCCTTCCCCATGGCCACAGCAGCCAGATCCCTCCATCCCATCTCAGGAGCCTGCACTGCCACCCAAAATTGCACAGCACTGCAGCATCTGCTGCAGCATCCCCCATCCCAGTGGCACAACAGCCTTCTCAAGATCACCTGGGAAAGCCCTCACATCCATAAACGGCCTTTCTCCATCTGTGCTGGGGGAACAGTCTCAGATATCACTGTGAAAATGGCTGTATGTAGGTTAGAAAAAACAAAACAACTACAACTTATTTCCAAAGGGGAAAAAGAAAGGGTTGGGCTATAATTTTTTCCACCAGGGAAGTGTTGTTTTCCCTTGGAAGCTGCAGACTTTTCATCTATAAAACAAAGTCCAGAAGGTGAATCCCAAACTTTTTAATTCATAAACAGTGCTGTACAGGAGTCTTCCTGGGGTGCCTCCAGCCTCCTCTCTCCTTTGGGCTCATTTGGGCACTCACTTTGCAGCAGGTTTACATCTCTCATTCACTCAGAGACCACTGACGTTTCTGACATGGGTTGACTTGACGCAGTTTGGAGGAGAGGTTCAGTGGCTCCTAGAAGCTGCAGATGAGTCAATAATCCTTGTCAATAGAGGAGAGCAAGAGCATGGAGCGGTGAGATTACAATTCTCATAAAGCACAGCAGCAGTATTTTGTAATAAAAAAAGTTCAATTTTCTGCTCAGATATTTAAATTTTGCGAGGCAAGTTGTGAAGCTTCTGTTTCTTACTGGAGTTTGGGCATTTTCTGCAGCTCTCCCTCACCTGTCATTTCCTGCTTTCTTGATCAGTTGTTCCGCATGGACTTGTGCAGCCTGTCCGTGCAGATTTGACAGCCTGCTGGATGTGAGCATGAGCATCCTGGGGCCGGTGAGCAGTCGGCAGAGTCTGTCAGGCCATGTTTGTCTGCCTGGTGGCTTGAAGACAGCCCCAGGCATGTGCACAGGAGGCCTGTTACGTGCAGTTCCTCAAATACCCGTTTTCAAATGAAATATCCTCTTCTTCTTCCTGCTTTCCACGTGTGGCATCAAGAAGGAAGACAGGGTAGTCATCCTCCTGTGATGTCACTTCAGTCCACCTTGTGCCAAGGGGTCAACTGCAGCCCCCCCAAGACCAAACCCTCCTTTGCCTATCTCCTGGCAGTCTCCTCAGCAGACATGGACATTGCCACAGGTCTTCTTCACTGTGTAGGCTTCCAAGCCCAACAGTTCATGAGCAACATGGAGTAACTAATGCTCCACACAGGCTGGTGCCTCTGTGAAGTTCTCCACCAGGACAGCACCTAATTGTTCCCCAAATCCTGCTCTGCCTCTGACATTGACACCTCCACAGTATGCATGCTATAAACCATCCCAGGTTTTCCTCTGCAGAAGAGAAGGAGCTCCCTGACATCTGTTCTAGAGAGCTGCGGGAAGCCAATTATCCTTGAAGGCAAACTGTCCGCAGATAATTGGAAATATAGACTTTTAACTGATGGAGTGTTGACTAAACTCCAGCTATTGCTTCACATGTGTCACATCGAATCTCTGAAGCTTCTTATAATGTTTAGCAGGTGCATTATCATGTCACATCCAGACGGGTGCCATGGCACTGCACCTAATTGGAATCGTGGTTCACAGCATCCCTCCCACAACTGCTTCTGCATGAGTGTAACTGCAGGAATTTTACCCCCTTTACCACCCAGGCCAAAGCCAGAGCCATGGGGGCTGCAGTTGGTGAAGGCAGCTGCAGCAGAGCACCGGATCGTTTCACACTCAGCTGCAGAACAGGAGGCAGCTCTTTAAGAGAAATTCAAGCTTGCAAATAGGACAAAGTATGGAGACCAGCCCGTGCCACAAGCCCCCTGCCCAGAAGCCATGCTGCTTAGCCTGGCCTGGGGAGTTCAAGGGGGAGGCTGTACTCACCGCTTTCCCTCATGCCTTTGCTCTGCCGGTGTGCTAAAGATCTCTAGGGCTCCTCTGGGAAGGCAAGCAACAGCTTTGCTGTTTGCTGGTGCAGGGGCATGCAGTTCCTTGGGGAAGGGCCATCAAATCGATGAGGGAAATTGTGCCACTTCCAGCCGCTGAACCACCTACCAGACTAATGGAGAATTCGGGATCCAACAGCTTACCACAGCAAAGGAAAAACTATTCTCCCTAACCCTGCTCCTGCAGGCACACCTACCCACCCAGACCAGGCTGCACAAGTAGACAGAGGTTTAGCCCCCAGCATCTTCTGCAGATTCAGCTCAGATTCTTGCATGGAGACAGAACTGGTGTGCTTTTCAGGGTACAGGAATTGAGAGTACTAAATCCCACCCGGCAAAACCAGATGGTCACTAAATGCCCAGCCAACCGCCACACTCACACTTAGACATTTTGCTTCATCATAATGCAATGGACAACTGGGCAGGAACCTTCAGCCAAAGGGAAGACCTGTTTTTCCTGGTCCTGTGGCTGTCTTCAAAACCCCACAGGTCTCCCAAGCTAGGATATTGGTGTTACGTGGCTTTACCCAGCAGACAATGACCTCTGCAAAAATACCAGCAGCAGGTCCTCAGCATCCAATGATGGTACTGCTGCAGTACAGCCCATTGAGACAAACTAGACACATGGATGTCCCCCATGTGTCCTTTAGGGATATCTGGGGCTTTTTGTTAGCCCTTAAATGATCTCAAATTCTTGGGCAGCTTGCTTCCATCAGGTGTTTAGGTCTCATTTTTTAAAAAGGGATTATTTTCCAGGATATATCCTTGCATCCTAGCTCCTTCCTGGAGGAAATAGGAGATCCTAAAGCTTGCACCCTGTGACAGACAACCAGCAGAAGCTATTAATCTGCATGTAGACTTGTAGAGGGCTGCGTGGGCGGCTGCTTTTCCCCGCAGAGCTGGTGGGAAGGGCTGCAGTGAGGTCACCCCATTGACAGTCAGAGCTTTGCTGTTCTCCTGGCAGCGTAGCCCATTTGTGTTGTTAATTAATGGCTTTGCTGGGGGAAGATAAATGCTCCAGATTTATTGTAAAACAGAAGTAAATTTTTAATAAGGTCCAATTAGTGGCAGTTTCCAGAGGCAGGCAGCTCTGCACCTTCCCAGCATCCTCTCAAGGACAACGTAGGAGCAGCTGAATGAGCCCCTTCATTAAGGCCCCTGGACTAGCAAGTCCCTGCAGGGTCTCTCTGGTGAGGTAACAGTCTCTGCAGCACCCTGTAGATGTGCATGAGTGCTTACGTGTGTAACGCCTTCCCCACGGGGCAGCTGGGAGGCTGAGGACAGGAGAAGAACAAGTCTTAGTGGCAAACATACAGGGAGGTACCACTGGTATTCTGGTGAAGCGGCGTCCGCCCAGACTCCCCTGAGCCAGCATCCCAAGAGGAGGCCTTGCTGTAGTCAACTTCACATCACCTGGGCTCTACTACAAACTTCCAGCACGCACAAACCAACCACAGTCGGCTGGTTAGGTAGAAATCCTCTATGGATTACCCAGCTAGGTGTGGGCATTTTTTTGTATCTGCAGACAACCTGGCACAATAGCACTGACAGAGGTGGGCCAATGATCACCAGCTTTGAGAGTGAATGGTGGTCATTTTACTCTGGACAAAGTCATACTTCAAGTCAACTGCTGAGCCAGCACCCAAGAGAAGAGAAGGACAATGAGGATGTGTGCACCATTTTCAAGGGGCCATCTCAGAAAATCACCAGTAGGCAAAGCTTTTCCAAAGTATTTATAATGCTCTGCTACTGCTGGGAAGGTTGCTCTGGCGAGGGAAGAAGGTGAAACTGCAGATCCAGAGACCTCTACAACCTGCACTTTCTTCAGCTGTATCAGCACACAACAGCAAAAGCAAACCAGGGTAAGAGCCTTGTGCAGGACTTCACCCCCCCAGCATGGGGATGCCAGGGCAGAGCAGCAGGCATCTCCAACACAGGCCAGTGCCAGCTGCTTCAAACGAGGGGCACAGAGAAGCCGGGAAGGGACATCAGGGATCCTCTAGTTCATCTCCAGACTCGGTTCCTGTATTAGACCAGGCTGCTCAGGTCTTTGTCCAGCTGGGTCTTGAAAACCTCTGAAGGAGAAGACCCCATGATCTGCTTGGATCCCTGTTCCTCCCTTATTTCAGACTTAAACCACTGTTTCTTATTTTCCCACCAAACACCTCAGTGAAGAGCCTGTTTCTGTCTTCTTAATGGCTACTTATAAGTACTGGAAGGTTGCCATTTAGGTTCATTCTTCCCTTCCCCAGGCTAAACAAGTGAGTTTCCTCAGCTTGTGATCGGGTATCACATGTGCACCAACCCCATGACCAACATCCTTCTTGTCCTGGAAGACACCACCTCAGATGCATCCTCTTTTGTCCCATGGACTCATAAGGGCTGAGATTTCCCAAGATATCCTTGAGTCAGTCCTTCTCCACTACTGGTAGCTGTTGTCCTCCTTAAACCTCTTCTTTAAGCCCAAAGGTCTAGGAGACATTATCAGTGGAGAAGACATTATGTTCCTCCACCTTCTTTGTACCCATTGTCACTGAATCACACCCTTCTCATTTAGAGCAGACCCACAGTTTCTTTCTTAATTATTTTTGCTGCTAAAACACTGGTAGAGGCTTTTTTTATTTCCCTTGATATCATTTTCCAATTCAGCTTTGGCCTTCCTAACACCATTCCTTTATGGCAGGGTGATTTTTTTTTCTATTCATCCTATGTCACCTTCTCCACTTGCGCATCTTTTCAGCACTGGAGTTCAGCCACGAGTTCGCCATTCAGTGAAACTTCCTTTTACCATTAGTAACACCTCATCCATTGGTTTTGACTGCAGAAGCCCCACCTGACCTGCAGCTGATCAGATTTTATCTGACCAGTCCTCCTCCACTGACCTAGCAACCACCTGAGCTCAACTCAAGTACTGCTGGTCTCTTGGCACAAATACCTGCTGCCCATGTGTCATAGTTTGACCCCAGCCAGCAACTAAGTCAGTCCCACACAGCCACTCGCTCACTCCCCCCACAGCTGGATGTGGGAGAGAATCTGAAGAGTAGAAGTGAGAAAACTCATGGTTTGAGATGAAGACAGTTTAATAGGTAAAACAAAAGCCACACACACCAGCAAAGCAAAACAAGGAATTCATTCATCACTCCCCTTGGGCAGGCAGGTATTCAGCCATCACCAGGAAAGCAGGGCTTCATCGCACGTCACTTGGGAAGGCAAACACCATCAGTGCGAAGGTGTCCCCCCCTTCCTTCTTCTTCCCCCAGCTTTATATACTGAGCAGGACGTCCATATGGTATGAAACATCCCCTCCAACTTCTTGTGCATCCCCAGCCTGCTCCCTGGTGGGGTGAGAAACAGAAAAGTCCTTGACTCTGTGTAAGCTCTGCCCAGCAATAACAAAAACATCTCTATATTATCAACACTGTTTCCAGCACAAGTCCAAAACATAGCCCCATACTAGCTACTATGAAGAAAAGTACCTCTGTCCCAGCCAAATCCAGCACACCATGTTTGTTGTGGGCTCAGTCAAACTTTTCAAGATGCCCTATTATTAAAAAAAAAAAAAAAACCAATTTATAGCATTTACTTTGCAGGCCTGGATTCTATTCTCCTAGGTTAGGGAAGTCACCCCTGTGCCCTCCTATCCACCAGCATCCTTAGCCAGCCTTGGCCTTTAGACATCACTGCTATTGTTAACATCTCCCCACTCCATGCCATACTGCCACCCCCACTCTCAAAATGTCACGGAACTCCGTGAAATGTCAAAGGCCAGCTGACATTTCAGGACTGCCCACTGGCCCCTTCCATGCACTGCTTCTTCCTTCTGCCATCTGCCAGCAGAACGAACCCTCCTGCGCAGCGCTCCACGCGGGCGCTCCTCCCAGCCACCAGCCTCCCCTTACAGTGCCCTGGCTCCCCCGAGGAGGGGGCATGGCCGGCTGGTTTAGAGAGCAGAGGTTCCTGGACTGAGCAGCTTTCAACCTTTTTGGCTTTCAGCCTTCTACACCCGTGCCTTCCAACTTAGTTATGCAGCCAGTGTTGCTGTGTCTAGTCAGCACTCGCAGGTCCCAGGGGTCTGTGGATACAGATGGGAGCTAGTGCATCATTAGGATGTCATCTGCTGAAGAGGAGCTTGGGTTCATCCCACCCTGCAAAAGAGGAACCAGAAGTCCAAAGGAAGCACGCACCAGCAGTCACTGTTCTCTCTTCAAGTTTTGTTTGCTAATTACCCCAGCGTCCCTGAAGATGTTTAATGTCTTCTTATTACACAACAAAAACACAATATGGGTTTGCAAATTATATTCTGTGTAAATATAACAACTTTTCTAGCAGAGCACTTCAAGCCAGACTCAGTTATAAACACAAATGTACACATACCTCTCTAGCAGGGCTTTAAGAGCTTCAAGGTAGCGCTGCTTTACTTAACAGAATCACTCCACTAAGCATTTGCATCTCCAGCTGCAGTCACCCTTCTGTATTAGAGGAGATTAGGAAAAACACCCTCATCCTAAATGAGGAAATATGGTTTCTGGGGGAAAATTCTTCCTGACTGCAGCAGGTGGCCAGCTGCAGTCCAGAAACCTGTGATTACTAAAGAAACATTTTCTCAAAGTAGAGTTGCTGCTTCTGAGCCAAGCCGTGTGTATAGCACGAGCTTTTACCTGGGAGCCAGATACATTTAATTCTCAGTGTCTATGGATGAGCAGCCCAGTCCCAAGCCCTAAGATGGCACTTTTTACTTCTCTGCCTGCCTTCACCAGCTGTTGACGTTCCTGCTTTGACACAGCCAGAGGTATATGAGAAACCAGAAGGGCACAACGAAATCCTGACGCCTGTGTTTAATACCTAAACGGAGCAATACAGGTTCAGCTGTCTTTACACAACTGCTCTGGGAAGGGCTTCGCAGCTTTAGAGTACACAAACTGGAGCTTGAACACCTTACAAGGTGTTTGAAGGATACAACTCAATTCTTAATACATTTTTTTCTTTATAATACTGGAACTGTCCATATTATAACCACTGAAATTATTCATAATCCTACTAACTACGTACATATTGAAGCCGTCTCACACTTGCCAAGTCCTTGGCTTCAGCAATTTTCTGTTGCAGAGTTTGTCCATTGAGCGGAAAATTTTCTCAACAATCTTTAATTTGAAACTTTCTAATGAATATCCTGTTTTGAATATCCTTTGAATATCCTGTTTTGTTTCACAAAATGGTGAAAACAATCTCCTCTCCTTTCACCCTGCTAATCAGAAGCTGTAAATAAGTGATCTTTAACTGCAACATAATTTCTTCCCCTGTAGAACAAGGCTCCCACTCTATGGGAGGTTTCAGCTGTGTGAGATACCCCATTACCAAGTTAATTTCAGGCAAAGCAGCGACAAACACAGGCACTGAGATCCCTGTCAAGGGAACTAATTTTTGCTTGGCTTCGTCAGGTGTGGAAGCATGACCAGACCTCATTAGCGATGGCATCATCTGGGCCGGCTGAGCTTGGGGCTGGTTGCACTGGGACATTTATAACCGTGCAGAGACTGACACAGAGGTGAGTACACTCAGCAAGTCATGATCACAAGCAGGTTTAGAAAACTCATCTCTCACTTTCCATTTTGGTGCCTGGACCTCAGGGGCCTGTACCTGCCCCTTCTTTTGGGAGGATAAGTCAGGGAGGAGGGTGGATACCGTGTAAACTACCAGACACAAAAAGCTGTGTTTTCCGCCAGAATACACCAGAACTTTAGTGGTCTCCTGTAGCGTCAGTGAACTTCATTTAAAAACAATTTTAAGTACACAAAGCACAGAGGAAAGACCAAGTGTCCAGCCAGCAGCTCCCTCGTTCCCTTCAGCAGAGTATCTGCAGCATTAATGGATGTTGTATACCAGGACAGAGCCCCAAACAACGCTTGTAGTCAAGAAATTAATTGCTTGGCTGTTGGCTGTCTATATGTTGTTATAGGAATGTTTTTACACTTGAAGCTCCCTGAAGGCCTCTATAAGTATTCTGCTCATAAATACAATTATAGCAGAGCTCTTGCTAGAAACAGCCATATATTATGGGATATTGCAGTCTCATCACCATACCAAAGTCACTGCAAAATCCAATAGATCAAAAGCAGAGAGTTATCACCTGAGCACTCACCCTGGTGGGAAGTTCAGCACCTGAATACTGAAGATGCAGGCATTTCTTAAAGGCTTCCCCACAGGATTTTGCAGGTGGAACCTCCTTTTCTGGGCCTCAGTACAAATGTAGGGAAGGTGAGTACCTTATTTCTTGCAGCCTTACTGGATGTATCCTCATCATGAAAAGAAAAATTGCCTCCTGGAGGAATCGTAGACTGATTAGGTGGAGTTCTTACTGTTAATATAGCAGGTAAACATCGGCAAATAGAGGGTCAGCTCATCCCTTCTGGAGGCTTCTTTAATATTCCAGTGTTTTAAAGAGCTTGATCCTATAATAACCCTCTGCCCAACATGACAAAACGCATTCAGATGCTCACTCTCATGATTACCACCCTCTCCTGCTAGATAGGCCTTTCAGGCTGCTCTGAAGCCAAAAGACGCATGCTGGGTTTTGCAGCCCAAAGCTCTACCTGGAACCTAGTAGCTATACATGAAGGGAGGTCCTCAGACAGCACAATGAAAGCTTCACCAGCTGCCATTCAGGTGCAAAGGCAGGCACAGAAGCTACTTTGGGAAAGTCCTTACCCTGCTGGGATCTGGCCAGAGGCTTGACTGCCTATATCATAGTTACATGTCTTCCTGTGAAGACCTTTGTCCTAGGTCTGCCCTGGAGATGTGGACTGGAAAGCCATGAACAGCTCTAAGTTTGGCCAAGACCTTGAGGGCTAAAGGTATCTGGGTGTGATGGTCTGTGTCAGGATCGTTGCAGAGACAGCTCCAAGCATCCAGCCTAGATGAGTACCTCTGTCACAGAAGTCTGGGTCCCTGCTTTTCAGTTAACCTCTGTTCCCTGCAGATGTTCTGTTTTCAGCACAATTCAGCTGTTCAAGAACAGCCAAACCTTGATCAAGACATGGTCTCCTCTGTGAATAGGATGCAGGGCTTTGCAAGTTGGTTCCTGCTGAAAAAGAGCTCAGGCTCACACATGGTTTAATGCATGTGCTGGCATCTCCCAGGCCTGTAACAGAGACATCACCAATGGCATAGAGGACAAGCCCCACTCTCTGGGGTATCTGTTCAGCCTTCAGTCCACTTCTCCTTTGAGTTGCTTTGCCTCTAGGATAGGCTGTAGTTAGAGATTAAATCAGACACAGGCTTCTTTGCTGTTTGCCTCATTAGATAACTATTAGAAAACAGTTCATTAGAATTTAGAAAATGCTGCATTGCTGATTTTCTAAAGGTTTGCTCATATGGAACAGAACAAGAAGTTAGAAGACAATGAGAAGCATGGAAGCCATGTGGCTCCCCAGATAACAGTAGCTTTTTGTCATCATTCGCTCTTCCCAATCTGGGAACTTTTCCAGCCATGTTCTGAAGAACATTGGCTTAAAAAACATCTCAGAAAGAAGAGTATGGGTTGCAGACTTCATGTTCAGCATGTCTGCTTGGGAGTCTTGGACTCTTCAGGTGCTGTAGGGAGAATCTTTCCTATGACAGAAAGAAGCTGCATGTACCAGCCCTGTCCGGGGATGTGGATTATTCAACCTGCCCGTGCAGTCATGCAAATGGCCAGGCTCTGGGTGTAATAATCCTGCAGCTGCTGTGCAGAGGGAGCCCGAGTAATGTACATGTCGTGGTTACTTTTGGTCCCCACAGTCACCACAGCCAGGTGCAAGGCTGAGGCCCATCACTCTGCCCATACTTACAGAGAACTGTGTTTCTGCACGTTTTCCTCTGTTCCTACCATGCTCCCCGTGCTATGCTGTGCACAGGAGGCAGTTCCAGCCTATTGCAAAGAAAACAGGAATAAAACTTTCATACGTGGGGTTGCCCTTCTCCAGTAAAGGATAGTACTGCGTTTGGACACAGTCCCACAGAACAGTAAAACTCCCAGAAACTGAGGGTTTGTCAGGCCGTTTGTTGGAGGGGTGGGCAGATAGGACTAACACGGGTTAGGTCTCTGAGGATTCTCCTGGCCTGGCCATGCTGAGACCACTGTATGGTGGGACAGTAATGAACCTCATCCCACACACTCAGGACACATGCTCCCAGCTAGCGCTGTTGTACGTGATGGGTGTCCTTCGGGTAAGGTCTATCCTTCTGACACAGGGATTCAGAGGGGACTTGGTCACAAGTGCCCAAACCATCCCTACCCTCTGAGCTGGTACAAGCACACCATCACTGGACGCTGATGTACAGGGCAGAGTGCCAAGAGCTTATAGGGTGCCCACTGACCCTTTTAATATTCTCCCAAAGGAGAGCAGTCTCCCAAACAAGAAAAAACCCTGATGCAGCAGAGTCAACAGCTGCTTGTTGATCCGCTGGGAATATGAATTGTGGTAGATGCAGCCCTTTCTGGATACATCTGGCAGATGTGTGTCTGGAGCAGCAGTCCCTGTGGACAGTCACCACAGTCAGTTCTGGCCACACTCCAAAACAAATCCAGACCACTTGAGGAAGAGGAGGACACATTGCCACTTAGATATTGCACGGGCAAGGCAGGATTTATTTCCTGGAAGAGGCCGCCTGCTGCCAGTAACACCCTGATAACCACAGAGCATGCCGGGTTCCCTCCTCAGCAACCACCGTCAGACCGAAGAGGGTCGTGGCACGGCAGTGTTTCCCTGTTTCCCTCAAGGGATAACATAATGGCTGATGTCACCTGATGGCTCCCACTCTACCCCAGACATCGGATGTTGTTCTCTCCCTTCGTGGTTTCTTCTTGTGGTTTGCAACTTCCTCAGAACCACTTAATTGATTTATAACCCAATAATCTATCCCCGTCATTAGCCACAGTGTACAGTCATTTATCATTCTCTGCACAATAACTGATTTCAAGCCCATTAGTACATGACCTGAAATAGTTATGGGCCTGAAGAATTAAACAATTCAGCATGGCTGAAGGGCAACATCTGCAAGGATAAGACACAGGGCTTGTGTCACCAGTTACTAAACACCAGGCATGGCCAAGGCAGCACTTCTGCAAGGTCTGTTTACCAAGCACCTGGAGCTCAGCTGCAACACGGAGTCGGCACATGGGGAAGTGCTTGTCCAAGTTTCCTTCCCAAAGTGAGTGCTTCCAGTCCTTAAAAAAGGCAGATTGCTAAGGCTCCAAGCACATCAAGAGGGTCTATTTGCCCTAAGCAGCCTCGTCAGGGCATCCATCCATTATTTTTATTGAGCAACTAATATTTGAAATGTAGCCCTCCCAGGTAGCAAAGATTAGCCACATCTGATAAATAAACTTCTGTAGCCTTTCTCAAACACCACTGAAGTGTTCAGGGGACATTATGGTTGCCGGGGATGTCACAGAGTGTTGCAGGGCTGTGACCGGCCCCGGAGTCTTGCAGGATTTGGAGGTCAGCCTTGGGCCATGGGGAGCTCTGTGGGAAGGGCCATGCACAGGTTCAGGGCCAGGGCCAGGGCTCTCATCTCATCAAGGAGATGAGAAAAATCTACAGAAATCCTGAGCAGTCAGGGAGCAGCTCAAGTGAGGCTGCTTTTCAGCGGCAGGCAAGCCAGGAGACAAGGGTGACAATGGGGCAGGATTGTCACCAGCAGGAGAACAGTCCCACAGCACCCAAGCGAGAGGAGCACATGTGGGAGCACAGGGCCCACAGTCCAGATCGCCCGACAAGTCCATGGTGATGAGGCAGGTCAAGTCAGCTAGGTACAAGGCCAGGGAAAGCACACCTGCAACAGAGCTCAAGCAGAGGCCAAAAACTCACATTTGAGCTTAAACGCATCTCATGATCCGAGCCCCAAAGGAGGTGGATGGGAGCACTTAAAGGCTGTAGTTGTGCGGGGCTGGAAGGAGCAGACAGGGCTGCTGGACACACTGGTGCTCCCAGGACGCGGACTCACGCAAGCTTGCCCACTAGCAGCACGCGTACAGTCTGCTCGGTCTACTCACATGGGTGGCTGAGCAGTAGGTATGAGTCCAACTGTATTCATTCATTATTCAGCCCTTCCTTGCAAGAGGAGACAGAGAGGCTTTCATGATGAATGCTGCGGTTTCTAAAAATAATTTACTCCAGCTAAAAATGCAAGAGCTAACTCTTCCATCCCTGATGGGGTGTAAATTGGAGTCACTTCAGTGCAATCTGCAGTGATACAGAGAGAATAAGAGGAGATTTGGGACCAAATAATCTCTACTGAAGTCTGATTACCTAGGTCTTCATTTAAAGGTGCACGGCGACATCCCGAAGCACAGCCCAGGCTACCCAGCAGTCCTGCCACTGCATCTCACACTTTCCAAGGTACGAACGGACTCACCTGGGCAGTGCTGAGACGGGGACTCGCACCACCGGGACATGGCTACTAACGCTGGCACTCCTGTGGCTCTCACCTGGCTTTAAAGCATCTGGCTTTGCCAACAGATGACAGAGCCAGCCGACAGCAGCCGCAGACAGCTTCCAGCACAACATAAGTGTTCAGCGTCCTCCATCCACGCTGTCCTCTCCCCTCTTCTTGCCTACTGCCACTGCTTTCTCCCTCCTTCAGATTCTTGCAGGGAGGGAAAAGGAGGGCTTGCGTTGCACACCTGGTGCTATTGGCCATTATGCATGGTCACACCCATAGGTCCCATGGTCTGGAGGAACATGCTGCAAAAGTGCCTATGCCCTGCCTGAAGGTACTCAGGGTCTAAGTCATGCAAAGTGTGAGATAAAGCAGCTGGAACAGCATGCTGCTACAGCAGCTGCTGAGCCTTAAAAAGCTGCTCTGACATTGACACACTCTGGCTTCCACAGCGACAAGAGTTATTACCTTAATGACCCGAGCACATTTGCAAGTCATTAATGCCAAGCTATAACAGCACAAAAGAAGTAACTAATCCCTTTCTCTTGGTGCCGGTGTGTCTGGAACACAGCCCTGCCACCACCCGAGCAGGGAGATGCCCTGGAGAGGATGACCTCTCGCTTGCTGCTGAGGAAGATCCTATCCCTCACCACGTGGACCCATGCTGTCCCTCTGGGCAGCCGACCAGACACAAAGCGTTCCTGCTCCTTCTCCAGATGAGGAGCCAATGTATCACTCTCCTCCTTCAGGAAAGAAAGAACCAAGCGATGGGGACGAGTCTGATTTCTGCTCCTGGAGACAGAAATTCATTGCAGTCTTACAGGGGTAGTGAGCTGACCCCCTCTATCCATGACATGTGAAGCTCAGGCTCGGTCCCCAGGATCTTCCTAAGAATTGAGCAGCGCTTCAGAAGGTGTGTGCAAGAGAGAGGGAGGACAGGGGAGAGAGAAGGAACAGGAGAGAGGTGTATGCATACAGCTGGTGTGGAGCGGTGCGTTAGCTATGCTAGTGTACAAGCCCCAGCTTGGAGTAGTCTGGGTATCAAGGTCGAATTCAAACTATCATGGTTATATTTCTGGAATGTTTTAGGGAGTAGGATCCCTGAGGATGCTACCCGGTGTTACAGGAGTCACAAGCAGAACCCGTTGTACAGCATTAGTAAAAAGCCCTAAGCTGCGAGCTGTGAACTTCCGCCTAGATACTGATGAACTTACACAGAACTCTTAGTTTACAGGAGGGAAGATCCCGAAACCGGTGTAAATTAGAAAGATAAGATAGAGACATCCATCACCAGAAGTTGCTTCCTTGAGAAAACAAAAGTAACGTCCCACTGGAGGCAGTGAAAGGATCCAATGAGGAACAAGGAGACCCCAGACCCAAATACTACCACTGGACCGAACATCTCGCGAGGGGACGGGAACTTAGATTGTAAGGGTATAATTGCCCAGAGGTTCTTTTGTTCGGGGTCCCTCTCCGGAGGCACCCAGCTTGAGCTGTTCTTCACCGCTGTACCACCTAATAAATTCGTCTGGCGTACGTCATGTCAGAGATTCTGCTTCAGGGAACCTGGGGTCGAGCCTGCGGGAAGAGGAAGCGCCCGACAGCGAGTGTGTGTGTGTGTGTGTGTGTGTGTGTGTGGAGCCAAAAGGGGCATCCGTCGGCTCACTGGAGTCGCCCGCTGTGAAGGGACGCCGGTCCCAGCAGTTCAAGTCTCTGGTGGTGTGTGTGCGACCCCTTGACGGGTGTGTGAACGCTCCTGGCAGTGGCTTCTCCCTTAACACCCAAAGTGTCCCATTTTGAGACACTGCCATGTCCCAGAAAAAAGCCTTCCCTCCTCACACCTCTTTGGTCCACAGAGAAGACAACCAGGCTGTTGTCTCCCAGAGGGAGCCTCTTTCTGCAGCTCAGCCCTTGCTGAGAGCACCTCCATGAGGGTTTCTCAGCTGGGCAGGGAACACTGCCCTGCCGGGGAACCCCAGATCCCATTGTGTGGTACGGGTTCCCTGTTGGGATTCACTGCCTGCGCAGGCATGCAGCATCCCTCAACTCTGGGCAGGCAAAACACTAAACAAAGGAAATACCAATGGAGCAAGACTTACCTGGGACTTCAGTTATGAGCCATTCCAAAAGTCTGCAAAGGGAATGACCACTGCCGAGTCCTATGTGTGCTCCCCTGGGTTCAGTCCAGACACACAACCCCCTTGCTAGGAATCATGCCCTTGCCATTTCCCACTGCCGTTTCTTCTGCGAGAAATTTTCTTCTTTCCACTCTCAAGCTGGTCCCCTCCACCCTAATGCCTTGGGGAGATCCCTCGTCTTCAGAGCATCCCTCTCTCCTCTTTCTCCTTCTTCCTCCCTGCCTTCTACACTCTCTCCATCCCATTTTGCCAAAGCTGCCAGACAGGAGTCGCAGAACATGGTGCTGAGATTCCACCAGTGCAATCCATCCAAACCAGGGCTGATGGCTTTTCCTTTTGCGGGGATAGCTTATCCCTGAGCTGCAGTGAACTGCAGAAGCCTCCCATCTGATCCAGCCCAGTCAGAAGGCGGCAAGCTCTGCCAGCGTAGTCAGGGAGAGCAGGGACAGAGATAGTGAAGTCCTGTATGGTGTCAGGGTTTGGCCTGGATCGTGGCAGAGCTTTGCTTTGTGCTCTGGAGGGGGCACAAACGCAGCTCTGCAAAACTGCCTCACCCAGTGTGACACACACACAGAGGCTGGGACGTCCGTCCTCTGCCAGAGCAGCCAGCTCCGCTCCCTGGCTGCGGCCACGCTGCTTCCTCCTCCCGGTGTCTGCTCCGGGAGTGCTGAGACAGCAGCATTTGCAGTCTGGGGAACAAACGTGCTTAATGCTCAGGCAGAGCTTTCCACAGGCACCTCCTTGTAGCATCCCGTGTGAGGTGGAAATGCCCTCTGGGAAAGAAAAGAGAGAGCCCGAGTCAGACAACAAGCAGAGGAACATGGAGCAGAGAGCAGCGCTGGCTGGCCCCGGGACCGGCTGCTGGAGAACGTCTCCAGGAAGGCAGGTGGCCCCCAAAGTGCCTCAGTCCTCTTTTTGCTGACCATCCCATGCTCGGGCCCCACTGAGTTCTCCTCCCTGAGGGTGCAGGACAGGTAGCATGCCCTGGCCCAGCCTTGGGAAAGAGCCGAGGGAGAACGCAAGCTCTCAATGACAGAGATTTCAAGTAACATTGCATAAAACACCCTCCGGAGGCCGCGGAGCACAGGGGCTTGTTGCAGCTGCAGCACAGTAAAGGCGAGCAGGGTGCAGCTCCCTTCAGACATGACAGCAGCCCCCTCCTCTACCTGATCTTGCTGCATCCTCAAGGTGTTCACACTAGGCGGTCACTAATGTAACACAGTGCTTCTGAACCTAGTACAGAGGTTCTCATCATATCCGACAGTTAGCCACACACAGCCAGGGAAAAACATGAGTGTGGGAAGAGAGCCACAACAAGGGGAGTGAGACCGACACAGGCAGACCCTTAGTCAACTACGTTCTCCCTGCATTGCTGTCTGGGCATAGAGACCACAGGAGACCTGAAGCAGAGACCTTTGAGGCTCTCCAGGAGCTGTCTCTACAGGTACATCCTGTGGACATACGAACTCCTGATGTGGTTCCTGTCCTTCAGGCTCACTCTCTCTGCCAGGAGGTACACAGCTCATCACAAAGCTCTTGACACCAAACTGACCCCATGAGAAGCAAGCTAAACTCCCTCTCAGGAGAATTATTGGAATGAGTCCAGCTGCATTCAATGTCTAACGCAAAGCAGTCCCATAGCTGCTCTGTGAGAACTGCCGGGGGACATCATCGACCACGGGGGCTGCGAAGACCTCCCAGCCCTGGAAGGGCTGCTGCACACATGTCTCCCTGCAGCCATCCTCCAGTCCCACAGAAGTCAAGCACTTGGGCTACATGCAGCTTGAATCCGACACTCAGGATTGACTGCTGGCAGAGATTTTTTTAAACTTCAATCACACATTTCAGCATCGCTCACTGAGGCTTGGCGGCCCTGCTTCTTCTAGAGCAGCCGTTTCCCAGGCCACTCATATTTGGGGCATACCTTTGGATCAGAACTGGCAGCATATGGCAAATTGTTCCACTCTACCTAAACTATGACCGATGCGTGTGTGGACCACAGCTCCACACCCACCTGCTGCAGCTGCCAGCCAGAACACCCACCCTCCGGCTCCCCAGAGACATCCCCTCCTGCCACGATCCCAAAACTGATTCCAGGCACGGACAGGTAATGCACACAAAGTGCTGGTGGCATCACACACTGGACGAAAATCACCTCCCCGCGGTGGGCTAGGATATAGCAAATGTAACACAAATATATTTACAGTACCTCTGTGCTTACGGTCATTACCAGCTGCTTCAGGATATTTGCAGATCCCCTCCACTGCCATCCATGCCCACCCTTCCAACACCAGCATTTCTCCACCTCACTAGCCTTGCGTTCTCACTTCACAAGCTGTAAAATTACTTGGTGTAAAAACAAACAACCAAACAAAAGAAAATCAACTGCCTCCCCCAGTTGTTTGCGGGCTTTAGTTATTGATTGTTAGCAGGCCGGTGAAAATTAGCCCACCTGTACTCAACCTAAAGACAATGCAAATTAACACTTTATCAGCTGCTAAAAGCAACTCCTGCCTCTCACAACAAAGCAAGATGATGTAATGTTTTGTGATCCCAAGGATTCCCATGCCTTGGGTTTGGGTCCTCCCTCACTCTCCCGTGGCTGTATAATCCGTGACCAGCAGAGCAGGAACTGCATGGACGAGATTCTTGTAAAACCTCTCTTGTGTCCACAGGGCTGTTGCCACATATCATCTCTGCTTTCCTGGAGACTACCTGAGGTTGCAATGCTGTTTCAGAGAGAAAACACCCATTCCTTCAGGTTTGTTGGGCTGGAGGCAAAAAACTTGCTCCTGGAGAAAACACTGTGGTGTAAAGACAAGCTATGCTTGAAGCTAGCAGGTGGGCTGCTGAGTCCATAATGCCAAATCCACACAGGGCAGAAGAAAGGGCCTGCTATAACCATAAATATGAAAAACTTGTCTCTTCATACTGCAGAAGTGACATATGGCTCTCCCATTCAGGGAGATGTAAGATCATAGAATCACAGAATAATTTGGGTTGGAAGGGACGTTTAAAGGTCATCTAGTCCACCCTGCCCTCTCCACAGGGCGGGGAGGGGGTTGGATGAGCAGGGAGCTGCTCATGAGCAGGGACATCTTCAACCAGATCAGGTGGCTCAGAGCCCCGTCCAACCTGACCTGGAATGTTTCCAGGGATGGGGCATCTACCACCTCTCTGGGCAACCTGGGACAGGGGTTCACTACCCTCATTTTGAAACATTTCTTCTTATATCTAGTCTGAATCTACCCTCTTTTAGTTTAAAACCATCACTCCTTGTCCTATGACTACAGGCCCTGCTAAACAGTCTGTCCCCATCTCTCCTATCAGCCCCTCTCAGCCCTGGCAGCTGCAGGAAGGTCTCCCCGGAGCCTTCTCTGCTCCAGGCTGAGCCCCCCCAGCTCTCCCAGCCTGTCCTCCCAGCAGAGCTGTTCCAGCCCTCGGAGCATTGCTGGGGCCTCCTCTGGCCCCACTCCAGCAGGTCCATGTCTCTCCTGTGCCGAGGGCTCCAGAGCTGGACACAGCACTGCAGGGAGGTCTCCCCAGAGCGGGGCAGAGGGGCAGAATCCCCTCCCTCACTCTGCTGGCCACGCGGCTTTGGGGGCAGCCCAGGACACGGTTGGCTTCTGGGCTGTGAGCGCACATTGCTGGCTCATGTCCAGCTTTTCACCCACCAGGACCCCCAAGTCCTTCTCCATGGGGCTGCTCTCCATCCCTTTACCCCCCAGCCTGTGCTGGTACCGGGGGTTGCCCCGATCCAGGGGCAGGACCCTGCACTTGGCCTTGTTGAAGTGACGTTCATGACGTTCACATGGACCCATTCCTCAAGCTTGTCCAGGTCCCTCTGGATGGCATCCCTTCCCTCAGGCGTGTCAACCGCACCACTCAGCTTGGTGTCATCTGCAAACTTGCTGAGGGTGCCCTCGATCCCACTGTCTAGGTCATTGATGAAGATATTAAAGAGTTCTGGTCCCAATACAGACCCTTGAGGGACACCATTCATCACCAATCTCCATCTGGACATTGAGCTGTTGACTGCTACCCTCTGGATGCGACCATCCAGCCAATTCCTCATCCCCCCAACAGTCCACCCACCAAATCTACCTCTCTCAAATTGAGAGAGAAGGTTGTTGTGGGGGACCATGTCAAAGGCCTTACAGAAGTCCAGATAGATGACATCAGTAGCTCTTCCCTGGTCCACTGATGTGGTCACTCCATCCTAGAAGGCCACTACGTTGGTCAGGCAGGACTTGCCCTTGGTGAAGCCATGCTGGCTGTCTCAAATCCCCTCCCTGAACTCCATGTGCCTTAGCAGAGCTTCTAGGAGGATCTGCTCCATGATCTTCCCAGGCACAGAGGTGAGGCTGACAGGTCGGGAGTTCCCAAGGTCCTCCTTTCTACCATTTTTAAAAATGGGTGCAATGTTTCCCTTTCTCCAGTCTCCAGGGACTTCACAAGGCTTCCATGACTTTTCAGGATACTAAACCCCTTTTGAAAAAAGTTGCAGTAAAACTAGAAGCGGGTCCGAAAACCTAGGACGTAGCAGGCAACCACTGTGCATGCAGCAGCTCTCTCTACTAAATGGTGTAGTTTCACAGCTGGCCCCCACTGTCATGCCACATCCTGCAGACAGCCTGGTTTAGAATGACTGTAGCACTGCTTGGACTGACGCACACCCCTTGGCCAGGGCACAAGTTGAGGGTGCACCTTTCCTCTCTGCCTGCACTGATTGCAGCTGCTGTTCAGGCAGACCTGGACTGTTTCAAGGAAGACGTTTTTCTTCATGACTACGTTCTTCCTGGTTCTGCATGGAAATTTGGAAACAAACCCTTGGTACAGCCTGGGGATGAGGGATGGCTGGTCAGCCCACCAGGAACATGAGCTATCATGGTGTGACCTCAGAGAGTCTCAAGTCGGGTGGCAAACCTGCGCTGAGACAAATCCTGCAGCGTGCATGGGTGCACTGGACTCAACACACAGACACCAGCCTCTTCACAGACAGTTCAGGGGGACAGCAAAACCCTGCAGTGGTCCTTGGTCACCGCCGGCACGCGGGGCTCGGCCCGTGCCCCTGCAGCCCAGACCTTGCTGGGGCAGACCAAACGGCAGCACCGGCCAGGTTTGAGGGCTCAAGTGTTGTATCTCAGCACCTCAGCATTGGCAAAGTGACACCCATCTCTGCCAAACACTTCTGTAGGCACCAGATCTTTTAATTAGCAGTTTCTCCTAGTTAATTACTTTTGGGAAAGGCTCCAGACTCTGAATGAAAGCAGTATTTTCCTAGGAGAATGACTCACCTCTCCCACTTCCTAACAATCATCGTAAGAGTGAAGCTTAGGGTTTGTGAGAGCGTGTCACCGCTGTGCGACCCAAAGCATTCAACAAAGGGCAGGGGCTGAATGCCTCCTTCATCCTGTGGAAGGGGAAACTGAGGCCATGGACCTGCTGTGTCTGCCTTGCCCAGCAAGGGCCAGCACTGTCCCATGGCTGTAGTCACTGGAGCAGGCTCATGCCACACATGCTGACCAGGGCATCCTTGTCCTTGTCACGGTACCAAAGATGTGAGATAGTGCTGAGATAGTGTGTGGGGCAGAAGGTTGACTCGGTACCCTACGGCACTCATGGAGACACAGCTGGGCTCTGATGCAAGGTCCAAATCAGCACAGATGATGCAAAGAAGAGAGATGGGAAGAGTAATAAATTAAGCAGTCACAAGCCCTAACACTGAGTAGGTAACTGCAACATCAAAGATCAGAAATCTGGAGTCATGCGCTGATGGGCCTTTCAGGGAACCACTCAAACAGCACCTTACCCATGTTCAGCTAGATCTTTGTAACTGTTAAGGTGTCGCGGTTTAGCCCCAGCCGGCAACTAAGCCCCACGCAGCCACTCGCTCACTCGCCCCCGGTGGGACGGGGGAGAGAATCAGAAGGGTAAAAGTGAGGAAACTCATGGTTTGAGATAAAGACAGTTTAATAGGGAAAGCAAAAGCCATGCACGCAAGCAAAGCAAAACAAGGAATCCATTCACCACTCCCCGTGGGCAGGCAAGGGCTCGGCCATCTCCAGGACAGCAGGGCTCCGTCACGCGTGACGGTGACTTGGGAAGACAGACGCCATCACTCCAAACGTCCCTCCATCACTTCCTTCTGTGTCCCAGCTTTATATACTGGGCATGACGTCATATGATATGGAATATCCCTTTGGCCAGCCTGGGTCAGCTGTCCCAGCTGTGTCCCCTCCCAGCTCCCCGTTCACCCCCAGCCTGCTCGCTGGCCGGCCACCACGAGAAGCTGGACTGTCCTTGACTACTTAGCAACAACTGAAAACATCAGCACATTGTCAACATTTTCTCATCCCAAATCCAAAACACAGCCTCACGCCAGCTTCTGTGAAGAAAATTAACTCTTTCCTGGCTGAAACCAGAACATAAGGAAAGGGAAACAAGATTACCATGGGTCTCATCAGAAAGCGAGTATTATCAAACAGTTTAAAGCGCTTGTGCGCATGTGCAAAACTTATTATGGGTTGTTTAGAGAAAAGGACAAAGGTGGGAAAAAAGGAGGGAACTATGTAGATCTGGGAGGAACAAGTGTGGGAAAAGAGTGGAGGGAGATGATTGCTTGCAAACAAGCTGCTGGGCGAGGGACAGGGGACCGCAGCAGCTCGACTCCAGCAGACAGGGTCAGGAGGAACTTCCTGGCCCCAAAGTCCCCCAGATGCGGGTTCCCTTCGCGATGTCTGTAGCTGTTTGCATTGGGGATCTTCCCGGGTGCAGCCTCCTCCCCTCTTGTACCGCCCTGACCTCCGGGCGGTGGTGATGCCCTCCTTTTCCTAGCAGCTGGGCTGCTTTAGTAGAGGGTGAAACCAGTACGTCAGAGTGGTGAAGTCTTGCAGTTGTACGTGCCTCTTCCTTTGGCCTCACAGAGGTCAGTCATTTCACCTCTCCCTTGCCTCGGCTGAACCCCTTTCCCCAGTACACGGTGTGAGTGCAGAGGCTTCCTTCTGGTCTGTAGACGTCTGCGTATCATCTCAGCCGTCACATACCATGGCTTGGCCCCTCAGCAGTGTTTACACAGGTTTCTGGCTGGGAGCACAAGACAGATCTGTCTCCACTCCCATGGGCTACCCCATGCCTAACAGAAATTGCCTCCCTACACATGGCACCCCACAAGCACCTGGCATGCGTGGGCCGGGGGGACAAGGTATAAGGTGCTGTGAATCTGCAGGCACCCACCGCCAGCATGGGACCACCCTTAAGTTGGGCCCTTCCGCACAGCAAGAACTGAGTGCCACTGGGGCTGGGGGAGTCACAGGGATGGAGCAGCCCTTGCCTCCCTGGGGACCCTGCATGCCCACTGCTAACGGATCACATTTGTCGTGATTTCGTGCTTCCGCCAAGCACCTGCATGTGAAGCAATGCAGCGATATTGAATTCTTCATAGGGCTTATCCTCAGACTGCCTTAATCAACTGCTGTGTTAATTGCTCTGTGCATTGAATGGCCCCTCTCTAAGATCTTGTTCATTAATGAGCGTGAGTTTGTGGATGTCGTTTATATTCGTATAATCAGAAAGCCATCAAGAGGTTTGTGTCTGAATGGTTACAAGGCTCTGGAACAGCAACGGCCCAATTCCAGACTTCCCTGTGCCCAGTGTAGACAATTATTCCTGCCTGTGGCCTCAGGTAGCTCCAGTTCTCATTCCCCTCATCATGCATGGGGTAGGATGACCTCGGTTGTGTCTGTAGGTGGGCATAACAGTACCTGTTCTTCCCAGAGCTGCGTATCACATCATTACCCCAATTCCATTATTCCTCTCACCAGACCTGTTGCTGTTGTGAAAGATTGCTGTGGGTGAGCACTCTGCCCGTGTATTGTTGGACAAAGATCTCACCACCTTTACAAGACTAAAATGAGTCAAAGTCAACAATGTGTGTCCTTCTGTGAGATAATCAAGCTTGTTTAATTAATGCAAAAGTCCTGAGAACTGAAATACAGATATGGGAAAAACTGGGGGGAAGCAGGCAATGCATAGGCTTGGGTTGGGAGATGCGTATTTTGGAAGAGGGAGAGAGAAAAGGCAGCCCATTAGAACAGGGGCTGCAAGTTGTAATCTCTTCTAAAAGCCCTCACTTAGCACTCCTGTAGCACAGCAGTCTGGGTTTCTATCATCCACTTACGGCAAGACCCACCAGGCTTTCTGATTTGCTCCGTGCTGTATCCACACCAGATGTTTGCATCCTTTTGCTCTCCTACTACTGCTGGACAAGACCTGCCAGGATTTCTCCCAGTGCGGCCAGGTGTGCTCCGGGGCCTTTGCATTTCAGCGCAAGCTGATAGGCAAACCAGCCAATGCACATATTCTGCAGGTACCTTTTCCCTGCCACACACCAGTTGACGAATGCGATAGCGGAAGCCTGCAATTTGGGCAGGGAGGCTTTTCGCATCGTAAATGCGCATTAGCAGAAAGTGCAAATAGCCACCTAATAAATAGAAGGAGATCAGCCTGCAGATGCAATGAGGGATGGCATAAGGAACGCAAATAATCACCCTGGAGCGGAATGAGCAATCTCTACCCATGCGCCATGCCCGCAAGCGGGGCCGGACAGGGACCCTGCCCAGGCCTTGCTGCTTTACGGTCAGGCACGGATAGCAAGTGGCAAGTCCTTTCAAAACAATTTCCCGGCAAACCTCTGACTGCACGGGCCGATGCGTTGCTCTAGAAGGCGCTCAGGAGTGCTGTCAGCAATCCCGCGCTCGGTTCACAGAGCTGCTGCTGGCAACGAGGCACAGAGCTGGAGGGGTTGATCCTTGTGGCTGCAGAAAATGACTGGGAGCAGGAGTTTGACAGAAAGCCCAGGAGATGCTATCAGACATCAGGCTCCGGAATGCAAGATCACCTACCTTGAAAGAGGTGTGGGACCTTCAAAAATCCAGAAACCACCACCAAAGGGCGAGGGTTGTTTTTAAAAGGATTAAAAGTATTTGTCTTTCTCTCTTTTTGAATTCTTCTCTACTTGTGTGGGTAACACAACCTCACTGCCAGGTCTCCCACATTGAAAGGGTATAAGGCGAGCTTGTTCCAGCTGAAAAACCTCTCAGTACAGCGATGCCCAAACATGCAGCATCTCTGCTCCAATGAATTTGCAATCTTGGGCAAAGCAGTAAAAAGTCTGTGCCGCAGAAGCAGGTGGCAGGATCCACAGCACTCGTCTCAGCAGTGTCTAATATTGTAGCTATGAAGCAGGTGAGGAGCAGCTGTCACCCCCTCCAGCCCCTTCTCATTCATCGCACGTACTGGTTAGAAGACGGAGGAAGAGCTGGGACTAGCACGCATGGGCTGTGGGCTATTTCCCAAAGCTAAAGAGGCTCTTGCAAGCACATCTGACCTCGCTGCAGATGCGTCTGGAAGCTGGGAGGTGTCACAGCTCCTGCTGCTGCCCAAGGCAGATGCAGGTGAGCTGACAGCCCTGGTTGTGGCTGCAAGAAATACCCACTGGTACTACCCGTATGCAACTGCACGTAGCTTCAAACTGACCTTACTGCTTTTACAAACTGTCAAACCAGAGGAAAGCTCTGACCCTGCTCCTTTCCTCTGGAGAGGGCTAAAGTGAATGCTGCTATTTCAGTGATCTAAAAGCATTGGCTTGATCACGTATAGATACACAGCCAGTGCCATGCCGTGACCCAGGCTGTGGACGGAGAAGGGTTATGTATAAACCCAGGTCAAAGGTAGCTTTTCCAAAAGAGAAAATAAAATTCTTGACTGCCTGGTCTCTGTTTTAATTTTTTGATGTCTGGTTCTGTATAAAGTTGCCAGGATAGGCTGCGCTTGAGCCCATCCTCAGCCTCCAGATCTGTGAGGTATTTCTGCAAGGTTTCAGGAGGCCTGGCCAAGACCAGCAGCGAAAAGTGGTTGGGAGAAGTGAATGATAAGAGAATGACAATTCAGCTTTATCAAGAGTTTTTAAGGTTTGGGATGTAGACGTATCCCAGCAAGTGGAGGCAGTGCGGTTTGTTGACCTTCACCTGTTTCCATGCCATTGCACAGTGCCAGCAGAAATCCACCCATGTGGAGCAACCGTAATGCCACTGCACATCTACCTGTGGCCCCAGTGCAGGATGCTGTGATGTCTGAGCTGATTAAGGCCCAAACTGATGGCATTTTCCTCCCCCTTTTATCCTTCGTACTGCCAATCTTAAAGAAGTGAGCTGTTCCAGTGTGTGCATAGTGAGTGTTTAAGAGTGTGCAGAGCCACGTTCATCAGTGGGTGGCTTGTATGGGGAAGCATACAACTGTGGAAATGCGAACTGCAATCTTGTCCTGGGCTTCACCTGGAAGAGCAGTGCTAGCACAGCACCAGTGCCTTCAGGCTGGGAAACAAGGTGCTGCAGTGTGTTGCCTGGCGGGTGCAGGGGTCACAGCCTCTTTTCATGGCCCTGATTTAGGGAAACATTTGAAAACAGTCATTTTGTTGACTTCTGTGTTGAACACTTTCAACACTTCTCTGTTGAAAGAATGGTTTTGTTGTCAATTTCTCAGCACTTTGAGATTTGGTCCATGCCCTGGCATGGGGACCAAATGGTGATGCTGGATCCATCTGGCAATGGCTGTGGCAGCATTGGAGACTTCCAACTTGTACGGATCTGCAGGAAGAAGTGAAAACAATCTGCTTCCCAAACTGTGTCTTTTCCTAGTGTCTAATGATCAGAGACCAGCACAAGCTCTGGAGCAGAAGTGTTCATCCCTCCTCAGTACTATCTGCACATCCTTCCTCCCAGGCTTCCTGCTGGAGCAGAAAAGGCCACACTCTGATTCTTGCCAAGCACCTGGCTGCCTTCCCGTGGTGACAAGTTCCACCACGCGGTGTTTTCACTGGGAGATGATGTGTCCCGTTCGTTCTGAAGCACAACGCTTCTAAGCCATTGCCTGCAAACCATACAATTTATTTTGCTGCTTCCCATCAACTGTAGCAACTGTGGGACTTGACAGACCTTCTTGAGCCTCCAGCCATTTTTGTGTACATTATGTGGACAGAAATGCCTGCATGGCTCCCCTAAAACCTGTTTTCCATGTGATGGCACCCAGACAGGCCCCTTCTAGTATGCTGCATGGTGGGTGGATCCAGACCTTTCTGGAGCAGCTTCAGGGATGTAAGACATTCCTGAAGATATTCCTGTTCTTTCCCCAGACCCTCTAAGAAGACGCTGATTTCTTCCTCCACAGGGGCAGAGGAGATCAGGCTCCAGGCACGCATCTCACAGGGTTGCAGGACATCTGTCCTGATCTCCTGACCTTCCCTGCTATAAGCTATCTAGAGGTTTAAACTTAAGAGGATTTTGTCTGACCGCCCATACGGTCAGCTAGAGAATGTCACCCTGTGACTTCTGCCTCAAACTCCATAACTCCATGACCGAGCCACAGTGGTTCTTGTAGAAAAAGCCACCTGATTGCTACGTGAGTCCCCAGGTAGTGAAAAACCTTCCATGGTTTCAGCAGTTCTCTCCTCTGCCTGCTGGAAGTGTCTTCCCTAATTCCAGTCTGAATGTTTTCTCTCTGGCTGTCACATTAAAGAGCTCCCCAAATCAGAAATGTTCTTCCTGTGATGTTGTTGCCTTCCCTGTGATGAGTTAAATACTGAGATCTCCATTCATCTCAGCAAAGATACCGATCTTGCATCCCAGGAATCTTTTTTCAGTGCAGAGTCGTCTTCCAGGTCTTGCTCAGGAACTGCAGCTCATCTTAGCAGAAGGACATCATTAAATCAGGGCACTTCTCTAAGTGAAGTCTTGTGCTCACTGGCTAGCACTTCTGGGCCATGGGAGATTAGCTAGGGAGCATTTTGAAGCCACAGAAAAATCTGCATCTTAAAGACATTATTTAAATTCAGTTCAGTCCAACCAGCCCTAATGATGTTACCCACAATATATCTTAATTTGATGTTGGTAATAAAGTTCACTGTAGCTGGAGCACTATCATACCAATGTACCAACATACAAATGAATGTTACCCATGTCATTTAGTACCCCTGGCTGTTAAGGTGTCACTTTAGCTATATATTTAATAAATAGGTCCTTTTATGACTATAATACTGATAAGTATTCAACTAATTTCCATGTATGTTGCATTCTATATGTTGCTAGGGATTTTACCAAGGCCATCACCAATAGCAACTGGGACAAGGAAATAATAAATTCAGGAGGCATTCAGAAAGATCTACAACACAGAATCACTTTATAACAATACAGGAGACATTAATCACATTGGTGGCTAATGGGAGAACTTGATGCAATCAGTTTAAATCCCCTCTGAGAGGAAGAGAAAGCGCTTACTGCTCAGCCCCAGATCTCCTCTCAAGCTAGAGTAAAACTCGCCTGGAAACTTTTGCCAGGTTCATGATCCCAGCCTATTTTTGTCTCTTAGGCTGCGATGCCTCCGCTCTGATCATGGAGCACTGCAGCAATACGAGGGAGGGCTTCAGAGACGTCTGAAGTCAGAAAAGGTGCCAGAGAGCTACATCTTCTGGTCTGTTCCAGTAACTGAGCAGAGATGCGGCGGGAGTGTTCATTTTCCCCAGAAGAAATCACAAGCTGGAGCCAGCACCTTGCTAACTAGAAACTACCTGTGCTGCTGGCGTCAGCTGTGTTTTACCTCCTCTCCCTCTCTTGTGCTTGGTAAAGTGCAGTATTTTTATTTTAATTGCTCCCCCACCCTAGCAGGGGCTGGAGTGACCGCACCTCGAGCAGCGTCTCTGCAAGCGGCCAGTGAAGGCAGGCGACCCCCGAGGAGGGGCGGCGGGGTCAGACCCCCGCCACAGTGCGTGCCCCTCAGCTTCACAGCACAAGCCCCCGTGTTTCCTCTCAGCACTGTGTTCAGAGGGTCGATTCCTCCGCCACGGCGCCGCTTCACTAACGCGTGCGGTGCACCATCGCCGCGCCCGCAGGACGCGCTGCCACGCATGTGCAAGGCAGATCTGAGCAGTAATCTGTCACCCTGCCGCAGTTCAGGCTGGGGTGGCCTTACAACAGCTCATTATTTTATCTCATTACAGCCACTTGCACCGCAGCAGGGTAACCTACCGCTGTAAGTTGGTAGCGCCTTGTCACACCAATCAATTAGGCAAATCTTCTCCACGGCAAAAGGGAACACAAACCTACTCAGCACAATTTCTGGGTGAGAAGACAGGCCAGCTGATAAGAAACAGGAATAGGAAGAGGTTAATGAGAGGAGGGCAAGGGCTCACACCACCACAACGTGCCCTGAGTCTGTAGGGCATGAGAGGCAGTGGCCCCTGTGAGGACTTTCCTCAGCTTCAGGGAACCTGGGACATGTGAAGCAGAGCTGGACTGGAGCAGCTGCTGTGAGTCAGAAAACTGGCACATTTCTTCTGCAGGACCTCAGCCAACTCAACTTTGCATCTTCCTCCAAGGACACCTGCAGGGTTGGCCAACAGACCACCTGAGCCCTGCCCCTCTGCATGGCAGGAGTCACCACTTGGACCACGGCTCTACAGCCCACCTCCCCGTGGTGAGCACCACACAGCTGGGACTTGCACTCCTGGGACCCGCAGGACCTGTGGCTCAAGATCCCAGCAGCACTTCCCAGTTCCTCTGAGCGACACTTTTGATCCATAGGGCATCACAGGTGGCTGAGCTGGATGAAGTCTGTTTAGACTGCAAATGGGGAATGCATAAAGGAAGAGGATGACTGATTCCTTAATAAAAACAACTGGAGCACAGCAAACCACATGTGGAAACCAGGTCCCGTGCACCCTGCGCACTGACGCACAGCGTGTGCCTTGCCCTCACATTGCAGCCCCGCTTCTCCAAGAGGCCTTGGCTTGAGCCTTGGCTCACCCAGCGGCACGTACCGGCAGCCTTGTGCTGTTCAACACCCTTTGGAAGAGAGCGTGCATCATTTTGTCATGCCTCCCTGCCGTGAGCAGAGCTGGGTACCTGGGTGGTCACTCAGCCCAGCCTACAGTCCCTCAAAATAAAGCTCCCTTGGCTGCAGCTCCAGCGTGGGCCCCTTCCGCACCCCATGACTCCCTGCCTGTCTCTGCTCCAGAGTCCCTCTCACACACAACCCCTGCGGTTTCCTCCTGCAGGAGCTGAAATGCACATACCTATGCACCCCTGCCACAGCTCTGGGCTGCTCCTTGACCCAAAACTGCATGTCCCCACAAGCCAGGTCCCAGGTACTTGCAAGGTCCCTGTACCTCATCCCTTAGCCCTCGATGCTCTCGTGCACAAAGCCCTGTCAGCTGCACTCAGCAGCACACACAACTCTCCTTGCAAGCAGCTCTCTCCTCTGCCTCCCCGGCACCTGCTGCTCCTCCTCCACCAGCACGCCCAGCTCCTCAGTCCTCCGCGTAGGCAGCACTCGATGCTGTCTTGGCAGTGGATGGTCTGCCTGGTGGGACTATAGACGGCTCCTCCATGTTCAGCAGGCTCCACTCATCTGGACACTAGACAGAGCATGAACTTTCATAATGAGTGGCCCATCTCCTGTTCCCACGTCGAAAGGCCAGGCTGAACTCTTTCCACTCCCAGGACTGGGGATTGCACTGGCTTGCGTGCATGAAGGACAGGCATGGCCAACTCTGACACCCTGTGGCTCCTCGGTGGGAGTGATGTATGAGAGATTGCCCAGCTCATTGCAACACAACACCCATCCAGAGAGACCGTTCCTGTGTGTGGTTTGTGGAGAGACCTGCTCACACAACAAGTCATGGCTTTCCAAAGTCCTGGAGCCAACATCTGACATGATCCTGATGCTCCAGGTGTGGTATAAAGGGCACCTGTGTCTGGGAGAGCAGTCTCACGGGCTTACCCTTTGCAATTCAGTGGCACTGTTGAGCAAACACTCTCCTCAAATTTGTGAGGGTTTTCAGGACTCTGTGCAGCAGGCAGGGGTGAGGTCTGCATATTCCGTTGTGCCCAGTTATGGGGAGATTGTTCCATGGTGACTCTAATATATTCCTCGCGTGGTGCCGCATTTAAGCCACTCATTTATCTGCTCAGCTTACAGCATACCAATCAGCCCAGGGCTAGAACAGCAAGGTCAAGCCTGAGCAGATCTCTCCTTAGCTCTGAGAATGATTCTGGCATATGCGGAACACGGCGCAAACAGGGTCCCCTGCTGTTTTACCTGCCCTGCGGCCATACCCCTTCTCTAGCAGTATTGGGGGTACTGTCCAAGGAGGATGGATGGAGGCAGGACCAAGCTGACAGAGACACCAGGCCCCTGGCAGGGGATATGACTCCCCAGGGGTCTTTGCAGCAGCATCAGGACCCACGTGCTTTTAGGAAAGTTAGCCTTACCAAAGCACCTTCTGGAAGCCTGCTCAGCTTTTGGCTGGTTCACAGATCTGCCATAGCCACTGGTCTCAGAGCCTCAGGTGACACTGGTCCGAGGGAAAAAGATCTCAGGGGCCATTGCAGCAGCCCAGGCTGAGTCAAGCTGGTTCTTCCAGGACTTCTTCTCATGTACAGTGTCATAGCTCCCCTGCAAATGCAGAGCTGGATCACACTGGCCTGGTGTTGGAAGAAGAAGGTCCCACTCCCCAGGGGTGCTCATGAAGACATAGAAGCAAGGAGGAACTGAAAGACCAACTTCTAAAGAGACCCTTCAGAAGATGGACAGCCATAAATCATCTGGAACAGGAGCTGTGCTTCAAGTGGTGTATTTCCCACTGTGTGGAATAAGGATACCTCTTGCAGGATGAACCACAAAACATCATCGATGACCAGCCCGTGACCTCCAGACCAGGGCCGGGAGCAGGACAACTGCCTGTCTGTAAAGAATGCTTCCAAGGAAAGTGGCTGCAGACTTTCTGTAAATAACATGTTTGTTGTAGTGCTAACATCCATCCATGAGCACAACGTGCCCTACACAAACTGCCCGTGTAGGAGGGCTAAGGTAGTGCTGGGGTCAGACATGAGCAGGGCGATGCTGTTCTCAGACTGCAGGGGGATGTAACACCTCCTTTCCACAGTAACCCCAGCTTTTGGCTATCCATTCCACACAGGGATGAAGAGGTGAAATCCTGGATAGTTTAGTAGCACTGGAGCTCTCCAGCATTTACATTCAGCCCCAGGTTGCTCCCCTGCCCAGCTCAGGCAGTGTCTTCCACGACCGATGGGCTGAGCAGCAAGCACCCACTTAGCTCCTGGGCAAAGCTCCATGCTTGCACCTCTGCTCGCAGACAAATGTTTGTCATCAAGCTTCCCAGAAACGAGCATCCCCATGTGAACACACTGGAAAGCTTTGATCTGGGTGGTAGACACCACCATCACCAGGTATTTCATTTTCCTTTCCCAATGGGAAAAAAATTTAACAGAAGAATCTAGTATGGGAATTTTGAAATGTGCAGAAGGTGCATTTGCCGGCAAAATCCTGTGTTAGGGGATGTGTTCCTGACTCCTGTAGGTCAAAATACATCCAAGAAGAGATTGCCACGTCCCAGGCATATGGACAGTGCAACCCATTTTATGCTGGGTGTTTTTGTTCTCAGTGCCGATCTGCTTTCGCGGGTTCTGCTGCCCACATTTATTGCCAGTTGGTTTGGCAGTACTGTCCTCTAACTTAAATATTGTAGTGTGTACTACAGTTAGTAGTTACCGAGGTGCAGTAAAGATAATTGCCTCTTCTCTAAAGAGTTAGCAGTTCCATGGAGTAGTTCATATTAAATACCTGCAAGTGAGCTGCTCGGGGTTGCATTTGTTAATTGATTTATTGAGTTGTTTCTATTAGAGACTGAGCTATTCAGTTGCTAACTGAAAATAATGCTGAGTAATTAATTTGCTTAGGCTTTAACTTCCCCAAATCATCAGCTGAGTTATGTGTGCTGGGAGCAGCTGTGTGCCTGTGCACTCACAGCCGCTGCCGCAGGAGGTCTCAGATGCCCAGGTGTCCCTCCTGCCACCGTGTCACCATAGCAGTCCTGGTGACTTCTGCTCATCTCTACAGGCAGGGACCCAGTGGGACTGCAGAGAGCCCCCAGGTCTGCCTTGCACGGTGCAGCAACCGCTGCTTTGGACCCACGCCGCTGGCACGGAGAAACCAGATCCTTTGAGCATCATCTGCAGCGATGCGTGAGACAGCACCGTGCCAGGAGTGGGTGAGCAGCCCACGCTGTCACGGCCATCACACAGCACGGGGATGCTGGAGACAGCTGAGAGCTGGGCTGTGTGGATCTTGCAATCACTTGCTTCCCTGCATAAATATAAAAGTGAGTGCATGGCTCCAGCAATGGATGTGGAGCCTGTTGTAACCCAGACCCAAAACTCGGGGCAGTGGGAGACAGCGTTTGCGTGCCAGCGCAGAGCAAAGAGCACAGCTCCGTGCACAGCTAGCAAGGCAGCTGGAATAGACCGTTTAAGCTGACACATTTTGTTCCAAAATGTAGTGGGCACAATCTGGAAGGGCAGGAGTTATACCAAAGATAGTCTTGACTGAATCTTTCAAAGACTGAAACTTGCAAGCAACACAGAAACCGCTGCTCCATCCCTGAGTGCAGAATCCTTTGCTTTTATTTGAACCCGCCAGGCACACTCTTCTCTGCCTGCAAGACATTGTGGAGCAAAGGCTGTCCCTCTCAGAGCTCTGTGTGTGTGTGAAGGGTTGTAAATGCTCTTTTAAGAGCAGTGAAGCCAGCTATGAACTAACTTCTGTGGTGCCGTCTGCCAAAAGGCAGCACAGCTATGGGACGAGTCATTGCTTGCAGTACGTTGGTGCGGTCTGCATCCAGACCGATGTGCCTGAGAACCTGAGGCATGCTGGGATCAGGCGAGTGTTGTCTGTCCTTCTCGATACCCACCAAAGCTTGTCACCCCTGTAAAACAGCAGCCGATGAATACCCATCAAACCTCGAGCTTGCAGCCAAGTTGGAACAGACCCACCCATCTTTGCCAAGAATTTCTAGTAAATTTTTTGCTTTTTAAGACGTATGTGCAGAAAATTGGTGGGCAGCCCAGTGAGCATGCCAGGCCCTTGGTCAAGCCCATGAAAAGGTGCTGGACCCATCTGCAAGCGGGATGGACCCAGCCTCTCTGACTGTGCAAATCAGGCTTTCCCAACAGCTCCAGAGCAAGTTGGTCCATCTGGGAAGTCACATGGGCCCAGATTCTTCTGTGTTACAGCCATTCCTGACCATCAGCCTGTCCAGGCACGGGTACACACCACAAACGTCACCTTGCACATGGCTGTTGTCTAACCCAGCCTGTGCTGGACCCCAGGCTGGGGCTCTCTCACAGCACTGCTGCTGTTTTCAGAGGTTAGGTCCACATCCTGAGCTAGGCTGAGATTAAGACCGTCACAGTATAGATAAGGTACCCTGCTGGACTCAGAGCATCCATTTCTGTCTCTGTGCCCTTTTCAATCCCAGACTCTGCTTCAATCCTTGCTGCAATATTTGCCCCAAATGGCAGAGGGCATCATCCTGCACCTGCTCAGGTGATGAGCCTGTCTCGTCGGAACAAGAGCAAGTCCAGGACCTGTTGTTGGGTCTTGGGTGGATCGTGGCAGAACTGTGCATACAGTCTCCATCACGGCAAGCCAATTCAAGTGGAGTTCAGCACTGCTCTGAGCCCAAATCCCCTGCTGGCTGCTCAGCAGTGCCTTGGGAGTGAGCTCTGGGATGCCAGCATGCTCAGGATCGTGATGATTTGTCATAGAACCATAGAATCACAGAATCATAGATAGTTTGGGTTGGAAGGGACCTTTAGAGGTCATCTAGTCCAACCCCACTGCAATGAGCCGGGACATCTTCAACCACATCAGGTCGCTCTGAGCCCCGCCCAACCTGACCTGGAATGTTTCCAGGGATGGGGCATCTACCACCTCTCTGGGCAACTTGTGCCAGCATTTCACCACCCTCGTTGTGAAAAGTTTCTACCTTATATCTAGTCCACAGGCGAAGACATATTGAAGCCTCATCCATTGCCCCAAGCCTGATTAAACACTGACGGCCCATTACCGTGGATCACTGAGAGCCTTGTGTCCATGAGGTTTTCAACCAGGTCAAGTGGCTCGCAGAATCGCAGCTGAAAATAAAGTGAGCGAAAGTGCCTGGGCTGCTTTAACCCTCACTTAAACTGGCCAGTAAGTCCCCAGCCGATTGGTTCGCCCTTCTTATGTGTTGGGGAAATACTAAGGCTTTTAAGAAATTAATGAACGTGCGTGTAAGGGAAAAGCAGAGCACCAGCGAACCATGGGATCTAGCTAAGACGCAGGCAGAAGGGCACAGGGTTTATTTAAGGAAAGAACAGAAATAATGACATTTCCTTCTGTTTAGTTAGAGTGCAAAGGAAAGGCAAGAGTGGGTGAAACAAAGCAGATGTGAGAGCCATCTTGAACAAAGCAGAACAGAGTGCTTTTGGCACTGGACTGGCTGTAATATCTGCCTAATCCTTGGTAAACCAATGTACTACATGTTAAATATTAAAGGCAGGAATTTATAAACATCCAGGAAAATGGAACTGTGAGTATCAGAATCGCAAAAAGACATTAACAGAAAAATTGATTGCTCTTTTTTTTTTTTAATAGAAACCCCTAATTAGTGCATGAAAAGGCTGCGATAACTGCAGCCTGTCTGAATTTTATTAAAACATCTGATGCATTGTCTCATGAAGACATACTTGAAAAATTAATTCAAACTGACTTGGCTGTAGCCAGAGTCACATGGGCTGTGAATGAATGGAGATCCACAAAGTGCAATAATAAACCATTATCTCTTGTACAGTGGCTCATTTCTATACAAATGAACCTTGCTTTGTGTGAAACATGGGACCCGCTCTGCCTTCACTTTGCCAGGCAGGAGTATCTCTCACAAAGCCACCGGGTACCAGTGAAATACACCCTGAGACTGGAGGGCTTGGCGAGGCTGCTTTGTTCTCCATCCCCAGCATTTGTGGAAAGGAGGCTGCTTTCTGGAAGTGTCACAGATTTTAACAGCTGGCATGTTTGCATGCTTGCTTGGGAATGCCTGCTGTCTGTAAGTCTCATGACTTTCCTTACAAGTCTTATGATACCTCATGTTTTTCTTTAAGCCCCAGCTGCTGAATTCATGTAGTTAGCATCAGAATATCAAAAGTAAATTCCTAACCTTCCTGTTTGCTAAAAAAGCATGAAATATTGAATAAAACCTCAAGCGCACATCAACACACACGCACGATGGATAACTGTTAATTATTTTTGGCTGGTTTTGCTGTGTTAGTCGATTCTTTCCCAGTACTTTCCCAGCGTGTGGATCACTATTTTTGGATGCTGAAGGCAGTCGTGACTCTTTTTCACTCACCTTTAATTGTTACTCTCCTGGTAAAGAGACTCAGTAACCCAATAAAGGGGTAGAAATTGTCCCAACTGACCCAGCACATGCAGTAAATAGTAATTAGCAGTCAATTGTCACAATAAACAGGCTTTGGTAACACTGGAGAATTAAAATTATTTACCTGCGCGTACAGCATCCGTATGAATAATGAATCCATTTGCAGGATCGAGCATAAGCTTCTGAATGAAACTACAACAAGAAGCATTGAGTAATACAACAAAAATTAATCATTGTGAGCTGTTTTCATACATGCACAAACTCAAAGCTCAGAGGGGACCATTGCTCAAGCCAGGTGGTAGAACAAGCCTAAGTAAGGTTGTCACAAGTTTTCCAGCTTAGCAGGAATGAGAAAGGTTATAAAAAAGCTGTGTTCTCCTTTGGAGTCTCTGTTCCCATTTATGAAGTCGGTGTGTGTCATTACTGCAAATTTCTGAGCTGAAATTAAATACTTTCTTTAGAACCTCCTTTTAAAAATGGAACATGGTGACAAAATGAATATTTTCTATCGTATTTTATTGTGAAAAATGTCAGCCAAAAGCTTCAGCCATATGTAAATAAAAAAATTAAGCTGGTTTGTAAAGTATCAGAACTGCTTTAATGCCTTCTGTTTTCTTTTTTGAGCACATTAGAGCAACTAGAGCTATGAAATGATATGTGTAGGATTCCTTGCTAGCAGCAGATCAGAAAAATGTCTGGTAAAAGTAGCAATGTATTTGGTGTAGAGAGTTACTGCAGGTTTAAAAGCTTCTCTAGAGATGGCACCAACAACTGAAGAGGAGCCTTGTTTGCTCCATCCAAACCAGGGCAAGCCCAGAGCTCCTGGCACGGAACCCAAAGCTGAAGGCAAAAGCCAAGCAAAAACACAATTCCCTCCAGGACAGGGTTATGCCAACACACTTTCCCCAGCACAATGCTGTTGCAGGAGTCCAGTACTGCCAAAGCCAAAGCAATGAGGAATTCTGCTGACAGGCGGAGAGCGCCAAGGTTTGGAGAAGGTCTTTCCTAGGAAGAGGACATTGAGTTGTCTCCTAACAACAGGGCAGCCAGGAAGACCGAAAAGGTGCCATCCAGAAGAACCCTCAGCTGAACTGCTCTTGGGCAAGGGCACACAGGGAGCAGCCCAGGACAGCCCAGGGTGGGCTGTGACCTCCTCCTGCCTGAAAGCTGCTCTATATGGTGACGAGACAGGCTTGGGAGATTTCTTACACTGCTAGTGTGAATGTCCCTGTTGATGCAGGGTTACCATTTTGGGTTCACCTGGAAATAGCCCGGTGGCATGCTGCATTTTGTTCTCCCGAGAACTACTTTAGTCTAGCTGAAATGGCTGAGCTAAACTTTGGGGAGGGAGAGGGGCCGGTGTCCTTCAATGGCTGAGGGATCAAGGCAGATCATTTAATCACACTGCTGCAGCGCTGTCGCTGTCACACAGATGAGAAAGCGCAGTATGTGTGAGCCTGGGTACGTGCAAATGCACTCCCCACTGCCCTGACAGGCACAGATGGTTATTTCCTACCTAATAGATGAGCTGTTTTTCCACGAAGCAAGTGCTGAAGGGCTTTGCCCACTTGCAGAAGCGCAGGAAGCTGCAGACCTCTTTTGGTGGGGATGTGATGACGAGACACTGTCACAGCCCTGCTCTCCAGCAGGCAGGACCGCCACGTCAGAGCCCCAGTGGGGTAAGTGCAGAACAGCCTTCCCAAACAGCCCATACAGCCCGCAGATGCCTTGGTCCGTGGACAAAAGAGAGACCCCACGGCCTTGGAGTCATGCCCCACAGCTCCGCGACCGCTGGAGCAGTCCACTAAAACCCAACAGCACAGCTGAGCTGTGCTCTTTTACTGGCCATTCTCTCTGGCATGCCAGCCCAGGGCACCCAGCGAAACGGTCCTTGGTACAGAGGCGTCTCCCACGAGATGCTGGCCGGGGGACACCATTCATGGACAGCTTTCCACAGGGAGAAGTCACGGGGCGATCATTCCCACCATAGCCAGACCAAGCAAATAGGGCCCCCCCGGGCAGGACCGAGCACTGCTCACGGTCTGTCCCCTCGTCACACCAACGCGGTGCTACCCCCGTGCACCCACAAAGCACTGGCCCTTTGCACCCACACGCAGATTCCAGATGCCCCCCAGCCCTGCCCCAGCGCTGCCGGTGGCCTCGCTGCACTCGGGCACACAAGCACAGAGCAGTGTCCAGGCAGACGGTGAACCCTGCCCGGGTCCCGCTCGCCTTTGTTCACCGCTACGCCCACGGCCTCGCAGGACAGCGCTGGCTTTCTCGTTGCTCCCACTACCCCGCCAGCTGCGGATCAGAGCTCCGGCAGCCAAAAGGAGGAGTTGCCTTGGCAACAGGAGTGGGGTGGAAGTGCAGGGACACGCTGGATCCCTTCAGTGCAGCCACAGCCACAGGTTGAGGCAGCGATGCCCGACGGATCTGACCCTGCCACAGACCCCTGCCCAGGCCGGTGAAGGGGAGGAGGGAGCACAGCCCTTCCCAGCTGGAGCCATGCCCAGCCCCACATGGCCGTGGGCTGTTACACCAGGAGTAGATTGCATCTACATTTTTTCTTTGCTAATTGCTGCCTTTTTACCAGCTTCGGAGGCCGGAGCAGCAAGGTGATACCCAGGAATAAACACGTGTAGATAACCAGCAGCAGAAGCTCCAAGTTGCTGGCTGTAATTTGCTGTTAAGTGGCACTTAGTGGGGTCAACTGAGGCAGAGTTAAAACCTGCAGGTTACCAGGCAGGAGCCACAGCAAAGGGAAAACCCCGGGGAGCTCAACAGGCTCCCAGTGGAAAGAGCTGAACACGCCGTGTCACTCCGGTGAGGTACCGCGGAGTGAGGAAGGTGGTGGGTACAAAAGAGACTTGGAGGGCTTATCTACCTGAGAAGGCCATTCCCAATGTGCCAACAACCCCCTGCAGGGCTACCCTCACCTCACAGCTGCTCAGAGGCACCCTGGAAAAGCTGAGGATCATCCCCTGAAACTGCTGCAAGCTACAGGAGAGAGCCAGGACAGCAGATGCACCAGGAGCAGGGCACGGCCCACCCGGCTGTCCTGCACGTGCAGGGCTGCGGGGCACTGCCCGCCTGTGCACTACCATTTGGTGCCTCAGCAGAGGTACAGCTCCTGGAATAACGGGGTAACCTCATGCATAACATCCCAAACTTCAGCATAGTTCGGTCCCTCCTTCCCTCTGCTTGTCTGGGACTGGCGCGGCCGACAGCATGTCAGGAGGAGGAAAAGCTGGGTCTAGAGTGATGGGCCTTAAGCCGGGGAGGGTGGTCTCCTGTGGTCTCCCACATAGTGCCTTGCAAGGATAGTACCCCACCCGGTGCCCAGCTGTGGTGGCACAGGTTGCACTGGGGGCCCCATGCCCAGGGTTGTTTCCCAACCAGAGCAGCTAATCCAACCGGACAGACACAGGGACTCGGTGTCACAGAATCATCATAGAATCGTTCAGGTTGGAAAAGACCTTTAAAATCATCAAGTCCAACCACTAACCTAGTGTCAGCCCCACGTCCTAGCAGGGAGCTGCACCTAGCACTGCCCAGCTCGCTGGGGTCCCTCCTGGGAACCCCGGGAGGACCCAGATGAGCCACAGAAGCCATCCGACAGATGGAGGAGTCTGATTCTGCCACTACCCCTTGCCCTGCCCCAGCTGCTGTGTCCCAGTGAGGAAAGGTGACCATTTCAGACCAGCAGTGCTCCAGCCTCCTCTTTCCCATCTAGCAGCAACAGGGAGAGACTGGAGCTCTGGCTCATCCAGCTGCTGGCTTCCAGCTGCAGGTCCATCGCTGGCTGACATTCCCGAGTAGTTTTTCATTTGTCTTAGGACTATTTTCACCTATCTTAGGCGCTCTCTTAGGACTTGCCTTTTTTCAGCATCAGCTCTGGACAGAGTCAGCTCATTCAGGCTAAGCTACAGCACCTAAGGCCATGCTGTGGGAAGCTCTGATTTGAAAGGTGTGTACATGACAGGGATGACCGATGGCTAATGAGGCATTTATACGTGCATGTCACTTTCTGGGAGAAAGAACCAGAACCCCTACGCTAATTAATCGACTAGGGGTACCAAGATGCTAATACGTGGAATAGCAGCATCCGCTGTGGCAGATACTTCATGGCAGAGACCGATGCTGGTTCTCGGAGTCCCAGGCCTCTGCGCAGGGAGGAGCGGCACAACGTCAAGGAGCTGACGGGATGTGGCGAGTCAGTCTCAGAACAATCTAAATGTTTTTACTAAAAATTGCCCCCAAAATAATAGCTGTCCAATGCTAGACAATTATGCAATGCTGTTAATTTTTCCCTGCCAAAATACCATTTTTGGACAAAAGCCATTAAAAAACATATCTTCTAAAAATGGGTCAGCTCAAAACACTCCTTCTTAAATAGTATCATCAGGTAGAGAAGAGATGCTGCAAACACTTAAGGTAAATCTACCACAGGCATTCGGTATGCATTACTGTATCTGAGACCGCATTTTCAAGATTGCCTTATTCAGAGACAATACACAAGACAATAACAAGAGCTAAATTAGGATAAATTACATATAGAAGCACAGTGTTTACAGGGACTGGTAATTCACCCACAACATCAAATGACTTTTATGGCAAGAATCTTCTTTTAGTGGGCTCAGCTGTGAATGAATGAGTCTCCATACGAATGCAGATTTTATTTACCTAGGAAGCGTTTAGTTGCCCCTAAAAATGGGAGATGGATAGGTGGACGGATGAATGGATTGATGAATGGATGGATGGATGGATAGGCAGACAGATACCCAATATAACAGCTGGCTTTCTTAGAAATGATCGTATTTACAGAGGAAATGTACAGAATTGTATTCAGCAGTTTCATTAGTAAGCGGACTAATCACAAATGAGAGAAAATTACAGACAATGCTGTTCTGAAGTAAGCTGCTCTTAGAGAAATGAGGCATTTGCAAAAGATACAAACACAGCTTTCCTGTTTCATTTAAATTAAAACTTCCACTGCAGACCCCAAAGTGCTCTGCTTGCAACTCAGCACAAGAAGTGACCTCATCCCAACCAAGAAATTGTCGGACAACTTTCTGGCTATTGCCAATGTAAAGAAACGGGCTTCTGTGAGAGGAGCAGCAAGTTGCTCAGCAGATCAAAGATAACTGCATAAAACCAACACGCATCTCCTGCAGTCCTGAAGTTGATTATCAGTCGGTGACATATATGAATCTGCAACACGTGGAGTGGAGATACTTTGTCAGAATTTGAGAAAATACCTAGGAAATAATTGGAATGTTTTACAAACCTTTCAAAAAAGTCCACATAAACAAGATGTTTAGATGGAAGATGCTACAGTGCAGGGATGACCCTTTCCAAGCAGACTCACAGAAAACAAACTTCTGAGCTGGGACTAAGAAGATTTTGGGAGGATGGGGAGGGAGGTAGAAAGTAGAAAGATGAAGAGTCGCTCCTACACTGTTTCTAAAGGACATGCTAGATGACGGGGCAGACAGAAAACCCAGAGGCACTTGGGCAGTGAAGGCTGTATTCCTAAGAGTGGCTTAAAAATGTGTGAGATCAGCATATTGGCCTGTGGCAGTGGCCAGGCAATATATTCATCATGGTCTCCATCTCCAGCGATGTTGTTCCCCATTGTTGCTGGGTCGGGAGCTTGATTCTGTAAGTGCCTGCAGCTCCTGGCTGGTGCCACCCCAAGGTGCTCATGCAGAGCGGTCCCTCCTGCTCGTCAGAGGCCCTGCTACGAGACTGGGTGGTGCGTGCACCAGTCCACCCACAGCCGATTCCAGGCTTGGATGTGAGCTGGCGAAGTGCCACGACGGGACAGCGTATCAAGACCTTGCTCTAATTTTATCACATGGTTATGCTAACTATGTAAAACAGCTATGGTTTGAAAGCATATGGTGCAGTATAAAAATCTCCATAGAATGAATTACAGCAACTTCTCCGAGAAGATGTAGAAGAATTTAGAGAAATATTTCAACAGATTTTAATATAAAATATCTTATAAAACTGCTTATTGGCTGATACAGCATGATTTCAAAGTAGCAGTTACTTCTTTTAATTTTATACACACACATATGCATAGGCATCCCACAGATTGATGGCGACTGAGAGTCCCCCAAATGAATTCCTCTGTTGTGATGACAGTGTGCTACATATCTTAATAGAAGTGCCACAGTCGGACCTCAGATTGTGCAATATGATCTCATCATTGATTTTCATGTAATGGGATGCTAAATAACTTTGCCTATGTCCATCGGATCAATGAGGAAGGTGCATGGTGTGTGGTGTATCAATGTTCAGTGTAAAGATTACATTATGAGCCTCGTTCATTTAAGCAGTGAGATGATACATAGCAGCTACCTTCAATCAAAAACACATCAATTAATAATTGCTTTTCAGCTTCTGTCCTTTTTGTCATTTCAGCTATTTGGCAGATGAACTTTATTACCCTCCCAGTTATCAAGCTGTGGCTGATTGCCCAGGCAAGTGTATCAGATAGATAGATAGACTAGATTAGATTAGACTTCACAGCTATATACAAACTGCAAGTTCTTTGTCTAGGCCAGTAATAGCAAGTTAATAAAAAGTGAAAAAATTGTCGGCACTTGCTTATTGATAATCCCAGATGCAAAACACATGACTTGTTTAAGAAGCCATATGAAGATTGTTAAAGACATAACAATTACTCAGGGCAAATTTGGCTTCATTGGGCTTTACATCAAGCTTTTATGAAGGAATCAGCTTAAATGCAAAACAGCAAATGTTAGAACAAGGACTTAAAACAGAAATGTTAGAAACCCAAGAAATGTACGTATAAAGTGCTGAAGTCTATACAAGAAAGATAAATTCTTTGTGGAATTTACCCAATGACAAGCATGGCTCTGCGCCCTCACACTGTGGTGGGGTGTGTGGGGCAGTCCTGTGCAGTGGCAGTGCTCGATAACCAGCTCCCACCCCTCCAGGCTGCTTGCCCCGGCTGTGGCTGTGGGACACCAGCAGCAGCTTGGGCTGCAGCACTGCCGCGGACGGAGACGTGGGTTTGCCCCAGAGCTGCCTCAAGGGATGGTGCTTGCACCGCGCTGTGCTTCACGTGTTTCAGGAAGACAGTTGGTCCATCACAGGCGCTCCAGCAATGGGCAAGGTCCACACCAGCATCATAAACAGTGACTCGAGGTCCGCAAGGAGGCCCGGTGGCACAGGGCTGGAAACAGCAGTTGGGGAGATGCTTGTGAACCACACGTTTCTCCTGTCTGCAGGACCGAAGCACGTGGTATAGTCACCAGGTCCTTGCCTGCAGAGGGGTCTGGTCTGGTGTAAGCAGGTCCAAACCCAAGCAGCCCAGAGAGGATGGTCCACCCCTCCTGGCTCGGGGCTGTCACAGCAGCCAGCCCATCACATCTCTCTGGCACAGCACATCCATTCTAAACCACGTGCTCCTGTACTCGGCTATAAAATTCACATCCATGCCAACACAGCTGCTTCTCCACGCCGTACAGTCAAGGGCTGGGCACGTGGCTCATGTCACTGATCGGTGCGGTGGGAAATCCCAACCCTGCCGCCGGCTGCTGGCACGCTGGCAGCAGACCGAGGGAAATCTGCCCGAGAAAATGCGTGACTACGTCTGAATGAAGAATGGGCTTGTGAACGTAGCAACCTGTTCATAGAAAACTCACGAAGAGGAAGAAAGGCAGCACGCCCTGAATTAATTATTTCTTACAGATGATTCACTTGCCTCTAATTATAGTTGAGCTTCTAAACACAAACGTCAATTAAAATGTTATAGTTCTTCTGCAGCTGTCATTCATGTGCTGGTGAAGAGATCAAGGCCGGAGATATTAAAAGCCTCGGGAGTGAAACGAGGTGAAAAAGAGCCTGTGGTGGAGTAAAAATTGTCAAGAAGGAGTTTCGCCCTGAGCATTTGAGGCCCAAAAATCATCTGTATTCCAAATCTGCCTTCTGCTGCATTCCCAGCAGGCAATCAAGGGCTTTTAGGGAGAGTTTCTCATTTCTCTGAAAATGCTGTGGTGCACACAGACCCCCGGCCACCTCGAAGTGGCATGGGGGAACAGGACAGGACACCTCTGCTCCTGTCTGCCTCCTTGTCCACGAACAGGAAAGGAAAGACTGGAAAAAAGCCAAGTACCATGCGAATGATCGTACCGGACTCCCTGCCTGTGTGTTGGCTGGTGACTTGCAGGGAGTGAATGTCTGAGAAGTACGAGTTCATCTTATTTTACCTCTGATAAAAATGCCAGGATTAGTTAATGTGCTTTGGTTCAGCGTTTTGAGACACTGAGAAGTCCCTGCACGGGAAAGCTCCTCGGGGGCTGCTGTCTTTGCCCCGTTTGGCCAGGTTTTGCCTTGAATAGAGGCATGCGGCCGGTCTTGCTGTCCTGGGGCTCTCCAGCCCCAAAGTGGGGGAGCAGCAGCCTCGTATCACTTCTTGTCTCACGTAGGATGAAGGCACACACATTTTCAGGGCGTTCCCTTGAGCTGCGTTGAAGGTAGCACAAAAAGGGGGGGGGTTGGAGAGGAAACGTGACAGCAGGAGCTACATTGCCTTCTGAGCAAAGGCAGTTGTCCTTGCGGCGTCGTGGTTTGTGTTCACCCGTCTCAGCAAGGCCAGAGCCGTCCTCAGCAGCAGCGCGCAGGCCGCTGCAGCTGCCCCTGCGTCCTCGTGCGGCACTCGCGTCCGCGTCACCCGGCAGGACCGCGGGCCGCCGCCCAGCAGGACAGCTGGGTCACGTCCGGGTTACCTCCCCTGGTGCACGGACCTCGGGATTGCTGGGGGCTGCTCTCTGCTTCCTTCCCATCCTCCCTTCAGCTCACGCCCGCGGAGCCGCCACGCACCCAGTCCCCAACTGCTGTGAGCGGCCGCAGCAGAGCGCAGACCCATGGAGCCTGTAGGCCGCGCAGCAGTGGCATCGCCTCTGCCGGGCTGAGACGTGTGGTGCGTCCTGGGCGAGTGAGGACCCTGGGAGGAAGATGGCCGTGGCAGGAAGAGTACCCCAGGAGGAGGAGGACCCCAGGAGGAAGGGCAGTTCAGTTCCTTGCCCAGGCCTTCAACCCCTCCAGAGGGAGACACTTTGCAGATGGTGGATGACCACGGCTGCCCTCACCACATGCCTAGCGGGATGCTGGCCAGGGCAGCACCGTAGGATGCTACCCTCGGAGCACCTTGGCTGTCTGAGCACCACCCAGAGGAGGTCCCATTCATTGAAGCCCCCATGCCAGATCCCTGTAGGCAACAGACATCTCTTCAGGCAGGCAGGCAATTGCCATGCCATATGAAGCACAGCCCTAAGTAGCATCTCTGCTTGTTCCATTATTTAAACTTTCTCTTGGTCAAATGTGCCCAGATAACTCAGGTTAGACACTAGCCACTCGGTGAGGACTCCTAGAGCAAATTAATAATCTGCTGGCTCCTGTTCAGCATGCTCAGTAACATCTCAGCTGTTAACTCTGCAGCCTGTGAGCATTTGGAGTTTACAGTTATTTTATTTTCCTAGGACAGATGGCAGACAGCACTGTAGTAGAGGGGCAGATGGCTGTGTACCTATGAGCAAAACAAAAAAACAAAGAACCTGCATGGTTAAGCTGAAAAGTAAGCGGGCTCTGCTCCTGTTCTTAGGCACACCACAAACCCAGCCACATCCATGTGACTTTCACCCCATCTCACATACACAGGTGAGGGCAGGATGTGGCCCTTAGGCATCAGACATGGGAAGAAACAATTTTGTCACTTAAGGTATAATCTGAGGATGAGAAAGTCATGGCACAAGGTGAGAACAGCCAACCACTTCATTGGCTCAAGTCAGCTGTGGGTCATCTCCCTCCTTTCCCGTCATGGGAAAGCAGCCCAAGGCCTCCTGCTAGGGTTGAACTATCCCTCTCAGGTAACTCTTCTGGGGGGTCCCAGGAGGGTGCCAGCACACGGCAAAAGGCACAGCCGCAGCTCCTACTCTCTGTAAGGCCTTATTACATGAAATCGGCAGGACTTGTTGCCAAAAAAAGTCACTTCTTTGCCCCGCCTTAGCCTTTTGAATGCCTCCTTGTGCATGAATGCATCCATGCCTCTCAGAGGAGCACTCCTCAGGCTTTGCAGGTTCACCATCCTGCTTTCATGTAACACACTGGAGACCAATCTGTAAGTTAAATGTTAAAAGGAGAAAACCTAGGAACAGTCAATCAGTGAGGAAAAATATCTGCCTCTCATTACAATAAAATAAACAAGGCTATCCAGTTAAATATTGTCAGCTTCCACCTATTATTATCTAGTGAAATCAAATGACCCAAATTTAAGCCTTATTGCTTGGTGCAGTACTAGCCAATTCAAAAGGTGAAATACTGTAAGCCTCGGGGAAGCAGGACTGAGAAACTCAAGCAGAGATTTTTACAATGAAGTCTTTCAACAGATTAAAAAGGCACATGACTAACTACTTATACACTTCCATGTCCCACAGAATCAAGTGGCTACAAATCTCTGGATTTTGATTAGATACCATGTTCCTCCAAGAAACATTAACTTCCAGTATTTGAAACCTCTTAAAATAAGAGCAAGAAGAAGGTCAGACCCACAGGAAAGGTGTCCCTCTCGGTGTCCAACAAATTAAATGTCAGAATTATCAAGCCAACATTAAGAAACCCATGTGTTGAGGCACTGTGGGTTATTTTTCCCAAACAAATCCTTTCTATCCACCCTGAATGCTTGTTTGCCCCCTTGGTTTTCATTTTATGATTTGTCTCTCTGGACAGAACACGAATCTTTCATTGACTTGCTCATGAAGAAGTAATTGTTAGCTAAGCTTGTTCTTCTGGGAGGATTTAATGCCAGGCTACATCCTGCACTCAGCAAATTACCATAAATTCTTCAAAGGGATGCTGCCTTAGTTTTCTCAGCAGTCATCCAGGCACAAGGTAGGAAATGCTCAGGGTGTAAAAGAGCTGCCAACTTTGATAGCTCTTGGCAGGAGCTGCTGAAAGGCAGAGCCCAGTGGTGATCTCCATCAGTGATGCATGCCCAAAAGAGCAGTACTGCAACTTGTATTGCAGGTTTCGTTGTCTTATACTGATGGTGGTTTCTGAAAGCAAATAATGATGAGGAAACTCACTGTGCAGTTTTCTTTGTTTTCCATGGTTTTGGAGGTAAAATAGACTAATGGCTTGGAAATCCTCCATTTGAAATGTGAAAAATAGACTAATGGACGAATTCCTCAGTTTGAAACGTGATCGGAAAGTGGATGAAATAACACCTCCTAAATGATTCGGAACGAACAACAAATGTGTACTGGTGCCTCATCAGCTTGAGAGGAGGGGCACGGAGGGTTGCCATCAAGCAGCACAAAGTCCAGTTGGAGGCAAGTCACTGAGTGTACCCCAGTGGTCGATTCTGGGGCCAATACTGTTTAGCATTTTCATTAACAACCTGGGACAAAATACACCCTCTGCAAGTCTGCAGGTGATCCAAACGGGGAGGAGTGGCTGATACACCATATGGTTGTGGCACCATTCAGAGGGACCTCAACAGACTGGAGAATTGAGCAGAGAAGAATCTCATGAAGGAATCTCAAGGGAAAAATGCAAAATCCTGCATCTGCGAAGGAATGACCCCAGGCACCAGTACACCCTGGGGTCCAAGCAACTGGAAAGCAGGTCTGCAGAGGAGGACCATGGGGTTCTGGTGGACCTCCAGTTGACCATGAGCTGGCAATGCACCCTCACAGTGTAGAAGGCTCCAAGAGCCAGGACTCTTCAGCCTGGAGAAGAGAAGGCTCAGGAGGAATCTTACCAATAAGTATAAATACCTGATAGGAGGGTGCAGAGAAGAGGGAGCCAGACTTTTCTCAGTGCTGCCCAGTGACAGCACAAGAGGCAACAGGCACAAACTGAAACATGTGAAATTCCATCTGAACACAAGGAAACACCTTTTTACTGTGAAGGAGGCCAAGCACAGGTTGCCCAGAAAGGTTGCAGAGTCTCCCAGTTTGTAGATATTCAAAACCTGACTGGACACGGTCCTGGGCAACCTGCTCAGGTGGCCCTACTTGAGCAGGAGCTTGGACCAGATGACCTCCAGATGTGCCTTCAACCTAAAAGATTCTGTGATTCCTTTGGGCTTCCTGGATCTGTGATAGATTCGGCTACTAAGTATCCTGAGCGCCTTCTGCCTTGTGCAAGAAAAAGTCTGGTGGAATTTGAGAAGCCCGACTCAGGAGAAACACTGTTGGATTATGGCAGAGGCTGTTAGAAATAATAGCCTAACTGATTCCATTAGGAAGTTTGTTATTTTGGGAAGGGAGTATAAAACATCATAAAATAAGAAAACGTTTGATCATCAAAGAGCTCTTAGAAAGAATGTGAACTTGCTTGCACTGAGAAAAACTCATTTTTAGCCTGGTTTCTTGAAGAACAAAGACTCACGGGATCACACTGTCTAGTCTGCCCAACTGTCTGCCAGACCCTTTGGAAAAGTGAACTCCAGTCACGTTGGGAAGAGGAGAGGGGTCTCAGAGGCAGGAGGTGTCATGAAAACCTGCAGCTGAGGAAGAGGAATCGATGCTCTTAGCGTCTTCTTTGTGGGAAAGGCAGGGACAACCCAACCTTGGCCTGCTCAGAGCAACCGAGAGGCTGGTCAACGCAGACCCAGACTGTGGGAGTGTAGAGGGAAGGAAGGAGTTGACCCTGCTTCAGCCTCTCCTGAGCTCCAGGGTGGATCCAAGCTTCCACCCAGACCCTTTTCCTTCAGCCCACTGATGCTCCCAACACGGGGTGCAGGGCAGAGAGGCAGGCTGAACAGCGCAGGGTTGGATGCACGCAGGGACAATTCATTGCACCCAGAGAGGAACAAGGATTAAAGTCTATGCCCAGATGCTTTTTCTTGTATAACAGTTACAGGGGAAAATGTTCCACCTCGTTAATTTTGTCTCACCTGCCTTCACTAGGAGGGGGTGAATGCTCTCTTTCTCACCAGTAATGCCCCTGCACTGAAGAGCTCGTGCCCTCAGCTTACAAACACAGAACACACACACCAGCTCCCAAGCAGGTGTCTGGAGCAGGAGCTTTAGTTTTCAAACTCCTTCTGGCTCAATTTACTATATACTTTGGTGTTTTTAAAAACTGGGCTGGCCAAAATTTCCAGTTGGGGGAAAAAAACCCTCTAAGCATGATTGAAGCAAAAATATTTACAAACGACTGGATAGGATGGAATTTAAAAAAATCAGTAGGTGTCCATGGGTGAATCTTTATTTAAAATCCTCCTGGATCCAAGAAGTATATGAGAATTGGGAATAGTGACAGATTAAATCAAGTCTCTACAGCTCTGTTTTGTCTTCTTTCAAAGAGAGGCTTCTAGGACCAAGAGATAAAAACATTTGTGCTGTGGAAATCAGCTTGAAATTTTGTCTCTGCCTTCATTTCTTTTGCCATTTAAAAAGTTACCAGTTTTGGCTCAGAAGCCTTTTACCTCCGTACTGAAAAATGGAGTATATGTTATGCAATAGTAATATTTTGTTATGAGGGTTAGTTACTTATTTGCATGGAAAATGGAAGGCATAAGGAGAAAATGCATAATACAAGCGCTGTTTATGGTGTGAATGAATCAATGTATTGCTAATATCTGTAATTTTAATACTACTGTATAGATTGGTTTAAAACTTGGATTGAATTTAGGGCAAGTGTTAGATCTGTGCTTTTTTTATGTTCTGCATTGTATCAGTTTTAAAAACAGCATATATTTGGATTAGCAGTGTGAACAAATTTAAAGATGACAAAGTAATCAAATGAAAAGTCTTTCACTGACCAGTTGAAAATGTAAGAATAAAATTTTCTCCACATCATTTTGCTCAGGACTGATTTCCATGTCTTTTCATGTAGGAAAGGAAAAAAAGTTTACCAATATTTCACAAAGAGCTCCCTCTCGCTTCCCTTTTCAGCACAAATAAAAGGGTATGAAGTAAAAAGTTGTTCAGTAAACGTCAAAACTACAACTCATTTTTTAATAGATAGTTTCTAATGCCTCTTTAGCTCATATCACTGCATCTTCCTCATGTCCCCCCGCACATTTCTGCTCTGACCGTGCCTCCGAATCCCGCTGCGGCCGTAACCGTCCCCAGACCCACGCACGCACAGCAACGCGACCTAATTGTGGTAGAGGGCACGGAGAGAAGCAATAGCTGAGCGCATGCTGCAGACATTTAAGCAAGAACTTAACTGTCTTTCAGGTGCTGTCCTGTCTACCAAATTCATTTGAAATCAGTAAAACAGTTAAAAAGGTTTTAAGAGGGGGGTGTCAAAGTGGGAGGGAGTGATACGCAGACATGCAGAAAAATAGGCAGATGAACAGGCTGGGAAAAGTCTGCTCAAATAAATATCATGTCATTAGGAAACAGGCTGGAAATGGAGGGTGGGGGAAAGAAAAATAAAACCCACAAGTTTAAAAATGTAATACTTGTGTTTTAAAAGAAACGGAATCAAACAAAGAATATAAAAGGATTAAAAATACATGCTTGAATCTATACCAAAATTTCAGATTTAAAACCACTGCTGAAACAGTAGCTGATATAATAAAAAGCAGTATATTGGGGGGAGTGGGAAAAGTATGGTGCTGAGAAAAGTTATTTTTCTAATAGGGAGAGTTTACAGACATAAAAATGTGACCTTTCTGTCTGAATTACAGAATATAGACCAGTCTGGACCTGGGTCACTTTGATCTCAGTGGGATACTAGGAAGTCACCAATATACTTATCCCTTATTATTGAATAATTATAATTGAATTAATATTATTGAATTATTATTACTACTACATATCTCAGCTCTAGAGAAGATCTGGAAGAGTCTGAGCTCTGTTCCCTCACCTGCAATGAGTGAAGCCAATGGTGCTGGAGACACAGCATCGACACGAACCACGTGGGGTTAACTTTAGTGCAGCTTTACCCCAGTCATTTGTGTTGAATCTCCACTGCCAGTTGGACCACTTCAGATGTGCTCCCAAAACACTTCTGACATTTTAATGCTGTCCAGAAGGAATTGAGTTCATATGTTCCTGGAGCACTGCACGGTGTCACTCCAAGCAAGGTAAATACAGATGATGGGAGATTTGCTTTAAAAGCTGGTTTCTGCATTATAAATCCACCATTAGCAAACGAGCAGCGGCACAGAATATCAGGAGTTTCAGTGGTATCCCAAACATTTGCTGATCCCAGCAGACAATTTTGGCATCCGGATAGCTTATTCTTTTTTTTTTTTTTCTTGACAGTCTGAAGAGCCAGCTGGGAAGCCAGGAGCTGCCCTTCAGTGAAGGGTCAGGGAACAAAACAGGAATTTTGACAGAGAGGAGCTAAGGAAGATAAGCTTTCCACATGCTCAGGGTGCAGCAGACCAGAGCCTTTTGCTCCACAGATTGAAGGAAAAAGTGGAAAGGAGATGCTGTCAAGAGTTTTAACTCCAAAAAGCTAGAAATGTTGAGGTACTCCTCTCGCTGTATGGGATGCCTTTAATAGCTAGAATGCAAACCCAATAGGAAACATCTGTTCCTCTTCCACTCACAAGGAAAAATAAAAATAATAAATTTTAAAAAATAAAAAACACCAAGCAAACAAAGGGGGGGTGTCATCCCCCATCCTCCTCCCCCCAAAAACACACGAACACTTGGGGCAGGAATGGGAGAAGGAGTTCAAGTTAGAGCTAAGAACAGAAGCAGCTGATGTCTGTGGAGGTGATTTAAATAGCGAAATAATCTGAGGTAGTAAATCAGGTCACCTGCTTAAAGAGCCTCCAGGTGGGCTGAACTTCAGACGTGGGAAGCAGCTTTTACACAGGCAAGAGAGGCAACAAACTGCTTGGAAATAAGCTCAAATGGGGTTGTACATGATAGAGCCCGGCAGATAATGCTAAACAGAAGGAAGTGAGGAGCCCTAGAGAGGAAAGAGAAATGCTTGCAAAACCTCTGAAGTATGTGCAGAAAATAATAAAATGCAAATTGCCCCAACAAATAAAGGCAAGGACAGTTTGGGAAAAATCATCCAAACCAGCAGACAATCAACAGAGGGGAAAGGCAGCCAAGCAGGGAAGCTGAGAGGCTGCAAGAACTGCAGGGCAGCAAATTAAACTTTCACAGCCTGATCTGACTGCAGGAAAAGAGCCTGAGTCCTAAGCCAAAGCTCAGGAGTGCCAAGTCAATGGGAGATGAGAGACGGTACTTGTGTGGTGCTGCCAGGGTATAGGCACCTGAACTCCTGGTAGTTACAGTGGAGGGACAGGGCGGCAACACAGCTGACCAAGTACACGGGGACCATTTGCAGTACCACAGCAAGAAGGCGGCAAAGGCAGCAGTGCTCCTTCATCTGCTTAGAGCTGGTCCAGAGCACTGAGGGCATTAAATGGATTTTCCCAAGACTTAGAGGTCCTTGTGGCTTGTTGCTTCTCCTCCAAGAAAGCAACAGTGTTGGGAGGGCAGAGGTAAGCTTGTTGGGACTCCCAATTCAAGATTTTTGAAGTACAGGTCTAACCCAGAAGCTTGTTCAGAGGCAGCTCACCAGCACAAGAGACCCGTTGAAATGGGAAGAGCTGCCAAGATGTCACCCTCATCCAGTCATGCGCCTAAAGCCTGCCAAAAGCTCACACACTCCACTGCTTCTTTCCAAGAGGCCTCAGGCAGATTTGATCCCCCACCTGGCTCCTCTGCTCTGCTTTACCCAACTGCACCAAGGGGCCACCTTACTGTGAAGGCTCCTCCTCACACCCCCAGATTTAGCTCAGATCTGAGAAGCTCAGGCGACACCTTTGGGGTGTAGCTGATGTTCTTCTCAGTGAATTTTTAGCCTTTCAGTGAGAACATCCTCAGCTGTAGTTCTATTTTTTTGTCAGCTGATTAAGACCTTGAACAAGCACTGGGTATAGTCCTGTCTAAATGAACAGCTAACCCCCTGCAGGTCTGCTCTTCCCTCAAGAGCCAGGTCCCAGCAGCCTGCTTTAGTCAAAGGGAACAGCTATTCCTCCAAGAACTGATTAACAGTTTACATTGCCACTAACCCCATCCCCAACGGCTGATGCATGCACAGCTCCATCCATGTGCGCACCAACTCCTGTGGAAGGAGACTTCTGTGAGCACGCACCGCATGCCTCCTTTTCAACATCAGCACTGCTGATGTCAAGCCAAATACGCAGAGCAGCGCTCTCCTTCCCTGACTTTGCAGCATCAGCAAAACGCTGATGTATGTCAAGCATTGGAACAGGCTGCCCAGGGACGTGGTGGAGTCACCATCACTGGAAGTGTTCAAAAAATGTGTAGACATGGCACTTCAGGATATGGTTTAATGGGCATGGTGGTGTTCGGTTGATGGTTGGACTTGATGATCTTAAACGTCTTTTCCAACCTTAATGATTCTGTGATTCTATGTCCAAAAGACTGGAAGAGCTCTACAGTGTCAGACAGCTTCTCCAATACAGGGTCTGAGAACAGCCTAAGCTGCACACCAGGCTCCTCTCTAAAAGACAAAGCAGGCAAAATGGCCTTTAACCTCCCATCCTATGAAGGTTTCCCACACCTTTATAAATCTCTTCTCAACCCTTTCTTCTTTGCAGACTGAAAACGAGCACTGGTTCGTGCACGATGCCATGTGTGCAGTTGTGATGGGACTCCAATTTAGACACAGCTTTGAGGTGTCTCTGCCTAGCCTTTTTCCCCAAAATGAGCTCCCGAAAGAAGATCCATCAGTTCGAGAGACAGGTATTATTTATAACGTGCATTAACTTTTACACAGAAAGAAAAATCAAAGTGACAGAATAGAATTAGATCAGATAGAATAGACATGAAAAGGCTCATTAACAGCTCTCCCCCGCCTACAGAGCCCTTGCGAGCGGGTCTCTGCTTCCAGGCTTGCTTTCAGTCAATTCAGCGGCTTTCTGAGTTGCAGTTGTGCAGACTCTGCACAGTCCTGAGAAGTTTCGTCCCTGGAAGTTTTATCCCTAGGCAGTTTTCTCTCTGTCTCTCTGGAGGCCCAGCTGTTTATCTCAACAGCCCAGCTCCCTGCTGCAGCATCTATATGCTCTTCCTCCTGCCTTGCAGCTCAGAAACGTCACTCCCCGGGCAGGCTGGGCTGCTTTCAGGACGGGAGCAATTTCCTCTCTCCTAGGGGGTCTGCTTGACCGTTTCCTTCTTCTTCCAGAGAAGCAAAACATATAAGGAACAAACCAGCCAAGCAAACGCTGTTGCTCAAAGACGGAATGCCACAGCCCTCTTGCCACTCTATAATACCACTTATACATGCAGGCGCCATGGGGAGGGATTCATCTTATTTGACTTTCACTATCCTGACACTAGACACTGAAACCTCGTGAGGTGGCTCTGGCTCGCCCAGACATCAGAGGAGACACAGGTGTCCCAGCACATCTGCCCTGTTCAGGGAACTTCTCTTGGGTGAATCAACCACCCTCAACCTTCTCCACCATTTAGGAAAAGGACCGGACACAGAAGTGGGGTGACACATCCCACACCACACCAGCTCTCTTAGCCACCATGCTGCCCAGGGAGCTCAAAGCAAATGTTTTCTGTCACAAGCCCAAGCATCTCTGAGAGTCACTGCTTACCATGATGCACTCCTCCCTCCCCTAAGTGTGACTGATGCTCTTCATTCCTCATACACCAGGGAAAAATATTTGTTTAAAATATCTGCTCAATGGAAATTGATTTTTTGTCAAAACAGAAAACCTCCATGGGAAATTTTGTATTAGAGTTTTCACATTTTTCACTGAAAACAAAATAGAGAATGGGAAATGTTTTGGAAAATGAGATGATATTCTTCTGACTAAACAGAGGTGCTGTTTTAGCTGTCCTAGTGCCTGGCACCCACCCTGCCCAGCTGCTGCGCCCATCCCCCCCACCCCACTTCTCAATGCCTGGTCCTCCACCTCCAGTGAGCAGCCCCACCACACAATCTTCACCAGAGAGACTCCAACATTCAGACATCCACCCTAGGGAAGTGTCCACGCTCCCGCCCTCGTGCGTGCGCAGAGCACACCCCTGCGAAATCCCGCTCCCAGCACTCCTCATCTCTTGCTGCCAGGCATCCTCACTGCTCTCCCACTGTGTCTGGACCAGTCAGGGATCTGCTATAGCAGAGAAGCAGGAGGAGGCCTCCAAGCTGAGAGTGAAGCTCTCCAGCCAGGATAGTCAGAGAAGGCAGAGGAGCTGCCACTAGGGTCCAGGGAAAACGGTAGAAGCTATGATGGGGCATGGATAAGGCCAGTGGGGGTGTAAAAAGATCTGATAGCAGCTGGAGGAAGCCAGGAGGTGGCCAGAGTGCCCTTCTCTGGGACCTTCTGCTCACTTTCTCCTCACCCGGGGCTCCCAGCACATACCCCTGCCTCCAGAGCCGCCCTCCTCTCGGACAAGCCCAGCCACCACGTGCTGCCAACGCCACTGCTTCCCTGGCTGGTGCAAGCTGGTGCTCTGTTGGCATCTTGAGTCCTGCTTCTCTGGACAAGCCCCTTATGCAGGAGAGCATAAGCCTTGCAGGAGAGACCATGACTTGCTGCGCCGACTGTGAGTGTGGGCCAAATTATCTGCTGCTGCAGTCCATGCGGTCTCTTCAGTCCGGTGCTTTGCCCGGAAAAGGGCAGCTGCTGCAGAAGTGTGCTGCACATGGTGCCCCTCCATGGGCCGCCTTTAAGCTAGAAAGCGTTGGATGTGCTTTCAGCACAGCCTTGTAGGAGCACCTCCTCTCTGCCCAGAGAGGCCTTTGGGTTTGCTCTTCATTGAGGTCTCCCTAGCAGAAGAGTGCTGGTTTCCCCAGCCTTTTTGCAGAAGAACATAGCAGCTGCTTTTGTGAAGGGACAAGAAGGTGCAGAGAAGTGCAGAGAGGGATGCGTGTGCTTTGTGCATATGCCCGGTTGGATATTGCAGAGGAAAGTTGCTTTGTTATGTGTATGGGCTCTCATTGTGCGTCTGGGGGAGCACAGAGTCTGGGGGAGACGAATGGCAAGCACAGACTGTGTGGTGAAGCACAACTGCCCTGAGCACCAGATCGCACCTATCCCCTGGCTGAGGGTTCATCTTTGTTTTGTTTGGCAGGGAAGGGGTTGTTATGGTTTGCGAGGGGAGTGTAGCTTTGCAAAGTTTAGGGCAAAACTTAACCCAGGCAAGGAAATGTTAGGGAGTGTTTTGATTGCATAGAAATCGAAGATTGTGAAGACCAAGTAGAGTGCTTGTGGGTAAGGATGAGGGGGAAGGCCAATGAGGCAGACATCCTGCTGGGAGTCTGTTACAGGCCACCCAACCAGGATGAAGAGACGGATGAGACATTCTATAAGCGACTGGCGGAGGTCTCGCATTCGCTGGCCCTTGTTCTTGTGGGGGACTTCAACTTACCGGACATCTGCTGGAAGTATAACACGGCAGAGAGGAAACAGTCTAGGAGGTTCCTGGAGTGTGTGGAGGATAACTTCCTGATGCAGCTGGTGAGTGAGCCCACCAGGGGAGGTGCCTTGCTGGACCTGCTGTTTACAAACAGAGAAGGACTGGTGAGAGATGTGGTGGTCGGAGGCTGTCTTGGGCTTAGCGACCACGACATGATAGAATTCTCAGTTGTGAGTGAAGTAAGGAGAGGACTCAGCAAAACTGCTACCATGGACTTCCGGAGGGCAGACTTTGGCCTGTTCAGGTCACTGGTTGAGAGAGTCCCTTGGGAGACAGTCCTGAAGGACAAAGGGGTCCAGGAAGGCTGGACAGTCTTCAAGAAGGAAATCTTAAAGGCACAGGAGCAGGCGGTCCCCATGTGCCGTAAGAAGAGCTGGCGGGGAAGGCGACCGGCCTGGCTGAACAGGGAGATTTTGCTGGGACTCAGGGAAAAGAGGAGAGTTTATCACCTCTGGAAGAAGGGGAAGGCAACTCATGAAGAGTACAAGGATCTCGTTAGGTCAAGCAGGGACAAAATTAGAAAGGCAAAAGCCCAGCTAGAGCTCAGTCTGGCCACAGTCGTAAAGGATAATAAAAAATGTTTTTACAAATATATTAACAACAAAGAGAGAGGCAAGGAGAATCTCCATCCCCTACTGGATATGGCGGGGAACATTGTCTCCAAGGACGAGGACAAGGCTGAGGTACTTAATGCCTTCTTCGCCTCAGTCTTTAATAGCCACTCCAGGTATCCACAGGATATTCAGCCCCCTGAGCTGGAAGACGGGGATGGAGAGCACAATGTACTCCTCATAATCCAGGAGGAAGCAGTCAAGGACATGCTAAGCCACCTGGACACCCACAAGTCTATGGGGCCTGATGGGATCCACCCAAGACTACTGAGAGAGCTGGCGGAGGAGCTTGCCAAGCCACTCTCCATCGTTTATCAGCAGTCCTGGTTAACAGAGGAGGTCCCAGAAGACTGGAGGCTTGCCAATGTGACACCCGTCTACAAGAAAGGCCGGAAGGAGGATCCTGGGAACTACAGGCCTGTCAGCCTGACCTCTGTTCCAGGGAAGATTATGGAGCGGTTGGTTTTGAGAGTGCTCACAGGGCATCTGCAGAACAGCCAAAGGATCAGGCCCAGCCAGCATGGGTTCATGAAAGGCAGGTCCTGCTTAACCAACCTGATCTCCTTCTATGACCAGGTGACCCGCCTAGTGGATGAGGGAAAGGCAGTGGACGTTGTCTACCTGGACTTTAGTAAAGCCTTTGACAGCGTCTCCCACAGCATTCTCCTGGAGAAACTGGCGGCTCGTGGCTTAGACGGGTTTACTCTTCGCTGGGTGAGGAACTGGCTGGATGGCCGAGCCCAGAGAGTCGTGGTGAATGGCGTTAAATCCGGCTGGCGCCCGGTCACGAGTGGTGTTCCCCAGGGCTCGGTTCTGGGACCAGTCTTGTTCAACATCTTTATTGATGATCTGGATGAGGGAATTGAGTGCTCCCTCAGTAAGTTTGCAGATGACACCAAGCTGAGTGGGAGTGTTGTTCTGCTGGAGAGTAGGAGGGCTCTGCAGAGGGATCTGGACAGGCTGGATCGATGGGCAGAGGCCAACTGTATGAGGTTTAATAAGGCCAAGTGCAGGGTCCTGCACTTTGGCCACAACAACCCCATGCAATGCTACAGGCTTGGGGAGGAGTGGCTGGAGAGCAGCCCGGCGGAAAGGGACCTGGGGGTGCTGGTTGACAGCCGGCTGAATATGAGCCGGCAGTGTGCCCAGGTGGCCAAGAAGGCCAACAGCGTCCTGGCCTGTATCAGGAATAGTGTGGCCAGCAGGAGTAGGGAAGTGATTGTGCCCCTGTACTCGGCACTGGTGAGGCCGCACCTTGAATCCTGTGTTCAGTTTTGGGCCCCTCACTACAAGAAGGATGTTGAGGTGCTGGAGCGTGTCCAGAGAAGGGCAACGAAGCTGGTGAGGGGTCTGGAGCACAAGTCTTATGAGGAGCGGCTGAGGGAACTGGGGTTGTTTAGTCTGGAGAAGAGGAGGCTGAGGGGAGACCTTATCGCTCTCTACAACTACCTGAAAGGGGGTTGTGGCGACGAGGGTGTTGGTCTCTTCTCCCAAGTAACTAGTGATAGGACAAGAGGAAATGGCCTCAAGTTGCGCCAGGGGAGGTTTAGATTGGATATTAGGAAAAATTTCTTCACTGAGAGGGTGGTCAGGCATTGGAACAGGCTGCCCAGGGAGGTGGTGGAGTCGCCATCCCTGGAAGTGTTCAAAAAACGTGTGGATGTGGCGCTTCAGGACATGGTTTAGGGGACATGGTGGTTCTGGATTAATGGTTGGACTTGATGATCTTAAAGGTCCTTTCCAACCTAGTGATTCTGTGATTCTGTGATTCTGTGATTCTGTGAAATCTTCAAATAAAAACTTTTTTTTCTCTCTTTTTTTCCTCCTTCTTTTTTCCCCCTTCTTTTTTTCCCCCATTTTCACTGCCATTTTTGCCCAAAAGGACATTTTTCCTGTGAAAGGAGCCGGAGGCTCGTCCGTCTCCTGGCTAAGGCTAGCCTACCTCCACAAGAAGCTGCTGGCAGCTGACTTGGCACGGAGAGGTGGGAGAGCACTGTGGGATGTGAAGCCCCCGGCTCCGCTCCCCCTCCACGCAGAGACCTAGTGTCTCTTCACCACACCATTGCAGGCTGGGCGTGGGGAGGGGTGTGCTTCGCACAGACCCCTCCCTTACAGCAGGCTCACGCAGACATACCCCAGAAAATAAAGGGAAAATTAAGAATAGCCTTGAAGGGAAGGGATTCGGCGATGCACGCTGTGCTTTGAACGGGCACTCGCAAAGTCGACTGACTTCAGTTTGCAGTAGCTTAATTGAGGAAGTGGATTAAGTTAAATCCTGAAAGCATTCCTCCTAGAGCGAGAGCACCCTGCAACCCACAGCCCGACCCTGAGGTCGCGCCCTTCACCCGGCAGTGCCTGGGGGGTGAATACCCCATACCAGACGCCAGCTGCAGGTCTGCACCGCTGGTGGATGTGACCGCACCTCCCAGGTAGGTCTCCCCGTGCGGAGGGAGTCGGCCGTCCTGCAGCAGTGCTGGCAGGGGAAGGTCTGGCACCAGCGTGCTGGGACAGCCAGCAGCTCGTGGCACCACGCGCGGCAGATGGAGCTGGGCAGTGAGGCAGCGTCTCATCATGACAGGGCAAGGGGAGTGGAAAAAGGGGGTTGTCAGCTGAGCCAGCAAGGGAGTTTGGGGGGCCCCAGTCAGCAAAGGAGGGGGGAGACCTGTCACCCCGTGGACACCGTGTCTCTGTGGACAGGAGTGGGGTCACACTTCCGTTAACCCCTGCCCGTCCTGCATCACTGTGCCCAGAGCAAGAGGGGTCTTTACTACTCATGGACCCACCTACGACTAAATGTCTGGTTTACTGGAAGAACAGGGAGAAGAAAAAACTAATCTGGACTTTCACAGCTTGACACCTCTCACAGCCCAGGGTGCTTTTCAGCCCTTCAAGAGGGGGAAGTAGCAGTAAAACCCTCCAGCCTGCTCTGGAGCAGGGAGTACAGTGAGCTCTGCTGAAGTAACCCAGCAAGGGGCTGGCTCACCTGTGGTGTTGAAGGGTGATGCTGAAGGGTGGTATCAAAGGATGAATTTGGGGTTTCTGAATGGGTTTTGTCCTGCTTTCCTGTATGCCTGGTGTTACTGAAGGGGAGGAGAACAAATAGTGATATCTAGGCTCTTGAGTGGAGGATGAGCAGGCATGCATGCACCCGCTACTGATTCTGCTCTTTCTGTGAGGAGCTACCGTGCAGTCCCTCCAACATCTGGGTATCTGCATCACTGGCCCAAATATTTTTGTCTGAAACTCAGACATTCAATCCTTCCCCCTGCCTTCAGTCTTGGGCCTGGTTTAGCAACAGAATACTAAAAACAAACAATCAAACAAACAAACAAAAAACCCCCCCAAAAAAAAAAAACCCAGTGGTTTATCCCCTGCTTTCCAAACCTTTGAGTTGTGCTGTGATAGTGATTTCAAACCTCTCTGTGGCCAAAGGCTTAAAACATTCCACTGCAAAATAAAACCTGAGAACTACACTTCATAGCAGGACTCCAGGTGCTGGCACCTTCACAAGAATATCACCCACGATAAGACTTGTGATTTAATCCTGGGAGGTGGCATTGCCGCCTCTTAGGCAGTGCTGGCTGGTTACCAGATATGCCTGGCTTTGGTAGGGAGAGCCTGGGGGATCTTTCCCAGCTCCCCTCACCCTCAGCACCTGCCGGACACCCCAGGTGCTCTCAGGAATTGCCTGCTGTCTCCTCCACCGCTCAAAGGCGACATACATCAGCCCCCACCTCCTCCCCCTTTCCCTGCAGATTGGGAGCATTTTATCCACCCGGTTGCCTTCCCAGGAGATGAATATTTTAAAATCCTCCTTTTTGCTATTTTACACAAAATATACAAAATGTTAAGTATGCGTCAAAGTGTCCTTTTGATGTTTTCTCTCTTCTACACACCAGGGCTTCCTGGGCTTGAGCTCAGCGATTGATGCGGGAGAGTCCCTTTGTGCATCCCGCTGCGAAGGACTCCCGTGGAGGCAGCCCTGGGCTGGCGGAGCCTGGGCAGGTGAGATCCTCCACTCCAGCAACCACGGCGTGTCTGGAGCTGCTGGATAATTCATTCCTCGCACATCTCTATTGATTTATTTATTAGACTCTTCACTCAAAGGAATGAAGATCTGTGCTTCTGTAAATTATCAGACTGGCAATGCTGGAAAGCAGCCACGATCCGGGCACGCAGCCACCTGCAGAGATGCTCGGAGACTTGCCTTCGAGGCATCGCACGCACCCAGGTACCAAGTCGCCTGCTGGGAGGTGAATGTTGCTGCTTATGCCCGTATATAGCCTGGCTCCTGAAGGCAAACCATGTGAGAAATTATAATAAATACCGTAAGTCAGGGATTTCTAAGAAACCAATGGTCCAGCTCCTAGAAGTGAGTCATATCAGTTATTACACAGGAAGACCTGAAGACCAACATACATTGCACTCTGCAAATCTAGATCATCGGAACAGCCTGATTTCTTCCTGTCCCAGCTGACTAGGCATGAGCTTGTGCCCTGAAGCTGGAGAACTGTTAATACACTTATTTTTTGTCTTCCTTAGTAGTACAACTTCAGGCCCTGTTCTTATTCATAAAAAAAAGCCTCATCAAAGGCACATATAAAGAGAAGCTGACAGAGTACAACAAAAGGGAGAGACACTCAGAGGTCTTCTCTGTACCTCATCTGCGCTCGTAAACACTCACGCTCCCGCCTCACTTTTGCAGGGATATTCCTGCTTCACCCTGACTCCTGCCGCAGAGTCCACCTCCCGCCTCCCCGTGTGCACCAGCATTCTCATCGTCCCCATCTCTCGGCCTTCCCGGCCCACCCTCAACGTTTGTTTGCCTTCTCTGTGAGGCTGCACCCCTCAATATACAAGTGTCTGGGTCTTTCCCAAGGGAGGTGTGTTTTCCACTCTTCCTGCTGCCACTTCATCTTCCTCTTCAGCCCTTCCAGGCTCTAACAGTCCACTGACGTCCTCTCTGTGGTGTTTCTCTCCTCTAGCACCTGCCCAGGCTCCTGGCACACCTTTATGCGCTTTGATCCACTGCCTCTGCTCCCATGTGTCCATACCTTCTCCTGGCCAAGTCTCCAGGTCTCTCATTCCTTCTGCTGCTTCTTTGCTTTTGGCTGCTTTGGGATATGCTTGATCTTATGATGCCCTCCCAAGCTCAGCTGTAGATTGTGACCTCCAGTGCTAGGCAGGGATGAGAGTCAGGTCAGCAATTAGTACCACAGGGCTGGTAGGAAGGGCCTGGAGAAGGAATTCCAGGCACTGGAGAGCTGGATTCAGTGAGAGCAGAACAACGTGCTCTGAGTTGCCCTCCAGACCCCACTGAGCACGGTGGGACTCAGACCCTCACCTCACATGGAGCCACCCACATGGAGACACCTACACGTAGCTGTTGGGGACCTGGACCCCAAACTCACTGCCACTTTCCTGGCAGAGCTTCAAGACTGGGGCACACCGTGCATCACAGGAGGATGACGGCTCATCGCCGCAGTGGAGCAGTGCGGTATGCAAAGCCACCACCTCTGGTGTCCGGCTCTAAGAAGGGCAGAGCCACTACCAGGCTCAACTCCAGACCCACAGATTGCTTGGAGAGCACGTGAGACTTGACTCCCGTAGAGGGTTCTCTGCCGAAAGCAAAGGCACGGCTGTGACAGAGGTCACGCAGCAAAGTCCCTCATCCGTGCTGTGGCCTTTGTGAGCGGAAAGCCAGCAGTGATGCAGCCCACTCGTGATGCTGAGGCCTCTGTCCCAATGCACGATGACCCCAGGTGTACAGAGCAACACCATGAACGCCAGCGGGCACCCGCTAGTTTTTGGGCACAGACGTAAACCACTCTTCTGTCTAGGACTCTCCTAAACACTGTTTTTCAGCTAATTAAAATGGTATCAGCCATTAACCGTCTGAAGATCTGTCAGCTCTACTAAAGGTAGGTGGTGGCTATTTATTTTCAACGTAATTGTCTTAAAAAACCTGCAAACACTCACCTGAAAAAAAGGAAAGATGGCCCTTTAAAGGTTCCAAACGTTTTCTCCTACAGAATGTTTGTTGATGGGACTGACTATTCCCTGGCTTCCCCTCCTCAGATCAAAGCCTCCAGCGCATGCTGGAAGAATGGTATTTCCAAAGAACCTCCCCCAGGAGAGACCTGCTCACCCAGCAAACGAGCACAAGCACTTCTTGGCTTCACCACAACATCATTAAAGGCTGAAAATAGTGAAGGCCAAACCTTTGTTATCCAGCCATTTTTTATTTTAACTGCTTTATTCATCTGACCACTAAAAAATTCATTACATCTAAAGTTTAATGAGAAATTAAATGGATGGATTGGCTGCTAAACAGCCTGTGTGCGGGTGTGAGCACTGCCAGAGGGGCTGTGGGCTAATGAAATGTTTAATGCTGAGGACTGCAGCGAGCTTGGGCGCAGCAGATGCTGGGTTTGGTATATAAATAAACGCAATGATATGATCTCATGTTCTCTTGACACTTTCCTGAAACCCTCCTCCTCCCTCAAAAAGCTTCAAACTTCTCAGGAACTTCCTGAGTTGAAGGCTGATCTCATACAACACCATCTCCTCCTACTCCACACACCTGCACAAGTGGTCAGACCTGGTCAGGGTTGGGTTTTCCCTCAAATCCAGGCTGACCTTCACTGTCAAACTCAGTCACTGGAAAATGGCTGATCTCTGATATTTGCTGAGAAAGTTCTGCCAGTCTCCAGGCTGGCCAAGGAAGTTCACTTCAGTGCCTCTCTGACAGAGTTCTCTCCAACTCTTTTGGGCAAATATGCACATGTTTTGGGGGCTTCAGGGTCAGAGCTCTGAGTCCTGGTCATCAGGGACCCCGTCTTCCTGCATTTCCCGAAGAAAGAGAAGTCCAAACAGCCTCAGGATCAAAACATGATGCAGGGAACCACGTGCAATTCAGACTCGGGAATGGTCAAAATGAAGAAAAAATGTGAGGCAATTACCCTGTAACAGCTCTGTAGCGAGCCACAGGCACCAGCCAGGTTAACAGGCACCCCGGGAAGAGTTGCAGAAGCAGCAGCTTGCATCTCGGTTGCAAGATAACTCACATTTCGCATCAAAGAACAGGACATGTCCTCAAACCAGATCAAATCAAGGCAATGCCAGGTGATGGCAAAGGAGGTGGATCCTTGCAATCTCATCACTTGCACACAGGCCTGACAGTCCATCCTCGAAAAATCTTTGGCATCCTGGCTGGCTTCATGCAGATCACCTGTAGGAAGACGTTCACAAGAAAACCGTTTTGGGGGGAAGTACTGCAACCTCAGCTAGCTGCCCTGCTTTTTGCAGAAAACCAGTTCTTTCCGTGAGAGAGGAGCTGGCTGGGCCCTGAGGTGTGTCCATGTCCTAGAATGCCTCTCTGTGGACTACTCAGTTCAGCACTGTCTCCACTGCGATATCATGGTCCAGGGATGTGCAATGTGCCAAACATGACTCTCCAGGGTCATACATGACTCCATGACATACATGACTGCCCAGATTGGCTAAGCATGGAGCTCCTAGCAGCTCCTTGTTGCAGGTGCTGTTGTTCTCCTGGCCTCGGTACATGTCTCTCCAGCTTGCACTAGTGGGTGTAAGAGGAGTGTCAGGCTCCAAGAAACTTTGTACATCAGATTTGACAACTTGCAAGCAGTGTGACTGGCAATCCAGACTGTGATCAAGGCCAAGAGTGAGTCAACCATGATGGCATTCACCTTGCACATGCACCCAGCAGAAATGGCTGGGTTAGTGCTAGCAAGAAAGAGCAGGGATTTCCTGCTGTTTTCAGAAGGGAGGCTGCCTCTGGGAGCAGCAGGGGTGTTTGGATCGTTTCTATTACAATTCCTTAATCTTCTTGTAAAATTGGCTAGTAGGCTTGAAGCCAAAGGCAAACCCCACAGATTCCCAATGGCATCCTTTGAATCGAAACAAAACCAGCAGCATTCATCACTCAGAGAAGGAGAGATTGCACTGGTGACCTTCATCGTTGCCTGATGATGTATAAGCCTGCTCTGCTTTTGATGGCAAGCTCCTGAGAGGAGCAGAGAACTGGAGCAGGAGCCCTCCCCACTCTCAGCCCAGAAGGTATTTGAATCTTTCATTAAGAGATTTTCTCCCACTTGTTTGTCTGGAGGCAGAACCACATGTTCAGACAGAGACTGGTGACTGGATGATCAAACGCCCCTGCTTCCCATCGCTTCGTGCTCCCAAATGACATTTTCCCCTTGGAGGACACATGGGACAACAGTTTGGGCACAGAGCAGAAGAGGCTTGCCAGAGCAGGATGGGGCTCAGGCCATTCTATCACATCCCAAAGCACTATCAGAAGATGCCTTGGAGCCACAATTGCCCCACATTTCTGAAAGGAACAGAGAATGAACATAGCGTATTCTGAACGGATAAGCCTGCCTCCTGAGCAAGGCCTCAAAACGTACACAAAAAGCATCACACAGCAGGAATGGTTTTTGAGGGCTGTAAAGGAGACTGGCTCTTGGGTCATACAATTAATGTTTTTAACAACGACCTGGAAAAGAGAGTAACATCATCCTTTCCAAGGTTGTGGTGGTTTAGCCCCAGCCGGCAACTAAGCCCCAGGCAGCTGCTCGCTCACTCCCCCATGGTGGGACAGGGGAGAGAATCGGAAGGGTAAAAGTGAGGAAACTCATGGTTTGAGATAAAGACGGTTTAATAGGGAAAGCAAAAGCCGCGCATGCAAGCAAAGCAAAACAGGGAATCCATTCACCACTCCCCATGGGCAGGCAGGGGTTCAGCCATCCCCAGGACAGCAGGGCTCCATCACGCGTAAGGGTGACTTGGGAAGACAGACGCCATCACTCCAAACGTCCCTCCACCCCTTCCTTCTTCTTCGTCCCAGCTTTATATATTAAGCATGATGCCATATGGTAGGGAATATCTCTTTGGCCAGCCTGGGTCAGCTGTCCTGGCTGTGTCCCCTCCAGCTCCCCGTGCACCCCAGCCTGCTCGCTGGCCGGCCAGCATGAGAAGCTGGACTGTCCTTGACTACTTAGCAACAACTCAAAACATCAGCACGTTGTCAACATTTTCTCATCCCAAATCCAAAACACAGCCTCACGCCAGCTTCTGTGAAGAAAATTAAATCTACTCTGGCTGAAACCAGGACAAAGGTACACAGCCAGCATGTAGACCAGAAGGGCTGGTCAAACACAGCGGAGGATAGGCTAACCCCTAAAGCACTCTGGAAAATTTGCTAATGAGACACAGAAAATAGACAAATGTGAAAGCATCCACCTAGGACTTAATAATTCAGACTGGGTATGTGGGGGGTTGTTATTCTGGGGGAGCCACATGTCAGGACAAAGCTGAGAGTAACTAGCTGGCAGGCAATTAGTTCAGAGTGATTTCCATATGTCAAGCCAAAGAGGCAAATGACTACTCTGAATTATCAAGGATGAGGACAGGGTCTGTGCTTCTGAGTTTAGCACTGCTGGAATAACAAGTCCCACACCAGAAGTGCACTGATAAACTGGAGAAGGTGGAGGAGGGAATCAGGAGGACGGGTCACGGACTCTCACTCTGCTTCATTTATCAGGGAGAAGGTCAAGAGTGACTTGATCATTATCTGCAGTTGCCTGCTCAGGGAGCAGAAATCCGATAGCAGAGCGCTCTTCAAACCAGCAAAGATCTAACAAGATACAAAGCGATGCCACACGACAACTAGCAAGAGGGCACGGAAGTCTTAACATGGAGATTTGGAACTAATTTACCAAGGATTGTGGGGGATTCACCAACACTACAAATTTTAAATTAAAGCCTAAGAGATACTGGCTTGAAGCAAGAATCTGTTCGAGGATAACGATCGGCTGTGTTTTTTTCTGGAAATAAGACTAGAGAGCTCATCTATGAATGGTGACTTTGCACTCGGAGGCAGGCTGCAACCTGCCGAAACGGGGGTGTCCACCTCCGCACTGGCTGGTTAACCTGGAGTGCGTCTTACATCCGACTCTTCTCTGTGGGTACTCAGGGCCCATTCAGAAGGTTGAAGTGCTCTCTTCATACCCAGGGCCCGTTTCAAATAGTCATGCTTAATCCCTGCCCGGTGGGAGATATTCTGATGTGTTTGAATAGGAACAGGCTGCGTCAGAGGATGGGCAGCAACAGGCACATCGCTACGCCGAAAGCAAAGGCAGCTCAGGCTGCGGGCACACAGTCGTCCTCCCTCCTGGAGGCCCAGGGTGTCCCACCAGGAATATATTCTGTTTCTTTCAACCTAACACACAGGCAGAAGAAACTGTTTTGGATGCTCCAAGAGTCAGGCACTCTGCCAGCCCTGCTCTCCCATGCACCCTCTGCACAGAGCCCCTTCGCCACCGCAGTCACAGCAACACCTTGAAATGAATAGGCATAACACCTTCCCCCTGTCAGGAGAAGGAAGATAACATGGCATCCATGAAGCAGACACTCCATCTTTTTGTTTTCTGGAGGAAGCCATGGGGCCCCTCAGGCTGGCTGGCAATCTCATTTAGCCCTGAAACCACCCGCTTTCTCTGCTATCAGGAAGCTTAGACAAATGTGGTGGGTATGTCCATTCAGCAGATATATCCCACCATATGGGCAGAGGAACGCTTATCCACATGCACACACACATGCAGAGCTAACTTTGGCTCCTGAAAGGCAGCCCACGACCTTTCTGCGAAGCTTTTCCAGCAGCCCCAGGTGGGCAGGGGGTGATGAATCACTGCTGGGAGCAGCCATGCAAAGAACATGTGATGCATGCTAGCTCTCCAGCAGCCTTGGGGAGTTTTCATCCTTAGAAATGAGAGCGCTAGTGTCTTCTGAGAAAACCCAGCTCTTGAGGGAAGTAGGGAAGGAGAGGCCTGGGGAGCAAAGCTCCTTGTTGGAGAAGAAACAGTAAGGATTTCCCACTGCCGCTCTGACGTGGCATCCCCAAATCTGCACGAAGCGCCACAGGGCAGAGATTTCTACAGCTCATTAATTCTCTCTGGATCAGAAAGGTCACATCCGCCTTCACTACAACCCTCCCCGACCCCGCTTGTTTGCGTGCTCTGGATATTCAGGAAGCTCTCCTCCATGCCGAGAAGCCACATCAGGTCCCTGCACGCTGGAAAGGCCTTTTCCTCCTGACTGGATATAGAAAGTCTCCTCTGACTGCTTCCCATCTCTCAGTCTCATCCCCCCACTCCATGGCTTTGGTCCCTCTGACCCCCCAGCAGCACAATACACAGGGTTCCATGGTCTGCTGGCACTGGACTAAACTCAGGAGCTCTTCCTTGCATTGCCTCAGTCTGCATTACAGGCACAGCTGGAGCTTGCCTGGATTTTGGGTTTGTACAGCCACCACCAATGTGGAGGAGTAGAGAGGGTCGCAGAATTTGTTTGGGAGCATGATTGAAGGTCTCCTTCCAGTGTCTTTCCTGCTTTGCTCCTTTGCTTGGCACTGCTCAGCGGAGGTTACTGCACATCATGGGTCATGGCTCTCAGGTGCAGGGAATGCACCATGAGACCACCCCTCCCTAGGAAAGGAGCCATGCTGGGACCCTAGAAGCTGCCTGAACTCAAACAAGGCTTTGAGCTCTGTACACATAGCAGAGCACGGACTTTCAGAACAGGAGAAGCCCAGACAGCACCAGGCTACTTTAGATGTACTGTAAATTTCTTATTAACAGGCAGATGCAGCTCTGAAATGCAGGGACTAGCAGTAAAGTCTTTACGGTTTGGCCTTTGCCAGTCCAGCGAAATCTGTCCTAAGAGACCACTCAAGGGTCCAGCAAAATCACTGCTTCTGTTAGAGACAGAGCAGGCAGGTAGCAGTCGTTTGGAGGTGCTTTGGGACAGTCCCTACAGGCAGTGGGTTGCTTACAAAAGGTGTAGTCCAGGTGCCACTTGTTCTATTAGTTTAGGGGAAGCCTAAGGAATGACACATTAATATTTATCGCTTGTCAACTGCTCTGCTCATGTCTTTCATCCGTGTTCATCCTCTCCATCTGCTACTGAGGCCATCCTCAGCCACATGCTTCAGAAGCCTCCTTCAGCTGCTTCTCCCATGGCCATCTCCATAGTTTTGTCCACACTGGACCTATGCCTTACCCAGACGATGCTACACCACCCTCTCCCACTCCCCCTCCCCTGGACTGAAGTGCCTGTGAGAGCCAGCTCATGAGCACTACCTCAGCCAGGAGATAAATCCATGAACACCCCCGAAGCCTTGGCTCTTGTCACAGTACTGCCCACTCCTTCGTGTTTGGCAGTGCTTAGCTGTGCCATGAGATTGTCCTGCCATCACAGTGACAAACCCAGTGAGGATGAGCCACTGTTTGGGCAGATAGTGCCAGCTGGGGAGTGGTTTATAGTAGGGCTGCCCTTGGGCACTTTATTAAAGAGATTGTCTTTGCTCTGGTCCAGAGCAAGCCATGAGTGCAAAGCAGGACTGTGCAACCCCACGGTGACATCCAAGCACAGCAGCACCCAGTGTAGCCCCTGCCCGGACACTTGGCCGAGCCCTGAGCAAAGTACCTATTCCATAGCATGGCCGTGCAGAGCAAAGCACTGTGAGAAACCTTGTGGCGCTCTACATGGCAGTGGGTGGTGAGAGCACGTCACCCAGCACGGAGGAGATGCTGTCCCTGGGGCATGCCGAGGTGTCACTGCTCCGAGGGTGCGGAGAACATCCTACCCTGCAGCAGCCACAGCCCAGCAGCAAAGCTGGTCTTGTTCAAGGTGGGTGTGTGAGTCCTGGTGAGCTGCAAACGGCACTTCACGAAGCCTCACCGGTTCCTGGGACACACACTGATCACTTGGTGCCTGCAGAAAGCCAGGCAGCACCTCCACTGCCAGCAGCTGTGTTGTGGGTGTCTGTAGCATACGTGGGCGCTTGCTGAGAAAATGCTTCCCAAGCTGAGTCCCTCCGAGGGCGGATGAAGGGGTTCCAGGCTCCCAAGCACAAGTGTCCTTGAGTGCCCAAGGCAGAAAAGTGTTCCCTGTCCCCAGGGCTGAGGCAGGTTCGCGGGTGACCGTCAGTTCTGGTGCTCGCAGAGCATCCCTGGGCTCTCCGGGCACTTCGGCAGGAGGGAGACGGCCAAAGCCAGAGCAATGCACTCCCGGGACCAGCCTCACCAAGGTCCTCCTGGCCCATGATAGCAGATGTCTCCAATGGTGGGTCTGCAACCCGCAAGCTGCAGAAAAAGCAGGCAGCCCAGAAAGCTCCCAGCACTGATGTGCGAGGGGAAGGGAGAGATTGGTGTCCAGCCCTTGGGCAGGTCGAGTCACAAACAAGGCGTTGCCTGGAAGGTGAGAGCCTGAGCTGGGACAAGGACACAGCAGAGCCCACCTCTGGCCTGAGCCAGAAAGGTTGCAAAGGGGTGAAACTGATTGAGGGTCTCCAGCAGCAACTGAAATCCAGCAGCTCCTGCTGGCTTGGATTCACTTGGTTAAGTAGTTGTGTGTTGGGCCAGAGAGAAGATGCTGGTTTCCCTGTAGTTTCTCTCTCAAGGAGTCCATGGCTGACAGAAAGGGTAGTGGGTTGTTTGCTCCCTCTTAATCCCCTTTCTAAGGGTTTCCCCTCTGCAGATTGAGATCAAGGGGTAAGTGTGAATGCCTCTGCCTACGCCTCTGCTCCCTGAGGACAGCAGCCCCTGCTTAAACGGCTCTGCTGCCTTCCACGTAATATCTTTGATCTTGTATTTAAATACAGCTGGCCATAAAGGAAAAGGGAACGTTTCCCAGCTAAGATTTGATTTCCAGTCTCTCCCTCCTCCCAACTAATACTATCAAAGTATCAGATTTTGGGAGATTGACCATTTTCTTGGCTAATCAAAAATAAGTGGGGAGTAAAGGAGGGGAATAAATCCTCAAGAACAATTACCTTCAGGTTATTTTTCAATATTTCTTTTTTATATTATTATTTAAAATGAAACTTCAAGCTGGTCTACCACTGCATATTGCACCTCCAAGTCTTAATCAAGGCAGCAAATGAGAAGCTCATAATCCTGATGGATTTCCACCACAAACTCCCGATCTTTCCCGAGACATTGCTCTGACCACATCCTCTCCCCTACCTTGCAAGCATAACCTATATTTCTGGTTCCCCACATTTATGACCTGGCATTTAGCTGCATTAAACCAGGGGCTGTTTTATCACCTCCAATTTACTAAGTGATATAAACAACACCACCTGATTACCCCACTCTTGTCATTATTTACTGCTTCAGCAGTCTCTCAGAGTCATCTCCAAACTTTATCAGCAATGATTTTCTGTTTTCTTCTAGATCATTGCTAAAGATACAGAATAACACCAAGTCCAGGGGAGATACCTGTGGGACCCAATTAGAAATGACTGTGCTGAAGGCTGGTGTAGCACCAACAATTATATCCTGAGATCTAGCGGTTAGCCAGTTTTTAAACCCAGGCTAATCATGCCATGTCCATTTGTTAAGTACTAATAAAAACAAAGCCACAGCAAGAGCGCCCAGATTAACTCTTGACAACCTCAATGCACCAACAGCTCTATGAAACTTCATTTCCTTGGCTAGAAAAACAAAAGCAGCACCAACTATTTCACTTCCAATATGACCTTCACAGGGCAACGTGTTGGTGTCAGCTCCATTCACAGCCTCAGAGAGGCCAGGTCTCCCTCTCACATTTTTTTTTCCTGCTAAAGAGGATTTGCCTCCTGGTGCCCAAGAAGACATAGGGACAAGGCAGGCAATGAACAAGAAAAAAAGGCACTTTCAGCACCTGCTCATCTGTTGTTCCCAGTAAGCTGATAGACAGTTTTAGAGGCCCTTGGAAATGGATGTTGCATCTCTATGAAAAAGTTACTCTCCTTCATCTCCTCCATTACAAACAGAACACAGGCCCCAGATTTATTTATTAAAACATGTTAGCTGAGAAAACAAGGAGGGGGGAGGGGGTTAATTAAATTAAAGG